>NC_072441.2:71282083-71910000 GCF_028878055.3 Symphalangus syndactylus | reverse complement strand
AAAAAAGAAAAGAAAAATGGCTCATTGATAATGTTTATGTAACACGCATGTGAAATTACAGTATTTTTGACACTGGGTTAAATAAAATATAGTATGAAAATTAATTTTATCTATTTAATTTTACTTATTTTAATGTGGCTACTAAAAAAATGTAAAAGTATGTATGTGACTTGTGTTTGAGGCTTGTGTTACATATCTATTGGGCAGTATTACTCTAGGGTATTTGCTGTCTGTGAAATAAGTGATAAGGAATATAACAATTTTTGAGAATTTGGCTTTTCAAAGTAAAGTCAGGGTACATGTAAAAATTGAATTTATCTCACAAATTTATCCATTTTTAAAGTTAATTTCACTGACATGCTTTAAGCATCTGTTCTGTGCCAAGGACTGAGTACAACAGAGGCCAAGCCCTTCAGGAGCTTACACTGTAACCATGGATGAGGATGGGAGAGTCTCTTGTAGCTCACAGTATTCCACGGTCATCAAGAAAGTGTTTGACTGACTCTAATTCAGTGTCACCAGACTAGGGGTCCCTAAATGTATCTTCAAGTTAAGAACAAACAACATGATGCCAGGAAATCTAACTTGGTTTGAATGTTTTTCTTCTTGCTGCTGCCAGGCCGCCTTTGAGTGTTTCAATGTCGCATGTGGACTTAGATGAAGGGCAGGCTTTCAGGAGCTGTATTAGCTGAATCTGTAAGGAGATAGTGCTTAGGAGGCCAAGGTCATAAGTTTGTTCCCTGTATGGGTCACTTCACTCTGCTCTGATCCATGCCTCAGACTTGCCCCCTGTAAACCCAAGCCAGCTGTCTTGTAAATATGCTTTGAATCACTTGGGGAACAGGGCGAGAACATATGAAGGGAGCTGGGCAAATCTCTCACCACTGATAGATTGGAGCAACAACTGAAAACACATTCTCAGTCAAAAGCAAGGACTCCCGGGAGGAGAGCCCATAAAACTTACATATCACCTCATACAGTGGACCCAACTGAAACCATCTTCTCCCTGCACATTTCTGCCTGAAGTCATTGACTAGGATGGAGCTTGTAGGGCAAAGCTTCTGGAGGCCATAGTTCCTGGATAGAGCAGAACACAGGCAGCATTCACTAGGAATTCAGACTTCTGCTAAAGGTGGTGTTGCCAACAAGCACACGGGGCCTCCCTGTCTGACCTACAGAGATTGTTTAGACTTAGAAATACGGACACCTATCTCTTGAGTGACCTGTCTGCTGGTAATATTTACATCCGCATTCACACAGAAAGGTGGTATGTTTTAATTCCAAGCTGAGATTCAGCCCCATGCACCTCACTGAAGCATCGCTGACAGAAAGCCTGGTCTGGGATCTCCAGCTACACAAATAAATACTGAAGCAAGTCCTAACAGGAAGACCCTCACTACCCAATTTCTTCCAGATGGCAGTGATGGATGGCTGTATGTTTATGTTTACTTGGTTTCCCAGGTGACTGGTGTCCTGATTTCCACTGGTCATGGTTTGATGAGCATTTCTTCGAAGATGTGAACTGCCTACCCCAACGGCCCAGCTCTTGGCCCAACAGTCTACACCACGCTCAACATTGTCAAGAGGTCATTGTGCTTGTTGGATGGCTAGTTAACTCTTTACTCACCACTTCTTCCCTGACCCTCTTCTTGTAAATTTCTAAAACTAGCAATACAAGATTCAAATCTAAATCGTCATAAAGAACTGCATGTTGGGCAGAATAATGGCCTCCAAACTATCCATGTCCTAATCCCCAGAACCTGTAAACATGTTACCTTTCTTGGCAAAAGGGAATTAAATTTGCAGATAAAATTAAGGTTGCTAATCGCCTGACCTTAAAGTAGAGAAACCAGCCTGGATTATCTGGGTGGGCCCAATGTAATTACAAGTCTCCTTTAAAGGGGAAGAGGGAAACAGTAAAGATGGTCAGAGGATGAGATGTAACAGGGACTCGACCTGCCCTTGCTGAAGGAAGGGGGCCATGAGCCAGAGTAGTGTCCTCTAGAAGCTCTAAAAGTCAAGAAGAGAATTCTCCCCTAAAGCCTCCAGAAAGGAACTCTGCCCTGCTGATGCCTCAGTCTTAGCCTGGTGAGACACATGATAGACTACTAATGGAACTGTACGGTAATACATGTGTATCAATTTATGATAATTGCTTGTAATAATTTGTTATAGCCACAGTAGAAAACAAATACACACCTAGACAGGTTGAACACTCCTTGGCCTCCACACTCTGCTTAATGTAAGAAGTACTCCTTCCCTTAGCACAATGTAACCTAGTGGAATACATTCTTCCTCAGGGCTGCTAAAGGCTGGAGCACACACATGGCTTCCTACAAAATTTAGGAAAGTGAGCAACAATGGAACCCTAATTGGAGAAAATATGTAATCACTCATCAAGTCCTCTTGGTACTATCTGAGTAGAAAGAAAGCACATGGGCTTTGGCATCTAGCAGACATTGGTTCATATCCTGGCTCTGACATTTAATGCCTGTGTGATCTTGAGTGAGTTAGCCTCCCAGATGTTCAATTTCTTAAGGGACACATCACACCTACCTCATGGGGTTGTTGTTGTAAAGAGTAAAAGAGTAAATAAAATAAGGTGTATAAAGTACCTATCTCGGAGTCTGGGGTGCAAGATAGAAATCCAATAAATCATGTTATCTTCTACCTTCTTTGTAATCATTTCTCAGATCTCGCCTGTTGTCTCCAATTTCATGACCCTGGATTGAGTTCGTTTCATATCTCTTGCCAGGACTGTTTTAACAGCTCCTAAAGGGCCAGCTCCAGATTCCAATCCTTCTTCACAGCCTCTACAGCTATCTTCCTAAAACATAGATTTTCTCATAACACCTCTTCTGCTGTAAAACTTTCAGCAGCTCCCTGTGGCTTGTGGATTAAAAAGTCTGAACTCCTTTTCAAGGTTTGTGTGTATATTAGTCTGTTTGCATTACTCTAAAGGAACATTTGAGACTGGATAATTATTTTTTTGTTTAGGTCAGGCGGGTAATGTGCTGATGTAACAAGGTTCAAGGGTGGCATATCTCATACATGCTCATGAACAGCCAATCATCACACTCTTGAACTACAAAAGAATTGGGTAACATAAAGAAAAGAGATTTATGGCCGGGCATGGTGCCTCACGCCTGGAATCCCGGCACTTTGGGAGGCCGAGGGGGGTGGGGCACAAGGTCAGGAGATCGACACCATCCTGGCTAACACAGTGAAACCCCGTCTCTACTAAAAATACAACAAATTAGCTGGGTGTGGTGGCGGGCGCCTGTAGTCCCAGCTACTCGGGAGGCTGAGACAGGAGAATGGCGTGAACCCGGGAGGTGGAGCTTGCAGTGAGCCAAGATGGTGCCACTGCACTCCAGCCTGGATGACAGAGTGAGACTCCATCTCAAAAAAAAAAAAGAGGTTTATTTTGGCTCACAGTTCTGTAGACTATACAGGAAGCTTGGTGCCAGCATCTGCTTTAGGTGAGGACCTCCAGAAGCTTCCACTTAAGGTGGAAGGCCAAGGGGGAGCTGGCATATCACAAGCCAGAGAGGGACCAAGAGAGAAAATGGGGAGGTCTCAGACTCTTTTAAACAACCAGATCTTGAATGAACTGAGTGAGAACTCACTCATCACCAAGGGGATGGTGTTAAGCCATTCATGAGGGATCCACCTCCATGATCCAATACCTCTCACCAGGCCCCACCTCCAACATTGGGGATTACATTTCTTTTTTTTTTTTTTTTTTTTGAGACAGAGTCTTGCTCTGTCACCCAGGCCGGAGTGCAGTGGCGTGATATCGGCTCACTGCAAGCTCCACCGCCTGGGTTCACGCCATTCTCCTGCCTCAGCCTCCTGAGTAGCTAGAACTACAGGTGCCCGCCACCACGCCTGGCTAATTTTTTTATATTTTTAGTAGATACAGTGTTTCACCGTGTTAGCCAGGATGGTCTCGATCTCCCAACCTCGTGATTCACCCACCTCAGTCTCCCAAAGTGCTGGGATTACAGGCATGAGCCACTGAGCCCAGCCAGGGGATTACATTTCAACATGAGATATGGAAGGGACACACACCCAAACTGCATCAGTATGAATCCTTCACAACTTCACCTCTGTCCCTTGCCTCCTTTATCTGTCGAGCCTAGGTTCCTTTCTTGTCATGCATTTTTCTCATTTCTGTGCCAATGTTTTTTTTTTTTCTTTTTAGCTTAGTTGCTATTTTCTATCTCTGTAATTCCTGCTGCCTCCCTTTTTACCTAGAGAGCTCCTTTTATCTCTTAAGGCCCATTTTAAATGTCACCACTTTTGCAAAGTCTTTTCTAATTCCTCCAAGAAGTTAAACACTCCCTCTGCTGTTTCCACCATACTATGTACACTGTAGAACTTATCAGACTGCACTTTGATTATCATTCTAAATTTTTTGAAGACAGAGACAATGCATTTTGCACCTTTCCTCTCAAAGCTTAGAATATTTGCTTTCTGTATAACATATACTCAATATAAAAATATACTTAATATTTGTTTTTATTAGTATGAATAAATGAATGAACAACTATTATGTGAAGAACTCACATCTTTAAAGCTGTTTCCAAGGAATGGAGTTATACTTTTCACATCCCAGGTTAGCTGACTCAGGATGGCCCTTCTGCGATGTTGTGCATACAGCGAGTCTTCTAACATAGTTGGATTATTGAGCAACTTTGCATTTATTTTAAGGTTTTATGGATTTTAGTCAGGTCACTTTTTCATTTAAAATTATTTAGTTGTTTCTCCTTGCTTTAGGAGAAGGTCCAAAGTCCTTAGTAGGCTATTTAAGGCCTTAGGTGATTTGATACCTACATATCCCGCTTTTTAATTTGCTGACTACTCTGCACTCCAACAAAACATTTGTAAAACAATTTCTTAAACATGTCTGGCCTTCACTCTCATCTCCATGCCTTTGCAAATACCATTCCTTTACCCATACCTCAATCTTCATCTAACAACTTCTTACCCTTAGAAATGAAGCCCAGGCATCCTTTGATCCAGGCATCTTTTGATACAGGAAGTCTTCTCTGACATTACCCTTGTCTATCCTGTGTTCAGATGCCTGTCCTTTGTATCCCATGACACCCACCACCTCTTTCATACAACATATGGCAGTGTGCTTTTAACTTTTTAATTTATTTTATTTAAATAAGAGGAATGTAGCCACATAGAAAAAGAGAGAGAGAGGTAGAAAAGGAAAAGTAAAACACGTCATACCACCACCAACAGATCTTTGTGCCCAACTATTAACACTTTCTGGTTAACTTTCAGAAAAATTATTTATTTATCTATCACTCTACATTATCCATAATCTTTTTCTTTATAAATAAGATAATATTAAATATGCTACTCTGCATCTTGCTTTCTTCACTTATATGAGAAAACATTTTATCCCAATACATAGACATCTGCTTTAAGATTGTAATGGCCGGGAGGGTGGAGCCAAGATGGCCGAATAGGAACAGCTCCGGTCTCCAGCTCCCAGCCCCAGCGACACAGAAGACGGGTGATTTCTGCATTTCTGCTTGAGGTACCGGTTTCATCTCACTAGGGAGTGCCTAACAGTGGGTGCAGGACAGTCGGTGAAGCGCACTGTGCGCGAGCCGAAGCAGGGCGAGGCATTGCCTCACACAGGAAGCGCAAGGGGTCAGGGAGTTCCCTTTCCTAGTCAAAGAAAGGGGAAACAGACGGCACCTGGAATATCGGGTCAGTCCCGTCCTAATACTGCGCTTTTCCAACGGGCCTGGAAAACGGCACACTAGGAGATTGTGTCCCGCACCTGGCTCGGAGGGTCCTATGCCCACAGAGTCTTGCTGATTGCTAGCACAGCAGTCTGAGATCACGCTGCAAGGCGGCAACGAGGCTGGGGGAGGGGCGCCCGCCATTGCCCAGGCTTGCTTAGGTAAACAAAGCAGCCAGGAAGCTCGAACTGGGTGGAGCCCACCACAGCTCAAGGAGGCCTGCCTGCCTCTGTAGGCTCCACCTCTGGGGGCAGGGCACAGACAACCAAAAACTCAGCCAGAACCTCCACAGCCTTAAATGTCCCTATCTGACTGACAGCTTTGAAGAGAGTAGTGGTTCTCCCAGCACGCAGCTGGAGATCTGAGAACGGACAGACTGCCTCCTAAAGTGGGTCCCTCACCCCTGAGCAGCCTAACTGGGAGGCACCCCCCCAGTAGGGACAGACTGACACCTCATTCAACGGGGTACTCCTCTGAGACAAAACTTTCAGAGGAACTATCAGACAGCTGAATTTGTGGTCTCACGAAAATCCGCTGTTCTGCAGCCACCGGTGCTGACACCCAGCCAGACAGGGTCTGGAGTGGACCTCTAGTAAACTCCAACAGACCTGCAGCTGAGGGTCTTGTCTGGTAGAAGGAAAATTAACAAACAGAAAGGACATCCACACCAAAAACCCATCTGTACATCACCATCATCGAAGACAAAAAGTAGACAAAACCACAAAGATGGGGAAAAAACAGACCAAAAAAACTGGAAACTCTAAAAAACAGAGCACCTCTCCTCCTCCAAAGGAACGCAGTTCCTCACCAGCAACGGAACAAAGCTGGATGGAGGATGACTTTGATGAGTTGAGAGAAGAAGGCTTCAGACGATCAAACTACTCTGAGCTACGAGAGGAAATTCAAAACAATAGCAAAGAAGTTAAAAACTTTGAAAAAAAATTAGAAGAATGGATAACTAGAATAACCAATGGAGAGAAGGGCTTCAAGGAGATGATGGAGCTGAAAGCCAAGTTTCGAGAACTACGCGAAGAATGCAGAAGCCTCAGTAGCAGATGCGATCAACTGGAAGAAAGGGTATCGCTGATAGAAGATGAAATGAATGAAATGAAGAGAGAAGGGAAGTTTAGAGAAAAAAGAATAAAAAGAAATGAACAAAGCCTCCAAGAAATTTGGGACTATGTGAAAAGACCAAACCTACGTCTGATTGGTGTACCTGAAAATGATGGGGAGAATGGAACCAAGTTGGAAAACACTCTGCAAGATATTATCCAGGAGAACTTCCCCAATCTAGCAAGTCAGGCCAGCATTCAGATTCAGGAAATACAGAGAACGCCACAAAGATACTCCTCGAGAAGGGCAACTCCAAGACACATAATTGTCAGATTCACCAAAGTTGAAATGAAGGAAAAAATGTTAAGGGCAGCCAGAGAGAAAGGTCGGGTTACCCACAAAGGGAAGCCCATCAGACTAACAGCTGATCTCTCAGCAGAAACTCTACAAGCCAGAAGAGAGTGGGGGCCGATATTCAACATTCTTAAAGAAAAGAATTTTCAACCCAGAATTTCCTATCCCGCCAAACTAAGCTTCATAAGTGAAGGAGAAATAAAATACTTTACAGACAAGCAAACGCTGAGTGATTTTGTCACCACCAGGCCTGCCCTAAAAGAGCTCCTGAAGGAAGCACTAAACATGGAAAGGAACAACCGGTACCAGCCCCTGCAAAAACATGCCAAATTGTAAAGACCATCGAGGCTAGGAAGAAACTATAGCAACTAACGAGCAAAATAACCAACTAACATCATAATGACAGGATCAGATTCACACATAACAATATTCACGTTAAATGTAAATGGGCTAAATGCTCCAATCAAAAGACACAGACTGGCAAACTGGATAAGGAGTCAGGACCCATCAGTGTGCTGTATTCAGGAAACCCATCTCACGTGCAGAGACACACATAGACTCAAAATAAAGGGATGGAGGAAGATCTATCAAGCAACTGGAAAACAAAAAAAGGCAGGGGTTGCAATCCTAGTCTCTGATAAAATAGACTTTAAACCAACAAAGATCAAAAGAGACAAAGAAGGCCATTACATAATGATAAAGGGATCAATTCAACAAGAAGAGCTAACTATCCTAAATATATATGCACCCAACACAGGAGCACCCAGATTCATAAAGCAAGTCCTCAGTGACCTACAAAGGGACTTAAACTCCCACACAATAATAATGGGAGATTTTAACACCCCACTGTCAGCATTAGACAGATCAACGAGACAGAAAGTTAACAAGGATATCCAGGAATTGAACTCAGCTCTACATAAAGTGGACCTAATAGACATCTACAGAACTCTCCACCCCAAATCAACAGAATATACATTTTTTTCAGCACCACACCACACCTATTCCAAAATTGACCACATAGTTGGAAGTAAAGCTCTTCTCAGCAAATGTAAAAGAACAGAGATTATAACAAACTGTCTCTCAGACCACAGTGCAATCAAACTAGAACTCAGGATTAAGAAACTCAGTCAAAACCGCTCAACTACATGGAAACTGAACAACCTGCTCCTGAATGACTATTGGGTACATAATGAAATGAAGGCAGAAATAAAGATGTTCTTTGAAACCAACGAGAACAAAGACACAACATACCAGAATCTCTGGGACACCTTCAAAGCAGTGTGTAGAGGAAAATTTATAGCACTAAATGCCCACAAGAGAAAGCAGGAAAGATCCAAAATTGACACCCTAACATCACAATTAAAAGAACTAGAAAAGCAAGAGCAAACACATTCAAAAGCTAGCAGAAGGCTAGAAATAACTAAAATCAGAGCAGAACTGAAGGAAATAGAGACACAAAAAACCCTTCAAAAAATTAATGAATCCAGGAGCTGGTTTTTTGAAAAGATCAACAAAATTGATGGACCGCTAGCAAGACTAATAAAGAAGAAAAGAGAGAAGAATCAAATAGATGCAATAAAAAACGAAAAAGGGGATATCACCACCAATCCCACAGAAATACAATCTACCATCAGAGAATACTACAAACACCTCTATGCAAATAAACTAGAAAATCTGGAAGAAATGGATAAATTCCTCGACAAATACACCCTCCCAAGACTAAACCAGGAGGAAGTTGAATCTCTGAATAGACCAATAACAGGTTCTGAAATTGTGGCAATAATCAATAGCTTACCAACCAAAAAGAGTCCAGGACCTGATGGATTCACAGCTGAATTCTACCAGAGGTACAAAGAGGAACTGGTACCATTCCTTCTGAAACTATTCCAATCGATAGAAAAAGAGGGAATCCTCCCTAACAAGTTTTACGAAGCCAGCATCGTCCTGATACCAAAACCTGGCAGAGACATAACCAAAAAAGAGAATTTCAGACCAATATCCTTGATGAACATTGATGCAAAAATCCTCAATAAAATACTGGCAAACCGAATCCAGCAGCACATCAAAAAGCTTATCCACCATGATCAAGTGGGCTTCATCCCTGGGATGCAAGGCTGGTTCAACATACGCAAATCAATAAATGTAATCCAGCATATAAACAGAACCAAAGACAAAAACCACATGATTATCTCAATAGATGCAGAAAGGGCCTTTGACAAAATTCAACAACCCTTCATGCTAAAAACCCTCAATAAATTAGGTATTGATGGGACGTATCTCAAAATAATAAGAGCTATCTACAACAAACCCACAGCCAATATCATACTGAATGGGCAAAAACTGGAAGCATTCCCTCTGAAAACTGGCACAAGACAGGGATGCCCTCTCTCACCGCTACTATTCAACATAGTGCTGGAAGTTCTGGCCAGAGCAATCAGGCAGGAGAAGGAAATAAAGGGTATTCAATTAGGAAAAGAGGAAGTCAAATTGTCCCTGTTTGCAGATGACATGATTGTATATCTAGAAAACCCCATTGTCTCAGCCCAAAATCTCCTTAAGCTGATTAGCAACTTCAGCAAAGTCTCAGGATACAAAATTAATGTACAAAAATCACAAGCATTCTTGTACACCAATTACAGACAAACAGAGAGCCAAATCATGAGTGAACTCCCATTCACAATTGCTTCAAAGAGAATAAAATACCTAGGAATCCAACTTACAAGGGATGTGAAGGACCTCTTCAAGGAGAACTAGAAACCACTGCTCAATGAAATAAAAGAGGATACAAACAAATGGAAGAACATTCCATGCTCATGGGTTGGAAGAATCAATATCGTGAAAATGGCCATACTGCCCAAGGTAATTTATAGATTCAATGCCATCCCCATCAAGCTACCAATGACTTTCTTCACAGAATTGGAAAAAACTACTTTAAAGTTCATATGGAACCAAAAAAGAGCCCGCATCGCCAAGTCAATCCTAAGCCAAAAGAACAAAGCTGGAGGCATCACGCTACCTGACTTCAAACTATACTACAAGGCTACAGTAACCAAAACAGCATGGTACTGGTACCACAACAGAGACATAGATCAATGGAACAGAACAGAGCCCTCAGAAATGATGCCGCATAGCTACAACTATCTGATCTTTGACAAACCTGACAAAAACAAGAAATGGGGAAAGGATTCCCTATTTAATAAATGGTGCTGGGAAAACTGGTTAGCCATATGTAGAAAGCTGCAACTGGATCCCTTCCTTACACCTTATACAAAAATTAATTCAAGATGGATTAAAGACTTATATGTTAGACCTAAAACCATTAAAATCCTACAAGAAAACCTAGGCAATACCATTCAGGACATAGGCGTGGGCAAGGACTTCATGTCTAAAACACCAAAAGCAATGGCAACAAAAGCCAAAATCGACAAATGGGATCTCATTAAACTAAAGAGCTTCTGCACAGCAAAAGAAACTATCATCAGAGTGAACAGGCAACCTACACAATGGGAGAAAATTTTTGCAACCTACTCATCTGACAAAGGGCTAATATCCAGAATCTACAATGAACTCAAACAAATTTACAAGAAAAAAACAAACAACCCCATCAAAAAGTGGGCAGAGGACATGAACAGACACTTCTCAAAAGAAGACATTTATGCAGCCAAAAAACACATGGAGAAATGCTCCTCATCACTGGCCATCAGAGAAATGCAAATCAAAACCACAGTGAGATACCATCTCACACCAGTTAGAATGGCCATCATTAAAAAATCAGGAAACAACAGGTGCTGGAGAGGATGTGGAGAAATAGGAACACTTTTACACTGTTGGTGGGACTGTAAACTAGTTCAACCATTGTGGAAGTCAGTGTGGCGATTCCTCAGGGATCTCGAACTAGAAATACCATTTGACCCAGCCATCCCATTACTGGGTATATACCCAAAGGACCATAAATCATGCTGCTATAAAGACACATGCACACGTATGTTTATTGCGGCACTATTCACAATAGCAAAGAGTTGGAACCAACCCAAATGTCCAACAACGATAGACTGGATTAAGAAAATGTGGCACATATACACCATGGAATACTATGCAGCCATAAAAAATGATGAGTTCGTGTCCTTTGTAGGGACATGGATGAAACTGGAAAACATCATTCTCAGTAAACTATCGCAAGGACAAAAAACCAAACACCGCATGTTCTCACTCATAGGTGGGAATTGAACAATGAGAACTCATGGACACAGGAAGGGGAACATCACGCTCCGGGGACTGTTGTGGGGTGGGGGGAGGGGGGAGGGACAGCATTAGGAGATACACCTAATGCTAAATGACGAGTTAATGGGTGCAGGAAATCAACATGGCACATGGATACATATGTAACAAACCTGCACATTGTGCACATGTACCCTAAAACCCTAAAGTATAATAAAAAAAAAAAATAAATAAATAAAATAAAAAAAAAAGATTGTAATGGCCGGCCAGGCTCAGTGGCCTACACCTGTAATCTCGGCAGTTTGGGAGGCTGAAGAGGGCAGATCACCTGAGGTCAGGAGTTTGAGACCAGCCTAAGCAACATGGTGAAACCCCATCTCTACTAAAAATAAAAATTAGCCAGGCATGGTGGCAGGCGCCTGTAATCTCAGCCACTTGGGAGGCTAAGGCAGGAGAATCGCTTGAACCTGGGAGACGGAGGTTGCAGTGAGCCAAGATCAGAGCATTGCACTCCAGCCTGGGCAACAAGAGCAAAACTCCATTAAAAAGGAAGAAAAAGAAAGAAAGAAAGAGAGAAAGGCAAGGCAGGGCAAGGCAGGGCAAGGCAGGGCAGGGCAGGGCAGGGCAGGGCAGGGCAAGGCAAGGCAAGGCAAGGCGGAAGGAAAGAAGGAAGGAAGGAAAAACAAAAGAAGGAGAAAGAAGGAAGGAAAGAAAGAAAGAGAAAGAAGGAAAGAAGGAAAGAAAGAAAAGAAAAAAGAAAAGAGAAGGAAAAGAAAAGAAAGAAAAGAAAAGATTGTAATGGCCAAGGAGTTCCATATCAGCCTCGCCAACATAGTGAAACCCTGTCTCTACTGAAAATACAAAAATTAGCCAGGTGTGTTGGCAAGTAACTGTAATCTTGGCTACTCCATAGGCTGAAGCGTGAGAATGGCTTGAACCCAGGAGGCGGAGATTGCAGTGAACCGAGATCATGCCACTGCACACCAGACTGGTTGACAGAGCGAGACTCTGTCTCAAAAAAATGTATATATATAGTAATGGCCAAATAGTATTCCCGTAGCAATAAAGCAGTAACTTTAATGAATAATTAAATAAAAGCAATAAAAGATAACTGTAGCAATAAATTATTTAATGATAATCATTGGTGAATACTCAGGTTATTTTCAAGTTTTACGATACTGTCCATCTTAGGTTACATTTGTAAGTATAGATTTAGGATAAATTTCTAGTAGTGCGTCAAAGGACATTTAAAATTTTTAAATACGTTGCCAAGTTGCACTCCAAAAATTTTGCACCAATTTAAATTCCCACCAACAGTATACAAACGTATTTATTTTAATCTTTTCTTTCCAACCCCACATATAGCAGAACTTTCTAGTGTTTCCCTATCTTTTTGATTAAATATTTCTTTGTTGCTTTGATTGCATTTAAATATTTTCAGTCAGGTTGAGAATCTTTTCATATATTTCAGGTCATTTGTTGTATTAGTCAGGGTTCCCTAGAAAGACAGAACTAATGGGACAGACGTATATAAAAAGGGGAGTTTATTAAGGACTATTGGCTCATATGATCACATTGTGAAGTCCCACAATGGGCTGTGTGCAAGCTGAGGGGCAAGGAAGCCAGTCGGAGTCCCAAAACCTCAAAAGCAGGGAAGCCAACAGTGTAACCTTCAGTCTGTGGCCTAAGGCCTGAGAGCTCCAAGCAAATCACACCGATGTAAGCCCAAGAGTCCAAAAGCTGAAGAACTTGGAGTCTGATGTTTGAGGGCAGGAAGCATCCAGCATGGAAGAAAGATGAAGGCCAGAAGACTTAGCAAGTCTGCTCATTCCACATTCCTCTGCCTGCTTTATCCTAGCCGTGCTGGCAGCTGATCAGATGATGCCCACCCAGATTGAAGGTGGGTCTGCCTCTCCCAATCCACTGATTCAAATATTAATCTCCTTTGGCAACACCATCACAGACACATCCAGGAACAACACTTTGCCTCCTTCAATCAAGTTAACACTCAATATTAATCATCACATTTATATTTTATCTTTTTCTGAGAACTACCTGTTTATATTCCTTGCTTGTAGTTATTGTTTTCTGTTTCTCTTTCTTTTCTTTTTCTTAATTTGGTAAAGCTTTTTGAAAATTAAGTAGCCATTTATCTGTCATGTTTATTTTGAACAACCAATGTAGTATTTGTCCTTAGACTTTGGCTATGGATTTTTTTATTTTTTATTTTTTTGCCATATAAATGTTTTAAATTTTAAGTTCTTAAAATTTCCTTTCTGGCTTCTGGGTGTGCTGTGTATTGAATGTATTTTCTTGGCTGCTTTTGTTTACCTATTAACAAGAGAACCTTTCAGTCACTTTTCTATTCCCAGTGCTTAGCAGAGGGACCTGCCCATAGACCACTGGATACTAATGGAATGAGGAGATGAGTAAGTGTGAGCACACATGCTCCTACTGGCATAGATTGATATGTTGCCAAAATAAAACAAAAATCAGGCTGACAAGTTTGAAAATGTCTCTGGAATTTTCATGGGCACATGAAGAGCAGTTACTTGGTTTTAATTACCACAAGCAGGCCAGGGTGGCCTGTCTGTCTCCCACTTACCTACAAACTTTACCAGTTTTACCACCACCTCTATATCCTTTAGTCCATGTTCAAGGATCCAGGTTCAATAATCTAAAGTGTGTGGGCCAGGTAACAGGGTAATTGAGCAAGAAATTAGAGCTGGGGTCTCATAGAATAGAATTCAGGTCACGTTTTTGTCCACTTGCCCGGCCAAAATTGCCTTTGACAAAAGCAGAAAATTTCCATCTTTTTTTTCTTTTCAGTAAGGCCCTTTTTCTCTTAATACATAGTTACATGTGTAGATAGATAGATGGATGATCTATCTAGGTCTACATATTTATCCACATATCCACAAACATAAATACATATAATAATGAATTATTATCACTATGTAGAGATATACAACAATTCCTATAAGGGAAATAAATCTTTTATTGAAGTTCAGAGAGAAAAGCAATCTTTCAGAGTTTCAAGGCAACCAATGGATAATTTGTGATTCTAATGCAAAAATGAATATACATTTTATAGATTCTCCTGGAAATTTAAACTGGTTATATACTAGACTGTGACTATTTATATTATTTTTTCTTACTTACAAAATCATATCTTAAAATGCAGAAAACACATTAGTATTATTTCACTCATGCCATGTAATAATAACAAAAATAATATCTGTAAAATATATTACAGTGTGCACTTGTAGGCACTTTCTTGTTTACCAATCTCAACAAAATGGTAAGACAGGAATTATTACTATTGTCTCCATTTTTGTGTGACTCGTGCAAACATATACTCTTGGTAAGATGAAATATGAACCTTGGCTGACTCCAAATGTAATGTTTTTCCTGATAAAACACTAGGGTAAAAAAAACAGCGTGTTTTCTTTATGTAGTCCTTTTAGCTCTCCTCCCTAGCATTAGTTAGGTAGGAAATTCAGAATTGGAATTCAAAGGGAAAATGTCCATTCATGCCAAAATATTATTTTAAGAGGCGTGAAGAAATGAAAAATATATAAGGAATTTTATTACAATATGCTACAGCCACCATATACCTCAGTCTATGTTCAAGGATCAAGATTCAATAATTTAAGCCATGTGGGCCAGGTAGGTAATGGGGTGGTAAAGCAAGAAATCAGAGATGGGCTCTAAGAGATTAGGATTCAGGTCAGATTTTTGCCCACTCACCAGTCTAAAATTGCCTCCAATAAAAGCAGAAAATTCCAACCCCACCCCCCCTCAGGTGTTTGCTTTACTGAAGGCAAGAAGTCCTGGGTCCTAAGGAGATCCTGTGTCTGCTCTTAAAAGCTGGCAGGGCTAAGAGGGCCAGACAGTTTTAATTGAGAATTTCTTAACTTAATTGAGGTTGGGTTTCAATTCCAGTCTTGGAAGAAGCCGTATCTCTCTAACCATCTCCCTTGTCAATGCACAAATCTCACCCCAGCCTGCCTGTTGAGAAGCATGAGAAGAAGAAAGGTCCTTAACTATGTGAAGCCATGGTTCTGATCCACACTGTATGGTTTAAAAGAAATTTAAGTTTACTCCTGGACTCTTTCCACATGTTCTTGATATATCATGAATTACAAAATAAATAAAAATCCTCATTTGGAGACGTCAGTGTCCAAGCAAACTAAGAGAGACAGATTGGCTCAAGCTGGTGGCCCTCCATTTTCCTGCATATAATTATAACTTAAGAAATACATGCCACTTTAGGCAGGTTGCTTCCAAAGTATAGAGGCTGTTAGAAAACACAGCACTGTGACTCCGGCATGACATTCTCATTGATTTCTCAGTCATCTCACCAGGATTCGGACGTGAAATTGAGAACAACTTCTTCCCCGATGGCAAGTGCCTCATACGTGGGGAACTTCTGTTTTTTAGTATCCCTTCTCCCCAGCCCATCCTGGCCTCTTGACTGGCTGTGTCAATGTTAAGACAGAATAATAGCAGCTTTGGAAGAGGATTGGGCAATGAAAGAAAGTGTAAGGAAAATGCCCAAATAGAGCCCCAGAAAAAAATCTGAGTCATAGAAATGGCCAGAATCTGACAGTAGGTAATCTCAAGAGAAGACACTCAAGTGGAACAGAGGCAGAAACAGAAGCTATGGGCAAATCTAAAGTCTAAGTCATAAGGAGTTAATAAGGAAGTAAAGCACAGAAGTCAAGGTACAGAGATAGTAGTCACAAAAGTCCAGTTAAATTCTAAAAAACAGCAGGGAGGTCCTCTTTTAGAAGCCCTAGCTCCTTGACTTGTGGACATGAATCTTCACTTTGAGACCACGGGTTGCAACCCTGAATTTCAGGAATAGAACAACAGCTGCCTGTACTGCAGCAGGAGCAACAATGATGCATACATTGATTGGCTCTGCTGCCAGAGCATCACAAGTCAGGGAAAACAGGTTGGTCCTGAAATGTCAGTGGTCAGGCCTATGGGAAGAACTAGTAAGGAAACCCCAGGCATGGGCATCTCCAGGCTCTGTGTCCATGCTTGTATTCCTTGGCCTTACTACTACTGTCAGCTTTAGCTCTTTATTTTTCTTGTTCCTAGTTAAAATACTAGTTTAACATTTTTCTTTTTGATTTTGTTTTGTTTTGTTTTTGAGACAGAGTCTTGCTCTGTTGCCCAGGCTGGAGTGCAGTGGCATGACCTCGGTTCACTGCAAACTCCTCCTCCTGGGTTCAAGTGATTCTCCTCTTTCAGCCTCCCTAGTAGCTGGGACTACAGGCACACACCACGATGGCCAGCTAATTTTTGTATTTTTAGTTGAGATAGGGTTTCACCATGTTGGCCAGGCTAGTCTTGAACTCTTGACCTTAGGTAATCCACCTGCCTCGGCCTCCCTGCCTCGGCTAGGATTACAGGCATGAGCCACTGTGTCCGGCCTCTTTTTGATTTTTAATTGTATTTTTTAAAAAATTACGAAAGTACTGCATCATCATTGTAAAAATTCAAGTAACTTAAGAGTATACAAAATACAAAGCAAGAGTGCCATTCTCACACTCTACTCTCACTCCCCAGTGGAAACCAATGTTAAGAATTAGACCTGTATACCTTTAGAATTTTTCTAGGTTATTATATTTTTGAGTATGGTCACACTGTGTGTGTGCGTGTATATATATATATATATATATATATATATATATATATATATATATGTATATATATATATATATTTTTTTTTTTGAGACAGAAGGACCTCCCTGCTGTTTTTTAGAATTTAACTGGACTATTGTGACTACTGTCTCTGTACCTTGACTTCTGTGCTTTACTTCCTTATTAACTCCTTATGACTTAGACCTTAGATTTGCCCATAGCTTCTGTTTCTGCCTCTGTTCCACTTGAGTGTCTTCTCTTGAGATTACCTACTGTCAGATTCTGGCCATTTCTATGACTCAGATTTTTTTCTGGGGCTCTATTTGGGCTTATATATATATATATATATTTGTTGTGTTTTTTTTTGAGACAGAGTCTGGCTCTGTCGCCCAGACTGGAGTGCAGTGGCACGATCGTGGCTCACTGCAAGCTCCGCCTTTCGGGTTCACGCCATTCTCCCACCTGAGCCTCCCGAGTAGTAGCTGGTACTACAGGCGCCCGCCACTGCACCCAGCTAATTTTTTTTTTTTTTTTTGTATTTTTAGTAGAGACGGGGTTTCACCATGGTCTCGATCTCCTGACCTCATGATCTGCCTGCCTCAGCCTCCCAAAGTGCTGGGATTACAGGCGTGAGCCACCACGCCTGGCCTGGTCACACTGTATATATTATACTGCAACTTCTTTTTTTCTTTTTCTCAATCACATATTACAGACTCCATTCCATTTCAATATATATGTGTCTACCTTATTCTTGTTGATGGCTACATAGCAGTCATAGTAGAAATATGTAAAATGTATTAATCACCCCTCTATTAATTTGCTATTATAAATAATGTTGCCATGAACATTGTAATACAAGTATTCTTGACCATTTGTACAAGGATTTCTATAGTATAAATTCTTAGAAGCAAATTGCTGAGTCAACAGGTATGTATGCACATTAAAATTTTTGATAGGTCCTGCCAAATTGCCTTCTTTGTTCCAGTTCATACTTTCACTAACAGTGTTTGCGAGACTCTTTCCTCCACACCCTAATCATCACTGGATGTTATTGTTTATTTCACAAATCAGAGTCTGATTTGATTTACAGTCCAGGCTTTGATAGTTACGGGCCTGGCACTAATCTTTTGGTTCTGAATGCTACCCTGGCAGGCTAGAAACCCTGGTGTAGGCTTCTTTTTCGTTTGTTTGTTTTTTGAGACAGAGTTTCACTCTAGTTGCCCAGGCTGGAGTGCAATGGCATGATCTCAGCTTACTGCAACCTCCGTTTCCCGGGTTCCAGTTATTCTCCTGCCTCAGCCTCCCAGGTAGCTGGGACTCCAGGTGTGTGCCACCACACCCAGATAATTTTTTGTTTTTAGTAGAGATGGGGTTTCACTGTGTTAGCCAGGATGGTCTTGATCTCCTGACCTCGTGATCTGCCCGCCTCGGCTTCTTGACTTCTTCTTCTGCTACTACTACTCTTGCATACACTGAAGATTATAAAAAATTTGATACCAACAATTTCATACATTTTTCAGTTTACATAGTGTCTTCCCTATGTGAGGATTTCCTTTGATCCTCACAAAGTTTCTGTTAGGTGTGTAGGGAGGAAATTTTTATCTTGGTGACTCAGACCAGCTTTCTTAAGTTCATATGGTTAATAAAGGAAAGAACTAGAACTTGAATACAAGTTGGCTAAGTTCAAAATCCAGGTTCTATTTGCAATTTCCCCCTCTTCCTCTTTGGAACAGATAACCATCAAAAAGTTTGTGTTTCTATCAATTGCTTTCTATTCATTTGAGATGTCCACAATCTCTAGAGAAGCTCAAGTTTGTTGATTGGTTGGATGGATTTGGGGCTGCTATAATTTGTGACTTAGACGTATCAATGTTGCTTATAAAAATGCTTTTGCAATTTCAATATTCTGGCATGTAACCCAAGATGACCCAGGGCAACATCTCCAGGAAAAGATGCCTGGCAGGGTGCCAAGAGGCCTCATGATGACCTTATCTAGTAAGTCTCAGTGCTGCAATTGGAACCAGACCTGTCAGACCCCAAAGCCTAAGCCTTTTGCATTTACTCTATGCACTTCCTCATATAGATCAAGATGCTCAGGGCAGAAGATCAATGCATTCTTTCCTTATAGGCAAATTACACGAGAAGTCAAATTCTCAGAAGGTTGCATGCTGAGCATGGAATCAGAACAAGAAGAGTTCAGGGTGTCAAGAAGTGAATTTCAGCTCAAGTAGCTGAAGGCATGCTTACCCATTAGGGAGTCATACATTCAAAATCCAACAGATTCAGAAGAGTGTAACATAGATGAGTGAAGCACGTCAGGGAGCAGGCGATGATAGGGAATAGTGGGGACTATGCCAACTGGAGAGTGCATGCCCTTCTAAAGGAGTTAGCCATGGCGTCATAGCTCCAGCCTATCATGGCCAGCCTGGTTAATCTAGGTTTTCCCATTTTTTCATGAAAGGCTCGATATATGGATTTTTCTATGTGAAATTAGTTGACAAATTATTCAACTTTAAAAAACAGTATGACTCAATACAGCGTGGACCAGACTTGATCTACCAGCTGCTGGTCTGTGAAGTTTTACTATGGGTAAACTTTCACCAAGAAAGCTTCAATTCTCCAAGCCATTTAAAAATGGCTTCTTCACCTCTAAACAAATCAAGATCAGCATTCTTTAGATCTTCCTTTTTACCCTTTGGGGCCAACATCTGTTTATGGTCATTCTGCAGGTAGAATAGAACATATTTCATTCTATTTCCTCATACTAAAATACACTACATTTCAGTCACATCTTCTTGGAGGATTCCAATCTCAACTGTTGATTGGATTCACACTTATGTAGCATGAATTATTCCTTTGCATTTTTATTGCTACCATTATTATTTTTGGAGTTGTCATTCTTATGCTAGATGATTTTGCTGCATTGAGTGTGAATTTTACTAATTGACCTCTCAGAGACACACCAATTTCCAAGTCCTAAGAGGTCTTTCACTGCTGTTATACTGTGGGGACAACAAGATTATTTTGCCTTTTCAGACATTAAGAAATTGTTTTTAAGTAAATACATAACTTTATTGCCTTACAGATTATTATTTACTGAGTGATTTATTCTCCTAAGAGAATTTGGCAAAGGAAGTGAACAGCTTATAGGAGAAGAAGGAGAGAATAGGGAAAGCTCTTCTAGATGCCAAAACAAGCAAGAAGAGTTGGGCTGGATTTTAATTCAAAATAAAGTCTGAACTTTTCTTCCCCATCTCAGTGATGCTGAATTGACCCTCCTCCTCTCCAAATGGAGAGATGGCAGCTCCTGCCTTATGGCACACGGTAGCCTTCAGGAACCTGAAACCATCACTGAAAAGTGGAGGAGGAGGGAAGGCACCCAGAGAATGGAAGGTAGCTCTGCCCTTCCTCAGGCACATCACATCACGCCAATCCATATATGACACTGTAATGCATCAGGTACATTTCCAGAAGAAATGAACTTGTGAATTTCATAGCATTTGGGCACGGGGACTTCACCAACATCTTCAGTCATATCCATAATCAACTAAAAAGACTACCTTCAGTTAACAAGTGTTGGTAACATTATAAAAGTATTATTTCCAAGACTCTAGTTCAATTTTTAAAATTCTTTTCTTTCTTATGTGTTCATTTTTCTTTATTTTTATTCTTTTAAAAAATTTTTTGATTCTCTTTTCTTTTTTTTAGATCTTTGATTTATTTTCTGTCTTCACTCTGTTCCCATGTAATTCAAAATTTACTAATCGGGCTACCATCTTGCCTTTAGTGTTGAGAGATGACACACAGTGACACATCACAAAATAGATGACATTCATCTAGAATCTAAATAACTAAGAATCTACAGCAACCAGATCTTTATCTTTCCCCCACATGGTCTTGTACAATGACACTGAAGCCCACTCAAATGAGCCTGATATCTTCTAAGATTCTAAAATTTACCTGAATCATGATAAAGATTATTTTTGCTCTATAAAGTGTGTCCATTGTTTTCACTGTATGACAATTCTTTGAAACTTAGAAATCCAAAATAAAAGGCTTCCCAGTGCAGCCTTAGCAAGAAAATTCCCCACATTTGCTTCTTGACAATTCTACCAGATTACCCACAAATTTTTTGGGTTTCTACTCCTTAAACCTGGGCAGTGAAGAACATGGTTAAACAGACATGGGCTCAAATCTCGTCCACTTATACCTATAATCTTGGGCAAGTTAGTCAACTTTCTGGGTTCAATTTCTTTAAGTGAAAATTGAGAATAACAATATCTACCTCATAAAGTATTGGTGTGGGGATTAAATGAGGTAATGTGTAATAACTATATATATATATATATATGTATATAAAATAATCCTTTAATAAATGTGGCTGCCAACATCTTTTTCAACTCAATCACCTGTTGGAGGGCAAATCAATGACAATGAGGCATATCAAAATGCATTCTGCCCTGAAGGATCCCTCTCCTTTGCTGGAGAGAAGCTGCAAATACCCATGCAACATTGAGACCAATCTAAGGCCCTTTGCAGGAAAGAGCTTAAGTGATCAGCATATGATGTCAGCGTTGCAGGCACTGAGAGATATTCTTACTCCTCCATTTTCACCTGGTTTCTATTGCAGAGTTGCAGAACTTGGACAGAGGAGACCAAGCTCCCGATCTTCCTACCCAGTGTGCTTTACAACCTGCAAGCTGCAGGCTGAGCCTCACAGCCAGCCGGGGATAGTGGATACAATTATCTCCCAGCCCTTTGAAGCTCCAGTCAGGAATATCTGTTGTCACTATCACATGTGATTAGGACAGCAACGTCCTCCTGCAGAAGACAGAACTCTTTGTACATCACCCTCCTTCCACCCCTGTTAGAGATCAGGAAGTGTGGAGAGAGGGTGGCTGGCCTCTCTCCTTTTGGTCCAATTTCACATATTGGATTCCCTGCATTAATAAATTGGTTACATTTGCCCAGCATTTGGCAGGCAAGGTTTCTAATAACATTCTGATCCCTTCAGAGGACATGAATCGCTGGCATGCAGGGGGTTCTGGTTACCTCCTCCCCCACTCTCTGCTGCTAAAGGTCCTACACATTAGTAGGGGTCAGGCGCTTGCCTGGGCCAGGGCAGTCTAGGACAGGGGCCATAGCTTCGAGGCACTGTCACAGAGCTCAAAGATTTTCCCTCAGAGGGAAAACAGATAACTTTAAGCCCAGGCAATGTGCAGCTTTCTTCAGCTGTCAATCCTACCTGGTTTGCATACAGATTGAGAAAATGTGTGAAATTTTACCACAATAAATGGTCTGGAGAATTCAAGGGGGTTGGTGGTGGGTAGAGAGTGAATGCGAGAGAAAAAAACTGTGTGTTGCAGATGTCTGAGAGTCCCATGCTGCCTGACATGCTCCCTTTGTGAAGCCAACAGTCTTTGGGGATGGAGAGCCTGAAGGGAGATTGTGTAGAATGCATCTACATTGCTCTGACGCAGCCTTTCCTATTGCCACGGCACTCAAAAGTTCCCTGAGCAAGGAGAAGCCCTTGGGCTGAGAAGAGGCCCAGAGTCAGGGTCCAGCCACACCTTCAGCCTTGGCGAGCCAAGCAGAGGGAGCAAAGCAAGGGGCAAAAATGAGCTAAAAGAACACTAGCCGACCTGGGACAAACCGAGGGAATCAAAAAGGAGAAAGAGATGGAGAGGGAAGGGAAAAAGAAACAAGGAGAATTGAGAAGAGAGGGAGAGGGAAAGAATTCAATTGAATTCAATAGATATTTTATGTTAGCCTGTACTGGGGAGAAAAGAGTGGGGTGTTTTTTTGTTTGTTTTTTTTCCGAGACGGAGTCTTGCTCTGTGGCCCAGGCTGGAGTGCAGTGGCACAATCTTGGCTCACTGCAACCTCCGCCTCCCAGGTTCAAGTGAGACTCATGTCTCAGCCTCCTGAATAGCTGAGATTACAGGTGTGCACCAACACGCCTAGCTAATTTTTGTATTTTTAGTAGAGATGGGGTTTCGCGATCCTCCTACCTCAGATTCCCAAAGTGCTGGGATTATAGGCATGAGCCACGATGTCCTGCCAAAAAGAGTGTTTTTTACAGAGCAAATGTATACAGAATCCAGTTCCTGCCCTATAGGAGCTTGCAGATATCAGGCCAGGTGCTGTGGCTCAAGCCTGTAATCCCAGCACCTTGGGAGGCTGAGGCAGGAGGATCACTTTAGCCCAGGAGTTTGAGACTAGCCTTGGTAACATAGGGGAGGCCCCATCTCTCCAAAAAAATTTTTTTTTAATTAGCCAGGTGTGGTGGTGTGTGCCTGTAGCTCCAACCACTCAGGAGGCTGAGGTGGGAGGATTGCTTCAGCCTGGGAGGTTGAGGCTGCAGTAAGCCGTGATTGCTCCATTGTACTCCAGGCTGGGCAACCGAATGAGACCTTGTTTCAAAACAAAACAAAATCAGCCACACAACTCAGTCCTGCAACAGTCCATGACAGGGTGTAATTCCAGACATCAACGCCATGAGGTATGGTAAGGCGAGAGATGACGGTGGGGAGACTTTGTGGAGGTGGTGAGTCTTGAGACTGTCCTAGCAGGGTGGGTGCAATGGAGCTGGCAGAGGTACAGGGAGAGCATTTCTGAATAAAATTGGTAGTACAGAGAGGGAAGAGGAGGGGAGCGAGTAGGGGCACAGGGAGTAAGCAGTGGAAACACAAACTGAAAGGAAGAGAGAATGGAAAATGAAGAGGGGCCCAGACTGCCACTCACAATTGCCATAAGCCACCTACCCTTACCTTTAGACCTTTTCATCCAAAGGAATTGGAATTAGAAGCTTCCTATAGGATCCTGGAAACCCCGGGCAATCCACCAACCCAGAAGCCCAGCTCCAGGCCCAGAGGGAAAATGAAAGAGGGCTGGTGCACACTGAACTTAAGTAGGAAACCTTCCCCTTTCCTGCTGACTCCAGCCAGCCTCACCACAGAGGTCCCCAGTCAGCAGATCTGGAGCCACCAACACATCTCAAAGCCTCCCATGGGAGAGTCCCAAGGTGGCCATGGGACAGTCCATGATCTGTCTCTCTGCTATTATCCTTCTCTCTGTGATTTCCAGTATTTCCAGGAAGATAGGATTTTTTTTTCCCATCTATTTTTTCCAGCTTTTTATTTTGAAAAATTTCACATCTTAACAAAAGTTGAAAATATACCATACTGAGCACAAGGTACACTTGAAATGTTTCACCAATTATTATCATTTGATTCCATATGCGGTAGTATGCTGATAAACTGGATCTAGGAGAAACCCTCATTTGTAGTAATTGCCATTTTCTGTGGTGTAAGAATTCCCACCATGGATGATTTTTGTTTGTTTGTTTTTGTTTTTTTGAGATGGAGTCTCGGTCTGTCGCTCAGGCTGGAGTGCAGTGGCGCGATCTCAGCTCACTGCAAGCTCCGCCTCCCAGGCTCACACCATTCTCCTGCCTCAGCCTCCCAAGTAGCTGGGACTACAGGCGCCTGCCACCATGCCCAGCTAATTTTTTGTATTTTTAGTAGAGACCAGGTTTCACCGTGCTAGCCAGGATGGTCTGGATCTCCTGACCTCGTGATCCACCCTCCTTGGCCTCCCAAAGTGTTAGGATTACAGGTGTGAGCCACCGCGCCTGGCCCATGGATGATTTTGAGCAAATAATGACTTAACAAATGGCTTGCAAAATTCCTAAATATTTATCTGCTCTCGAGAGCTGGTAAGAGTTGGCTGCCGTTTATCGTATTTTTTCTGAACTGTTTAAAATTGCAGATATCAGAGCACTGAATCAAATACTTCAGATGCATCTCCCAAGAATATAATGTTCTCTGACATAATCACATTATCACACTTAGGAAAAAAATTAGCAACACATGTCCTAATATTAGCTAATATACATTTCCCACTAAAGTTTTCCAAACTGTCCCCAAAATGTCTTTTAATAGCATTTTTAAAAAAAATGAAAATCTAGTCAAGATTATATATTGCATTTGGTGTTTTGGTTAGTTTCTTTTATTATTATTTTATTCTTTTATTTATTTATTTTGAGACAGGGTCTCACTCTGTCACCCAAGCTGGAGTGCAGTGGTGAGATCTTAGCTCACTGCAACCCCTGCCCTCTGGGTTCAAGCGATTCTCATGCCTCAGCCACCTGAGTAACTGGAATTACAGGAGACCACCATCACACCTGGCTAATTTTTGTATTTTTAGTAGAGACGGGGTTTCATCATGTTGCCCAGGCTGGTCTTGTACCCCTGGCCTCCAGTGATCTGCCCGTCTTGGCCTCTGAAAGTGCTGGGATTATGGCTGTGAGCCATCGAGCCCAGCCCAGTGGTTAGTTTCTTTTTAAAAATTTTAATTTTTATTAATGAATAATTGTACATTTATGGAGTAAAGAGATGTTTTGATATATGTATACACTATGACATTATTACATCAAGCCAATTAACACATCTATCACCTCATATATTTATCTTTTTTTTGGTAGTGAGTACATTTAAAATCTATTCCTTTAGCAATTTTGAAATATATGACGCATTATTACTAACTATGGTCACCTTGCTGTGCAATAGATCTGGAAAACTTATTCTTCCTAACTGGAATTTTATACCCTTTGGTCAACTTCTCCCTATTGCTTACCCTTCCTTCCCCCAGACTCTGGTAACCACCATTCTACGCTCTACTTCTCTTTAGTTTCTTTTAATCGGAAATGATTTCTCTAGCTTCTTTTTTTTTTGAGACAGAGTCTCATTCTTGTCTCCCAGGCTGGAGTGCAGTGGCGTGATCTTGGCTCACTGCAACCTCCGCCTCCCGGGTTCAAGTGATTCTCCTGCCTCAGCCTCCTGAGTAGCTGGCATTACAGGTGCCTGCCACCATGCTCGGTTAATTTTTGTACTCTTAGTAGAGACGGGGTTTTGCCATGTTGGGCAGGCTGGTCTGGAACTCCTGACCTCAGGTGATCCGCCCGCCTCAGCCTCCTAAAGTGCTGGGATTACAGGTGTCAGCCACCACGCCGACCTATCTTCTTTTTCAGTTGTAGTTTTGTTTTTGTTTTTTAATGACATTGACCTTTTTGAAGAGTCCAGGCCAATTGTCTATAGAATGTGCCACATTCTGGATTTACATGTTTGTTCTTCACAGTTAGATACAAGTTAAATATTTTTTGGTAAAAATATTCCATCAGTGTATGTCATATCATGTATGCTTCTTATTGGAAGTCACACAGAATATCAGATTGCTCCAACATTGGTGATGCTAAGCTTGCTCATTTAAAGTAGTAGTCACCAGGCTGGGCACGGTGGCTCATGCCTGTAATCCCAGCACTTTGGGAGGCCGAGGCGGGCGGGTCACCTGAGGTTGGGAGCTCGAGACCAGCCTGACCAACATAGAGAAATCCTGTCTCTACTAAAAATACAAAATTAGCCGGACATGGCAGCACATGCCTGTAATTCCAGCTACTCGGGAGGCTGAGGCAGGAGAATCGCTTGAACCCGGGAGGTGGAAGTTGCGGTGAGCCGAGATTGCGCCATTACACTCCAGCCTGGGCAACAAGAGTGAAACTCCGTCTCAAAATAAATAAATAAATAAATAAATAAATAAATAAATAAAGTAGCAGGCACCAAATCTGTCCATTTAAAAGGTATCTTTTCTCCTTTGTAATTCACAAATAGTTTGTGAGATAATATACTGATGCTCTGTAAATATCCTAAAACACCAAAACCTTTTACTCAGTGGTTAGCATCTGTTGATGATCCTTGCCTGAATCAATTGTTACATTAGAGGCCAAAATATTGCGATTTTCTAATTTCATCACTCTTCTACATTGATTAGATGGCTTTCTTTTTTTTTTAATATGCCCTTTTAGTATAATGATGGACTCACGGACTTAAAAAAATTCAATGGATTATAATCCATTACTGTTGTTTCCTTCTTGATATTGAAATTATCCCAAATTTGACCATTGGGAACCTCTTCAAACAGGATCCTGTGTCCTTTTGACATGACCCCATTGATCTTTAGGCCCTTCCTTTCTTTCTGGCACACCAGGACTCCCCAGGCTCATTTGTGTTTGCCCTGTAACAGAGCCAGAAGCACGTATTTCTTCAGAGAGCCCTGATTTCTTTAGTGGGAAATGTTGCTTAGAAATCAAGATCTGGGTGCTAGCTGTGCTCATTGCTGCAGGAATATTATTGCTTTTAGACTTTTTTCAATTGACATGGGGGAAATGTCCCCCTATGTATATATAATACATATTATATATAATATGTATTGTATGTCATATGTACATGTATAGAAATTAAATTACATATAGTGAATTCCCTAACCCCTATTATTTCAGAATATAACCTTATTTGGAAATAGGTTATTTACCGAGGTAATCAAGTAAAATGTGGTCATTAAGGTGGGTCCTAATCTAATAATTCTGGTGAAAGGGGGGATTTAGGCACAGATGTACATACAGAGGGAAGATGATCTGAAGACTCAGAGAAAAGATGGCCATCTGCCAGCCCAGGAGAGGGGCCTGGAACAGATCCTTCTCTCACAGCCCTCAGAAAGGACCGCCCTGCTGACACTCTGATTTTGGACAGAACCATGAGACAATATATTCCTGTTGTTTAAGCCACGAATTTTGTGGTAACTTGGTATGGCAACCCTAGCAAACTAATATGCTGCTATATACATTACCATAAGTTTATCAGCATCATCTTGAAACAGCACATATTTATTATCTTACATTTCTGTAGCAGTCTCACACGGGTCACACCAGACTAAAATCTAAGTGTTGATAGGGCTGTAGCACTTTCTGGAGTATCTAGGAGAGAATCTATTTACTTGCTCATTGAGGTTGTTGGAAGAATTAGTTCCTTGTGGTTGTAGGACTAAGGTCCCCATTTTCTTGCTGTCCGCTGAGGGCCTTTCCCAGCATCTAGAGGCCATCTGAGTGCCTTGGCACACGGCCCCTTTCCTTCATCTTCAAAACCAGCAAAGGCAGTTTGAGTCCTTCTGGTGCTTTGAATCTCTCCTGCTCCTGCCTCTTCTTCACTGTTGCATCTTTCTTCCCTATGATTCTTCCCTCATCTTTCACTGTTAAGGGCCCATGTAAACTCACCGGGCCCACTAAGATAATCTGCAATAATTTTCCTATCTTAAGGTAACCTGAATTCCACCTGCTAAGTTGCTTTTGCCACGTAACATAACATATTCATAGGTTCCAGGTGTGGACACCTTGGAAAAAGGAGCATCATTCTGCCTACCATGTAGTGACATTGATATACTTACTTATTTGTTTTGTCCAACAGCATGCACGGGATAGTTTCAGAATGCCAGTAACATTATAATTATTTAAAAGTAACCAACCAAGTAAAGTTAAAATTTCTTTGGAATTATTTTTATTTCTAGAACATTTCCCACTGAGGTAGTGAACACAGAGTACTATATTCAGAATTTTACTTGAATTATTTTCTCTGTGTGGTGAGGTTATCAATGTGATATACAGCTAGATTCATTTGTTTGCTTTTGTATCTGATTTAAGGTTTGTTTATTTTTCATCTTTTCATATTTAATTTTATTTTGTGAATAAGTAAGACATTTCTATAACTCAGAAGTCAAAACTATATGAAAAGGTATTCCTAGAGAAGTCTCATTTCCATCCTGATCCCAGCTCCTGGTTTCCAAGGACTGGTCTGCTTCTCTGATTGCTTGTTCTGATGGTCACTGCTGTTACAGAAGTCAAATTACTAACATATCAATAGCAAATACGTGTTAGTACAAGTCTATCATCATTTTCATCAACTATAGTCATTTATTGCAGATTAAGTACTGAGAACAAGAAAGAAGAGAGCAGTCCCTGCCTTAGGGTGTGACAGTCTTCTTGGAGAAATAGACCTGAAGTGCAACAGAGAACCACAGGCAAAGTAGGCTCCACATATGATGAAAGGTTTACCCCCAATGTGTGGGGACCCTGGATGATTCCTCATGATTAGGCCTCCTAAGAAAAACTTCATGGAGGATGTAAGACTTGATTCAGAGCATTTTAAGAAAGAAAAATGACATAAACAAAGGCAAAAAGGTGTATACAACAGTGTTTGGGAAACAATTAGCCAACCAGACTGGAGGATGGAGCAAGCACTGGAGTTGGACCACAGGGAAGTGGCTCCAGGTTTAAATACTGCCCATGTGGCCGTGGGCAAGGATTTGCTCCACCAACACCCTTCTCAGTTTCCCTACCTACAAAATGGAGATACGACTAAGTATTAAGCCATTCTCAGAACAGGTTGATTAAAAAGCAGGATTTCTTTATAGAAATACTGGGGTAGGGTGGGGGAAGTTGGAGAATCAGGTTTGAAGCACATCACGTAGAACCTTCATTATGAGGCTAAGAAGTTTGGATTCTGTCTTATAGGCAATAGAAGCCAAAGGGAGGATTTTCTTTAAAACATATGTAATAAATGAATTGTTTTATTACTTATGAGTAAATAAAACATTTACTCATGAGTACATAAAGTATACTTTGACTTTGGTTAGTAATATTATAGGTATATATTTCTGTAACTTGTTCTTTTTTTACTAAGCTATATATCCCAATGATCTCTCCATGCTAATACTTTTGTTCTTTAACCAATGCATTGTATTTCACAGGATACATCAGTCTAATCTATTTAGCAACTTTTTATCATTGTATAGTGGCTCTTGTTCACACAAAGGTACTTCCTTAGAAAGGGTATTTCTATATCAGTGGCTCCCAAATTCTAAACACGCATTAGAATCACTTGGAGGTCTTGTTATAACACAAATTCCTGGATCTCACCCCCAGAGATTCTGATTTAATAGGTAAGTGCTGGGGCCTGAGATTATGCATTTTAGCAAGTTCTCAGATGATATTGATGCTGTTGGTCTATATCAGACTTTGAGAACCATCTTTCTATATGATGGACTCTTAGAATTATTGGGCCAAAGCTTATGTGAATTTGTCACTTTGATGAAACCTGCACATCACCTTCCACAAAGATTGTTATCAGTTTGCATTCCCACTGACAATTGTATGAGCATGCCATTCCCCTGCCAACCCTGGTTATGATAACTTTTACTTTTTTGCCAATGAAAATGTAAAAACTGGAAGCTCATTATTGTTTTATTTTTCACTACTGAGTGTATTTTTCTTATTTTTATAGTAGCTTTTTTATCTTATTACAAGAATAATACTTACTACAAAAAATTTTAAGAAATACAGATAAGCAAAAGATAAAATCATCCATAATTCTGCCACACACAGATCACCACTTTTTTTTTTTTTTTTGAGGCAGAGTCTTGCTCTGTCACCCAGGCTGGAGTGCCATGGCATGATCTCAGCTCACTGCAACCTCTGCCTCCTGGGTTCAACTGATTCTCCTGCCTCAGCCCCCCAAGTAGCTGAGATTACTTCACACCACCATGCCCAGCTAATTTTGTATTTTTAATAGAGATGGGGTTTCACCATGTTGGCCAGGCTGGCCTCGAACTCCTGACCTCAGGTGATCAGCCCGCCTCAGCCTCCCAAAGTGATGGGATTACAAGTGTGAGCCACTGCACCTGGCCCAGATCACCAATATTAACATTCTATGTATTATGTAATCTGTTTTCTTTTCACTTAATAACATACTCTGAACATTTTTTCCATATCATGTCATTAACTGTTATTTTCCATTATCAGCCTAAATGGCTGCATGGTGTCAATGGAGTGTTTCTGAATGAGAGCTGACATTGCAAAATGATGTTTTGAGAAGATTATCTAGCAGCAGGATTTAGAATGGGAAAAGACAAGGAAAGTTTGGAGGCAAGAAATTAGGAGACTATTGAAATAATGTAGGAGAGTGGTGACAGTGGGACTGGATAGACAGGAGTGAACACAGGAAACATTAGAAAGAAAGAATCAACAGTCTTGTTAGCCTCTATGATGGAGGTGAGGAAAGATGCAAGGCTAATCCAGCAGGAGGTCCCCAGTTACTAGGATCATAAATTTAAGACATGCCTTACAAGGAACAATCACTCTTCCAATCTCTGATCCATGAATTTATCTTGGTTTGGGGATGAACGGATAAAGTTAACTTTATAGAGGAAGAATTTCATTTAGGAAAGCAGCAGACTTTAAATCCCAGAGTCCAGGTTTGATGCCCCATTTTAGTGTAAGTATTAATTATTTGAGAGATCCTATGGTGAGGTGGAAAGACCATATACTTCAGTATTAGACACCATTGTGCATTACTGCTTTGCCACTTCTTGTGACCTTCAGCAAACCTCTTAACCACCTTGAACTTTTTTGTCTGTAGAGAGTAATAATGTTTACTTCATAGGGTGGTTGCAAGAATTAAGCGAATTAAGTGAGATTTTATATATATATCTCATATATACATATAACATATCATATATATCATATATATATATGAGAAACTTGTGAATCATCCCGTAACTCAGCTTTCCCTAGAGAATCACTCATGGCCGACCTAGACATGTTTGCTTGTAAGAGAAATGAAGCTCATTGATGAAATAAAGTGAGTTCTGAAACAGGTCCTTCCATGGGTAGGGGTCTGCACTGGCATGCAGAGTGGGCTGTGGCTTACTTCCTGAGCTTAGGCTTTGAGGGGTGCTGTGGATGGCTGGAGAGATTCTCTGTGTGCTGGACAACTCCAGAGGTGCCTTGAGAACATTGCAGAGATGTACACAGCAGAAGCAATGGAGACTTGAAATCAGTGTTGACAAGCTTGGTCCTTACTCTTTCTTATTTCATTCATCTTCTACCAGCTCACAAGGAACTCAGGCTCAATGTTACCTCTAGTCTCAGTATAGATACTGAATAAAATAAGTATGCAGGCAAACAATTCATTCCTTCTTAGTTAAGTCTTTTCTTCCTTAAAGTGGAGATATTACCATGGCAAATCTGAAGGGCAAATGAGATGTTGCACTTGAAAGTGCCTAGCATAGTATCCCAGAGGAGTGGACACTTACTGTTGAGTTTCCTTTGGGAACCACTGTAAAGCTATCTCCCTATAAGGCAGCAGTAAGTCAGCCATGCCAGAAAATACTTCAGCTGCCTGGTAACCATCTAGTCTATGATTAACAGAGACATCAAAATAGCCGTCATCTCCTACTCCTAACCAACAAGTCTCTGACACAGCAAGAAAGACAAAATATCCATTTTCCTAACTTAACTCCCATCCCTCACGGTTGGAAAAAGGGAAAACTTAGATCCAGTCACCAATACCCTATTTGCCTTAGATGACAATACATGACATGTCATGTATTTCTACAATACCTTATTTGCCTTAGATGACATGTCATGTATTTCTACATGGCAGCCAACAAATGATTGCCAGGAACACTGTGGTGACTGTGGATCTGGGCAGAGGGGTCTGCCAGAGAAAGTAGACCATTTATTTACTCAGTATCTACTGAGCTGTTCTAAGTCCTTGTGTAACCTTATCTTCACAACAAGCCTATGAGATGGGTGGTATTATAATCATTTTGCAGATGAGGAAACCAAGACTCAGAAAGATTAAGTTGAGGTACAGCACACTAGGTGGCAGCTACCTCCCCCTTTTCCATCTTGCTTTTAATTTAGTTTTTCAACACATATTCCTATCATCTTGATTGCTTTACAGACCAATAATCCTTTAATCTACCCTAAAGAAGAAGCAGTATAGACCTAATTTCCATCTTTGAATCAGTCTGTCCAATTTCATCCAATTTCAAGCTAAGTGCAAGTTAAATTCAGTGTGTATAGCATTAAAAGCTACTGTCTACTAAAATATTAAACCTTGTCATTCTAGTATGTACTGTCAAGCCCACATTGATGAGATAGTGAATAGTAAAGGTGGCATTATTGTAATTTTTAAGTTAAAGCCTGATTTGTTTGCTCATTTTTAAAAAAGCAAATTCTCATATAGTATGAACCAGTCCCTGAATTTTTTTAAACAATTATGTTTTTAAAAGTGAAATGAATGGAAATATGCTGTTTCCTGCGGTTTTCCCCACTCCTTTGCTCTCTTTCCCACCCCATGTGCATATATTATACATTTCTTTCTTCCAGAGATGCTCACAGCTGTTTCTCTTGCTCTCTCTTGAGCTCTCTGGGGTAGCTTTCATTCTTTCACCTAAGCATGCTTGGAGCCCCATGGAAACTTCCCCACAGTATGATTGCTTCCACACTTTCATATGCTTTAAGGAATATCAGCTGAGGATTGCTTATTGATCTCAAGTGGGGAATCCTCTCTTACAAAGCCATTGGCCATTGATGAATAAATGTTAATGTATCCTCGTCCTTGTCCTTGTCCACTTCCAGTTCCTCATGCTGATGCCTCCCAAACCAGGCCCACCCTCAGCTCAGAGCCTCCTTTTCTAAATATTTCTGGTGGAGCTGCTTTTTCTATTTCTCAGACTCTGATCAATGGAACCACTTGGTCATTCTAGTTTTAAATTAGATTGCTATCCAGTTTAGGGATTTTATTTTGAAATCTAAATATGGAAAAGAGTTAGTTGCTCCCCGAGTGCTTGAAGTCTTAAGAGACAAGGTTTCCATCTGCTCAGGTAGCATCACCGGCTCATGTCTTCTTCCACCCACCAAGCAGCAGGAACACTGAGTGGCTGGGCCAGGGTGTAGTAGGCAGACGTCACAGATCATGCTATTCTTGGTTGGCAGAGCCAGCTTTACTGTAGCCTTGTCAGTGCTCAGTACTGCCGAAGAAATGAAGGAAGGAGCCAGCATGTCTGGAGTGCTTGTTTTGCTCTAGGAAGTATCCACAACCTCTTGAGAAGATTCAATCCCACAATCCTAGAAACTGAAGACTTTCCAAGGACCTCACTCCTACCATCACTGTTTTACCAATGAGAAAATGAGAAAATTGAGCCCCCCAAAGTTGAATGGTTTGCCCAAGCCCACACAGCACATAAGTAAAAGTGACAGATGGCAACCTAGCCCTCTGACCCTAATTCAGTGCATTTTCCATTTCTCCACAGCTGGCAGGTGTTCCACATACTAAAAGTTCACATTGGAAATGAATTTGGTGCATTGGAAAGCAGCATTGTGATGCCTGCCATTGTTTAATTGTTACATATCAACATGACTCATATTCCAAAGGTGATGCTTCTTTTTTGCCCAGGCACTGACCTTGGAAGCTGCTGCCTGGGCGGCAGCCATGATTTCCACACTCTCTGCATCCCCTTGGGTCTGGGTAACTGAGTCAGAAAAAAATATAGTACACTTTCTGAATGGTATGCCTTTTGTCACAAAAATTGAATTTTTATTAAGCAACTAAAACTAAAGACTTACACTCTAGTAGGATGACATTTAAAAGACAGTAAGTAAAATTTGGAACAAGGGTTTTAAAAAAATAGAGTTCAAAATAGAAATGAGTTAACCTCTTAGCCTTTCCCTCATTTCTGTATACTGCTTTAAAAAAGAATGCTTAACTATTCTTTTCATCTACATTATTAGGTAATAAAGCATTCCTCTCCCTGACATTAAAAGTTTGCCTGTAGGATTTTTCATCTAAGGAAATATGTAATCTTTCACTAATTTTTGGCTAATCCCGAGAAGAATTTTTCTTTACTTCTCATGTATGCCCTTTCTAATTTATGTTAAAAAAACTTTTGATGTTATTATTAAAACCAAAACGAAAAATTCTAGCTTATAACAAAATTAATTCTTAAAATACATTGAGATGAAGCATTATGTGGTTTTTAGATACATTAGATGATGTCTTCACAGGTATTCAGACCATCTACAATCCTCTAAAATTCCCATGAATATTTTTCAAATACCTCTATTCCAGTATCTTGTCACCTTTCTTGGATGAGTGATTTCTAAAACATTGTTTATTCATCGTTGCAGAACAATGGCCCCAGAACCACAGTGGCAAGAATGACTTACAGACCAAACAATTACATTGAAATCATTAAGGTATAGCAGTTGACTCCTTAGGATGAAGACAGACACCTAGAGAAGTAAAAAAGATATACTCATCAGCCAATCATTCAGCAAGTATTTACTGTGAGCTGTTTTAGTCAAGGCTCTTTGATTGTAGGGCCAACTAGTTTAAATAAAAATAGAGATTGTTGTAAAGGTATCAAGATCTCATGTGAATTGGAGCTGGGGAACTGGAAGGCCACAGGGAGCTGAGACAAACCTTCACCCATCACTCCATCTCGGAATACAGGGTTCCCCATCTCTGATCCTGTTTGTGAAGCTCCATCCTCCTCTCAGGACATCCTGGTCTTCTCTTGACTTATGGATTCTGTTCCCCCATTCTCCAGCCTGCATCTAAATTTGGCTTGCCATACTGTGGGTTCAGGTCCTAATTCTGCTAGTCCTTTCAGCCTGATTCCCATAGATGATTAGCTCAAATGCTGAGTGTCCCAAATTTCAGAAAGGGGAATGTGATTAGTCCAGGTTGGATCAGGAGCAGTCCAGTCTGCTGTGGCCATGGAGTTGTGTTTTATAAGCATGGCCATCTCAGGATGCCTTTCATCAAGGGCAAGAATTTGGGGCAGTTACCAGGGAAAAAAGATGTGGGCTGCTTACTGTGAGCACCAACTATGTGTTCTTTCTAGTGCAGTGTGGCGGAACAAAGCTTAGGTATTAGAGGCCATGTAGACATGGCATTCAGATCTAAGTTTTACCACTTGCTAATTCTTCTGGACAAGTTAATCAACTTTCCATTTTAATTTCTTAATCTGTAGAATGGGAACAATAACAGCCTCAGAGTGTTATAGTGAAGATTAAATAAGATGATGTTTGCCAACTGTTCGGCACAGGAAAGTACTAAAAACAATGCTAGTTTTCTTTAGTTCTTGTGTATGCTAGGCTATATGCTAAATTTATAAGTAATACATCTAATAAGGGTTTTCATGACACGTGGAAGGAACGTACCACATTAACATTTGGACTGCTGAAAAACCAAGAATTCTCTATAACAAAAAGGAAGGATATTAAACAAATAGATACTACTCCAACATCTCTCTTTTTGGCACCAAATAACAATATGGGTGACTAACATTTGCTTAATGCTGTACAGCATAAAAGGTGTTTTCTTTCTTTTCTTTCTTTCTTTTTTTTTTTTTTTTTTTGAGGTGGAGCCTCACTCTGTTACCCAGGCTGGAATGCAGTAGTGTGATCTTGGCTCACTGCAACCTCCACCTCCTGAGTTCAAGCCATTCTCCTGCGTCAGCCTCCCAAGTAGCTGGGATTACAGGCGTGCACCACAACACCCAGCTGTTTTTTGTATTTTTAGTAGAGCCAATGTTTCTCCATGTTGGCCAGGCTGGTCTCAAACTCCTGACCTCAAGTAATCCACCTGCCTCAGCCTCCCAAAGTTCTGGGATTACAGGTGTGAGCAACTGGGCCCGGCCATAGGTGATTTTCACTTTCTTTGTGTTCTCTTTTCATTCTCCCTACAACCCTGTGAGACTGATACACTTAGTAGCCTCTTTTTACTGTTAAAAAATTGGTCAAGATCACATGGTTTGTAATTAACTGATGCGGGATTCAAATCCAGGCCCTTTGACTCTAAAATTCATTATGCTTTTCAGCACACCCACCAGAAGATAATTAAATTCTGTATTGGTTATTTCAGGAGCAGATTGCCTATTTTATTATGTGATTCTTCACCCCCTTCCCTCACTGCATTGAGATAAAATCCAGACACTTTACCATGACTACTAAAAGCTCTTCAACAGTTGATTCCAACCTCCCTTTTCAACCTTGTGTAGCCCATTGTCCAAACACTTCATAGTCTAACATGCCTCTTCGGGATTTTTCAACTTTTCCTATCCTAAGAGTGTCCTTCTCCATCCTCTAGTTCAGTGAAGTCCTGTGAAGCTTTCAAGGTCCCATTCAATCGTTGCCTCCTCTGCAAAGCCTTCCTCTTTGTCCTTCAAGGCAGCTTTATTCCTTCCCTCCTCTGGGCTTCCTTGGCAGTGTGTTCACACCACTTCAGATTAGAGCAAATATGCAGGCTGTGTCAGGAATGAAAGCCTTTTCGCCCTTGTCTCCTAGTGTCTACTACAGCACTAGATATGGTGCCTGTAGCAACAGAACAGGTTGCAGACCTGTGAGATAAAGGCCTGAGCCCCTGAAAAAACATTGGTCTGTGTCAGACTGGCTTCAGAACTGGGTAGGGCTGGGCTCTGCAGGTATCTGAGAAGGAGGTACTCTTACTTTAAAGGACATATGTCAAAGGAGCAGCACCTTCCATTAAAACAGAGGAGGGTTTAAAATGAGCACTTAGGAAATATATATTTTTTTAAAATAAAAAGCCAGAGCTATCCCTGTCTCCATCAGACAGCCTAATTTGTATAACTGGGCTTCTGCCTCCATTTTTTATTAAATATTTCTCTTTTGAGCTGGCACTCTGCTCTGAGCCCCAGCTGACTTAGCCAGCCTGGCTACTCCTGTCAGTCCCCCTCTCATGGCAAGGAAGGAGGGCACTGTCAGTAAAAAGGCTTCAGCTTTCAGTGCTTTTATGGGACAAGCTTAAGTTTGCTGAAGATTCAGGTCAAGACCAAGGCTAACTCACTGCAGGGAAATGCTTACAACCACATAGTAACTCAGAACAATAAACTTGTGCCAGGCCTAAATATGTGTTGCTATCCTATACTGATTGCTGCCATATTGATTCATTATGTCAGAGCTTCTTGGATAGCAGTGCCTTCAATCAAGTCTGAATTCACCGGCATCTTTGGGCCCCAGACATTGGGCAATATGGTAACTTTCCAGAAGATGAACTGAGCCAGAAATAATTCCACCCCCTACTTTATACCTCCAGCTCCTACAACAGAATCTCTGCTTAGCTTGGTACCATTTCCTCTGAGACTGGACTTTCTAGAGCTTTCCTCATCGAAAGCAGGGCTCAAAAATAAATTTAAGGATGGGAAAACATACCAACTTTAATACAACACCAAGTTTAGAGTCTTTTAACTGAGTTCCAGGAGCTGCCACTGGCTCATCAAAACAGGGTACCGGCCGGGTACAGTGGCTTACGCCTGTAATCCTAGCACTTTGGGAGGCCGAGGCGGGCTGACTGCCTGAGCTCAGGAGTTCGAGACCAGCTTGGGTAACACCGTGAAAACCCGTCTCTACTAAAATACCAAAGAAATTAGCCAGGCGTGGTGGCATGTGCCTATAGTCCCAGCTACTCAGGGGGCTGAGGCAGAAGAATTGCTTCAACCCGGAATGTGGAGGTCGCAGTGAGCCGAGATCGCGCCACTGCACTCCAGCCTGGGCAACAGAGTGAGACTCTGTCTCTAAAAAAGAAAAAAAAAAGGTACTCTGATATCATTCTCCAGCCCTTATTCCCCCAACACTGTCATTTCCAACTACGAAGGTTTTTATTTGGTGCGCCTATTTGCCAAAACTCATATAAATCAGAGTGTATACTTTGTAAAGCTTAGGTTTAATTTTTAAAAATTTAGAAGCTGCATGAGTGAGGTTTGAGATTAAGTGTGCAAAGATGTTTAGGAGCAGCTGCCCCACCCGCCTTCAGATTGAGATGGATGGGGAGCAATAGTGGGTTTGAGCTGCCCATAATTGAAAAAGTGTGTGCCCCAAATATAATACTTATTCTGCATTTCTACAAGAGCCATAACTCTAAGGCTTTCCATTAGAACCCCAATAAAGGGGATGTCTTCAACTTTAAGCATCCCAGACACTCTCGGTGTTTGTTATACTTATAGAACAAGGTTAGACATGTCAAGGATAAAAGGTGAGAGGAGGAGAGCCCATTCCCTGGACACGCAGCATAAACTAGAAGAATAGCATTTGTGAATGAATGAACAATAGGAGGGCAAATATGAACCACACAAATCCAATCGGCTAGCCCTGGGAGGCACACTCATACTGACCACAGCAGTTCTCCCAGAAGGTGTCCAGGGCACAGTTAGAGCTGCCAGGTGCCAAGTCTGAGGTCTCCATTCACACTGTCTTCTATGTAAGTGCATGTGGTTCCTGAAGTTGTGCAACATGGTGGTTGTGAGCAGTGGAAGCCACAGTGGACACCAAAATGTGGGTCCCTAGGGCAGAATCCCAGGTCTTCAGGCCGGCCCTCTGTAAGCCCTAAAATTGTGTCAGTGGCACCTTCAGAAGAAGCTGAGGAATGGCATTCATATGAACATTCAACTGCTGAGCACCTGCTTGGTGAAAAGTGTACTGTATGGTGTGAGGAATCAAACGTGTATGAGAGATGTTTAGTGAGTATCTGAAGGTGCATATGAGGATGGGCTCCCATCTCTTATCTCGCTGTGACTTTTCTGCTTGACTATAATTTTAATGTGCCAACAGCTCATATACTATACACTCCTAACACCAATCCCTGTCCTTTCCCACCTCACCCTCCCCTGTTTCCTTAACTCTTTCCTTTTAAATGACATGCTACAGACCACAAAATATAAACAACTGTAGATTAGACTTTGGAGTTAGAATCTCTCCACGAATTTGATTTTGTTCTTTGCTCCTTTACAATACTTAAATTTTGACATTTAAAAGCTCTACTAGTGCTTTGTGTGTGTGTATGTATTCACACTCATTACCTATACACAAATAATTCACAGATGACATTTCTAGTTAAGTACAAGCCCAGATCTATAAAAAACAACTTTCAAGGGAAACCAACTTTCAAGGTGAATCATAAATTATAGTATTTAAAAGTTGGCAAAAATCTGAATATGATATTTTATTTTCATTGCAGGTCTATGGAATTTGAATAAGGGCCATTCATAGTTGCTCAGTAGAAGAGTGCTATTTTAGAAAAAGAAAGGAGCTGATTTTCCTTGTTTATTTTTCTGGAAGTGTAAGGCAGGACCTAAAGAGACGACACCAATTAGCACAATATTCTGGTGACTCATTGGAGCTTGTGGAGTTGGTAACACAAAGAACTAAGAGGCAAATTCACAGACACCTGACTCAGTGTGAGGCTTACAAAAGGGTAGTTCATAGTTATCAGCACACAAACATTACCTGGGGAATTGCTCAAAGTACAGTAGCCCTGGCTGCCCTGAGATCCTATATAAGAGGCCTGAGGGTGATGTAGGTGGTCAGGAAACCATACTGAGAAACCTATGTTTGCAGTGAAAACCTGCTGACCAATAGTGAACGTACATGAAGCGGACATGGGGGCTCATTTGGCTATTCTCACAACGTATTGGTAGGTTTACATTTTTATAGAATAAAAAGTAAAACAAAACAAAAACAAAAACATTCTCCCACTATGCACCTAATTCTCCAAACACCTCCACGTCTCGGAAACATAAGCAAATAAGACAAAGGACCGCGGGGGCTCGGCGAGGGGGATCTCTTCCAGCCTCCAATTCTTGGCTCTGCCTGGGGTTATGTGTGCGCTGAAATTTTCTACACTTGTTGAAAAGCCACATCGGGGATGCTTACTCAGAAGTCTGACTACTTCCAATCAGACCAGGTGTCAGACTGACAGCATGTGAGAAGGGGTGCTTTTGTCCCTGAGCCTTCCAGAGGACAGAAGGGGGCCCACTCAAATCCACAGGTATAGATGTGCTTTGCACGTTGCCAGGTTGCATTTTCTCCACTAGCTGTGGCGAGGAGCCACAGCTAGAAATTCTTTTCCTAGGGGCTAAGAACCCAAACATATGTGACTGATTAGAGCTAATGTCTCATTTCTAATTCTATTGATTCCTTGAAAAGAGCAAGTCTCAAAGACTGTGGCTATTCTTAGCAATTTTGCCTTCTCCCCCACCATGATTGCTGCCTCTGAGAGAGGAAGGAGGAGGCCGGCAGAGACTCACTCTTGTCAGCTGGACAGCAGGGATTCCTGCCTTCCTGGTATCAGTGGGGCTCAGTCTCCAAAGCACATGCCTGCAGTCAGATCAACACACACTCACACACACCCACATGTGGGTCTCTCTCACCTCCCTTCTTTCCCATTTCTAAGCCACAGCTGTGGTAAGGCCACTCTTAATAACAACAGGGCTTCTCATTGGGTTTAAGAACTCTGTGACTTCCACAGTCATAGTGTGCTCCTTCTCCTTAGTCTGTCGTCTTCCTCTGATTTGGTAGGAAAGCCTCTTCATGGCCTTTCTTTTAGTTACCACAGGAAATAAAGGAAAAGCTTAAGCCTCATTCATCCAGATCAAGACTTTGGTCCTAAGAGAGGCTTTTCCAGTGCAGACATAGCAACATCCCAGGAAGCCTGATCCTTGTGCCCCTCAGAGCAGAACTGAGGAAAAAACACTGTTGCCCAGCCATACCCAGTCAGCCTTTAGGGGCAGGTGGGGCTCCACACAATGCCCTGCGAGGTTTTCCCTGTGGTGGCCCCATTCAGTGTTTGTTAAGTCGAACTGAATTAATCACATGGAAGTCCCCTGAGTGTTCTCCAAGTGTATCCAGCCCTAGTCTGTGCAAAGCCCTGTGGTTACCCAGACAGTGTCTCAGACCCCATGCCTCAGACCTGGTACAAATGACCTGATGTCTAGTTCTAGCACTGCTACCAGGTAGATGCATGATCTCAGACAATCTCCTAACTTATCTGAATCTTATTTTCTGCATTAGTGAAAACAAAAGCCTTGAACTGGAATTACTAAATGTTTTCTATGACCTCCTCCAGCTCTACAGAGGTAAAGATAACGATCTGATGGAATATCGGTTTTCCCTTTAAGTGAAAATGTCCATTAAGTTGCCAAAGCCCACCATATGTGTTTGCACTCTGTTCTCCATTCTTCTGGCTTGGAAAACAGAACAAGTTGAATGCAGTCTCATAGTTCACATTCATACAACAAAAATCAAAGCTTCCCAAGCCAGCACTGGGGATAAAATGATGATAAATGGAAACTAACTTTATCATCCAAAAATACCCCCTCAAACGCTGAAGAAATATTGATAATAACACTCCATCTGCTGAGTAAATCAGAACAAGACTGGAGATTCTACTCAACATTGTTTGAGCATGGAGGACAGCCAGTAAAGTACTAGGGTTTCATGAAAACTGATCTCAGGAGAACTGACATAAATAAAGCATGTCAAAGTTTAAAAGAGGAGAATGAAAATAAAAGGAATAGCAGAAGTGTTTTCTGTTTGTTATTATCTTCATTGTAAGAACTCTTGTAGAAAGAGCACAGGTCTAGAAATCAAGATGCTTGGCTTCTAGTTCAGTCTCTACCACTGATTCCCACCTAAACTCTGTAAAGTCACTTCACCTCTCTATACAGGCTACCTTATTTGGTGACTATGAGGCTTAAATAAAAAATATAAAAAGACACTTAGGAGGCCGGGCGCGGTGGCTCACGCTTGTAATCCCAGCACTTTGGGAGGCCGAGGCGGGCGGATCACAAGGTCAGGAGATCGAGACCACGGTGAAACCCCGTCTCTACTAAAAAATACAAAAAATTAGCCGGGCGTGGTGGCGGGCGCCTGTAGTCCCAGCTACTCGGAGAGGCTGAGGCAGGAGAATGGCGTGAACCCGGGAGGCGGAGCTTGCAGTGAGCCGAGATTGCGCCACTGCACTCCAGCCTGGGTGAAAGAGCAAAGACTCCGTCTCAAGAAAAAAAAAAAAAAAAAAAAAAAGACACTTAGGAGAAGAAAAGTTGTCTAAATCTTAAGATGCTATGTGAATAAACTGCATGGTTAATTATAAATAATAATAGTAAAATAATCCTTCCAAGTACTGTAGTAAAAGAGCCCAGGGAGGCAGCTGCTGTTTTAGAGCACCCCCTGCAGGTTGACCCAGAAGTTGGCATCAGAATAGAGACCCGGATTCCCAGCCTTTTGGACCTTCAAGGGAACTGCGCTCAGCCTGGGCTGAGCAATGAGACTTGCAGTGGAGATGGGTGGGGGGAAATTGAGAAAGCCCAGTTTAGTCTTTACTGCCAAGATTCCTGCAGCAATATTATTAAGGTCCACTAGGGTCTCCTCCCCACCCCACCACCAGTCTCAGATCTTTTGGATAAGGTCCAGATTCCTAAAAGTGAGGCTATTAGTTCTCTTGGCCTCTCACTACCAATGTAAATACTCTGGGGAAGTGCCCAGGTTCTCCCGAAGTCATCTTAAAGTGCAGGGTAGCCCTAGGTGACTGACAGTCAGCTGGTATTTGGAGTTGGAGTCCTCAGGTTTGAAAAGCTCAACCAGGTTGCAGAACTCTTGGCTTATATATAGATTCTTGGTTCCTCTAGTGAGTATCTGTAAGTTCCCCACCCCCAAACAATGTAATAAATGGAGCCTACAGTCTAAATGACTAATCAGCCATATAAAGGACCAAAATATCTTCTGAGGCTAAAGTAATAACAGCTGTAAATATTACAGTATATAGTTGGAAACTTAAACTGGGATAAGTCCAATAATTTATAGGTATCTCTGCATGTTTACATAAATGTGGTCAACTGCCAGGATTGCTAGCATATACCATATGGAAAATAAAAATCATTCTTTGTGGGGGGAAGGGATGCTCTCTTAGATATTCTATCTGGGAAAGAACATGAAAATACATGGAACATGAAAATAGAAAGTAGGGCATGCAATCTGAGCTACATATAATAATCTTTGGGAGTTCAATACCACAAAAAAAATCTTTTTAAAAATTGTGATTTCTGGCTTTCTCCTCCTCTTTATCCCTCTTTCCCAGATCCTTAGCTTTTGATGCTAATAAAATTTCTGAATTGCTGCTGCAGAAGCATACCACTATATTCTCAGGCTTCTGAAATTGTGAGTGTGGAAAAAGGAAGTGTCAAAAATTGTGTTTGACTTTCTAATATCCAAGGTAAAGAAATCCCCAAAGATAAAGAAAAGGGGATTAAGCTATTACTCTGCTTGTCAATCATGACATAGTCGATTTGCACAAGTTTTTAGAGAAAATTTTTGGAGAAGAACTTTGGATTATTTGAACAAATGAGGTATTTCAAAGAATCATAGAATTTTAGCAGTAGAGGGAAATCTAAGATCATTTTATTTTACAAATGCAGAACTACTTTCCAAAGAGGTAAAGTGGCTTTACCTTTATACTTGAGGTACTAGTATCAGAGCCATGTCTTTCATTTGAAAATGGGAGAGAAAAAATTAAGTGGAAGAGGAAGAGGCAAAGGAGGGAAGACACTGATTTAGTAGAAAAAGGTACACACAGAAACAGAGATAGATACATATAGAAGGAGAATAAAGAGACAGGAGAAAGAGAAGAAGGAAGTCTTGTAAGAGGGCAGAAGATAGAGTGGTTGATGCACAAATATGAGAAAATGCTATCGTATATATTAATAGTAGCCCATGCTTCCCTTTCTTGACATTCTCTACATAATGGACCTACCCTCCAACTTACTAAATGGGACATCTTACACGAATCCAGATTTCTGGGCATTCCTGAGCATTGGGAAGCTTGCTACCAGCTTAAATAAATTGCTCCTAGTCTAATTTGGACAGTGCAACTTAATATAAATGGCTGGATGAGACCTCAGCAATATCTGCTCATTTTCTGTTCTTTGTTTTTGTTTTTTGTTTTTTCCCTCAAGCACACTTAAACCATTCCAGAGAAATAAAATTCTTTAGTGAATTTATTTCCAGAAGGAAGCTGAATGCCTTGAAGCATCTGGCCTGATGTCCTCATGTTGTCATAGCTCATAGCTCATCTTTCTTTGTGCCCTGGGCAGCTGATCTGAATATAGAGTATACATGAACTTTGAAGGAAGCTGGCAGGATGGAGTTGGGGCCTCACTGTTTTAATCAAGATGAATTCAAAACCTTTGCTTATCGAGTAGAAAACTTAAACCAGCAATGGAGAAACAATTGACACTGACAGAAAAGGAAGTGGCAATCAAAAAGGTGCCGGGAACATAATAAGATTATATTTAACATGGTTATACCCTCCTAGCAGATGACGATGGATTACATTTACTTGTTGCCTCCATAAATAATTTTAGCATGTGGAATAAGATAGCCTCCTAAAATGTATGAGATAAGAAGTTCAGGAAAATATGCAATAGCTCAAGACAAAACCATGGTTTCCACCTGTATGTCACGGTGCTGATGTTTCTCCCTCATTGAGCTGGGGACTCCCTGTCCAAGCTTCTCCAGCCAATGTTGGGAGCTGCATCACTGGCCATTCCCTTGTGACTCCGCACCTATGTGGGCATCACCGCACACTGCTTTTGCCTCATTTCTTCTGGGGCTCTACTTCATGTGGGGGCTACCCACATGGGATACATCAAATGATGACTTGGGTTCGGAGTTATTTTTCTCCAAATCGGTCTCCTTCAGGGAAGCACCGAATCTGGCATATGGCAAGTGCTTGAAAATGTTTTTTCAAAAAAATAAATCCATTATTCCTGACCCCTTTCCCCACATCCAACACAGTGCTAAGCACATAGATAATATTTGAGCTTCTTGATGGAGTTTTGCTTTTGTTGCCCAGGCTAGAGTGCAATGGTACAACCTCAGCTCACTGCAACCTCCGCCTTCCAGGTTCAAGTGATTCTCCTGCCTCAGCCTCCGGAGTAGCGGAGATTACAGGTGAGCACCGCCATGCCCGGCTAGATTTTTGTGTTCTTAGTAGAGATGGTGTTTCCCCATGTTGGCCAGGTTGGTCTTGAACTCCTGACCTCAGGTGATCCACCCACCTTGGTCTCCCAAAGTGCTAGGATTACAGGTGTGAGCCACTGCTCCTGGCCAATATTTGAGCTTGTTTCATTGCCTATGGTGCCCTAAGGGACATGGTGGAGAGCCTAAAGCTCAAGCCTAAGGAGTTTACTTTGTCCCTTGCTAAGAGGATACCTGAGAGCCACTCAGAAGCCTCCCAGTGACACGGCAGGAAGGAGACTATGGGGAAAGGAAGGTGAACAAAGGAAGAGGTGCCTGGAGTCAGTTCTGGTCATGAATGCCTCAGCAACCTTTCCATAGAATACTTCTCTGAGTCCTCTCCTTCATCCAAGACAAAGAAAAGTGATTTCTGGGACCACCACTTCCATCTCACCCTCTAATAGGCATCAAAAGACAAAGTGTTCAACATAGAACCCAAGGAAAGAGACACTAACAGATTGGGTGTCTTTTATCCTCACTCAGGGAGTTTTCACAAATCACACAAACAAGAACAGCACCCACTTTCCCCACCCTCAGCTCCACCCTGAATCTGCTGCTGCTTATGCTGTGTGGTCTTCTTCACGTAAAGATGAGATCAAGGAGCAAGCATGCAGAACACTCTTGGGACTTTCCCTGATATTCCAAGGCAAAAGAAGAAACCTAGAGAGAATTGGTAACAACAAACAAATCTCTCTAGGGAAGTGTATAGTACTTTTTAAAAAAGACTCTCCAAAGAAGATACGTAAGTTGTCAAGAAGCACATGAAAAGATGCTCAACATCATTAGTCACAAAAGACATGTAAATCAAAATCACAGTGTGATACCGCTTCACACAGGTACGATGGTTAAGATTTAAAAAGACAGAAAGTAAGAGGTATTGGTGAGGACACAGAGAAACTGAAACCCTTCTGCAATGCTAGTTGGAGTATAAAATTATGCAGCTTTTTTTGGAAAACAGCTTGCCAGTTTTTCCAAAAGTTAAACAGAATTGTATGACGTAGTAATGCTATATATATCCAAGAAAATTAAAAACATGTATTCACACAAAAACAGATACAGAAATGTTCATAGAAACATTATTCATAATAACCGAAAGGTAGAGATAACCCAAATTTTTATCAACTGATGAGTAAATGAATAAAAAGTTTTACATCCGTATTATGGAATATTATTCAGCCATAAAAGGAACGAAGTATTGATACATTCTACAACATGGATGCACCTTGAAAACATTATGATAAGTAAAACAAGCCAGATATGAAGTCCACTTATTATGTAATTCCATTTAAGTGAAAATCCCAGAATAGGAAAACACACAGAGACAGGAAGTGGATTATTAGAGGTTGTCAGGGGTTGGGTGGAGCAGGGAGGGAGAATGTAGAGTGCCTGCTAATGTGTCAGGGTTTCTTTCAGGAGCAATGAATATATTCTAGAATTACACAGTGATAATAGCTGCACAACCTTTTGAATATATTAAAAGCCACAGAATTGCACACTTCAAAACAGTAAATTGTAGGCATGTGAATTATACATCAATTAAAAAATTATAAGAAGAAGCCTTTAGAATTGTTCAAAGGACAATTGGGACCCTGCTGGAAACTCTAATCTCAACTTGAAAAGTTTTGCTAGACCACTTGCCTCTTCATCTCACCCCCCAACTCATAGTCCAAAGCAGCCCCAAACCACAGTCCCTAGCTACTACTAAAGGAAAAAAATAGTAGAGACACCAATCAGCATTGGAGGTGACTTGAGAAGCATTTTATGTTTGCAGACATTCCCTGTATGGGGTGGGGGAGGAGGTTGAACATAGGAACATGAATTATTGGAAGATAAATTGCTCCATCTCAAGAAGGGATCAGATGCTGATTATGAAAGGAAGCCAAAGTGTCTCCAGAGAGGCCTCTTTTTAATACCTTCCCATGTGTTGACTATAAGAGAGCGTGGCCAACATAATCCTCTTTAGACACAAATGTATTTGACTGACTTGAAGAGGAGAGGTCACCCTGAACAATTCTGAGGCTGGTTTGCTTGCTTGCTTACTGGGCTCCTCCATGGGTCCCAACATTTTTGCTGGCCTAACTTCTCCCCTGACTCAGAGGCTGTGGGTTTCTTCTCCTTAAATCCTCTCTCTCCCTGTGATGTGTGTGAGAGAGGAAGGAATGTCAAAGTGCAACATGAGTAGTTGCCTATTTAACTACTTTAAAATCAGCTCTAAAAAACCAAATTGATTCTAACCAACAGAGTGCAAGATTTTCAGTTTTGCCACACTGATGACGGGAGTCAATTTGCTACAGCTACTATGAAAAACAGCATGGAGTTTCCTCAAAAAATTAAAAGCTGAACTAAATCACATACCATATTATTCAGGAATCCCACTTCTGGGTATTTATCCAAAATAATCAAAATTAGGATCCTGAAGATATATTAGCACTCTCCTGTTCATTGAGACACTATTCACAATAGCCAAGATGTGGAAATAACCTTGATATCCATCAAAATATGAATGGATAAAGAAAATGTGATATATACATACAATAGAATACTATTCAGCCTTTAAAAAGAAGGAAATTCTGCAATATGCAACAACATATCAACCTTGAGGATATTTCATTAAGTGAAATAAGCCAGTCATAGAAAGAAAAAAACTGCATGATTCTACTTATATGAGGTATCTAAAATAGTCAAATTGATAGAAGCAAAGGATAGAATGGTGGTAGCCAAACTGGGAGAAGTGAGAAATGGGGAGTTATCAATCAACAGCCATAAAGTTTCAGTTAAGCAGGACGATAAGCTCTAGATATCTGCATTACAATATAGAACATACAGGCAACAATAAGGTCTTGTACACTTAAAAGTTTCCTGAGGGTAGATCTCATGTTGTGTTATTACCACAATAAAATAAAATTGCCCCCATCCCCACTTCCACCCCCTGCCAAAAAAACCCTAAATTGATATCTTCAGAAGATGCTAGGGAACCAATTAGTTTTTGGAAAATTGGTAAATAAAAGTTTAAAATTTTTAAGGTTTCCTTTTGTTTTTACTATGCAAAGTGTGTCACCGAAGAAACAAAAACCACATGGGTACTTAAATTTCAAAAATTCGAGTTCTCTTTCCCATCCTGCAAGATGATGGGTGAAAAAGTTGAGAAGCTACATATCAAAGAGAAGAAGCCTGAAGCCAAGAAGGCTAATGCTGGTGGCAAAGTGGAAAGGGGTAACCTCAGGGCTAAAAAGCCCAAGAAGGGGAAGCCCCATTGCAGCTGAAATCCTGCCCTTGTCAGAAGAATTGGCACATATTCCTGATCTGCCATGTATTCCAGAAAGGCCATGTACAAGAGGAAGTACTCAGCCACTAAATCCAAGATTGAAAAGAAAAAGAAGCTTCTTGCAACTGTTACAAAACCAGTTAGTGGTGACAAGAATGGTGGTATCTGGGTGATTAAACTTCACAAAATGCCTAGATATTATCCTACTGAAGACGTGCCTCAAAAGCAGTTGAGCCATGGTAAAATACCTTTCAGTTGGCACATGAGAAAACTGCAAACCAGCATCACCCCCAGGACCATTCTGATCATCCTCATTGGACACCACAGGAGCAAGAGGGTGGTTTTCCTGAAGCAGCTGGCTAGTGGCTTGGTTGCTACTTGTGACTGGACCTCTGGTCCTCAATCGAGTTCCTCTACAAAGAACACACCAGAAATTTGTCATTGCACCTCAACCAGAATTGATATCAGCAATGTAAAAACTCCAAAACATCTTACTGATGCTTACTTCACAAAGAAGAAGCTGCAGAAGCCCAGACATCAGGAAGGTGAGATCTTTGACACAGAAAAAGAGAAATACAAGATTACAGAGCAGTGCAAGATTGATCAGAAAGCTGTGGACTCACAAATTTTGCAAAAAATCAAAGCTATTAAACATCAGTGACTACCAACGTCACAAAAAGAGAGACATTGAGTACACACATAACCTCTAAGGAAGAGCACCTAATAGTGAGGTCCTAATGCTTTAAAACAAGAAGAAAGAAGAAAGAAGAAGCAGGAGGAGGACCTGGATTGGTCACTTAGATACAATCAGAAACACAGAGACTAAAGGAACAGAGTAAATTTTACTGTGGGGAAGCAACCAGCTAATTCTAGACTGTAGGAACCTCTTCAGATTAAGTGTTCCATTTCTTTCAATGAATAAATTGTAAGAAAAAATAAGGAGATGAAGAGGAAGCCTATGGATTAAAAGGCACTTAAAAGATGTTTATTAAAAAACAGGTAAAGCTAAACAAGTGTTTAGGAATATACACTTAGGTGATAAGACTATTTTTAAAAAGTGAGAAGTGGTTGCAATAAAAGTTAGGACAATGGTTACTTTTGCTGGAAGAGGGGAGATGTTAGAGACATGGGCATGTAGAGGGCTTCTGAGGTGGCTGGAAAAGTTCTCTTATCATGGGTAGTGTTTACAAGAGTTATACCTTTAAAACCATTATTTTAACTTTCACATTCTCTTTTTATGGTTTTTTGGTACTTACAATATATTTAACAATAAAAAATTTTTTAAATAGAAATTAATTAATTAAATAAAATAAGCTTTGATGGGAGAAATGGGAAAGAAAAAACAGAAAATGGAGAAAAATATTAGGAATGTAAGAGAGAAAAGGGTCACATTTGTGACCCCACATCTATTTTTCATAGCAAAAACAGAACCCATTTTTTTAAATCACAAAGATGATTCTGGGTGTCACCTAGGGCTTCCCTCTTCAAAATGCACAGTTAATTTTGGCCACCTATGACCCTGACAATGAAATCCAGGAGGAGGGGGAAGAGCTGGTGGAAAAGAGACTGGAACTGAGACTGGCTAGCTGATTGTGCATGTGCTGGCTGGAAGCATGGGAAACCAACATCTTAAGACCGCCATTTGAGAGAGGCTGGAGTGGCAGCACAGCCCCCAAGAAAGAATGTGGAATAGTGTCTTCAGTGACCCCATCAGAGAGACATCAGCATCCCCAGGAGCAGCTGGAGAAGTCAGGACCCACGTAGGGAAATGTCAGCTGTGTCAGAACCATGGGAGCAGAGAAGGAAGGCCTCTGTAAGAGAAATCTTTCTCTGCCTGTCCACATGTCTGTCAGCATGACATTTTGGGTCAATAAATATTCATCAGGATGCACCATTCCAGCTGACCTATGTTACCCTCTCCACTGGAGGAGAAAATAAACAGAACTGTGGGTGCAGAAGACGTCTGCCACCTTCAGAGATGCCTTTGTCCTTTGTGTGTGAGCCAGGAGTTCAGATGAATGTTTGCCTCCTTGAATCCTTTGGGACTTGTGCACCTAATATCTGGTATGGAGCCAGCTCCTTTCCTGTGTGTTAAACAGCAATACAGTGCCATCAACATTGTCAACTGTGAGAGAATAACATTCAAGCGGAGGTTAGCTAATCAATGAGCAACTCTTTCTGTTACCTGCTAATGGGAGGGTTTCCCAGGTGGAGTTTGTTTCTTCCTTTTTTGTGCTCCCAACATCTGTTTTCATACATCTGTTTTGGCTTTTCCTCTCACTGCTATTGTTTCTGTATCTGTCTCCACAGTAAGACTGGGAACCTCTCACTAATTTCATCAGTATTGAGTGAGCGACTCTTATGTACAAAGCATTATGCTAGCTAAAGTGGCAAACAAAGGAGTAACTCCTAGAGCTAAGAGGCAGATATTAAACAACCACACAAATACATGCATAATTATACATTATGTGAGTGCTAAGAAAGTGAAGGGTGAGATGAATGATTACCCAGGGAAGTCTGTTGGATAGTTCCACATTAGGAAAGGATTCAGTGAGAAAGAATGTAGAGGGATTGGCCAGGCTAGGGACAGCGGAGTGTGTTTCTGGGCAGGGAGTATGTCCAGAGCAGGGGGCGAGAGGAACCCTGGTGCAAGCCAGGGATGGAGAAGCAGGGCCATAATATGAAGAGCCTGGTAGACCATGATAAGGATCTTAGAGTTTTAACCTAAGTACCACGGGAAGGGGTACATGTTTAGAAATGGGGAGATCACTTATTACACCGGACAAGCAGAATGATGATGGAGGCAGAAACAAGAGTGAAGAAGACAGTGAGGAAGAAGTCAGCAGATCTGAGAGGTATCTGGGTGACATATTTGGTAGTGTTCTCAGGTGGATGCAAGCAGTAAAGGGTCATTCCAAAACTTCTGGAATGAACATGAACATAGATAAAGGTGTCATTTATGAGCATAACTCGATATCAAAACAAGACAAGACTAGTACACGCACACACACACACACACACGGCATGACTAAACTCATTTACAATTATCAATACAAAACTCATTTACAATTATCAATACAAAAACTCTAAATAAAAAATTAGCAAAGGTAACCCAGTAGCATAATACCAGTAGCTAACACTTAATGAAGTATTACTATTTACCACAGGCCAAACACTGTTCTAGAATTTTATTACCTCATTAAATTAATATTTGCTTATAACATAATTACTTGCATTAACTCATTTATCTCCACAACCACCATATGAGAAAAGTACTATTATTATCCTCATTTCACCGATTGGTGAATTGTAGCTCAGAGAGGTGGGCTATTTTTCGTGAATCAGCATAGATGACATTCTCAGACATAATGGCTCCTTTCCATGTAGGATTCCATTTATATGAAGAGGCAATACTAATCCATGGTGTCAGGACAGTGGTTACCTCTGTGGAAGGTATTTACTGGGGAAGAACATGAAGGCCCTTCTTGGGTACTAGAACTGTTATTTGCTAGATCTGGGTGGTTGTTGTGATATATGCATATGGAGTTGTAAACTTAAGACTTGCACACTTTGCTATATGTATTATGTAACTCAAAAGAAAAGGTATGTGGAGGACATATAGAAGACAAATATTCAATATCTTTATATATGATGAGCTCTAAAAACCAATGAAAAGTGAACATCAACCCATTAGTGGATGAAGGATATAAACACGGAGCTCACAAATAAAGAAATATACATGGAAAATAAATTTGTATGAAATATATGCAAACAGTAAATAAAGAAATGCAAGTTAAATATTAATGAAATATTTTTCTCCTGGCAAATTAATCAAAATAACAAACGTCGATAATACTTAGTGTCAGTGATAATATGGGGAAATAGACATGCAAATGCTGTGGAAGTAGAAATTGTTACAAATTTTCTGAGGCTAATTTGGCTGCATGTATCAAAGTCTTTTCAGTTGTTATACTTTGAAACAGCAGTGATTCTAGTTCTACAAATTCATCATAAAGAATTACTTGGCCAGGCGTGGTGGCTCACACCTGTAATCCCAGCACTTTGGGAGGCCGAGGCAGGTGGACTGCCTGAGCTCAGGAGCTCTGAGCAATATGGTGAAACCCCATCTCTACTAAAAAAAAATACAAAAATTAGCTGGGCGTGGTGGTGGGAAACTGTAGTCCCAGCTACTCAGAAGGCTGAGGCAGAAGAATTGCTGGAACCCTGGAGGCGGAGGTTGCAGTGAGCCGAGATCATGCCACTGCATTCCAGTCTGGGCAACAGAGAGAGACTCCATCACAAAAAAAAAAAAAAAAAAAAAAAAAAAAAAGGACAGGCTCCATTCCTAGATGGCCGAATAGGAACAGCAACGCACTCCATTCCAAGATGGCCAAATAGGAACAGCTCCGGTCTGCAGCTCCCAGTGTGATTGATGAAGAAGATGGGTGATTTCTGCATTTCCAACTGAGGTACCTGGTTCATCTCCCTGGGATTGGTTGGATAGTAGGTGCAGCTCATGGAGGGCGAGCTGAAGCAGGGTGGGGTGTCACCTCACCCGGGAAGCACAAGGGGTCAGGGGATTTCCTTTTCCTAGCCAATGGAAGCCGTGTCAGACTGTACCTGGAAAAATAGGACACTTCTGCCCAAATACTGAGCTTTTCCCAAGGTCTTAGCAACTGACAGACAAGGAGATTCTCTCCCATGCCTGACTTGGTGGGTCTCACACCCACGGGGCCTTGTTCACTGCTAGCGCAGCAGTCTGAGATCAAACTGCAAGGCGGCAGACTGCCTAGGGGAGGGCATCCACCATTGCTGAGGCTTGAGTAGGTAACCAAAGTGACCAGGAAGCCTGAACTGGGCAGAACCCATTGCAGCTCAGCAAAGCCTACTGCCTCTATAGACCCCACCTCTGTGGGCAGGGCATAGCTGAACAAAAGGCAGCAGACAACTTCTGCAGACTTAAACATCTCCGTCTGACAGCTCCAAAGAGAGCAGTGGTTCTCCCAGCATGGCATTTGAGCTCTGAGAATGGACAGACCGCCTCCTCAAGTGGTTCCCTGACCCTCGTGTAGCCTAACTGGGAGACACCTCCCAGTAGGGGCTGACAGACACCTCAGATAGGTGGGTGCCCCTCTGGGACGAAGCTTTCAGAGGAAGGATCAGGCAGCAATATTTGCTGTTCTGCAGCCTCCACTGGTGACACTCAGGCAAATAGGGTCTGGAGTAGACCTCCAGCAAACTCCAACAGACCTGCAGCTGAGGGACCTGACTGTTAGAAGGAAAACTAGCAAACAGAAAGGAATAACATCAACATCAAAAAAAAAAAAAAGGACATCTACACCAAAACCCCATCTGTAGGTCACCACCATCAAAGACCGAAGGTAGATAAAACCACAAAGATGGAGAGAAACCAGAGCAGAAAAGCTGAAAATTCTAAAAACCAGAGCTCCTCTTCTCCTCCAAAGGATCGCAGCTCCTCGCCAGCAACGGAACAAAGCTGGATGGAGAATGACTTTGACAAGGTGACAGAAGTAGGCTTCAGAAGGTCAGTAATAACAAACTTCTCTGAGCTAAAGGAGCATGTCCAAACCCACTGCAAGGAAGCTAAAAACCTTGAAAAAAGGTTAGATGAATGGCTAACTAGAATAAACAGTGTAGAGAAGAACTTAAATGACCTGATGGAGCTGAAAACCATGGCATGAGAACTTCGTGATGTATGCACAAGCTTCAATAGCTGATTCAATCAAGTGGAAGAAAGGGTATCTGTGATTGAAGATCAAATTAATGAAATAAAGGATGAAGACAAGGTTAGAGAAAAAAAGATTAAAAAGAAAAAAAAAAAGAATTACTCCAAGTATGTATTTGGTTATACAGATAATCATCATAACTCTCTTGTTAAAAGCAAAAATCTGGAAACTACCTGTGAATGTGTGATTAGTGAAAAAAGTATTTTATATTCATATAACAGCACAATATGCAGCCATTAAAAGTGATAATGTTGATCAGTATTTATTGGCATGAAAATATGGCCGTGATATATTATTTAAATTTTTAAAATTGAGGCCCAGGCACAACGGCTCACGCCTGTAATCCCAGCAGTTTGGACGGCCGAGGCAGGCAGATCGTTTGAGGCCAGGAGTTCAAGACCAGCCTGACCAACATGGTGAAATGCTGTCTCTACAAAAAATACAAAAATTAGCTGGGCATGGTGGCATGCATCTGTAATCCCAGCTACTTGGGAGGCTGAGGCATGAGAATCGCTTGAACCCGGGAGGCAGAGGTTGCAGTGAGCCAAGATCTCACCAGTGCACTCCAGCCTGGGTGACAGAGCAAAACAACATCTTAAAAAAAATTAATTAATTTAATTTAATTAAAAAATAAAATATCACATGTAATTATTGTGTGTATAATAATATATAAATAAAATTGTATATATGTATGATATAGGTATATAGGTCTAATGTATATATAATTATATCTACATTGGATAGTTGGCTGGATATGAACCAGAATGGTAAGAGTAGTTGTTGGCTGGTAGAATTACTGGGTGGCACTTACTTCTTCTCTACAATTTTTCTGTACTTCATGAATTTTTTTAAATTTTAAGTTCTGGGATACATGTGGTGAACGTGCAGGTTTATTACATAGGTATACATGTGCCATGGTGGTTTGCTGCATCTACCAACCCATCATCTAGGTTTTAAGCCCTGTGTGCATTAGGTATTTGTCATAATGCTGTCCCTCCCCTTTCCCCCCAAACCCCGACAGGCTCTGGTATGTGATGTTCCCCTTCCTGTGTTGACATGTTCTCATTGTTCAACTCCCACTTATATGTGAGAACATGAGGTGTTTGTTTTTCTGTTCCTGTGTTAGTTTGCTGAGGATGATGGTTTCCAGCTTCATCCATGTCCCTGCAAAGGACATGAACTCATTCTTTTTCATGGCTGCATAGTGTTCCATGGTGTATATGTGCCACATTTTCTTTATTCAGTCTATCATTGATGGGCGTTTGGGTTGGTTCCAAGTCTTTGCTATTGTAAATAGTGCTGCAATAAACATACATGTGTACATGTCTTTATACTAGAATGATTTGTAATCCTTTGGGCATATACCCAGTAATGGAATTGCTGAGTCAAATGGTACTTCTGGTTCTAGATCCTTGAGGAATTGCCACACTGTCTTCCACAATGGTTGAACTAATTTACACTCCCACCAACAGTGTAAAAGCGTTCCTATTTCTCCACATCCTTGCCAGCATCTGTTGTTTCCAGACTTTTTAATGTTCGCCATTCTAACTGGAGTGAGATAGTATCTCATTATGGTTTTGATTTGCATTTCTCTAATAACCAGTGTTGACAAGCTTTTTTTCCCATGTTTGTTGGCCACATAAATGTCTTCTTTTGAGAAGTGTCTGTTCATATCCTTTGCCCACTTTTTCATGTTGTTTTTTTCTTGTAAATTTGTTTAAGTTCTTTGTAGATTCTGGATATTAGCCCTTTGTCAGATGGATAGATTGCAAAAATTTCCTCCCACGCTGTAGGCTGCCTGTTCACTCTGATGATAGTTTCTTTTGCTGAGCAGAAGCTCTTTAGTTTAATTAGATCTCATTTGTCAATTTTGGCTTTTGCTGCATTGCTTTTAGTGTTTTAGTCATGAAGTCTTTGCATATCCCAATGTCCTGAATGGTATTGTCTAGGTTTTCTTCTAGAGTTTTTATGATTTTAGGTTTTACATTTAAGTCTTTAATCCATCTTGAGTTAATTTTTGTATACGGTGTAAGGAAGGGGTCCAGTTTCTGTTTTCTGCATATGGCTAGCCAATTTTCCCAGCACCATTTATTAAATAGGGCATCCTTTCCCCATTGCTTGTTTTTGTTCGGTTTGTTGAAGATCAGATGGTTGTAGATGTGTGGTGTTATTTCTGAGGCCTCTGTTCTGTTCCATTGGTCTCTATATCTGTTTTGGTACCAGTATCGTGCTGTTTTGGTTACTGTAGTGTCAGGTAGCATGATGCCTCCAGCTTTGTTCTTTTGGCTTAGGATTGTCTTGGCTATATGGGCTCTTTTTTGGTTCCATATGAAATTTAAAGTAGTTTTTTCTAGTTCGGTGAAGAAAGTCAATGGTAGCTTGATGGGGATAGCATTGAATCTATAAATTACTTTGGGCAGTATGGCCGTTTTCATGATATTGATTCTTCCTGTCCATGAGCATGGAATTTTTTTCCATCTGTTTGTGTCCTCTCTTATTTCCTTGAGCAACAGTTTGTAGTTCTCCTTGAAGAGGTCCTTCATATCCCTCATAAGTTGTATTCCTAGGTATTTTATTTTCTTTGTAGCAATTGTGAATGGGAGTTCACTCATGATTTGGCTCTCTGTTTGTTACTGGTGTATAGGAATGCTTGTGATTTTTGCACATTGATTTTGTATCCTGAGACTTTGCTGAAGTTGCTTATCAGCTTAAGGAGTTTTTTTTTTTTTTTTTTTTTGAGACGGAGTCTCGCTCTGTCGCCCAGGCTGGAGTGCAGTGGCACAATCTCGGCTCACTGCAAGCTCCGCCTCCCGGGTTCACGCCATTCTCCTGCCTCAGCCTCTCCGAGTAGCTGGGACTACAGGCGCCCGCCACCACGCCCAGCTAATTTTTTTTGTATTTTTAGTAGAGACGAGGTTTCACCGTGTTAGCCAGGATGGTCTCGATCTCCTGACCTCGTGATCCGCCCGCCTCGGCCTCCCAAAGTGCTGGGATTACAAGCGTGAGCCACCGCGCCCGAAAACTTAACGAGTTTTTGGGCTGAGATGATGGGGTTTTCTAAACATACAATGTCATTGCAAACAATTTGACTTCCTCTTCTTCCTATTTGAATACCCTTTTTTGCCTTCTCTTCCCTGATCATGAATTTTTATAATACAAATTTTATAATCATATATGTAATATATATTCAAAATAAAAAAGATAGCACATTTATCTAGATTTTCTAGCAATTTTTATTTTTAAGCTTTGTCTACCTTGTTTTTCTTTAAATAGTAAAACAAGCTTTAAAAGGCAGTAATCACCATACACATAGTGCAGGGGTTCTTACTTGGGGTGTTGATTCTCACCTGGGTGGAGTAGTTTGAGAATGCCTAATATGTTCTAAACATCTTTTATGAGTTTGGAGAGTTTTCCACATTGTAACTCCCCAAAGTGGGGCCAGAACTCACTGTTTCAGGCTCCCTTGCTGCTGACCTCAGAGCATGAGTCTTTGCATCCATGTGAGTCCCAGCTTGGAAGGTAACACTACAAGGAGGTAGACATGCATGGTGTCCATCCAGGTGAACATAACCACAGGAGCTCAATGGCTGAGCTCCCGGCATCTAGTTCCAAGCATTATCAATGCAAGCTACAGTGTCTCTGCAAGAAGCAGAGTTGTTGCCAAGCATTGGCAGTGACAATGTTTTCAATGGAGCAGATTGTACAGTGTGATTTGATGCTGTTTCTGGCCTGATACTTCCTAAGTCTGCTTCTCTTGCCCTCCAGGAGATTCTGTGAGTTGCTTAATATTTTGATAATTTGTTTTTTTTTGTGCCTAAACTAGCTAGAGTAGATTCTATTATTTGCAGTGAAGAACTATGCCCAATAGTATTACCTTCATCTCCATTTTACGGATGAAGAAATTGAACCTTTTTTAAAAATGAAGAAAATTTCCTAAGATTACACAGCTAGTAAGTAATGAGGCAAGACTTAAGTGCAAGACCTTTGAGTCAAAGTCTAGGTTCTTCCGACCATGCCATGCTGCTATCTGGAAGATATGTACATATATTTTTACAAAGATTATTAATAATTAGCCAAATAAATATGAGTATGGGATATCCCAGAGGAATTTAAAACTAAGATATTCCAATACTCACCATGAAGTGAGATCATAAATAAAAACAAATGTTACCACTTCACAAATAATTACTATGTGCCAACACTGCCCATCAGCTGTGGGAGGGATCCCAGAGATTAAACATTCTCATTTATAGATGAGGAGCTTGCAGCCCAGAAACATGATAGAATTTTCATGTTTCAGTCAGTAGGGGAGAGTGAGGAAAGAAAAGCAATTTGTTGACTCCCTTTTCCTTTATATCAGTGGAGGGTGAAGCCACTTATTAACCCATTTAGAAATGCTTGTATCACACAAGTTCAATGCCTAAATGAAAATCTTATTTTAAATGTTAGAAGAAATAAATATTGAATCTATGAGGAATAACCATATTTAAAATACTGCCAACCAGTCCCAGAGATACCCTAGACTACACCATCATCAGTCATTCAGGGTGTGTAACTGAGAAGCCTAAAATAGCTTTTGAGAGAAACCTCATGAAAACATCCCCTGGGGAGCTGAGATCACATTTCCACCCAGCTCTGAAACACAGAATTTATTTGACCAGATTCGATGCAAGAAAATTGTTCCTTCTGCAGAAATTGGGAAAAATGTTAAATCCCTTGTGAATCCATGGAAAATGTAAGATTTAGTGTCTAAATGTTTTAAAATAAAAACATTTTATAACAGACATTACTATCTCCATGTTCGTAGATAATATTTTTTGTTTTAATAAAATCCAAGATGTGTTTTACCCTAAGGGCCATTTCTACTGAATCTGGAGGGGGAGAAAAAAAACAACTTGAGTTATACAAGGAAAACTGAACCTTTAAATTTCTGATTCGTTTCCCCTTAAATCATCCAAATATTGCTTTTTATGGGCTATGTAATAGCAAAACAGTCTCTGAGGGGGCGTTAAAGCATTTCAAGCCTTGCTTCCCTTAAAATAAAGTAACATAAAATAAGTTTTAAAAGGAGGAAGCAGGCTTCAAGTGAATCTAAATGGTTTACAAAAGGTCTCATCAGGCCAATATCTAAAATGTTTAAGTGAATTCTTAATTTTTAAAATTCTCCTTTTCCTGTTTAATAGTGCAATCTTGCATGAAGACTGTCTTGAATCCTTAAAATATGTCTTCCTATCAGAATAAGAATAAACTTAGTCTCTGAAAAGAGAGCACTCTGCTTTTCTCCATTAGAAATCACCTTGAGATATTTAAGAGTAAAGGAATTGCACCAGTTTAAACCATATGCTTGTTTACATCTAATTTATCAGATAACTCTTGGAAAATTTTACTTAACTAAGACAGTCTTCTTTTTCACAACCATTGGCTGATTCAAATGGTGGAGTGTGCAGTTCACTTAGGGCCAAATGCAGAATCACGTCAATAGAATTTGAACTTCTTCCATTTTTTATCTCTATTATTGAGATGAATGTTGAATGAAATCAGCTCACTTTTGCCTTAAGCTCTTTTTTATTTTAGTTCTCCCATGGGCCTACTTACATGAATAATAACTTAGGTTGTTTGGAAAGAAAGTCTAAGAAAGCTAAGAATAGCCAGTCGTGGTGGCTCATGCCTGTAATCCCAGCCGTTTGGAAGGCTGAGGTGGGCAGATCACCTGAGGTCGGGAGTTTGAGACCAGACTGACCAACATGGAGAAACCCCATCTCTACTAAAAAAACAAAATTAGCCGGGCATGGTGGCACATGCCTGAATCCCAGCTATTTGGGAGGCTGAGGCAGGAGAATCACTCTCCAGCCTGAGCAACAAGAGTGAAATTCTGTCTCCAAAAAAAAACGGCTAACATTGAATGAAACATTTTCTCAAAAATAGTTTAAGACATTGCACTAGTTTGCAAAGCAGAAGAAATCCACCATACATGGTGAATTGTCCATTTGAATTTTTAGCTGGTTAAATTTTTGGCTGCCTTGAATCTGAAGAAAGACTGGCAGAGATAACAACATAGTATCTTAAGCAGAAATCTAAGGAAGCCATTCAGAATTCATCCATTCATTCCATCATGATTTATTCAGTGACAACTATGGGCAGGCAAGATGTTTGGGACTGGAGATATAACAGTGAACCATGGAGCAGGTATTTTCAAAGAAATTGAATGACAAGAGATCTGTTTGGGAGGGCCACAGTTTGGTAACAACAAATACTAATTCTGGGACTCATTTGTAGCATGTTTTATACTTTTAGAGAAAGGAAACATCAAAGCACAAATAGTGACATCTCTTCATTTTTAGTCCTGTGATATTTGGCCAATGTTTTGCATACCCTGAAGAGCAATTCCTATCTGAGATCCAATAACTTCACTCACTAGAACACATATGATACCCTGGAACATTCATCATTTACCTCTAGTGTGCATCTCACCTCTATTCTACTTGCTCCCAGCTTTGTGTCTTTGCCTCCTACTTCACTAGGAAAATTGAAGTGATTGAACTTGTATTCTCCCAACCTTCTTTTTGCCACCTTCAAATTTGTCTATGTCCTATAAATTTAATGCATTCCAATAAATAGTATTTCCAATATTCAAGAAGGAACTTGCAGTTCATGCAGAAAAATAACATGTGAGAAAACTAAGAGAAATCTTGAAAATAAAAAATGAGAGATAGTTAGCCTTACTAGACAATGCGATATATTTTGGAACTCCAATAAGTAAAAAAGTTTGACATTAGATAAAACGTGGAAAATCCATGGAATAGAATAAAGAGTTCAGAAATAGATTCAAATTCTATGAAGGTTTGGTTTATGACAAAGGTGCCATTTCAGACTGGGTAAGGAAGGAAGGGAAGAATTCAAAATATGACGTTGGACAACTGGCTGACCACTGGAAAAATATTAAAACTGTATTTATCTCATCAAAACTAAATTCCAGATGGATTAAAGATATAAATGTAAAAAATAAAATATTTTGAAGAAGCCATGAGGAGTAACAGGGACCATATTTACCTTCCTGTCTGAAACATCTAAGAAAAAAGACAAAAATATAATGATTTTAAAACATTAGACAACAGGCAACAAATGACAATGATCCTTGAGAGACACGAAACAAACTATATGAACCCTATTATTGCCCCAGCTCACTGCCTGGAAAGAATTTTGAGGCCACAGCATAGGGAAGGGGGAACCAGCTAGAGCCCAGTGATCTCAAGAAATTGAGGAGATGGAGCTGGAGCCGGAGTCCAGGAAGGCCAAGGCAGCTGAAGCTCACAGGGCAGAGTACCAGAGAAAATTGCAGTCCAGAAAGAGAACCCTGGAGATCTTCAGAGGATCCCCTTGCAGTATTCAACTCAGTACTACTCAGCAAATGTGTGTGAGTAAACTAGCAGAGGGCCCAGACGCTGGGAAACAACTATCTGAAAGGACTAAAGAGAACAGTGTCTCACAATGGAATGGAAATAGTTCCTGTTCCCATCAACCAGAGTGAAACACCTCAAAACTCACAAGGCGTCATGTAAAGTACTCATAAGAGTTTTGTCTCATTAATGGGGGAAAATATCCCTACTAAATGCTTATCTGGTCTTGCCTAACAGCTTAAAAACAAGACTAAAATGAACCAGAAAAAACTCAAGAATATTTACAAGATTACAAAAATAATAAACATCCAACAAGGTAAAATTTACAGGATCTGGTATCCACTAAAAAGTTACCAAGTATGCAATGAAGCAGGAAAATGGACCCATAATACCAGTGGTTAATTCTGATGAACCAAGTAGGAAAAGACTTGTTTCATTGTATTTCCTTCAGTCTCTTAAAATTATATAAATATATAAAAATGTACTATATATTTATATATAAGATATAGGTGTTTTATGTATGCAAATGTGCATTTATATATACTATATATATACACACACACACACGCGCGTGCACACACACACACACACACACACATCTACTTCCTCCTGTCTACCTACTCCACAGATTATCTAGAAATATAGATGGAGAAAAAATACACAAGAGATGATAGCAGGCATAGAGAATATAGTGAAAAGTTTGACAAGATGTTAATTGTGAGTCCCATAAGGAAAAGGGAAAGTAGAAAGAAATGGCTGAGATCTTCCTAGAACTCATAAAAACATCCACAGGTGTAAGAAGCAGCCCAGGACTGCTCTAGTGGGTTAAGGAGATATATATATATATATCCTTATATCCATACATATATATATAAAATTTGAAAGGATCTAAATGTTCATTAATGTGGACTGTAAAATTATAGTATAATTATGTTATAGATGCTATGTAGCCATAAAGTGTACTAAAGGAGCTATTTTTTATGTCAGGATATGGACCAACCTCCAGGTCTCCAAAATATACTGCTAGGAGAAAAAGCAAGGAGGAAAGCAACACATAGAGTATACCATCGTTTGTATGGAAATGGAGGTGGAGAGACTCACATTCACACACAGATATAAATACCTATTTGGTTGTAAATGAATAAAATATTTCTGGTATGATACACATATGAATAAGTAATAATGGTTGCCTCTGCAGTGTTGGATAGGCTGGGTGACAGGAATAGAAGGAATAGTTTGTTCCTTGTATATATTTTTGCATCTGAAATTCTGCAGGAGGTGCAACTATCATCTATGTAGATCAACCAATAAAAAAATTTAAAAGCAAACCCCAGCACAATCAAAATGGCCTTCCGCTCTCGCCAGCCAAGTCCTTTTCCCTTTAACTACCTTCTCTGGCCTTTTACAGTCTGTTACTTCTTGGAAAAACTTGGAATTTAGAATTTAAAAGCATGAGGATATCTTTCCTCTATTAGCATCAAACCTAAGGCTGGAGCTCTGTATGGGTTTGCAAGTCTGCTTTTAAATCCACAGGGTGGAGAATGTAGCTTATTTTTAAATTAGGTGGAATTCAGAAAAGAGCTGCCAAAATGATTAAATAGACTGGAGAGACTGGTTTATAAAGAAAGATGAAAAGACGTAAATGTGTGTAATTTGGCAACATGACAGCAGGCCTGGACTGTGGTTAACACATACAAGTACTGAATTTGATGAGTTCAAACACCAGGAAAGGAGCAGAGTAGTTGAGGATATAAGTAGGAAGAGAAAGGAGAAAATATGAAAAGAAAAACAAAGTGAACAGATACTCAAACAAAAGTCTTAGTCGGCCTGTCTGCCTATCTATAGAGAGGCATCTCCAGGGAAGCAACTGATGTCTTGTTTCTTGGATACTATCCTAGAACACCTATACCTTCTCAGCAATTATAAGTTGAAACCAGCTGCCAGACCAGGGGGTTAGAGGTCACCAGAAAGGCTTTTATCTTAACTTAAGCTCCCCTTTCTCACTGCCTATCTCCCTGATCTGGCACTTTGCTGTATTCAAGTGGCTATTTTGCTTCCATGTGCATAACCAATGAGGGGCAGACAGCCTTTTAGGGAGGAGTCTATGCAGAGTACATTGATCATTCAGTCATATTTCAAGTTTTACTGGGTGTCTATAGTAGGTCTGAGAAAGAAGATTGCAGTTCCCTGCTACTGACTATCAAGGAGTTTGTGGTAAGCTCATGATAGTTCTATCAAAAATGGACAAGTGAGATGGCCAGGTGGACACAGACCAGCTTAGCAGCAGCACTGTGAGCACTGTGCTGCACATTGGATGGTCCTGTGTCCCTAATCAGCCTCTTACTGAGCCTATCTCTGGAGAATATTAAAAAGTCACATTATTGCTATGCCATTGAAAATGAGTACCATGGGGTGATTTTGCTTGCTTGTAATGTAACTGCCCAGTCTCTTCACCTGCTATATCTAGTCCATTCCTTTTATTTCATATTCACTAATTCTTAGTCCATATTTATTTGGGCTTGCAAATTAACTTGCCAGAGTATATGCTCAAGGGTGTGCAAATTGATGTGGGTGCATATATAAGAATCTACATTTGTATGTATATGTAATCATGCACAAGTCTGTGTGTGCATTTCTGGATTCACATCCATGTGTTGCTGTGTATATGAGAAAATGCACATATGGGTAAAATGAACCAAAAATTAATTTAAGAAACACTCTGGTATGGATTCCAAAACTAATACATAAGAGCATATTTTAAAAATCATTCTTGGTTTATGTTTATTTTAAATTTTCTCCATTTTTCAAATGAAGGAACTGAACTGTGGCTGTAACTTGATCCTAATGTGCTTATTATTGGCAGCATTAGGTGAGGCCATTCCCCTGTGGGAAGAGAGTAGGGTTAGAGGGAATAATCATTATAACTCTCAATTATCCTGGACAAGAGGCAGCTTCTGGGTCAGGAGATGAAAAGTTGGCAGCTATGCCTTAGACTGTGGATAAGGAAAGAATTACTTATCTCTGGGCTCCAGTTCTCTTGTGAAGAGGCTCTGAGGAGTCCAGACATGCTAAAGGCCTTTCCCATGTGATGGAGAGAAGCTGAACTCTGCCATATGGAACAAGGGGAGGAGGCAGGCTCATAGCTACGGTGCCATGATTAGGTTTGCCTACAGATTACAGAAACCCCAAAATAACAGTGACCTAAACAAAAAAGTCCAGGGATACTGTGGTAGCTTCCTTAGGTAATCGGGAACTCCATCTCCTCTCTGCTCTGCCATCCTTGGCAGCTACTTCCAGCCTCAAGACCATCTCATGTTCCAGGAAGGCTGCTGTAACCTCTGTCATCACATCCTTTTTTGGGCAGCAGCAAAGACAAAAAGGAGGCATCTCCCAGTTTTTTCTGTTATATTAGCCAGAACTTAGTCTTGTGACCATATCTAGCTGTAAGAGAGGCTGGGAAAGATATCCTTATAGGCTGGTTCATCACCATCTTGAATAAAATTGTTTTTCTGTAACTAAAGAAGGAGAGGATAAATATTATGGGGAAAGTATTTTCTGCAACAGCTGGGCAAAACTGTGGCCTGGAGAAAAGCCCATAAGGATATGTAGTTGCCAGCTGAAGGATAATTTTGGTATATGCTTCCTTTCGGTGATACCTGAGGCTGTACCAAAAAAGTGATATTAGCTGTTATAACCTGTTATTGGTTGTGCTGTGGGGTATTAAAGAAAGTGTCCGTGTCCACTCTTGGGCAAAGGAGAGAGCAGCACTCAGAGGCAAGTATGGTGTGTCTGCAGTGACCTCAGGGAGCACTGGCCCACAGAGAGAACCACAGAGAGCTTTCTGGAGCAACAGAACCATAGGCTTATAGGCAATGTGTCTGAGTCATCACAACTGGTGGGGGAGACACAAGCAAGAAACATCCTAGAGACTCCCTGGGAAATACCAGCAGTAAGAATATCTCAAAAGTGGGGCTGGGGTCTTGCTGTCCCACAAGTGAGGGTTACAAGGTCAGTAAGCTGTGCTGAACCATGTATATGACCTCATTTATAACCATAGACAGGTGAGGCCAGGAGATTATTTGAGTGACAGGAAATAAAGAATATATTTCAGAAGTATTTGTTTTATAAAGAAAGAGTTGGTTAAGAAAATGTGGATGCATGCATTTTAGACCTGGCTCCACCTTTTTAAAGTGAACACCAGTGAGTGAGTGTGGTGATTTTCAATGCATATTTCATGGAACTCTCTAGTTTCATGAAGTGAATCAGAGTGCCTTCAAGACCAGAGAGAGACCAATGGGCTAGACTTTGGTCTCCAACCCATGCTGATTATGTATTATTCATATTTTTAGATTTCAACATAACTTCTCATTTGAAAAATTATTTCTACTGGCCCCACCATTAGAAAGTAATGGTGTAGGTATTAAACTCAGTAATGGTAATCACCTAACAATGTTGATCTCACTGTCTTAAACTAAGAAATACTGTAGAAATGCTATTTAATAAAAGGAAATAGATATGTTAAATCTGCTCCTCTAAAAAATTCCAGTCTATCAAGGATATAGTGAAAATGAAACATTTATACATTGTTGGTAGGTATGTAAATTTAGTTCAACCCCTATGGAAAAACAGTATGGAGATTTCTCAAAGAGCTACAAATAAAATTACCATTCAATTCAGCAATCCAGCTACTGTGTAACTATCCAAAGGAAAAGAAATTGTTTTATCAAAAAGTTACCTGCATTCATATGTTTATCACAGCACTACTCACAATAGTAAATTCATGGAATCAATCTAAGTATACATCAATGGTTTACTGGATAAAGAAAATGGGGTACATATATACCATGGAATACTACGTAGCCATTAAGAAAGAATAAAATCGTGTCTTTTGCAACCAAAAGGATGGAGCTGGAGACAATTATTCTCAGTGAAATAACCTAGAAATAGAAAATCAAATGTTCTCACTTATAAATGGTAGCTAAATGAAGGGTACACATGGACATAAAGATGGAAATAAGTCTAACTGGATGCTCCAAAAGTGGATATGGTGGGAGGGGACTGAGGTTTGGAAAATTGCCTATTGGGTGCAATATTCACTATTTGGGTAATGGGTTCAATAGAAATCCAAACCTCACCATTGTGCATCCATCTAACAAACCTGCCCATGTATTTCCTGAATCAAAAATATGATAAATAACAACAAAAACAAATAAACAACAACAAATAACAACAAATAAACAACAACAAAAATTCCAGCCTATACCTACATGAACTGAGATATGCAATATTGGTTACCATGATTAACTCACTAATGAAGATTCTAGAAATCAGTCAAAACATTTAGGAAAGGAAGGGATTCTACATGAAGACAGGCTTTGAAGATTCTTTTTATTATTTTTTTAAATTTTTGTATTACACTTTAAGTTCTGGGATATATGTGCAGAACGTGCAGGTTTGTTACATAGGCATACATGCGCCATGGTGGTTTGCTGCACTCATCAACCTGTCATCTATATTAGGTATTTCTCCTAATGCCATCCCTCCCCAGTCCCCACCCCCCATCAGGTCCCAGTGTGTGATGTTCCCCTCCCTGTGTTCATGTGTTCTCATTGTTCAACTCCCACTTATGAGTGAGAAGATGCAGTGTTTGGTTTTCTGTTCTTGTGTTAGTTTGCTGAGAATGATGGTTTCCAGCTTCATCCATGTCCCTGCAAAGGACATGAACTCATTCTTTCTTTTTTTTAAATTTTAATTTAATTTTACTATTATTATACTTTAAGTTTTAGGGTACATGTGCACAATGTGCAGGTTTGTTACATATGTATACATGTGCCATGTTGGTGTGCTGCACCCATTAACTAGTCATTTAGCATTAGGTATATCTCCTAATGCTATCCCTCCTCCCTCCCCTACCCCACAACAGTCCCCAGAGTGTGATGTTCCCCTTCCTGTGTCCATGTGTTCTCACTGGACATGAACTCATTCTTTTTTATGGCTGCATAGCGTTCCATGGTGTATATGTGCCACATTTTCTTTATCCAGTCTATCATTGATGGGCATTTGGATTGGTTCCAAGTCTTTGCTATTGTGAACAGTGCCACAATAAACATATGTGTGCATGTGTCTTTATAGTAGAATCATTTATAATCCTTTGGGTATATATACAGTAATAGGATTGCTGGGTCAAATGGTATATCTGGTTCTAGATCCTTGAGGAATCGCCACACTGTCTTCCACAATGGTTGAACTAATTTACACTCCCACCGACAGTGTAAAAGTGTTCCCACTGTCTTCCACAATGGTTGAACTAATTTACACTCCCACCGACAGTGTAAAAGTGTTCCCATTTCTCCACATCCTCTCCAGCATTTGTTGTTTCCTGACTTTTTAATTATCGCCATTCTAACTGGCATGAGATGATATCTCATTGTGGTTTTGATTTACATGTCTCTAATGGCCAGTGAGGATGAGCTTTTTTTCATATGTTTGTTGGCTGTATAAATGTCTTCTTTTGAGAAGTGTCTGTTAATATCCTTCGCCCACTTTCTGATGGGGTTGTTTTTTTCTTGTAAATTTGTTTAAGTTCTTTGTAAATTCTGGATATTAGCCCTTTGTCAGATGGATAGATTGCAAAAATTTTCTCCCATTTGGTAGGTTGCCTGTTCACTCTGATGATAGTTTCTTTTGCTGAGCAGAAGCTCTTTTGTTTAATTAGATTCCATTGGTCAATTTTGGCTTTTGTTGCAATAACTTTTGGTGTTTTAGTCATGAAGTCTTTGCCCATGCCTATGTCTTGAATGGTGTTGCCTAGGTTTTCTTCTAGGGTTTTTATGGGTTTAGGTCTTATGTTCAAGTCTTTAATCCATCTTGCATTAATTTTTGTATAAGGTGTGGAGGTCTAGTCTCCTCCACACCTTATACACCTTATTCTTCTGCATGTACACCTCCACACCTTATTCTTCTGCATGTGAATATCCAATTTCCCTAGCATTGTTTATTGAAGATTAGCTGGCTATAGTGCATGAATTTTTTCTGGGATCTCTATTCTGTTCCCCTGGTTTATATGTCATTTTTATGCCAGTACCATGTTGTTTTGGTTACTATAGCTTTGTGGTGTGTGTGTGTGTGTGTGTATATATATTTTATATGTGTGTGTATATATACACATGTTATATGTCTGTGTATATATGTATATATGTATACATATACATGTGTATATATGTATATATGTATACATATACATATATGTATATATGCACACACATATAAAATATATATACACACAATGTATATATATACACACACACTTATATAAAATACATTTATAACACACACACACACACACACATATATATATATATAAAATGAGATGGGGTCTTGCTATGTTGCCCAGGCTGGCCTTAAACTCCCAGGCTCAAGCGATCCCCCCGCCTTGGCCTCCTACAGTGCTGGAATTACAGGGGAGAGCCACCTTGCCTGGCCTAGCTTTGTAGTATATTTGAAGTCAGTTAGCATGATGCCTCTAGCTTTGTTGTTTTTGCTCAGGATTGCTTTGGTTATTCAGGGTCTTTTGTAGTTCCAAAAGAATTCTACGATTTTTTTTTCCTATTTCTGTAAAGAATGTCATTGGCATTTGTATAGGGATTACAATAAATCTGTAGATAACTTTGGGTAGTATGGCCATTTTAACAATATTAATTCTTTCAATCCATGAACATAAGACATCTTTCCAATTATTTGTGTGTTCTTCAATTCTTTCACCAGTATCTCAAGGATTTTTCATTGCCTTAGTTAAGTTCACTCCTAGGTATCTTCCTTTTTTTATGTTATTGTAAATGAAACTGTTTTCTGGATTTCTTTTTCAGATACTTCACTATTACTATATAGAAATGCAGTTGATTATTTTTACCTTGCAAGTTTACTGAATTTGTTTATCAGTTCTAATAGGTTTTTTTTTTGGTAGAGTCTTTAGGGTTTTCTATATATAAGATCATGTTGTCTGCAAACAGGGACAATTTGACTTTCTCCTTTTTAATTTGGATGCCTTTTATTTCTTTCTCTTGTCTAATTGCTATGGCTAGGACTATGTTGTCCTTCAACATTACATTACATAGAAGTGGTAAAAAGTGGGCATCCCTGTCTTTTTCCTGATATTAAAGGGAAAGCTTTCAGCTTTTCCCCATTCACTATGACGTTAGCTGTGGATTTTTCAAACATGGCCTTTTTTTGTGCTGAGGTACATTCCTTTTATATACAATTTGTTGAGAGTTTTTATCATGAAGGAATGTTGAGTTTTGTCAAATGAATTTTCTGCATCTATAGAAATAACTATACGGGTTTTGTCTTTCTTTCAGTTAATGTGGTATATCAAATTTATTGATTTGTGGATGTTCAGCCATCCTTGCATCCCTGGAATGAATTCCACTTGATCATAGTGAATGATTTTTTTTTTTTTTTTTTTTGAGACGGAGTCTCACTCTGTCACCCAGGCTGGAGTGCAGTGGCACTATCTTGGCTCACTGCAAGCTCCACCTCCTGGTTTCATGCCAGTGAATGATATTTTGAATAGGTTGCTAAGTTTGATTTGCTAGTATCATTTTGGGAATTTTGTATTTATGTTCATCAGAGATACAGGCCTGTAGTTTTCTTCTTTTGTTGTGACCTTGTCTGATTTTGGAATTAGAGTAAATTGTTGTGACCTTGTCTGATTTTGGAATTACAGTAATGCTGGCCTCATAAAAGAGTGTGGAAGTATTCCCTCCTTCTCCTCTTTAGCTGTCTGAAAAGGTCGAGGGTCGGTATTAGTTCTTTAAGTGTTTGGTAGAATTCAGCAGTGAAGTTCTCAGGTCTTGGTTTTTTCTTTGATGGAAAACGTTTTATTTCTGACTCAATTTCCTCACTACTTATCACTGTGTTCATATTTCTATTTTTTATTATTTAATCATGGTAGGTTGTATGCTTCCAGGAATTGATCCATTTCTTGTATGTTATCAGATTTGTTGGTGTATGGTTGTTGTTCATAATACTGTCTTATAATCTTTTTAATTTCTGTGGTATGAATTGTAATGTATCCTTTTTCATCTCTGATTTTATTTAATATTTTTTCTTAGTCTAGCTAAAAGTTTATCTATTTTATCTTTTCAAAAAACAAAACTTCATTTTATTGATCCTTTCATTTATTATTTTTTTAGTCTCTGATTTATTTCTGCTCTGAGCTTTAGTATTTCTTTCCTTCTACCAATCTTGGGTTTAGTTTGTTATTGTTTCTCTAGTTCCCTGAGGTGCATCATTAGGTTTTTTATTAGAAATCTTTCTTCTTTGATATGGGCATTTATTACTATAAACTTCCATTTTAGAACTGCTTTTGCTGTGCTCCACAGGTTTTGGTATGATGTATTTCCATTCTCATTCATCTCAAGAAATTTTTTTAATTTCTGTTTTTATTTCTTTATTAACCCATTGGTTATTTAGGGGCATGTTGTTTAATTTCCATGTATTTATAACGTTTCTGAAGTTTTTCTTGTTGTTGACTTACAGCTTTTTATTAAAGCTACCTCTATTGCTGAAATTCCAGCAGGGAAAAAAATTATTATTGTAAATCCAAGCCTCTATCTTCTAGCACTTTGTTGTCTTCTGAAACAATGAGATTTGGGGGTGGGGTCACACGAAGTTCCTTAGGAAGTTAACCATTGCACTACAATAGAGCTGCTTGCAGTTGGGAGCTTTTAGCAGGCAATATATCATAATCAGCAGCAGAAGATGTAGATTCATGAAAGTAAATCAGTGAGATGTGACTCAGGCTGCTTCTGGAAAGACAGGAGTAATTTCCTTAAGACAGGGTCTGCTCTAACACTGTGAGAAGTGGAGCTCTTCGCAGAAAAGATGAGAATTGCTTCTGAATTAAAAAGCTGCGAGTGACCTTCCAAGGTCAGCTAGTTTATTCCCTTCAGGCAGAAACTCGTAGTAATGCAATGATAAGGTGGCCTGTTTTACAGACCCTGAAAGAGAGCACATACATTCCAGAATTCCACACTCCAGCATGAAGAACCTTCACTCCCAAGAAATTCTTCTTGGGCATCAATATAATTCCTTCCGCTATGGCTAGTTTGCTTTTGTTTTTGCTTTCTATTTTCTCTTCCTGAGACACAAATAAGCTGGTCAAGTAAGACTAAGGAACCAAAGAAGCACAACTTCACAACTTGCCCAGAGTTTGGTGAATTCAAAACTAGAGAACTCATTATGGTATCCGTTCTTATCCACAGATCTGAAGAAGAGTAAATGCCTTTCTTGGCAGATAGAGAGCACTGGCAGGAGGCAGCTGATCTACCTGTTTGCAGATAACAAAAAACCTTTAAAGCTCAAGGTACTACTCACCAGGGAATCAAGTGTTAGTGCCCCCATAGCCCCCCCACAATAAAAGGTTAAAAAAAATACAAGGAAGGAAAACAGCAATTTAAAAGTCTATAAAAGTGCCAGTTGCAAGGTCTGAGGCTAGTGCTTAAGGGTGAGCAGAAGGTCTCTTTCACCCAGGTAATGACTGTAAGCCCCATAAGGAGATGGTTAAATCAAACACTGAGATGACTGCTCTTAAGAGGGGAAAAATCTGTCAATCACACTTTGCCTTTGACACAAGGAAATTCCTTGAAACTGAGAATGGAAAGTGGAAGGGAGGGAGAATGTCTCCTGATGTGGGTGGCCAGGAAATCAGGGGCCAGAAAAGCATGAGAGGAGAGAGGAAGAAAGAGCCTGAGAGGCAAAAAAACACAAGACTGAATTCTAATCAAAATGCTATGAGGCGTTCACACCAGGCCTTGTGAGAATATTAACAAGGTTACCCAAGGGGGGGGCCTTTAGCCCCAGGAGTTATTAGTGAATATGGAATTATATTTGCACAAACACTACCAGATGCAAGGGGCTAAATGTCCTGCAGATGTGGAAGAAGCCAGTGTATGTTCCAATAGGCGGCAGCTTTATTTGTTTTACCCTTCATCCAAAAGTCTGGGCAGCACGTTTCTGAGGGGTTGCATTTCTAGAATGACCACCAGATCACTAGGCCCCTGTTTCCCAACTGCTGCTTGCACCAGCCCCAAAAGTATCTCTGCCCAGGACAATGTGGAGTGGCCCTGAGTTAGGTTTGACCAGCTTACCAGCTGACCTCTACCATTTTTTTGTGTTGGGGGAAGGGGATAATAGCAATCCTACAAGAGATTTTCTGAAAGATGAAACAGTTCAGAGCCAGGTAAATCACAATAATTTCAAAGAGTAGTTTTGAACTCAAACTTTAACCAGTCAGTGTTGGGAAAAGAATATACAGCAAAACAAAAAGGGTACAAAGGGTCTCCTTATATGAACCTTCAGAGCCTCACAACTCAATTTTATTTAGATTCACCACTGCTGAAGGAGACATATCTCATCTCTGTGGTTGGATGAGATGCTGCCTTCAGGGAGTCTCCTGAATGCATGACCCCAAATCATGACCACCATCTTGCTCATGCTGAGCAAGGATTTCCCGTCTGGAGAGAAAGAACTGTTCAGCACACTGATATGACATGTGGAGGCAGTTGACCCTGAAGCTAATGCCATGAGCCTCTCCCAAGTTCCTTGTAGGGCCTTTATCAATTTGTAGGCATGGCTATATGTTTTCATAAAGTTTACAAAATTAAAGTATATAACACCAATTAGTTAATACTGCCCTGGTTTCCCCTCTGTCACATTTCCCTTTGTGTAGGGTGGCATCAGAGTTGGGTTGAAGATATACTTAGCTTGAGTGGAATGAAATGTATTACATGGTTGGCATCACTTTTGTGTAGAGCTGACTGCTAACCACCTGGTTGTATAAACGGATTCCATAAACACTTCTATCATTAACTGCTCACCAGTGAGCTGGGTGACCAAGGGACATCATGTTGGGATGACCAGCATCCTATGATGCTGATCCTATGATGAATTCTGATGTTATGTGAATACATCCTACAATGCCCAGCCCTGAAATTAGGAGAATAGTGGAGGAGAAACAAGATTTGAAATGCACAGAGCCGGAAACTAGTCATAGAAGTGTTGTCTAAATCTTACAACTCTTAGATGTAAAATCTTGATAAAAGTTTTCCCAAATTTGACAATTGTAAAATTTTACATGACGTTGCAAGCAACAAAATGTGGTATTGAAAAAAATTTCCCTAAACTATCAACAATAAAACACAAATTTTAATAAATCATACTAAAAGAAAGTTGAACTATGCTTCTATTCTCTCTATACAATATGGTATTACAAAATTGTCATATAAAGAAGCAATCGGAATCTGTACAACTATATTATATATATTAGAATTATATATATTCCACATAATAGAATATACTACATATTCATATATTATCTAATTATAGATTACTAAATATAATAGAATTATATTATACATTATATGTAATATATATTATTTATTTTATATTAAATAATTTTATATTTTATATATTTATTATGTATTACATGTAATATATTACATATTTATATATCTAATTATATATTATCATATGTAACATAATTCTATTTTTATATATTATATGTAATACATAATATAATATATATAATTAGATATAAGTAATATATATAGTATATAATATATGCAATAGAAATATTTCAGACAATTAATAAAAACAGCATGTTGTTCTCCTGGATTTTGTGATTTTTGTAATATTTGTCAGCTTTCTTTTCGAATTAGTGATTTGTTATTTATTTATTTTATTTACTTATTTATTTTTTTGAGACGGAGTTTCTTTCTTGTTGCTCAGGCTGGAGTGCAATGCCGCAATCTTAGCTCACTGTTCACCACAACCTCCGCCTGCCAGGTTCAAGTGATTCTCCTGCCTCAGCTTCCCAAGTAGCTGGGATTACAGTTGCTCACCACCACACCTGGCTAATTTTTTGTATTTTTAGTAGAGACAGGGTTTCACTGTGTTGGCCAGGCTGGTCTTGAACTCCTGACCTCAGTCAATCCACCCACCTAAGCCTCCCAAAGTGCTGGGATTACAGGCGTGAGCCACTGAGCCGAGCCGATTTGTTATGATTTCTTACTGTAAAATATATTCACTTTACTATCTAATTTTATATCCAGAGTTGTGTATTCTTTTTCTTAAAGAAGGCCTCCAATATTATATAAGCTTCAAACCCTATATAACCTGGATTTGCCTTTGGTGCCATGTACCTTCTAAGCATTTTTCAGGCTTAAAAATTTTATTCCTCAGCTTATAAGGTAGGCCTTGTTTATACTATTTTACAAATAAAGAAGCTGTGACTTTCAGTCATAATAACTTCTAAATGGATTTGAATGCAATATCTGTCTTATGTCAAAGGAAGTGAGCTAGCTCTAGCCCTAATTGTATTTCCCTGTCCCCATAGCTCTATGCTGATTCCAAACTTGAACTTTCTTTGCTTTATCCAGTCTGATTCAAATGGCTTCTACTAAGACCATTCTCTCTATTGTTCCACCCATCTGCCCCCTGAAATACCTCATTATGAACCGATCTGAAAGAACTCACTGTCAGAAAACTTTTCTTCATTTATTTTCCATTATTCTGAAATACATCCTTGTGGACCCCTCTGGCATTTTCTCTTTCTTGTGATATTTACCAAGTGTTTACACTTAATAGGAAGAACCAGGAAAAACATTTCATCTTGCCCGAAGGATCTTTGAAATTTTTTTTTAAATTGAAATTCAAAACGCACTCCCTCCAGGAAGCCCACCAGATTAATTCCAGGCAGCAAGTCCCCATGCCATCCTCTTCCTTTGTAACTGATCACTAGCTATTCACAGCCACACTGTATGTATTTGCATATACAGTATTCTCTTTCTTATTAGAAATCAAGATCAGCAATGCTTTAAAATCTTTACTACTTAAACTTAAATGCACGTTTGGATTCCAAAAACTTTGTGGGAACTCAGCAGAATTTTCAGACTATATAATGTAAGGAGGTGAGGTCTGAGTTTTTCTTCAGCACATCTCAGTATCTATCATGTTGCTTTCAAAATGAAAAATAAGCAACTCCATTTAATGCAAAAACAGAAAACCTCAGTTCTGTGGTGGAACAAAAACTCATCAGTCTCCTGGCCTGGTTTCCCTGAATTCTAACGCATGGCTTTAGCTCTTTCAGTGTGTAACCTCCACAAACAACATGGCTTCTATTTCTCTATCTGTAAAATAAGAATTGTGTTATTTCTTTCCCATTTACTTTACAAAAGTCTCATGGGAACAAAAGTTAAATGATTAATGACTGAAAGCCTTTGCACAAACACAAAATACTGAATAAAAATAATCCCTCGTTGCCACAGTGATAGGCACCAATGACCTGATGCTAAATCTTGACTGAGACTGAAGGTAATTCAGATCAACTCTGGGCCCTGTCTATGAATCCAGGCTGCTTTTCTCCTTATGAGGACAATCTGGGCTCATGTACCTTGACTTCCTTCACTGACAGGCCCCCTGCTCATGGCCCTCCCTGCTGAGACCCAACCCCAAGTAATATGAAATCTGGCTTACTGGTTTTAGGGAAGCAACATGTAGGAAATTGTAACATGTGCAATATAAATTTATTCTCTCTTTTTCAGCTTATACCACAATATTGTTTAGAAAATTATTTGAGATCAAAGCTCAATATTTCATCTAGTTTGGGCCTTTCCAAAGAGAAGCCCCTGCATAACTCTGTAAAGGGTTTCCAAGTCAAACAAGTTTGCTGTCAGGACTGAAATAACTGGGGTGTGCTTGAGGAGCAAATACATCTCTATTGATGGAAATTTGTCAAGGTTATTTTAAAGGAAACAAGGGATTCGGGCATATTTTTAGTCAATTGTGCTTATTGAACATAATCTTTTTCTGGTCATCAGGTATAAAACAGCCATGGGAAATCACTCTGGACTTGAATCTGATCCCTGAGTAAATTCAGAAAACTCAAGATGCATAATTACTCTACCAACCCTGATGCCTATAGTACTATCTTGCCCTAAAACAACTTTCTTTTTATTCTCTCCTCTAACATAATGAAATACTAAATGGAGGAGTTCGTCAGAGAAAATAATGACTAAGCTTTGCTATGTTTCATGGTAACAGAGGACAAAGCAATACAATGTGCTTGAGTTTTGGAATCAGACAGACCAGGGTTTGGAATCCCAATAGTACCAGTTACTAGTTGTAGAATCTTGAGCTTGTTATTTAATTTCCCTGAATCCATTTGATCATCTATAAAAAAATGACTAGAATTTTAAAGGTAGAGAAATAAAAGCAATGGTTGCTACTGTTACATATTGAAAGAGCTAAAGCCATACATTAAAATTTGGGGGTATCAGGCCAGGAGTTTGATGAGTTTATGTTCCATCACAGAAGCAATAGTGATGATTGAATTAGAAACTGTATACAAAGTGTCTGGCAGATTGCCTAACTTATAGTACACAATCAATCCATAATAGTCATATTAATCATAATAATGAAAAAAATATATTACTGGTCTACCAATAAGTCTATTATAGTCAAACAAAAAATAGTTTTTGAGGATATATATGCTGGGCACTATGGGAAAGGGAAGTACAATGACTTAGAGAAAATGAAACCTGCTTTCAAAGATCTGACTGTCAGAGGCATTTGAACAAGAGCAACTCTATCTTGAATAGGGGCTGGGTAAAATAAGGCTGAGATCTACTGGGCTGCATTCCCAGGAGGTTAGGTATTCTAAGTCACAGGATGAAACAGGAAGTCAGCACAAGATACAGGTCATAAAGACCTTGCTGATAAAACACGTTGTGGTAAAGAGGCCAGATAAAACCCACCAAAACCAAGATGGCGATGAGAGTGACCTCTGGCGGTCCTCACTGCTCATTATATGTTAATTATAATGTATTAGCATGCTAAAAGACACTCCCACCAGTGCCATGACAGTTTATAAATGTCATGGCAACATCAGGAAGTTACCCTATATGTTCTAAAAAAGGGAGGAACCTTCGGTTCAGGTAATTGCCCACCCCTTTCCTGGAAAACTCACGAATAATCCACCCTTATTTAGCATATAATCAGGAAATGACCATAAAAGTAGACAGCCAGCAGTCCTCGGGTCGGTTCTACCTGTGGAGTAGCCATTCTTTATTCCTTCATTTTCTTAATAAAGGTGTTTTCACTTCATGGAATCACCTTGAATCCTTTCTGTGTGAGATTCAAGAACTCTTTATTGGCGTCTGGATGAGGATCCTTTTCTGGTAACACAACCATCTAGTTTCACTTTTTAAAATGTTATTAAAGATCTGTCTTTATGTATTCTCTGACTTTGCCTAAAGTATATACCAATCATACATTTCAATTGCACAGGTTCTTTAATTGTACAGGCTATAGCTGCTGTACCACAATATATGCATTCTTCAAAATCATTGCCTACTATAAAAGTTCATGTTAAAATAAAAGAGAATGAGGATAAACGTACTCAACTTTGTAACCACAGCACTAACAAAATGGTAATTATTACCTGAGAGATAACTTGAAAGTTATTCAAGTCCAGGAAAGCAGATCCGTTGGCACTTGCCTCTGGGGATATTTTTAAATGCATAAAAACAATAGTGAGGTCTGCTGGATGCAGTGGCTCATGCCTATACTCCCAGCAATTGAGAGGCCAAGGCAGGAAGATCACTTGAGGCAAAGAGTTCAAGATCAGCCTGGACAACACAGCCAGACTCTGTCTCTACAAAAAAATTTAAAACAATTATCCAGGCACGATGGTGCATGTCCACAGTCCCAGCTCCTCAGGAGGCTGAAGCAAGGGAATTGCTTGAGCCCAGGAGGTTGAGGCTGCAGTGAGCCATGATCGTGCCACTGCATATGAGCCTGGGCGGCAGAGTGAGATCCTGTCTCTAAAAACAACAATAACAATAAACAATAGTGTGAGACTTATGCTTCCGGCCAAGATGGAGTAATAGAAATTGGATTTACCTTCTTGCGTAAAACACCTAAAAAACCCTGGACATCCTAAACTAATTAACGCGAGAACTGAAAACCAAATACCACATGTTCTCACTTATAAGAGGGAGCTAAAGATTGGGTACTCATGGACACAGAGATGGTAACAATAGACACTGGGGACTACTAGTGGGGGAAGGAAGGGAGTAGGGGAAAGTTGAAAAATTGTCAAGTTTTTACTATGCTCAGTGCTGGATGGCAGGATCATTAGTACCCCAAACCTTAGCATCACACAATATATACCCAGATAACAAACCTGCACAGGTACCCACTGAATCTAAAATAGAAGTTGAAAAAAAAAACGTCAAAATATCTGGACAAAACATGAACAAATATATAAAATTAGAGCTCTCAAGATATTGGAAATAAACAATAAAGGACAGTGATCTCTGAGTGAAGGAAACAAATGAGGCAAACTTAAGAATTTCCCAGTTTACTCTTAAAGAAGAGTTTCCAGGTCATGACACAGACAGGACAACACAGGTAGAGCCCAGTGGTCTTCCTGAGGTAAAGAGATGGAGCTGGGAGTCCAGGTAAGCCAATATGGCTAGAGTTCTCAGAGCAGAGAACCAAAGAAGAAAGTGCGTGGAGAGTGAGTGTCTGAGATTTACAGAGGGTCCCCTTCAAGGTTTCCATTGAGAACTGATCAAGCATGTGAGAGGAAACTACCTGAGACCAGGGAATAAACCGTGGTAAAGGATAATAGCAAACTACCCCACGTCTCATACAGGGCCAGGAATAGTAGCTATTTTCATCATCCAGAGAGAAAAACCTCATAATTCATGGGGCTGAGTTTAATAATACAAAGGATTTTGACTCAGTAGTGAGAAAAAATTAACCCTAGGGTAAATGTTGCTCTGGTCCTGCCAAACAAAGCCTAAAAGCGTGACCCAAAAGTATCCAATTATTTCTCAAAAACCTGACCACATTTCAGAAAAAGTTCAAGAATATTTTTAATAAGATAAAAATATACAGCATCTCTCAAGATAAAAATCACAATGTTATGCATCTAAAAAAAAATGACCAGGCATACAAAGAATCAGAAAAATCAAACTGACATTGAGGAGAAAAAATAATTTATCAAAAATACTTTTAAAATGACATAGATTATAGCATTAATAAATAAGAGTAACACAGTTATGATAACACAGTTATGATATTTGAACATACCCCATATGTTCAAAAGTTTAGAGAAAGATTTAACAAATTAAGTAAAGATACATAAGATGTTTTTAAAAATGAACTTCCACAGATGAAAACTAAAATGTATGAAATGAAAAACATACTGTATGGGATAAACATCAGATTAGACATCACAGAAGGAAAGAGAAATGAACTTGGAGACATAGCAATAGAAACTATCCAAAACGAAGCACAGAAGATTAAAAAAAAAAAGACCAAGAAAAAAAATAAACAAAGCATCATTGAACCATGGGACAACTTCAAGCAGCCAAATATGTATGTAATGTGTAATGGGAGTTGCTAAAGGAAAGAAGGCAAGGAGGAAGTTGCAAAATATTTGAAGAAATCATAGCTGAAATATTTCCAAATCTGAAAAAAAAAACTATAAACTCATAAATCCAAAAAACTCAATAGACTCCAAGCACAAGAAAGAAAACATGAGAACATGGGGATACACCATAATCAAATTGCTTAAAACTAGTGATAAAAGGAAAATCTTAGAAGAAACCTGAGAAAAATGACACACTTCACATAAAGAGAAACAATAATAAAGATGACTTAGATTTCCTGTCAGACACTATGCAAGCAAGAAGATAGTGTAGCAATATATTTAAAGCACTCAAAGAAAGGCCAGCATTGGCTGGGTGCAGTGGCTCACTCCTTTAATCCCAGCACTTTGGGAGCCCAAGGTGGGTGGATCATCTGAGGTCAGGAGTTCGAAACCAGCCTGGCCAACATGGTGAAACCCCATCCTACTAAAAATACAAAAATTAGCCAGGTGTGGTGGTGCATGCCTGTAATCCCAGCTACTTGGGAGGTTAAGGCAGGAGAATCACTTGAACCTAGGAGGCAGAGGTTGCAGTGAGCCGAGATCACGCCATTGCACTCCAGCCTGGCAACAAGAGCAAAACTCCATCTAAAAAAAAAAAAGAAAGAAAGAAAGGCCAGCATTATCCTGATACCAAAGCCAGACAAGAGCGCTGCTGTAAGAAGAGAAAATTACAGGCCAATATCCCTGATGAACAAACATGCAAAAATCCTCAACAAAATACTAACAAACAAAATTCAACAGCACATTAAAAGGATAATTCACTACAACCAAGTGAGATTTATCACTGGGATGCAAGGATGGTTCAACATATGTAAATCAATAAATGTAATACACAACTTTAACAGAATAAAAGACAAACCCATATGATAATCTCAATAGATGCAGAAAAGATACTGAACAAAATTCAACATCCTTTCATAATAAAAACTTTCCACAAATTATTTATAAAAGGAATGTACCTCAACATAATAGAGGTCACATATGACAGGCCCATAGCTAACATCATATTGATGACATAGCTTTCATCAATAGTGAAAAGATGAAAACTTTTCCTCTAAGATCAAGAACAATACAAAGGCCAGATGCAATGGCTCACACCTGTAATCCCAGCACTTCGGGAGGCAGAGGCAGGTGGATCACTTGACGTCAGGAGTTTGAGACCAGCCTGGCCAACATGGTGAAACCCTGTCTTTACCAAAAAGTACAAAAATTATCAGGGCATGGTGGCACATGCCTGTAGTCCCAGCTACTCAAAAGGCTGAGGTGGAAAGATCACTTGAATCCAGGAGGCAGAGGTTGCAATGAGCTAAGATCGCAATGCTGCATTCCAGCCTGAGTGACAAAGTGAGACCCTGACTGGAAAAAAAATAATAATAACAAATAAGTAAAAAGAAAAAGAAAAAAAAAAACAATACAAGGAAGCTCACTGTCACCAATCCTATTCAACATAGTACTGGAAGTCCTAGCCAAAACAATTAGCCAAGAGAAAGACATGAAAGGCACATAAAGGGCCCAAAACTATAAAACTAATATACGAGGTGAAAACAGAGGATATGCTTTAGGACATTGGTGTAGGCAAAGATTTTATGGGCAACACTTCAAAAGCATAGGCCACTAAAACAAAATTGATAAGTAGGACTATATCAAACTAAAAATCTTCTGCACAAGAAAGGAAATAGCAGAGTGAAGAGATAATGTATACAATGAGAAAAACATATTTGCAAACTATTTATGTGACAAGGGACTGATATGCATAATAGATAAGAAACTGAAACAACTCAAGACCAAAAAAAAAAAAAACCCCAAATAATCCCATTAAAAAGTAGATAAAGGATCTGAATAGACATTTCTCAAAAGAAGATATACAAATTACCAACACATATATAAAGAAACTCTCAACACCAGTAATCATCAGGGAAACGCAAATCAAAACCAGAATGAGATATCATCCTACTCCAGTTAAAATGGCTATGATAAAAAAAATTTAAAAATACAAATATTGGAAAGGATGTGGAGAAAATGGAACTTCTATATACTCTTGGTGGAAATGTAAATTTGTAGAATCATTATGAAAAACAGTATGGAGGTTTTTCAAAAAAATAAAATTACAGCTATCATATGATCCAGCAATGCCACTGAATATTTATTCAAATGAAAGGAAATCAGTATATTGAAGAGATAATCTGCATGCCCATGTTTATTGTTATTACGATAGCAAAGATATGGAGTCAAACTGAATGTCCATAAATGAATGAATGGATTTTTAAAATGTGATACGTATGTACAGTGGAATACTATTCAGCCATAAAAAAGAATGAAATCTTGTCATTTGTAAGAACATGATTATTGTTAAGTGAAATAAGTCAGGCATAATAAGATAAACACCACACGTTCTTACTCATATGTGGGAGCTAAAAAAAAAGGTTGAGCTCATAGAAGTAGAGAGTAAAACTGTAGTTACTAGAGGCCGGGTAGGGCATGGGAGAGGGCAGGATAGAGAGGCAGGTTAATGAATACTAAATTACAGCTAGATAGGATAACACTAGATAAGTTCTAGTTTTAAATAGTACTGTAGGGTGATTAGAGTTAATAATTTATTGTATATTTTCAAAAAGCTAAAAGAAAGGATTTTGAAGGTTTCTAACAAAGAAATAATAAGTGAGGTGATGGATATGCTAATTACTCTAATTTGATTATTACACAGATGTATCAAAATATCACTCTGTATCCCATAAATATCTACAATTATTACATGTCAACCAAAAATAAAAGGAAAGGAAAATAAAAAGACACAAATATTTTCCTTTAAAAAAAAAAAAGTCCCTCAAATTGGAAAGGAAGAAGTTAAACTGTCTCTGTTTGCAGATGATATGAAAACTCTGAAGACTCCACCAAAAATGTTGGCACTAATAAACAATTTCAGCAAAGTTGCAGGATACAAAATCAATAACAATAAAAAAGTAGTATTTCCATGTTCTAACAATGAACTATCTGAAAAAGAAATCAAGAAAACAATCCCAACTACAATAGTTACCAAAAAAAAAAGTGTAGGAATAACATTGATGACAAAGGTTGAAGAAGGCACAAACATTTTGTGTTCAAGGATTAGAAGAATATTGTTAAAATGTCCATACTACCCAAGGTGATCTACAAATTGAATGCAATCCTTGTCAAAATTCCAATGACATTTTTCACAGAAATATAAAAACAATCCTAAAATTTGCTTGGAACCACAAAAGACTCTGATAGCCAAAGCAGTCCTGATCAAAAAGAACAAAGCTTCAGGTATCACATTACCTGATTTCAAAATCTACTACAAATCTATAGTAAACAAAACAGCATGGTACTGACATAATAAGAGACACATAGACCAATGGAATAGAATAGAGAGCTCAGGAATAAATCCATACATTTATGGTCACTTAATTTTCGACAAAGGTGATAAGAACAAACAATGGGGAAGGGACAGTCTCTTCAATAAATGCTGCTGGGACAACCAGCTATCTACTGACAGAATCATTACATTAGACCTTCATACATTTGAAAAAATGGTTAATATTTAAAATATGTAAGGAACTCAAATAACTCTAAAAAGAAAACAAATAATTGGGTTGAAAAATGGCAAAAGTTAATGATCATGCCTTTGAAGAAAACAACAAAAGTAAATAAAAAGAAAAAAAAATGGCCAAGGGACCTGAATGGATATTCCTCAAAAGAAGATATATCTTAAAAGAAATAGATATTTCTTAAAAGAATGCAAACAGGTATATTGAAAAATGCTCAACATCACTAATCATTAGGGAAATGCAAATTAAAACCACAATGAGCTATCATGTCACACTTGTCAGGATGGCTATTATCAAAAGACAAAAGATAAGTGTTGGTGAGAATGTGGAGAAAATATAACCCTTGTATGCTCCTGGTGGAGATCTAAATTATTGCAGCCATTATGAAAAACTGTATGGAGGTTCTTCAAAAAACTAAAAATAGAATTACCATATGATCCAGCAATCCCACTTCTGGGTATTAACCCAAAAGATCTGAAATCTTATGTCAAAGAGATGTCTGCACTCCCATGTTCATTGCAGCATTATTCACTTGGCAGTTATGGAACCAACCTAAGTGTCTACTGATAGATTAATGGACAGAGAAAATGTAGTATATATACACAATAGAACACTAAAAGGAAATGCTGGCCAGATGCAGGGGCTCACACCTGTAATCCCAGCACTTTGAGAAGCTGAGGGGGGAGGATCACTTGAGCCCAGGAGTTTGAGACCAGCATGGCAACGTAGTGGGACCCCCAGCTCTACAAAAAATAAAAAAAATTGGCCAGGTGTGGTGGCAACCATCTGTAGTCCCAGCTACTCAGGAGGCTGAGGCAGAAGGACAGTTGAGCTTGGGAGGTCAAGGCTGCAGTGAGCTGTGATCATGTCACTGCCCTCCAGCCAGGGCAAAGGAACAAGAAGACCCCGTCTCAAAAAATAAATAAATAAATAAATAAAAAATAATAAAATAAAATAATGGAAACTAAAAAGAAAGAGATTTTGTCATCTGCAACAACATAGATGGAATTGGAGAACACTGTGCTAAGTGAAATAAGCCAGACACACAAAGACAAATACCATGGGTTCTCACTTATATGTGGAATCTAAAGCAATCAAATTTACAGAAGCAGAGAGTAGAATGATGGCTACCAGAGGCTAGGGGTTTGGGTGAATGGGAGATGACTGTCAAAAGATACAAAGCCTCAGTTGAACAGGAGGAATAAGTTTTTGTTTTTTGAAATCTATTACATCAGCATGATGTATATAGTTAATTCTAGTGTACTGTGCAATTCAAAATCACTAAAACAGTAAACTTCAAATGTTTCATGACAAAAAAATAAGCATTTAAAGTGATAGATGTCAATTTTATTGATTTAATATCAATCTAGATTTAATTATTCCACATTGTATTAATAAACCAAAACATTGCTTTGCACCCCATAAATATATGCAACTATAATTTGTCAATTTACAAAAAAAAAAACAAATTTAACTAGACCCTCATCTCATACTTTGTACAAAAGTCAACTCAAAATGGATTAAAGACTTAAACATAAGACCTGAAACTATAAACCTACCAGAAGAAAACCTAGAAAAAAAGCTCCATGATATGGTCTTGGCAATGATATTTTTTAATATGACCCAAATCACTTCTCAGCCTTTTGGCTAAGATCAATTATGGGTATGTCCTCCAAATGACAAGCAACAAAAGCAAAACTGGACAACTGGGATTACATCAAACTACAAAGCTTCTGCATAACTACAAAAACAATAAACAGAGTAAAGAGACAACCTGCAGAATGAGAAAATACATTTGCAAACCAAACATCTGACAAGGGGTTAATATCCAAAATATATAAGGAATTGAAACAACTCAATAGTAAGAAAGCAAATAACCTAATTAAAAACTGGTCAGAGGACTTGAATAGAATTTCTCAAACGAAGACATACAAATGGCTAGTAGGTATATGAAAAAAATATTCAACATCACAAATCATCAGGGAAATGCAAATTAAAACCACAATGAGATATCACTTCATGCCTATTAGAATGACTATTATCAAAAACACAGAAGACAAGACATGTTGGCAAGGATGTGCAAAAAATGGAACCCTTATTCACTGTTGGTGGGAATGTAAATTAGTACAGTCTTATGAAAAACAGAATGAAAGGCAACCCCCTTTGTGTCCCCTCCCACTTTATGGGAGCTCTGTTTTCACTCTATTAAATCTTGCAACTGCACATTCTTCTGGTCCGTATTTTTTATGGCTCAAGTTGAGCTTTCGCTTGCCGTCCACCACTGTTTGCCACCATAGCAGACCTGCAGCTGACTTCCACCCCTCTGGATCCGGCAGGGGTGGATCTGCTGCACTTCTCATCCCGTGAGGCAGTGTCCATTGCTGCTCCCAATCGGGCTAGAGGCTTGCCATTGTTCCTGCGTGGGCTAAATGCCTGGGGTTCATCCTAATTGGGATGAATAGAGCTATAACACTCAACGCATGGCCCAAGATTTCATTCCTTGGTACCTGTGAGGCCAAGAACCCCAGGTCAGAGAACAAGAGGCTTGCTGCCATCATGGAAGTGGCCCACCACCATCTTGGGAGCTCTAAGAACAAGGACCCCTGGTAACATTTTGGCAACCATGAAGGGACCTCCAAAGTGCTTTCACTTGCTATTCTGCCTATCCTTCCTTAGAATTGGAGGAAAATATCGGGCACCTGTTGGATGGTTAAAAACGATTAGGGTGGCCACCAGACTTAAGACTCAAGTGTGAGGCTGTCTGGGGAAGGGCTTTCTAACAACCCCCAACCCTTCTGTGTTGGGAGCGTTGGTCTGCCTGGAACTAGTTTCCACTTTCGATTTCCCTGGGGAAGCCTAGGGCCAACTAGAGGCAGAAAGCTGTCATCCCAAACTCCCAGCATTAGCCAGTTGAGATCATGGTACAGCCAGAAGTCTCTACTCAACAGTCGCCCATGCGTGTGCCCCTACCTTTCCTTCTGACCCATACCTCCTGGGTCCTGACCACAACTTTCTTGAAAGTGTAGCCCTAAAATTCTCCTTACTTCTGAATCTACTTCCTCTGATCCCTGCCTCCTAGATACTAATGCTTCAGACTTTCACTTCCTCTCCCAAGTATTAGTATCTCCAAAGGGATCTAAGGAAGATCTACGTTGTGTCCTTAGGCCCCTAGGCTATGAACCAAGGGAGTCTTGTCCCTGGTGTCCCTCCCAATTTAGGCATACAGCTCTCAACATGGGCAGTTATGTGGGACCTGTTCCGCACCACCTTTGTCAGGGCCTTAGAACTGATAACCCAGTACTGTAACAACTGGAACTGGGTCTACAACAACATAATAGATCAGGATAAAAGCAAATTGAGTAAATAAAAGGGAGGTGCATAGTTCTATAGTGGCAAATGGGGGCAACGAGCGAACATCCTTCCACTGTGTTTCCAAAATCCATCTACAAAGACAGAAAGGAGAAAGAAAGAGAGAAAGATAAAGATAGAAGTAGTAAAGAAAAAAGTGTACCCTATTTCTTTAAAAGCCAGGGTAAATTTAAAACCTATAATTGATAATTGAAGGTCTTCTCTGTGACCCCACAACACTCCAATACCATTTTGTTGTCAGTGTAAACAAGGGCGTAGCCTGAAAGCACTGAAGCTACTGACAACCAGTAGCCTTCCTATCAAAAATCTTCAACCCAGAAACCTGTGGATGGCCCAAATGCATTCAATCTGTAGCAGCAACTGCTTTGCTAACAGAAGAAAGCAGAAAAACAACCTTTAGAGGAAACCTCATTGTGAGCACACTCCACCAGTTCATAACTATCCTAACTCAAAAAGCAAACAGGTAGCTTACTAGCTCAAAAATCTTAAAGTATGGGGCTATTCTGCTAGAAAAAGGTGATTTAACATTAACCACAGCAAATTCCATTAACCTAGCAGATTTCCTAACAGGGGATTTAAATCTTCATTACCATACAAAGGTCTGACCAGATCTAGCAGAAACTACCTTCAAGAAAGGATGATAGATGGTTCCTCCCAGGCGACTGAGGGAAAAAAAGACACAATGGGTATGCAGTAATTGATAGGGAGACTCTTGTGGAAGCAGAGTTAGGAAAATTGCCTAATAATTGGTCTGCTCAAATGTGGGAGCTCTTTGCACTCGGCCAACCCTTAAAGTACTTACAGAATCAAAAAGCCCAGTGTAGACCCTCACTGGGATGCAGAATACATGGAGACTGGTGCCACAGACATTTACTAACTTGCATGCCAGAAGGACTAAGGGAAACTAGGAAGAAGCCTATACATTATTCAATGGTGTCCACTATAACACAGGGAAAGGAAGAAAATCCTACTGCCTTTCTGGAGAGACTAAGGGAGGCATTGAGGAAGCATACCTCTCTGTCACTGGACTCTATTGAAGGCCAACTAATCTTAAATGATAAGTTTATCACTCAGCTGCAGACAGTAGAAAAAACATCAAAAGTCTACCTTAGGCCTGGAGCAAAACTTAGAAACCCTATTGAATTTCACAACCTCGGTTTTTTATAATAGAGACCAGGAGGAGCAGCTGGAAGGGGACAAATGAGATAAGAAAAAGGCCACCGCTTTAGTCATGGCCCTCAGGCAAGCAGATATTGGAGGCTCTGGAACACCGAAAGCCTGCACAAATTGAATGCCTAATAGAGCTTGCTTCCAGTGCGGTCTACAAGGACACTTTTAAAAAGATTGTCAGAATAGAAATAAGCTACCCCCCATCCATGTCCCTTATGTCAACGGAATCACTGGAAGGCCCACTGCCCCGGGGGATGAAGGTCTTTTGAGTCAGAAGCCACTAACCCGATGATCCAGCAGCAAGACTGAGGGTGCCTGGGGCAAGCACCAGCCCATGCCATCACCCTCACAGAGCCCCGTATGCTTGATCATTGAGAGCCACGAGATTAACTGTCTCATGGACACTGATGTGGCCTTCTCAGTCTTACTTTCCTGTCCCAGACAACCGTCCTCCAGATCTTTCACTATCCAAGGGGTCCTAGTGTGTCTGGAATTGGTGGGTTCTTGGTCTCACTGACTTCAATAATGAAGCCGCGGACCCTCGCAGTGAGTGTTACAGTTCCTAAAGGCGGCGTGTCCGGAGTTTGTTCCTTCTGATGTTTGGATGTGTTCGGAATTTCTTCCTTTTGGTGGGGTTCATGGTCTCCCTGGCTCAGGAGTGAAGCTGCGGACCTTCATGGTGAGTGTTACAGCTCTTAAGGCAGTGTGTCTGGAGTTGTTCATTCCTCCCAGTGGGTTTGTGGTCTCGCTGGCTTCAGGAGTGAAGCTGCAGACCTTTGTGGTGAGTGTTACAGCTCATAAAGGCAGTGTGGACCCAAAGAGTGAGCAGCAGCAAGACTTACTGCAAAGAGCGAAAGAACAAAGCTTCCACAGTGTGGAAAGGGACCCGAGCGGGTTGCCACTGCTGGCTGGGGCAGCCTGCTTTTATTCTCTTATCTGGCCCCACCCACATCCTGCTGATTGGTCCATTTTACAGAGAGCCTAGTGGTCTGTTTTGACAGGGCACTGATTGGTGTGTTTACAATCCCTGAGCTAGACACAAAGGTTCTCCATGTCCCCAGTAGAGTAGCTAGATACAGAGTGTCGATTGGTGTATTCACAAACCCTGAGCTAGACACAGGGTGCTGATTGGTGTGTTTACAAACCTTGAGCTAGATACAGAGTGCCAATTGGTGTATTTACAATCCCCTAGCTAGACACAAAGGTTCTCCAAGTCCCCACAAGAGTAGCTGGATAAAGAGTGTCGATTGGTACATTTACAAACCCTGAGCCAGACACAGGGTGCTGATTGGTGTGTTTACAAACCTTGAGCTAGATTCAGAGTGCTGATTGGCGTATTTACAATCCCTTAGCTAGACACAAAGGTTCTCCAAGTCCCCACCAGAGTCAGGAGCCCAGCTGCCTTCACCCAGTGGATCCCTCACCGGGACCACAGGTGGAGCTGCCTGCCAGTCCCGCACCGTGCACCTGCACTCCTCAGCCCTTGGGTGGTCAATGGGACTGGGTGCCGTGGAGCAGGGGGCAGTGCTCATCGGGGAGGCTTGGGCCGCACAGGAGCCCATGAAGCAGGGGAGGCTCAGGCATGGCAGGCTGCAGGTCCCAAGCCCTGCCCCACGGGGAGGCAGCTAAGGCCTGGCAAGAAGTCAAGCATAGCAGCTGCTGGCCCAGGTGCTAAGCCCCTCACTGTCCAGGGCAGGTGGGGCCAGCTGGCCACTCTGAGTGTGGGGGCCCGCTGAGCCCACGCCCACCCAGAACTCGCGCTGGCCAGCAAGCGCCGTGCGAAGCCCCAGTTCCCACCTGTGCCTCTCGCTCCACACCTCCCTGCAAGCTGAGGCAGCCAGCTCCGGCCTTGGCCAGCCCAGAAAGGGGCTCCCACAGTGCAGTGGTGGGCTGAAGGGCTCCTCAAGTGCCACCAAAGTGGGAGCCCAGGCAGAGGAGGTGCTGAGAGTGAGCAAGGGCTGCAAGGGCTGCCAGCACGCTGTCACCTCTCACTAGGACAGCCCGTCACTAGATACTTCTTGCAGCCACTAAGTTGTGACTGGGGAACTTTTCACATGCTTTTCTAATTATGCCTGAAAGCCTCACTCTCCTGTTAGGGAGAGACATTCTAGCAAAAGCAGGGGCCATTATCCACCTAAACATAGGAGAAGGAACACCCATTTGTTGTCCCCTGCTTGAGGAAAAAATTAATCCTGAAGTCTGGGCAACAGAAGGACAATATGGATGAGCAAAGAATGCCCATCCTGTTCAAGTTAAGCTAAAGGATTCTGCCTCCTTTCCCTACCAAAGGCAGTACCCCCTTAGACACGAGGCCCAACAAGGACTCCAAAAGATTGTTAAGGACCTAAAAGCCCTAGGCCTAGTAAAACCATGCAATAGCCCCTGCAGTACTCCAATTTTAGGAGTACAGAAACCTAACGGACAGTGGAGGTTAGTGCAAGATCTCAGGATTATCAATGAGGCCATTGTCCCTCTATACCCAGCTGTACCTAACCCTTATACTCTGCTTTCCCAAATACCAGAGGAAGCAGAGTGGTTTACAGTCCTGGACCTTAAGGATGCCTTTTTCTGCATACCTGTACATCCTGACTGTCGATTCTTATTTGCCTTTGAAGATCCTTTGAACCAAACGTCTCAACCCACCTGGGACTGTTTTACTCCAAGGGTTCAGGGATAGCCCCCATCTATTTGTCCAGGCGTTAGCCCAAGACTTGAGCCAGTTCTAATACCTGGACATTCTTGTCCTTTGGTAAGTGGATGATTTACTTTTAGAGATCCGTTCAGAAACCTTGTGCCATCAAGCCACCCAAGCACTCTTAAATTTCCTCGCCAAATTTCCTTTCCATGGCTACACGGTTTCCAAACCAAAGGCTCAGCTCTGCTCACAGCAGATTAAATACTTAGGGCTAAAATTATCCAAAGGCACTAGGGCCCTCAGTGAGGAATGTATCCAGCCTATACTGGCTTATCCTTATCCCAAAACCCTAAAGCAACTAAGAGGGTTCCTCGGCATAACAGGCTTCTGCCGAATATGGATTCCCAGGTACGGCGAAATAGCCAGGCCATTGTATACACTAATTGAGGAAACTCAGAAAGCCAATACCCATTTAGTAAGATGGACACCTGAAGCAGAAGTGGCTTTCCAGGCCCTAAAGAAGGCGCTAACCCAAGTCCTAGTGTTAAGCTTGCCAATGGGGCAACACTTTTCTTTATATGTCACAGAAAAAAAAGGAATAGCCCTAGGAGTCCTTACACAGGTCTGAGGGACCAGCTTGCAACCTGTGGCATACCTGAGTAAGGAAATTGATGTAGTGGCAAAGGGTTGGCCTCATTGTTTATGGGTAGTGGCAGCAGTAGCAGTCTTAGTATCTGAAGCAGTTAAAATAATACAGGGAAGAGATCTTACTGTGTGGACATCTTATGATGTAAATGGCATGCTGACTGCTAAAGGAAACTTGTGGGTGTCAGACAACTGTTTGCTAAAATATCAGGCTCTATTACTTGAATGGCCAGTGCTGCGACTGTGCACTTGTGGTTCCCTAACCCAGCCACATTTCTTCCAGACAATAAAGGAAAGATGGAACATAACTGTTAACAGGTGATTGCTCAAACCTATGCCACTTGAGGGGACCTTCTAGAGGTTCCCTTGACTGATCCTGACCTCAACTTGTATACTGATGGAAGTTCCTTTGTAGAAAAAGGACTTCTAAAAGTGGGGTATGCAGTGGTCAGTGATAATGGAATACTTGAAAGTAATCCCCTCACTTCAGGAACTAGCGTTCAGCTGTCAGAACTAATAGCCCTCATTCGGGCACTAGAATTATGAGAAAGAAAAAGGGTAAATATATATACAGACTCTAAGTATGCATACCTAGTCCTCCATGCCCACACAGCAATATGCAGAGAAAAGGAATTCCTAACTTCCAAGGGAACACCTATCAAACATCAGGCAGCCATTAGGAGATTATTATTGGCTGTACAGAAACCTAAAAAGGTGGCAGTCTTACACTGCCAGGGTCATCAGAAAGGAAAGGAAAAAGAAATAGAAGGGAACTGCCAAGCGGATATTGAAGCCAAAAGAGCCACAAGGCAGGACCCTCCATTAGAAATGCTTATAGAAGGACCCGTAGTATGGGGTAATCCCCTCCAGGAAACCAAGCTCCAGTACTCAGCAGGAGAAATAGAATGGGGAACCTCAGGAGGACATAGTTTCCTCCCCTCAGGATGGCTAGCCACCAAAGAAGGAAAAATACTTTTGCCTGCAGCTGACCAATGGAAATTACTTAAAACCCTTCACCAAACCTTTCACCTAGGCATCAATAGCACCTATCAGATGGCCAAATTATTATTTACTGGACCAGGCCTTTTCAAAACTATGAAGCAAATAGGCAGGGCCTGTGAAGTGTGCCAAAGAAATAATCCCCTGCACTTCAGGCCATACATTTCAATCCCTGTATTTTTAACCTCCTTGTTAAGTTTGTCTATTCCAGAATCGAAGCTGTAAAATTACAAATCTTCAAATGGAGCTCCGGATGTAGTCCATGACTAAGATCTACCACAGACCCCTGGACCGGCCTGCTAGCCCATGCTCCGATGTTGATGATGTCAAAGGCACCCCTCCTGAGGAAATCTCAACTGCACAACCCCCACTATGCCCCAATTCAGCAGGAAGCAGTTACAGTGGTCAACAGCCAACCTCCCCAACAGCGCCTGGGTTTTCCTGTTGAGGTGGGGACTGAGAGACAGGACTAGCTGGGTTTCCTAGGCTGACTAAGAGTCCCTAAGCCTAGCTGGGAAGGTGACTGCATCCACCTTTAAACACGGGGCTTGCAACTTAGCTCACACCCGACCAGTGAGGTAGTAAAGAGAGCTCACTAAAATGCTAATTAGGCAAAAACAGGAGTAAAGAAATAGCCAGTCATCTATCGCCTGAGAGAATGGGGGAAGGACAATGATCAGGATACAAGCCCAGGCATTCGAGCCAGCAACAGCAACCCCCTTTGGGTCCCCTCTCATTTTATGAGAGCTCTGTTTTCACTCTATTAAATCTTGCAACTGCAAAAAAAAAAACAAAAACAAAACAAAACAAAAAAACAGTATGAAGGTCCCTCACAAAATTAAAAACAAAACTACCACATGAGCCAGGAATCTTACCACTGAGTATATATCCAAAGGATACGAAATCAGAATGGTGAAGAGATATCTGCACTCCCATGTTCACTGCAGCATTATTCACAATAACCAAGCTATGAAACCAACTTAACTGTCCATCAACAGATGAATGGATAAAGAAAATGGGGTACATATACACAATGGAATAGTATACACTATTTAAAAAGAAGGAAATTCTGTCAATTGCTACAACATAGATGAACCTAGAGGATATTATGTTAAGTGAAATAAGCCAGACACAGAAAGACAAATACCACATAATCTCACTCATATGTGAATCTAAAAATGTCGAGCTTGGCTGGGCACAGTGGCTCATGCCTGCAATCCCAGCACTTTGGGAGGCTGAGGCGGGTGGATCACTTGAGATCAGGAGTTCAAGACTAGCCTGGCCAGCATGGTGAAACCTCATCTCTACTAAAGCACAAAAATTTCAATTTTTAAAATAAAAAATTTCAATTTCTAATTGCCGCTATTGTATATAAATACTATTAAGTTTGTAAATGTACAATAACATCAAAAAGTATGAAACAGGGATAAACTTGACAATAGATGTTTAATATTTGGTTACTGCAAACTACAAAATATTGCTGTGAAAAATTAAAGAAGATCTAAGTAAATGAAGTGATACATTGCATTAATGAATAGCAAGATTCTATATTGTTAAGATGTAAACAGTACTCCCCAGATTGATCTATGGATTCAATGCATACCCAGTAAAAATCTACACAGGCATTTTTTGGAAAAATTGACAAGATGATTCTAAAATTTATATGACAATGGAAAGGCACTGGAATACTCAACACACTTTGAAAAAGTAGAATAAAGTTGGAGAATATACTACCTGACTTCAAGACATTATAAAGTTGTAACAATCAAGACACTGTGGTATTGATGTCAGAATGATAAACAGATCTATGGAAGGAACAGAATAGAGAGTCAACTGATTTTTAACAAAGGAGCAAAGGCAATTAAATAGACAAAGGAGAGTTTTCCAATAAATGATTCTGGAACAATTGTATATTCATAGGCAAAAAAAGTGAACTTCAATCCATAACTCACAACATATTACAAAAAAAGCTCAATTTGGATTATACACCTAAATGTAAAACCTACAATTACAAAACTTTAAGAAGTGTTTGTTTGCTAAGTCATTTAAGTTACAAATATAACATTTCAACCCTAAGTACTTCAGCATATATCTGAAAAATTGATTATTGTATTTATTCATGTTATTTTTATACCCAATAAAGTTAAAACTGACACCGTAACATTACCTAATATACAGTCTATATTCAAATTCCCTTAATTGACCCAGTAATATTCTTTTCTTGCTATTTATTTCAACCCAAGATCAAACCCAGGGTTATGGACAAATTTAGTTTGCATGTTTCTTTATCTCTTGTAATATAGAACAGTTCCCTCCTTCCAACCTTTACTTACTTTATGACGTGGACATTTTTCAAAAGCCCATATCTGTAGTCTTAAAGAGTGCTCAACAATCTCGATTTGTCTGATTGGTTATTGCTGTTTGGATGCAGGTTAAATATTTCAGCAAGTATACTACATAAGTGATGCTGTACACTTCCCATTTCATCCCAGCCAATACACCTAACATCAGTTTGTCCCATTGGTAATGCTAAGTGTTAATCATTTATTTAGGTGGCATCTGCTGAATGTCTCCATTTCGAATATGCCTTTTCCATTTGTAATCGATAGCAATCTGTGATGTAACACTTTGAGATGCATGGATAATACTCTGCTCTCTATTAGCAATTTATCATTGATGATTTTTACCTGAATCTGTTGTTGCATAAACGTTGCAAAATGGCATATCCGTAAATTTATCATCCTTCTACATATATTAGTTGGTATTCTTTTGTAAAGGAGAATTTTCCTCCGTCCTCCTGTCTTTTCTTTAGTATCACTATACACATGGACTTTTAAAAATTCAGTGCATTATATCCAATTATATTATCATTATATATAATAAGTAATCACATATTATAATTAGTGTGTTATATGTTATTGAGATTCTCAAATTGTCTCAAATGTGGCCACTGGGATCCCCATCAAGCCTGCTCCTGTGTTCTTTAGACATCTTTTTTTTTTTTTTTTTTTTTTGAGACAGAGTCTGGCTCTGTCATCCTCGCTGGAGTGCAGTGGCGTGATCTTGGCTCACTGCAGCCTCCAGCACCTGGGTTCAAGCCATCCTCCCACCTCAGCTTCCCTCGTAGCTGTGACTACAGGCACGCACTACCATGCCTGGCTAATATTTTGTATTTTTTGTAGAGATGGGGTCTTGCCATGTTGTCCAGGCTGGTCTTGAACTCCTGGACTCAAGCCATCTGCCCATCTAAGCCTCACAAAATGCTGGGATTACAGGCATGAGCCACCACATCCTACCTAGATATGTCTTTTTCAGTCTTTGAGCACTCCCTTGATTTCTGACACTAAATATTCCAGGGTTTATTTAAAACCTGGGTTTTAAATACTGACACTAAATATTCCAGGGTTTATTAAGAAAACCATTCTTGTGGTTTCCTTTCTCCAAATTTACAATTAGCCATTTGCCCAAAAAGTCCTGTTGTCTTCGGCGAAGAATGATATCTGGAAACCAAGATCTAATTTCCAGGTGTGCTTAATGCTACTGGTACAGAGCTCATCATGGTGTCCTCCAGTTTCAGAGTTCCTCCTAACTTTTCCCCATTTATATTTAAATCTCTTTTCTTAAACAGGGAAAACCTAAGTTCCCAACTGTCTGAACACAATTTTTTCTCTAGCCTGCAATACAAATAAAATAATTTCAGTACTCTAATGCCACTTCTAATAACAAATCTACTATTTCAGATTTTATTGCCGATCTTTGAGTCCATAGATGGATCCCATTCAGATTACTATCTTCAAAAGTTACTTTCATTCTTGTTACCTGCATCACTATGTTATCAACTTGACAAGTGGTTAGGTTTTTTTTTTTTTCTGAATGTATTCAATTGTAAGGTTTGCTTCTTTCAACTTTTCAATTTATTTCTGAAATTGTAAAACATTCATATGACTCAAAAATTCAAACTGCATGAAAAGATATACTCAGGGATATCACACTCCCCTCCCTGTCTTATCTAGCTCATTACCCCGCCTCCCCGCCCCCCAGTCACCTCAGGTCATTATTTGCATTTTTGGTTTATCCTTCTTGTGTTTACTTTTTACAAAAATATGCAAATACATATACATACATTTTTTTCTCCTTCTTTTTGACATAGATAAAACTTACTACACATACTCTGTGGCACGTTGCTTTTTTCCACAAGAGTATGTCCAGGAGATTGTTTCATATTGGGACACAGAGGCTTTCCATGGTATTTTTTTTCTGAGACAGAATCTCACTTTGTCACCCAGGCCAGAATACAGTGGCGCCATCTCAGTTCACTGCAGCCTCGACCTCCAATGTTCAAGCCATCCTCCTGCCTCGGCCTCCACCAAGTATCTGCGACTACAGGCCCGTGCCACCACGCCTGGCTAATTTTGGTATTTTTAGTAGAGATGGGGTTTTGCTATGTTGGCCAGGCTGGTCTCGAACTCCTGAGCTCAAGCCATCCTCCCTCCTTGGCCTCCCAAAATGCTGGTGTGCCACCATGCCCAGCCAGCTTTCCTCAGTTTTTTGTGGGTACATCATACTCCACTGTGTGAATATATCATAGTTCACCATTCTCCTATGGCAGGAAATTAGTTTGTTTCCATTTTTGTTCCTTTTTTGTGAATAATTTTAATTCTATATATATATCTGTGTATATATATATGTGTGTGTATGTGTGTGTGTGTATTATTTTTTTGAGATGGAGTCTTGCTCTGTCACCCAGGCTGGAGTGCAGTGGAGCAATCTCAGCTCATTGCAACCTTTGCCTCCCAGGTCCAAGCAATTCTCCTGTCTCAGCCTCCCGAGTAGCTGGAACTACAGGCGCCCACCACCACACCTAGCTAATTTTCATATTTTTAGTAGAGACGAAGTTTCACCATATTGGTCAGGCTGGTGTCAAACCTCTGACCTCAGGTGATCCACCCACCTTGGACTCACAAAGTGCTGGGATTACAAGCATCTGTTTTTGTGGAAATATGTTTCCAGAGTTATGTGTCCATGAGTGTCTGAGTCTGCTAGGGCTGCCATAAAAAAATACCACAGACTGGGCCAGGCACGGTGGCTCACACCTATAATCCCAGCACTTTGGGAGGCCGAGGCGGGCGGATCACGAGGTCAGCAGATCGAGACCATGCTGGCTAACATGGTGAAACCCCGTCTCTACTAAAAATACAAAAAATTAGCCGGGCATGGTGGCGGGTGCCTGTAGTCCCAGCTACTAGGGAGGCTGAGGCAGGAGAATGGTGTGAACCCGGGAGGTGGAGCTTGCAGTGAGCCAAGATAGCGCCACTGCACTCCAGACTGGGTGACAGAGCGAGACTCTGTCTCAAAAAAAAAAAAAAAAAAAACCACAGACTATGTGGCTTAAATAATTCGAATGTATTTTTTCACAGTTCTGGATGCTGGAATTCCAAGATCAAGGTGGCAGCAAAGTGGATTTCTTCCCAGCCCTCTCTCATTGGCTTGTAGATGGCTAACTTCTCCCTGTGTCTTCTCTTCACATGGTCTCTGTGTATTGTCTGTGTCCTAATCTTTTACTACAAGACTGGATTAGGGCCCACCCAAATGATGTCACTTTACCTTAGTTAACCTCTTTAAAGGCTCTCTCCACAAATATAGTCACATTCTGAGGTACTGGGGGTAAAGATGTCAACATATAAATGTGACAGGAACACAATTCAGTTCTTAACAAAGAGTAAATGCTGGTATTGTTAAATTCACTTCATTGGGTTTATATAAGCTTGCACTATCACCAGCAATCAAGTGCTTCTTTTTATTTATTTTTTTAAATACAGCTGAAAAAACTACTGCTTAGCAGCTACCACAATAAAAGTATTTCCTTTCATATTAGAGGCTATAATTTTATTTCTTCTATTTCAGCTCTCTTTGCCTAGACGATCATGTTTGAGTTTCACAAATTTCACATTATATTGACATAATTTTCCTTTTCAAGAATTGCATACGAGGTACTTAATGTTACAGAAACACTTTTTGTGGCAGGCCAGGATGGATTTTAAGTTGTCGTGACTCAGATGTCTTCCCTTGAATCTGGATGTTGTTTCCCAAGGAATCCTTGCCCTGAATATCTCCTCTACTATAATAATGATTCTGAGAGTGGGACACATGGGTTTTCTAAACTAATGAAAATGTGTCAACCTGGAGTTGCGTCCTAAAGTCGCCGAGTTTTCAAGTCTATGTGAGGAGGAGAGGAAGTGGGTACACTCTATTCTAAAAGAGCATAAAATGAAAGACATTTTAGGGTATGAGAAAGACAGACTAAGTGCAGTACTTTCTGATCATTGTCCCTTGCATTATTGGTGTATCATGAAAAATAAATTCTCATTCCAGGGATTATGACTTCATGCGGAGGCAGTAACACTGCAAGAGATTTATAGCTATCTCTGGTCTCCTGCATTTTGATACCACAGGGTTACCTTCTCCAGTTCTCACAGGTGAGTTCTCTTTAAGGTCTGTTCCTTTCCCTGCCATCAGCTTGCCCTTATTAAATAGAGCTTTACCTGTTAACTGCTCCCTACAATGGTTTTCTATTGATGAATAGTCTCATATTCTAGGCCTTTATTTTCCAAGTGAAATTTCATTCCAAAACCAGTTACAAACAAGTGTTTTGAATCTCTTTAATCTCTTTTAATTACAAAAGAAAACATCCTCACTGTATCAAGTTTACATAGTACAGATGTCTATGAAAGTAAAAAGCAAAAGTTATTCTTTAACTCTAGAGGTAATTTATAATAGTATTTATGTTTTTAAAAAATCTCAGTGAGGGAGCAGTTGGGAAATACACTGTCTTGAACTGTTGCTGGGTGTGTATGTTTGTTAACATCTCTGGAGACGCACTTAATCTCAGAATTAGTGATTCACTTTTAGAAATTTACTTTGCAGGTATAAGATTTATCCTCTTATATATACAAATATATATTTACAAAAGTTCACTGGAAGTATTGTTTGCATTAGTAACTATCTAAACACAATTCAAATGTTCACCAAAAAGAGGCTGTAAAACAAATAATAATACTCTTACTCAACAGAATACTATAAAGCTTTTGATTTTTTTCTTAAGAGACAGGGTCTTGCCAAGATGCCCAGGGTAGATTAGAATTCCTGGGCTCAGGGGATCTTCCTGCCTCTCTGTCTCCCAAATAGCTGGGACTACAGGTGTGCACCACTACACTCAGCTGTTGATTTTTTTAACTGAGGTGTATATGTTTACTAATATGCAAAGATGCTCAAAGCACAGTAAAGAGAAAAATCAGGTCACAGAGCTTGTAAGGGAAGAAAGCATGTGGGTATTTGTGACACCTCTGTAATATGCATAGAATTCTTCTAGAAAGATGCACAACAAATGACTGTTTCTCTTGGCAGTGGGATTCAGGAGTTGGGGTAGTAGGTTGGAGGGTAGAACTTTTACTTCTTATTTTGTATTCTTCTTTAGTTTGAGGGTTTTTTTTTTAAACCATGTGAATGTATTCCTTTTAAAATTAAAAAAAATATTTTAAAGAAGCAATTTCCATGGTCTGGACTTGACTTCTATTTACAGTCCCCTGTAAAGCAGATCATGATGCATTAGTTTTCCACTGTTTCCTGAATAAATTTTTTCTACATCCTTTCTTTTTAATAGCCACTGTACATAATGAAAGAAAATGGTTGAGTTTTGTCTAAGTTATAGTACAACTAGTAGGGAAAAGAAAAACAAGTTGGGCTTTATATTACATAATTCTTTGTTCTGCTGTAGTAACACACATAAAGTTCCAGGCAACATACCAAGATACGCTTAAGCAGAAAGGAAAAGAGCAAGAAATCTAAAGTGGAGTGCTTAGGCTGGAGATGTGTAGAACATCTGACTACCCGATACCACATTCTAATTGTTTGTTACATGTTTACTTTCTAGATCCTGGAGACCAGGAAATAGTTTTCTCATACCAAAACTACATTACAGTTGTAAAATGTGAATGCTTAGTTACTTAGTTATTGGGAAAGATTTGACTAGTATTTATTTGAGAAAGATCAAGAATGATTAGAACTCACTAGATTGAGGTTTTATGAAAGAATATGTTACCATCTTAGACTTAGAAAATTTTTTACAGTTACACAGAGAGAAGTATAGGCTAAGTCTTGTATAGCTGGCCACAGTGAAAATCACACAACATTGGACTGCAGGACCATCAGCATCTTATTCAGAGAATTTCTAGCTGTATCTCAGAGTTGCAACATATTATTGTTGGTCATGTCATTCCATAGTACTGACATCTTCTAAAAGTATTGGATGGCACATGTAAATTAAAATAAAATGAATATTTAATTTCATTTTTAGAATACTTAGCAGTATTTTGCAATTCCCCTGGAGAACTGGTGGCTCCACTGGCTGCTGCAAAGCCAGGGCTAGCAATCCCTGCCAGAGAAGACCACTAGCATTAACTGCTTCTAAAGAGTCAGGAATGGTATGAAATGGAAGCAGAGTATGTCACTGTCACTGCTTTGATTTGATTTTTTAAAATCAAGAACTGGCTTTCCGAAGTAGGTACCAGAACAGTGCTACTGTTCAAATATTTCTTAAAACTCTGTACTGTCAATTATGGGAAAGCAAAGCCTGGGCACTTCCCCTGCCCTCCCTGACCAATTCCAGCAAGCAAAACCATCTGTGTCCTGGCAAAGCCCAGAACAACTGAATGCTCTGTGCAACAAGAAACAGTTCCTCCCACTATTCCTCTAGAGGCCTCATCCAAATGCAGCTGTTTGCTTCAGTCTGCAAGTGACTGAATGCACGGGCGGTTTTTGTGTCCATTGTGTGAAAACAAACTAACATTTGCAACCCACTTTAGAGTTTTCAAAGCATTTTTCCCTCTTCTATATCCTGTGCTCTTTCTTCACACATAACCACAAGTTAGAGGTAAACTGAAGTTTCTATGATATACTCAACCTTCCCCCCCCCCCAGAGTGTCAAATCAGGTTGAAAATGAAATTGGTAAATATTTATTTGAGAATTGTACGAACATTTTTATGTTTTCTGAGAAATAATCGATTAAAATTGAATTTTAATCACATCCCCACCTTCCAAAATGAGAGTTGAACTTCTGATGTTTTAAAATTTGACCAAACTAGTATCTATGCTGTTTTGTTCTATTCAGTTCAATGTAGCATTTATTTATTGAGCATTCACTGTGCACAGGGTATATGCCATACAACCTCAAGCAAGGCTGGTCATGGCTCTAGAAGGATCTTAGGGGTCTGTGGAGAACATTAGACAATGAGGAAATGGGCTAGGGTGTGAGTGATCCTTTGAAATATGGGAGCACAGGGTGCTGAGGGAGCTCCAGGAGGGACACTAACTCCATCTTGGGAGAACATTTTTCATGTGGCTTCACATCTTCACAGTATGTTAAGCAGAAGCATACTGTTTGGATTATAGACAGTGGTGTGAAAGCATCCTGTTTGGGAAAAGCAAATGAAAACATGCATATTTTTCCCCTTGGCTTTGTCCATGTTCATCATGTTTTCTTCCAAGTTCCTCCTCTTATCTCATCATGGGCTTATGACTCCTCATGAGCTGCACAGGATGCTGGCTGTAAACAGAATCCTGGGAAAGGGTCTGAAAATGCCTGTGTAATGCCAGGGCGTGGGAGGCAAAGAGTGAAGGGTCCAGGCAGGGACACCAGGAGAGAGGAAAAGACACTCACAACACAGCTGGCTCTGGTTAGCAAAACAACCGAGGCCAGGGTAGGCAAGGCCAAAGGGCCCGAACCTTGCTAAGGATCAGACTGCTCAGTTGAGATGTTACTTTTGGGAATCTCTACTTGACCCTCTCTACCCCAGTACTGTCCTCCAAGCAGGGTTGAAGGACCCCTCTGGGCCTCCACAGAAACCTTGTTTCTCTCTCTGGTCACAAGAGCTTCGGGTGGTGCAATCCCCTGTTCACTTGTCACTCCTATTAAGCTGTAAGTGTGTAGAGTTCAAGGCTGCTCTTTTATCTTCAGTGTCTTTCATACTGCCTGGCTCAGATTAGCTTCTGGAAAATATTTCCTTTTTTTTTTTTTCCTGAGACGGAGACTTGCTCTGTCACCCAGGCTGGAGTGCAGTGGCATGATCTTGGCTCATGCAACCTCTGTCCCCGGGGTTTAAGCAATTCTCCTGCCTCAGCCTCCAGAGTAGCTGGGATTACAGGTGCACGCCACCATGCCTGGTTAATTTTTTTGTATTTTGGTAGAGATGGGGTATTGAGATGTGACAGCGTGCTGGCAGTCCTCACAGCCCTCACTCGCTCTCGGTGCCTCCTCTGCCTGGGCTCCCACTTTGGCAGCACTTGAGGAACGCTTCAGCCCACCGCTGCACTGTGGGAGCCCCTTTCTGGGCTGGCCAAGGTGGGAGCCAGCTCCCTTGGCTTGTGGGGAGGTGTGGAGGGAGAAGCGCCAGCGGGAACCGGGTCTGCGCGTGGTGCTTGCGGGCCAGCTGGAGTTCCAGGTGGGCGTGGGCTTGGCGGCCCCGCACTCGGAGCAGCCAGTGGGCCCTGCCGGCCCTGCTGGCCCTGGGCAGAGAGGGGCTTGGCACCCGGGCCAGCGGCTGCAGAGGGTGTACTGGGTCCCCCAGCAGTGCCAGCCCACCGGCGCTGCGCTCGATTTCTCACCGGACCTTAGCTGCCATCCTGTGGGGCAGGGCTCGGGCCCTGCAGCCCGCCATGCCTGAGCCTCCCACCCCCTCCATGGGCTCCTGTGCAGCACGAGCCTCCCTGACGAGTGCCACCCCCTGCTCCACAGTGCCCAGTCCCATCGACCACCCAAGGGCTGAGGAGTGTGAGCGCACAGCACGGGACTGGCAGGCAGCTCCACCTGCAGCCCCAGTGCGGGATCCACTGGGTGAAGCCAGCTGGGCTCCTGAGTCTGGTAGAGATGTGGAGAACCTTTATGTCTAGCTCAGGGATTGTAAATACACCAATCAGCACCCTGTGTCTAGCTCAGGGTCTGTGAATGCACCAATTGACACTCTGTATCTAGCTGCTCTGCTGGGGCCTTGGAGAACGTTTGTGTCGATATTCTGTATCTAACTGATCTGATGGGGACGTGGAGAACCTTTATGTCTAGCTCAGCCATGGTAAACACACCAATCAGCCCCCTGTCAGAACAGACCACTCGGCTCTACCAATCAGCAGGACGTGGGTGGGGCCAGATAAGAGAATAAAAGCAGGCTGCCTGAGCCAGCAGTGGCAACTCGCTTGGGTCCCTTCCACACTGTGGAAGCTTTGTTCTTTCGCTCTTTGCAATAAATCTTGCTACTGCTCACTCTTTTGGTCCACACTGCTTTTATGAGCTGTAACACTCACCGCGAAGGTCTGCAGCTTCACTCCTGAAGCCAGCGAGACCACGAGCCCACCAAGAGGAACAAACAACTCCAGACGTGCCACCTTAAGAGCTGTAACACTCACTGAGAAGCTCTGCAGCTTCACTCCTGAGCCAGCGAGACCACGAATCCACCAGAAGGAAGAAACTCCAAACACATCCGAACATCAGAAGGAACAAACTCTGGACATGCCACCTTTAGAACTGTAACACTCACCGCAAGGGTCCGCGGCTTCATTCTTGAAGTCAGTGAGACCAAGAACCCACCAATTCCGGACACAGTATCACCATGTTGGCCAGGCTGGTCTCAAACTCCTGACCTCATGATCTGCCCACCTCGGCCTCCCAAAGTGCTGGGATTACAGGCATGAGCCACCATTTTTTTAATTAAAAAAAAAAATACTGGGCTGGATGCCATGGCACACACCTGTAATCCCAGCACTTTGGAGACCGAGGCTGGAGGACTGCTTGATGCCAAGAGATCACGATCAGCCTGGGAAACACAGTGAGAACCCTTTTCTAAAATAAAAAATAAAATAAAATAAAATAAATTGCCTGGGTGTGGTGGCACATGCCTGTAGTCATAGCTATTTGGGAGGCTAAAGTGGGAGGATGACTTGAGGCCAGGAGGTTGAGGCTACAGTGAGCTATGATTTTACCTGTGCACTCTAGCCTAGGTGAGACAGTGAGACCCTGTCTCGAAATAATTAATTAAAACATGAAAAAATACTGGAAATCTTCAAATTAAATTATACACACACACTTAATCCTACTGCTTTTTAAAAAAAATTACATTAAGATGTAAAATTTCGCCTTTCATATCCTCCCTGTTTTCTTTGCTAAGACAGATATATCAATGTATATACTAAATGGTGGTTGAGTCAACTAATAAATGAGTGAATAAACACTCTTGTCTGTGTTGAGATCAAATCCTGGAAGGAGGCTCCCAGCTTTTGCATCTGGAAGTCTAAGCATTGTTCTCGAGTCAGGTGCAAATCCTACCCCCTTGAATTCAAGGCTGGCCATTCACTAGCCATAGCTGTAGCTTCTAGCTAGTAAGCTTCTGAGAGTACAAATTATGTTCTTTACCTCATATTACTACACACTGTTCCACCAAAAAAGTGGGGAGGGGTGCTCAATAGCTAGTTATTAAATAATCAACAAGCTGTCCCTGCCTTACCTGCCTAGCATTTTTCTCTTAAGATGCAGTGAATAGAACTTGCATTAGTTTCCTATTGCTGCTCTAACAAGGTATCACAAACTTGAAGGCTTAAAACAACCCAAATGGCTGGGTGCAGTGGCTTAGACCTGTAATCCCAGCACTTCGGGAGGCTGAGGCAGGTGGATCACCTGAGGTCAGGAGTTCGAGAACAACCTGGCCAGCACATGGCAAAACCTCGTCTCAACTAAAAATACAAAAAATTAGCCAGGTGTGGGGTGGGGCCAAGATGGCCAAATAGGAACAGCTCCAGTCTACAGCTCCCAGCGTGAGCAACACAGAAGATGGGTGATTTCTGCATTTCCAACTGAGATACCAGGTTCATCTCACTGGGAGTGCCAGACAGTAGGTGCAGGACAGTGGGTGCAGCGCACTGTGCATGAGCCAAAGCAGGGTGAGGCATCGCCTCACCCGGGAAGTGCAAGGAGTCAGAGAATTCCCTTTCCTAGTCAAAGAAAGCAGTGACAGACGGCACCTGGAAAATCGGGTGACTCCCACCGTAATACTGTGCTTTTCCAATGGGCTTAACAAATGGCACACCAGGAGATTATATCCCACACCTGGCTCGGAGGGTCCTACACCCATGAAGCCTCGCTCATTGCTAGCACAGCAGTCTGAGATCAAGCTGCAAGGTGGCAGCGAGGCTGGGGGAGGGGTGCCTGCCATTGCCCAGGATTGAGTAGGTAAACAAAGAGGCCAGGAAGCTAGAACTGGGTGGAGCCCACCACAGATCAAGGAGGCCTGCCTGCCTCTGTAGGCTCCACCTCTGGGGGCAGGGCACAGACAAACAAAAGACAGCAATAACCTCTGCAGACTTAAATGTCCCTGTCTGACAGCTTTGAAGAGAGTAGTGGTTCTCCCAGCATGCAGCTTGAGATCTGAGAACGAGCAGACTGCTTCCTCAAGTGGGTCCCTGACCCCCGAGTGGCCTAACTGGGAGACACCCCCCATTAGGGGCAGACTGACAACTCATACGGCCAGGTATTCCTCTGAGACAAAACTTCAAGAGGAACATTCCAGAGCAGCATTTGTGGTTCACTAATATCTGCTGTTCTCCAGCCACCGCTGCTGATACCCAGGCAAACAGGGTCTGGAGTGGACCTCCAGCAAACTCCAACAGACCTGCAGCTGAGGGTCCTGACTGTTAGAAGGAAAACTAACAAACACAAAGGACATCCACACCAAAAACCCATCTGTATGTCACCATCATCAAAGACCAAAGGTAGATAAAACCACAAAGATGGGGAAAAAACAGAGCAGAAAAACCGGAAACTCTAAAAATCAGAGTGCCTCTCCTCCTCTAAAGGAACACAGCTCCTCACCAGCAACGGAACAAAGCTGGATGGAGAATGACTTTGACGAGTTGAGAGAAGAGGGCTTCAGAAGATGAAACTACTCTGAGCTAAAGGAGGAAGTTCGAACCAATGGCAAGGAAGTTAACAACCTTGAAAAAAAATTAGACGAATGGGTAACTAGAAAAACCAATGCAGAGAAGTCCTTAAAGGACCTGATGGAGCTGAAAACCATGGCATGAGAACTATGTGATGAATGCACAGCCTCAGTAACCGATGTGATCAACTGAAAGAAAGGGTATCAGCGATGGAAGACAAAATAAATGAGATGAAGCGTGAAGAGAAGTTTAGAGAAAAACGAATAAAAAGAAATGAACAAAGCCTCCAAGAAATATGGGGCTGTGTGAAAAGACCAAATCTACGTCTGATTGGTGTACCTGAAAGTGACAGGGAGAATGGAACCAAGTTGGAAAACACTCTGCAGGATATTGTCCAGGAGAACTTCCCCAATCTGGCAAGGCAGGCCAACATTCAAATTCAGGAAATACAGAGAATGCCACAAAGATACTCCTCGAGAAGAGCAACTCCAAGACAAATAATTGTCAGATTCAGCAAAGTTGAAATGAAGGAAAAAATGTTAAGGGCAGCCAGAGAGAAAAGTCGGGTTACCCACAAAGGGAAGCCCATCAGAATAACAGCTGATCTCTTGGTAGAAACTCTACAAGCCAGAAGAGAGTGGGGGCCAATATTCAACATTCTTAAAGAAAAGAATTTTCAACCCAGAATTTCATATCCAGCCAAACTAAGCTTCATAAGTGAAGGAGAAATAAAATACTTTACAGACAAGCAAATGCTGAGAGATATTGTCACCACCAGGCCTGCCCTAAAAGAGCTCCTGAAGGAAGCACTAAACATGGAAAGGAACAACTGGTACCAGACACTGCAAAAACATGCCAAATTGTAAAGACCATCAAGGCTAGGAGGAAACTGCATCAACTAATGAGCAAAATAACCAGCTAACATCATAATGACAGGATCAAATTCTCACATAACAATACTAATCTTAAATGTAAATGGGCTAAGTGCTCCAATTAAAATGTAAATGGGCTAAGTGCTCCAATGGCAAATTGGATAAAGAGTCAAGACCCATCAGTGTGCTGTATTCAGGAAACCCATCTCATGTGCAGAGACACACATAGGCTCAAAATAAAGGGATGGAGGAAGATCTACCAAGCAAATGGAAAACAAAAAAAGGCAGGGGTTGCAATCCTAGTCTCGGATAAAACAGACTTTAAACCAACAAAGATCAAAAGAGACAAAGAAGGCCATTACATAATGGTAAAGGGATCAATTCAACAAGAAGAACTAACTATCCTAAATATATATGCACCCAATACAGGAGCACCCAGATTCATAAAGCAAGTCCTGAGTGACCTAGAAAGAGACTTAGACTCCCACACAATAATAATGGGAGACTTTAACACCCCACTGTCAACATTAGACAGATCAACGAGACAGAAAGTTAACAAGGATATCCAGGAATTGAACTCAGCTCTGCACCAAGCGGACCTAATAGACATCTACAGAACTCTCCACCCCAAATCGACCGAATATACATTCTTTTCAGCACCACACCACACCTATTCCAAAATTGGCCACATAGCTGGAAGTAAAGCACTCCTCAGCAAATGTAAAAGAACAGAAATTATAACAAACTGTCTCTCAGACCACAGTGCAATCAAACTAGAACTCAGGATTAAGAAACTCACTCAAAACTGCTCAACTACATGGAAACTGAACAACCTGTTCCTGAATGACTACTGGGTACATAACGAAATGAAGGCAGAAATAAAGATGTTATTTGAAACCAACGAGAACAAAGACACAACATACCAGAATCTCTGGAACACATTCAAAGCAGTGTGTAGAGGGAAATTTATAGCACTAAATGCCCACAAGAGAAAGCATGAAAGATATAAAATTGACACTCTAACATCACAATTAAAAGAACTATAAAAGCAAGAGCAAACACATCCAAAAGCTAGCAGAAGGCAAGAAATAACTAAGATCAGAGCAGAACTGAAGGGAATAGAGACACAAAAAACCCTTCAAAAAATCAATGAATCCAGGAGCTGGTTTTCTGAAAAGATCAACAAAATTGATAGACCACTAGCAAGACTAATAAAGAAGAAAAGAGAGAAGAATCAAATAGATGCAAAAAAAATGACAAAGGGGATATCACCACCGATCTCACAGAAATACAAACTACCATCAGAGAATACTATAAACACCTCTATGCAAATAAACTAGAAAATCTAAAAGAAATGGATAAATTCCTCCCAAGACTAAACCAGGAAGAAGTTGAATCTCTGAATAGACCAGTAACAGGCTCTGAAATTAAGGCAAGTATTAATAGCTTACCAACCAAAAAAAGTCCAGGACCAGACGGATTCACAGCCGAATTCTACCAGAGGTACAAGGAGGAGCTGGTACCATTCCTTCTGAAACCATTCCAATCAATAGAAAAAGAGGGAATCCTCCCTAACTCATTTTATGAGACCAGCATCATCCTGATACCAAAGCCTGGCAGAGACACAACAAAAAAACAGAATTTTAGACCAATATTCTTGATGAACATTGATGCAAAAATCCTCAGTAAAATACTGGCAAACCAAATCCAGCAGCACATCAAAAAGCTTATCCACCATGATCAAGTGGGCTTCATCCCTGGGATGCAAGGCTGGTTCAACGTATGCAAATCAATAAATGTAATCCAGCATATAAACAGAATCAAAGACAAAAACCACATGATTATCTCAATAGATGCAGAAAAGGCCTTTGACAAAATTCAACAACCCTTCATGCTAAAAACTCTCAATAAATTAGGTATTGATGGGTTGTATCTCAAAATAATAAGAGCTATCTATGACAAACCCACAGCCAATATCATACTGAATGGACAAAAACTGGAAGCATTCCCTTTGAAAACTGGGACAAGACAGGGATGCCCTCTCTCACCACTTCTATTCAACATAGTGTTGGAAGTTCTGCCCAGGACAATCAGACAGGAGAAAGAAATAAAGGGCATTCAATTAGGAAAAGAGGAAGTCAAATTGTCCCTGTTTGCAGATGACATGATTGTATATCTAGAAAACCGCATTGTCTCAGCCCAAAATCTCCTTAAGCTGATTAGCAACTTCAGCAAAGTCTCAGGATACAAAATCAATATACAAAAATCACAAGCATTCTTATACACCAATAACAGAAAAACAGAGAGCCAAATCATGAGTGAACTCCCATTCACAATTGCTTCAAAGAGAATAAAATACCTAGGAATCCAACTTACAAGGGATGTGAAGGACCTCTTCAAGGAGAACTAGAAACCACTGCTCAATGAAATAAAAGAGGATACAAACAAATGGAAGAACATTCCATGCTCATGGGTAGGAAGAATCAATATTGTGAAAATGGCCATACTGTCCAAGGTAATTTATAGATTCAATGCCATCTCCATCAAGCTACCAATGGCTTTCTTCACAGAATTGGAAAAAACTACTTTAAAGTTCATATGGAACCAAAAAAGAGCCCGCATCACCAAGTCAATCCTAAGCCAAAAGAACAAAGCTGGAGGCATCACGCTATCTGACTTCAAACTATAGTACAAGGCTACAGTAACCAAAACAGCATGGTATTAGTACCAAAACAAAAATATAGACCAATGGAACAGAACAGAACAGAGCCCTCAGAAATAATGCCACATATCTACAACTATCCGATCTTTGACAAACCTGACAAAAACAAGAAATGGGGAAAGGATTCCCTATTTAATAAATGGTGCTGGGAAAACTGGCTAGCCATATGTAGAAAGCTGAAACTGGATCCCTTCCTTACACCTTATACAAAAATTAATTCAACATGGATTAAAGACTTACATGTTAGACCTAAAACCATAAAAACCCTAGAAGAAAACCTAGGCAATACCATTCAGGACATAGGCATGGGCAAGGACTTCATGTCTAAAACATCAAAAGCAATGGCAACAAAAGCCAAAATTGACAAATGGGATCTAATTAAACTAAAGAGCTTCTTCACTGCAAAAGAAACTACCATCAGGGTGAACAGGCAACCTACAGAATGGGAGAAAATTTTTGCAACCTACTCATCTGACAAAGGGCTAATATCCAGAATCTACAATGAACTCAAACAAATTTACAAGAAAAAAACAAACAACTCCATCAAAAAGTGGGTGAAGGATATGAACAGACACTTCTCAAAAGAAGACATTTATGCAGCTGAAAAACACATGAAAAAATGCTCATTGTCACTGGCCATCAGAGAAATGCAAATCAAAACCACAATGAGATACCATCTCACACCAGTTAGAATGGCCATCATTAAAAAGTCAGGAAACCACAGGTGCTGGAGAGGATGTGGAGAAATAGGAACACTTTTACAGTGTTGGTGGGACTGTAAACTAGTTCAACCATTGTGGAAGTCAGTGTGGGGATTCCTCAGGGATCTAGAACTAGAAATACCATTTGACCCAGCCATCCCATTACTGGGTATATACCCAAAGGATTATAAATCATGCTGCTATAAAGACACATGCACACGTATGTTTATTGCGGCACTATTCACAATAGCAAAGACTTGGAACCAACCCAAATGTCCAACAATGATAGACTGGATTAAGAAAATGTGGCACATACACACCATGGAATACTATGCAGCCATAGAAAAGGATGAGTTCATGTCCTTTGTAGGGACATGGATGAAGCTGGAAACCATCATTCTCAGCAAACTATCACAAGGACAATAAACCAAACACTGCATGTTCTCACTCATAGATGGGAATTAAACAATGAGAACACATGGACACCGGAAGGGGAACATCACACACTGGGGATGGTTGTGTGGTGGGGGGAGGGGGGAGGGATAGCATTAGGAGATATACCTAATGCTAAATGACGAGTTAATGGGTGCAGCACACCAACATGGCACATGTATACATATGTAACAAACCTGCACATTGTGCACATGTACCCTAAAACTTAAAGTATAATAATAAAAAAAAAATTAGCCGGGTGTGGTGGGCGCCTGTAATCCCAGCTACTTGGGAGGCTGAAGCAGGAGAATCACTTGAACCCGGAACATGGAGGTTGCAGTGAGCCAAGATCGCTCCACTGCACTCCAGCCTGGGCAGCAGAGCAAGACTCCATCTCAAAGAAAACAAAAACAAAAACAAATGTATTAGCTTACAGTTCTTGGGGTAAGAAGTTCTCAAATCAAGGTGGAGGCAGGGCTGTGTTCCATTTGTAGGCTTTAGGGGAGAATCCAGGCTTTTCTTTTCTACCTGCATTCCTTGGCTCTGGGTCCCCTTCCATCTTCCAACCTCTGTTTCCTTCATCACATTTCCTTCTCAGACTGACTCTCCTGCTCCCCTGTTAGAAAAACCTCTGTGATTACACTGGACTAACCAGAATAAACCAGGATAATATTCTCATTTCAAGATTCTTAATCACATCTGCAAAGTTCCTTCTGCCATATAGCCATCTTCAGGGCCCATCATTCTATCTACCATAAAGCCCTTGGGGCAGAGAAACAGAAAATCTGTGCACGTACTGGTCCACCCTCTCCTAAAGAGCAGTGTGACTTCATTTGCATTCTCTTTGATCTTAGTTTCCTTATCTGTAAATAAGAAAATGCATTTAACAAATATGTTACTAGACATGCACATTCTGAACTTTGAGGATACATAATAAAGCAGATAAAAGGCCATGCTCCTATGCTGCTTATATTCTAGAGGAAGAGAAAATAACGTAAAATGTTTTAGGTGGTAACTGGCGAGCATTGGTGAGGAGACCAGCATGTCTGGAGTACAGCAAAGCAGGGGGAAGGCAATGGGGAAAGGGCCGGAAAGAGAGGTTGGGATGGGGGATGCAGGTCACTTAGGTCTTACAGGTTTTGAGAACTTTGGATTTTTTTCCAAATGACATGGAAAGCCATTGGAGGGTTTTGGGCAGAGTAGTGACCATGATCTGACTTACATTTTAATAGGTCACTCTGATGGCTGATTGAGAATACATGGAAGGGGGTTTAGGAGGAAGCAGGGAGATGTGTCAGTACCTTATTCTCTTTACTCTCACCTTTCTTTATGCCCTATTCATTTGCATATCCTTGCTTTCTTCATGCAGTTCTCTCTCCTAAGGGCACCCTGCTCCTCTTTCCAATTCAAAATTCTATACAGACACTCCTTCAAGATTGAGCTCAGTACTCATCTTAGAGCAGTAAGGAAACTTGGGGAGCTTATTCTTTGCCCCCATTTTCAGACGAGGACACTGAGGTCCAGAACTCTTAGGAAGCCTGTCCAAGGTTGTACGAACAGCAAGCAGTGAGACTAGGATTGCTGACAAAGTGTGATTCTAAGGAAATTGAAAGGGCTTACTGATACAAATATGTTTCTCTTGAATTTTTTTCCTTTTTTTTTTTTTTTTGACAAACCCACAGCCAACATCTTATGTCTTGAAATTCTGTTTGTTGTTTGCCTTCTCCCTCATTAAAAGGAGATCTTGAAGAGCACAGATAGTACCCTATTCAGCTCTGTGTATTTAGCACAGTGCCTGGCACAAAAGACACTCAATAAGTATTTGCTAGGTGAGTAAATAATGGAATGTCAAGCTCTCGAAAATCTGTGTGTGTGTGTTACTAGTCTCATGTCCTCCCCAACTCCACCATCTCATGATGTTAAATGTCAGTTGGACAGGTCTAAAAAAAATTTTTTTTTTGAGATGGAGTCTCGCTCTGTCTCCCAGGCTGGAGTGCAGTGGCGAGATCTCAGCTCACTGCAACCTCCGCCTCCCGGGTTCACACCATTCTCCTGCCTCAGCCTCCCAAGTAGCTGGGACTACAGGCGCCCGCCACCACGCCTGGCTAATTTTTGTTATTTTTAATAGAGTCAGGGTTTCACCATGTTAGCCAGGATGGTCTCAATCTCCTGACCTCATGATCCGCCTGCCTCAGCCTCCCAAAGTGCTGGGATTACAGGCGTGAGCCACCGCACCCGGCCACCAAGGACAGGTCTAAAAACTTATGAGCTGAGTGTTCTAGAAAAGGAGACATATCTACTTAAACTAAAGAGCTTCTGCACAGCAAAAGAAACTACCATCAGAGTCAACAGGCAACCTACAGAATGGGAGAAAATTTTTGCAACCTACTCATCTGACAAAGGGCTAATATCCAGAATCTACAATGAACTCAAACAAATTTACAAGAAAAAAACAAACAACCCCATCAAAAAGTGGGCGAAGGACATGAACAGACACTTCTCAAAAGAAGACATTTATGCAGCCAAAAAACACATGAAAAAATGCTCATCATCACTGGCCATCAGAGAAATGCAAATCAAAACCACAATGAGATACCATCTCACACCAGTTAGAATGGCCATCATTAAAAAGTCAGGAAACCACAGGTGCTGGAGAGGATGTGGAGAAACAGGAACACTTTTACAGTGTTGGTGGGACTGTAAACTAGTTCAACCATTGTGGAAGTCAGTATAGGGATTCCTCAGGGATCTAGAACTAGAAATACCATTTGACCCAGCCATCCTATTACTGGGTATATACCCAAAGGACTATAAATCATGCTGCTATAAAGACACATGCACACGTATGTTTACTGCAGCACTATTCACAATAGCAAAGACTTGGAACCAACTCAAATGTCCAACAACGATAGACTAGATTAAGAAAATGTGGCACATATACACCATGGAATACTATGCAGACATAAAAACTGATGAGTTCATGTCCTTTGTAGGGACATGGATGAAACTGGAAAACATCATTCTCAGTAAACTATCGCAAGGACAAAAAACCAAACACCACATGTTCTCACTCATAGGTAGGAATTGAACAGTGAGAACTCATGGACACAGGAAGGGGAACATCACACTCCGGGGACTGTTGTGGGGTGGGGGGAGGGGGGAGGGATAGCATTAGGAGATATACCTAATGCTAAATGACGAGTTAATGGGTGCAGCAAATCAACATGGCACATGGATACATATGTAACAAACCTGCACATTGTGCACATGTACCCTAAATCCTAAAGTATAATAATAAAATAAAATAAAAAAAAGAAAAGGAGACCTTATTATTGTCTTAAAAAAAAGACAGGAGTGGCAACAGGATTAGAGTGGGAATCTTCCCAACACAGTAAAGGTCAGAGCTAGAGACCCTCTTTTTTCCTTCCCTCCTTAATTCTCAAGCAGTCTGGGATAAGAGGGACGAACTAAGTCTAAACGAATGTCACTCTGAGGAGAAACCACAGTCCTGTGTCCTGTGACCTTCTGTGCACTAGGCATGGTAGTCTTGTTTTTACTGAGGTGATAACTAGCAGTGACAACGTAAGTGATAAGTGTACCCCTGCCTCTTACTCCTGTGGTGGGGTTGTGCATGCAGACCAGGAGAAAGGCCCCAAGAAGTATGTCCCTGTTTTCACTGTCAGTGGTTGTGTGGACTCATACTGAATTATCTAGTGGTTAATATTTTTAAAAATAGGGGACTTGGCTGGGCGTGGTGCCTCATGCCTGTAATCCCAGCACTTTGGGAGGCTGAGGTGGGTGGATCACCTGAGGTCAAGAGTTCGAGACCAGCCTGCCCAACATGGTGAAACTTCATCTCTACTAAAAATACAAAAATTAGCCGGGTGTAGTGGTGAGCGCCTGTAATCCCAGCTACTCGGGAGGCTGAGGCAGGAGAATCGCTTGAACCCAAGAGGCAGAGGTTGCAGTGAGCCCAGATCACTCCACTGCACTCCAGCCTGGGCAAGAGTGAGACTCTGTCTAAAAAAAAAAAAAAAAAAAAAAAATGTGGAAAAGTTAAGGACTTTCCAATGTCACTTTACTTGCTATAGCAGTGTTAGAACTGGGAATAAAGTCCCATCTTCTTTTGAGTGCACCCACTGCCTTCTGGGACACATTTTCTTATTTTTTGCTTCAATCCTCCTAGTGGAAGTTTACCCTCTTCGATTACAACTGATATGAACAGATCCTTAAAAACAGAACTGGCACACAGAGAACTTGATGATAAATTGGAAGATGATGCAAGCACAAGGACTGAATCCAGAAATAAATCATATGTTCACATAATGTTTATAGAAATTGCATTTTGAAAATTTTCCGCAGAAATTATTTTACCCACCACAGGAATGCTACTCTCTCCCACAGGGATTTCACCAAACAGAAAGGGAAGCAGAATGGAAGAAGAGTAGTAATTAAGATTTATATACGAAACATTATTTGGAACCTAAGTAATAATCCTTAACTAATCAGAATGTTTTATGCATTCTGCTTTTTAGCAGAAAGAGCAAACCACAAGAAAGCAAGCATATATTAGAGAATTAAAAAATGCTTCCAGGGTTTCTTAGGCTCAAAAACTTTTTTCCCCCAACTCTCTGCACTATCTAAAATATCCCATTGCACATTTCCCTCCTCCCCCTCATATGTGTTTGGTTCATTTAACCAATTTGCCAATATTTATTGAGCTCCCCCCATTTATTTCTTAGTTTCCACGCACAGCACTCATCAGCCTCTCTTGGATGTGCCTAGTACTGTAAGTCAGAGATGAAGATAAAGGTCTTGCCTTCAAGAAGTTTAACGCCTGGTTAAAAAGTTTTCCTAAGATGATTTTGGTTTTTATCATTTTTAGTTTATTCCTAGTTCTGTAAATAGATAGTTCTACAGTGAATATTTTCATTCGGATCTATTGTCTATCATTTTGCATCTTGTCCTGTGCATCTGGGGAAGGGGCTGGCGGAGGGACTGACCTTTACGGACTGGATAAGTCATATTCCTTTGCCCTGAGGTTCATCAAATGGGAGTAACCAAAAGATCAGAAGATCAAAGGGTGAGAGGAGAGAGAGGCAGGGGTATTTATTTCCCACCCACCACCTCTCCAACACACATATACTTTGTTCTCCACACTTGCAAGCTGTGCGTAGACAGTGGCTCCATTCCTCTTCTAAATGCCACAGCACCTGTTAGGCAGCCCTTTTCTGGAACTCTCTCTTGGGCCAGAAGTTGTCATACAAATCATTGTGACTGCCGATTACAAAAGAGGAAGCATTTTTCTGAGAACAAGCAAAAAGTAATCCAGTTGGGAGCTAGAGGAACTGCTACAGAGAACAAAAACAGGTCAAGATATTCTTCCTACTTATCCTTCGAAAAGAGATCCGTGGAAAGCCACTTCATATTTAGGTGGCAGAGAGAGTTGCATATTCTCTTTCATAAACCGAAACCTGCTATGCTAGGATGACAAGTAGGGCCAATTTCATTTGGTTGAGTATAGCTTCCTGGAGCACAGTCTTGAGAAAAATTTTGAGGCCCATTCTCAGTACCTGCATCTCAGTATCTTCCACAGACATGGGGTCAGCAGATATACTCTAAAATGTAGATTCTGACTATAATACCTACTTCTGTATCTCTAAATGACTGTAATCTGAGACAAGACAGAAACTAGTGTCTTGAAATACAAGAGTTACAATGGTGTCATCTAGCTCTCCTCTATCTTTCACTCATTTTACATACAAGGAAAAAGAGGCACATACACGGAAAAAGAGGCACATGAAGGGTAAATGGTTCAGAGATCAGTAATGTATGCAGATTTTCTCCAAGATCATGCTCAGTTCTACCTATTAAGGAGAAAAAGTAAAGAAAAACATAGTTGACTGCAGTTGTCAATGGATCTGGGGAAGTCCAGTGGTATCTCACTGGCTGAAATGGAATTTGACTGAGACAGTGAGGTCAAGACCCTATTTTTAGAGAGGCATATCTTTTATTCATGTTTTTATAAATATCAAGATCTAAGCATTATGTTTTACTTTCAGTAGCCACATCTAGGATCATAGCATCATACTAGATAGACAGGGTGTTGGATAGGATCTAATGTAGTTTGATTACAAAGACAAACAGAAAAGAGCCTATCTAAAAGCCACTCGAGGGAGCTTTTGGGGGATCTTGTTAAAGTTCTTTTTGTAAAAAATAAGCTTTGAACTGCAAACCCTGCTCCCCCAAGTTATAAAGTAGCTGGGAGCAAAAGATGGTGATTTTAAAATAGAATAAGTGTACAGACAGCATAAGGATCTTGTCTTTAGGGCCATACCAAGTGGAAAAGATACACCATGCAAAGAGAGACGACAAAGTAAAATACACTTTCAAAAGTTGAATTTTGCTAATTTTAAAGTTGTATGTCCTCTATGGGATACATGTCCTAAGACTGAGGATGAAAAGTGGGGATAAGGACCATTGAAATAGTCTTACAATTCTCCCAAATTATTCTCTATTCTAGATCCATACACAAGGGAGCAATTCTCTGCCTTCTTTAAAGACCTGTTCTCTAATGTAGAAATGGCCATTTGTAAGAGTATGGAGAGAAAACATTAAATATGAACAGGAATCCTGGGGCCTGTAACATTCCTATGTAATCAGTATTCCTCCTGGTTCTGCACACTAAGGAGTCTACACGTGATGGAGTCAGTTTTCATGCATATTATTCACTTGTGTCTGCTCTGACTCTACCCACCTTCCCCACCTTCTCTCAACTCTCATCAAAATATCTTCACTGTTGTGGGGTGGAAAACTGTCCTTAAGGCAAGAAGTTGAACGTGGCAATATAAAAAGTGTGGCCTTGACCCTTAATCTTAAGAAAAAAGTACTCTGAGAAAAATCCCATTTTGCTATTCACCTCACATAGTCTCTTCTTGGATTTTGCCCTTTCTTCCAGAAATAAAGTGATAATGATGGCTCCCTAGAAAACCCTTTAAGCCTTCCCAAAGGTAAGATGAGCTTCTGATTATTGTCCTTACAGTAAGATGCTATAATTTGCTCTCTCCCAAAAACTACTAGGGAAAGACAACATCTTTTTACATTAGGGGTGGAGATGAGAGTATCAGCCTTTAAAAATAGGACATTTGCTTGTTCTGACTTTGAAGCCTGACACAAGGATGTGGCTTTATGTGGAATCTTTCCCCATTTGGACCTGCCCTAGCTTTAGCCTCTTCAGCTTTATCGTGGTGTCAAAGTAGAACACTCATCTGGAGATGGATTTCTTTTTTTTTTTTTTTTGAGATGGAGTTTCGCCCTTGTTGCCCAGGCTGGAGTGTGGTGGCGCAATCCTGGCTCGCCACAACTGCCGCCTTCCAGTTTTGAGTGATTCTCCTGCCTCAGCCTCCCGAGTAGCTGGGATTACAGGTGCCTGCCACCGTGCCTGGCTGATTTTTGTATTTTTAGCAGTTGGGTGTCACCATGTTGGCCAGGCTGGTCTCAAACTCCCGACCTCAGGTGATCCGCCCACCTCGGCTTCCCAAAGTGCTGGGATTACAGGCGTGAGCCACTGCGCCCAGCCGAAGGTTCTTCTCATTCTTGCTTTTACTTGTGTGATTTTTGGTCAAGGTACTTAATATCTGTGGACCAGTTTCATCAGTTATAAAATAAGAGGAAGAACTAAAGTTAAGCCAAAGGTAAAAAAAGAATAATCATTATTACAGTTTCCCATATGCTTTAATGACTCTTGGAGGTTATCTCACTCAAAAGCAGGATCTGCCTCACTTTAATTTGTGGCCTTATAATAGGTCCAGCATAAGATGGCATGATCAGAGAACATGTACAGAGAACTGTAGCCCATAATTATGAAGAGAGAGGTTTGTTTGCTTTTATTATGGAATCTCTTCTATATTTGAAAAAACATACTCAATATAAATGAAAGGTCAGGGGTGAATGAATTGTGCTTTAAATAAGTTTTGAATACAATTGCCATCTAGTCTTTGCAGTCTGAAAAATTCTTTAAGTGAATAAATGTGTAGGGCAACTCTCCATTACCTTGATCAGCATCTAATACCAACCTGACACTTAGAATTAAATTAGAGAAACAAAATTGGATACTTTGAGACTTGAGGGCTGATTATACTGCTTGAGCTAAGAATGGATTTAAACTCTTCCCTTATCCCATTTAAATCTAACTAGGTATAAATTCTCCATTACTAAGGAATAGAGGTGTATCTGCAGAGGTGGAGGTTCCCCTTGATGTTCTTGGACAAGGAAACCTAATCCTTTCTTCTGACACACATGGTTGCAATAGAAACCATTTCCCAACTGCCAGTCTGGTTTTAATCTGTTGTTTCTAGCAAGAGAGGATTTGCAGGGAATGTTAAGGAGAGAACAAAATTACCAGAACTTACTATAAAGTAAAAGTGTTGATGAGAAATCAAAATTTAAACAAGTGTTCAAAATTGTAAGCATGAACATATGTAGACATATAGTTCATGCTATAAGGATAGGACTATAAAAGTTTTTAATCTTAGGTAGGTTTAAAGTCTGCTTTCCATACAACATTTATATCTTACTTTACCAAAGTTCTTTAGCTTACTCAAATGATAGCAGTGGTAAAATACCATCATTAAATACAGTGGTGCTTCATTTAAACACCACTGTTGGAGAATGAAGTATTCCATAGGTGAATTTTCTATATAACCAACTGCATAATACACACTTTTCTTTTCTTTTCTTTTTTTTTTTTTTTTTGAGACCGTCTTGCTCTGTCGTCCAGTGTGGAATGCAGTGGCTTGATCTCGGCTCCCTGCAACCTCTGCCTCCCTGGTTCAAGCAACTCCCATGTCTCAACCTCCCAAGTAGCTGGGACTACAGGCGCACACCACCATGCCCGGATAGTTTTTGTATTTTTCGTAAAGATGGGGTTTCACCATGTTGGCCAGGCTGGTCTCGAACTCCTGACCTCAAGAGATCTGCCCGCCCTAGCCTCCCAAAGTGCTGGGATTACAGGCGTGAGCCACTATGCCCAGCCCATGATATATACACACTTTTAAATGTTAACCATTTTGTATGAAAACATTTCAAAAGTGTATTATAGGTTTTTTCTTTAAAGATACATTGAATAATATATCTTTCCCCAAGGAGTCAGGGTTACCATTATTAAAAACTTATTAAGTTAAATATACTGAGCTGAATATATTCCTCCTCTTAGAAGGTGGTGAGCTTTGTAGTCATACTTTCCCCAACACCAAAATGCTTACTGTGAAAAAGTACAAAAGTAGACAGAATTGGTTCATTTTTAATACATCCTGTGTCTTTTCTGTTAACTGTTCCTTCTGGCTGTTAAAAGCAAAGCATAACAACCACTGACAATAAGCTGTGTAATTTGTTAAATTCCAATTTACTTTTAAAAGAGGTGCCTACTCTGCACAAGAGACTATTCTAGGTGCTGGGGGAGATGTTAGAAATATAAACTATAGTCCTTGTCCAAGAAGCAAGGCTGGCTGAGTGACACCTGAGAGTTACGAGGTCACCACCACGGTGCAAAACACAATTTATTACTTCTAACAAAGTCTAAAAATTAGCAAATATTTTCGATTTTAAAAATCAGGATACTAAAGTTATCAAACTTGTGGTCTTAAAGTCCCACCTTTTTTAGTGGGACTATGTCTTGGAAATACCTCCCACGAAAATATTATTGGTGATAGGAGTCTGCAGATAAGACTAAGAACTACTTCTTGAAGAAATAAAGTAGGTACACCCTTTGACAGCTTTTGGTGCACCACAGTCTTATTCCTAGGTTTTATCTTGCTATCAAGATGGCTAAGGATGTCAGAAATCTAATGTTGCTAATTGCTAGGGTCATATAATCTAATTAATAAAATATATGTAAAAAACTGTACTATAATGCTTTGCCCCTATGTATGAGTAAAACATGTAGGGCATTTATTAAACTGCATTTCACAAGGGATAACATATATCCCCCTTCCCCTGGTAAGGTTTCCAGGGCCTCAGTAATATCACATTCTTTGGGTTCTACAACACCTCTTGGCTCCTTTATTTCCATCATCTGGCTACTTTCATTCCACAAACTCTATCTGGTGGTCTCAAGGATTTCCTTGGTTTCAATTACCATCTGTTTTGTAGTTCAAATCTCTTCTGCACTCCAGACCCATGTATCTATTTAATGGGCATCACATTTTGGAAGTACTACAAGCACCTCAAATTTAACAGCCAAAACCAAACTGATCAGTTTCGTTGAAGAATATAACTTGATTTCCTAGTTTTTTTGGCCTTCATCCCTTTCCTGCTCACTTCTAAATTACACCAATTATACTTGAACTTCACCAGTACTTTGTATACCTCCAATATTATACTATATGGTTTTAATTTACTGTTTTGTCGTATCCTGGTAGATTTCAGCTCCTTTATAGGCATCTCTTATCTCCTTGGTAATTTTCAGTAGCTGGATATTATAACACATAAAGGAATTGTCATGAATTTCTTCCAGTTATATTTTTACTGAAACACTCGTAATCTGATTTTTAGGTGAATTAACAGAAGCAGGAGAATTGTATTAATCTTTCTCATAAACCCAAACAAAATTTCTTCCATCAGGTATAACCTTCCTGCAGCCTTCCCTAGACTAGGTTGAAACACCACAGTCCTAACCACTCCTCCTTAAAACTTGCGGTGCTTGCTTCTTTAACACCTATTAAGTGTACATCATTTATTTATCCGCTACTCTATTAGACTGTAGACATCTTGAAGACAAGACATGTCTTTCCCTGTACCTTCAGTGCCTAGCACATTACGACAGTGTTCAACAAAGTTTACAGGACGAATGAAACAAGGCCACATAAGCCCAGTGCGGTGGCGAATGCCTGTAATCCTAGCACTTTGGGAGGCCGAGGTGGATGGCTTGGCTTGAGCTCAGGAGTTTGAGAGAGCCTGGGCAACATGGTGAAACCCTGTCTCCACCAAAAATACAAAAATTAGCCGGGCGTGGTGGCGCACCCTTGTGGTCCCAGCTACTTAGGAGGCTGAGGCAGGAGAGTAGCTTGAGTCTGGGAGGTGGAGGTTGCAGTAAGCCGAGATCGCGCCACTGCACTCCAGCCTGGGCGAGAGTGAGACCTTGTCTCAAAGAAAAAAAAAGGAAATGAGGCTACACAGGTCTAAAAAGACCAGTTATACTGCCCTCTAAGAGAACTGGGAGTTCCTAAACAAACTTTTTAAAGGTTGCCTTCACATAGCTAAGATCAGAAAAGCAGCCTACTTGACTTTCTTCCAGTTTAAAGCGCTGCTGTAATAATCCCCAAGGAGATTCTCCTTCCAGGAAGGCTGCGCAGACAAGGGATCCAGGGAAAAACACTAAAGCCCCACCCCGTTCCTGTCCCCACCTGCTCGGCAAAAACTGCACTCCGCCTGACAGCGGCTGCGCTGCGCTGCGCAGCCTGGAGGCCCAGGCCGCGCCCAGCAAGCAGGAAACGCGAGACTGGGATTGGCTCTCTGAACAGACGTCATTCTGAACAGGACGGCACCGCCCTTCTCAAGATGGCGCTGTACTCAATGCGGAAAGCGCGTGGGTGCTGGAGTTTCATCCGGGCACTCCATAAGGGATCCGCAGCTGCTCCCGCTCCCCAGGTAACCAAAGACGGCCTTTCCCTCCGCGGCTTCCCATCCCGCGAGGTTCTTCTCATCCCACTGCCCTCAATTTCTCGCCTGCCGCTTCTTACGGCAAGTACGTGCCTTCTCTCGCCTAAGGTCTACTCGCCTATGGTCTACTCGCCTATGACTGTCGGCCTACTCAGAGCGTAGTGACGTTGCAAGGATACGTGATGACGTAAAGGTCCGTTGGTGGAAAAAGCGCGCCACTTCCTGACCTCTTGCCGCCAACTCCAGTTCTGGGAGCGGAGCGCCGCCGCTGTTGCCGGGCAACGCGGTGAGCCTGCCCCGGGTGTGATGTTTTCAGAGACCGGTTGTTTTAGAGACTGCTCTTCCTCTCGTGGTCCTGTTAGTGTTTTTACCCTCCTTACCCTAACAACACGCTAAGGGGCTATCGGAGAGATTAGAGAAGTTTTGTTAGGCACTGGGCAGCTTAGGTCGGCGCAGCAGGTTGGCAGTGTGGTACTTGAGCAAGTGTCAGTGCATCTTCCATTCTGGTTGCTCCTCGTGGCTCCACAACACTGCTATATCTAGCAGGCTGTGAGAGAGTGACCGCAAGCTGCCACAGAGTTTGTCCTGTCCTGCGCTTGACAGCACTGCCGTTACCAATAATCTCGTCGTACGGAGACCATGTCGCGGCCTGGTCTTATTGGGAATTGTCTTAAATATTTGGAATTTTACCCTCATAGCAAAAAAGTCAGGGGGAGGGGATACCCTTTCAGTTATTCAGGCTTTTACTAAACGTGTTCTAAGTGCAGTCTCAGTGGCAAGCACTTTGAAATACGTTGTCTACGGGAGATATATTCTGGGAACTAGAGAGAAAGGAGAGAATGTGATTTTATTAGGTAATTTCCTGGCATCATTTGCATATTCATTGCCATAATGCGTAGGTGTGAGGATGTCACACCTATTGTAACTGGTGTGTTGAAAAGAGCGCTAGACTGGAAGATAGCCCAGAGGTCAAGGGCTTAATCTGCCGCTTGATAGCTGTGTGACAAGTCACAATCTCTCTGGGACTTTTTTTCTTTTTTTGCTCATATTGAGTGGAGGAAGAGTTGGACTGATTGACACGTTAATATTCTTTCAAGCTCTGGGAAATCTATAGTTCCATAATTATGAAGCCAAAACAAAGCCAATGAGAGTAATTATGAAAACCAAAATTTAAGTTCAACTTATTTTTCTAGCCATGTCATAAATTTTTTGAACTTCCGTTTTTTTATTGATATGAGTCTCACAAAATTCTTATAAGCTAATATATTAATATATACCAGAAAGCTGCTTGTCAACAAACAACTATTCAAATGTTACTTTAAATTTCAGCAGCAATGTTAGGTAAGACAATTCAAAATTAGATAAATTTATCAAAAATTCCTCTCCTTGAAATTTGAGGGGTTCTGCAGAACCAGAATTAGTTGATTATTTATAATTAATAGCACATTAACACCTATGCTATCAAAGTAGCTAAGCCGTAGACCCAAACTTCCCCTTATTCCAAACTAAAGAATTGAAGATGTCTTGAGAATAGAGAGTCAAAGAGAGAGAAAAAAAAAGACAAACTACAGCCTGCTGATGACTGCCCAGGAAAGTTTAAGACACTAAGTCATTATAAATGCTAAAGAAAAAATTTCTTAAACCTCTACTATTGTTTCAGTGGCATTTATGAATAGGGCTATTAAAGTTAATTATTAATCTAGATTGTTTCAAGATGTAGAATTTCCAGTACAGATGAATGTTTCTAAACCTTTAATTTAGCTTTGAGTAGAATAAGAATTAAATGTGAGAGTATTTTTTTAAAGTATAAATCTACATATAATTTCAGTCATTGAAAATGATGGTTTGAAAGATTAATGTGGTTTTTTGAAAGACTGAAAAGATACAAAATTGTGTTCCTAGTGTTACTACGTTGTTATGTTTATATATAAGTGTTTATATAAACGTATACGTAGAAAAAAAGCCTGGAAGGGAACAAACATTTTTAACTTTTTTATTTTGCTTTGGCCTTCCTAAATAGTGGGTTAAAAGTTATTTGTTTCCTTTTATAGCATTCCGTATTTTTCACATGTCTAAATTGAAGACACACACTTTTTTATAACCAGAAAATTGTTTTGAAATCATAAATCTTTATACAGATCTTTAGTCATTAATATCATTTGTGGTATTTTAGGTTTCTGAGGAAGATACTTGTCCCACAATGCCGTTATTAAAATGGCCTTAGAAAAGGACTACTAAAAATTTATGGCCACTTTTCCTGTATGTATCTTCTTTTTCTCTTGAAAAACTTCCTTTGAAGTCAAAGGGATTTTGTGAACAGATGCAGAAATATGTGAAAGAGGCATTGGATTCTTAAACCAGATGCATTAGACATTTTTATGATATCTCATAACCTTTGTAGAAAAAAATTATTTTGCAAGAGTATAGTATAATGGGAAAAAATGTATATTTATCATATGAATGGTTCTATCAAAAACCAAGAAATAGCCAAGTTAGTTTTTATTAGCCTTGGCTGTGCACTTACTCCCTTAGGTATAAAGCAAAAGTGAATGAGCCATAGCAGTGCTATGTTAGAAACTCTGACTAATAAAGTGTTGTGATTCCTAAGTTGTTTTAATGGTTTTTGGTGTTTTCTTTTTTTAAAACAAAATCTTGGGTAAAAATCTTGGCATAGGGCATCTTTGCTTATCTCAGATGCAGGCTTTTACCTCTCAAGGCCAGATGTAAACTCACGTTGAAAATAAAAAATAGGGAGAAACAGGAATAACAGCACATCACTCCATACTCATTATGGGATGTCTACAATTTATATGAAAACGGTTTATTTTGCTAGGTGTTGCCTGACAGAAAACTGTTGAAATCTGACAAGATGAGCGTAGTCATAGAGTCAGAGGAATTAAGATCTGACATGTTCTGTTTAAATGTTGGTGTTATTAGGTAAATTTAAGCCTGTCATCATTGGCCAAACACAGAATCCTTACTTCTTTAAGCACTAAGTCATGATTGTATTGTGCAAAGAGTGAAATATTGATGGTTAGTAGATTTTTGCAAAAATATTTGTTATTCAGTTGAAGTATGATAAAGTGTCCACATTTTATTGCAGTTGAACATGTTTCATTATTAGCGGTTCCTAGCTTGGGTTTGTCCAGTATTCACATAATGTTCTTGCTGTTAACAATCGCTAAGTATAGCCATTAGATGAAGAATTGAGCCTAAAAAAAAAAAAAAAAAAGTGTGGTTTAAAATTTTTGAGTATTTAATTCTCACAAGATTTAAATTTTTTTAATTTTAAAATAATTTTAGATTTACAGAGTTGCAAAATTAGTCCAGAGAATTTCTGTATACCCTTCACCAAGCTTTGTCTTGAATAATCATAATACAGTTATCAAAATCAAGAAATTAATATTGGTACAATAGTAGTAATTTAGCTACAGACTTAGTTCAAATTTCACTAGTTTTTTCACTGTCCCTTTCCTTAGTCCAAGATCAAATCCAGGATCCCACAATGCATTTAGCTTTCATGTCTCTTCTAATCCATACGTTTTCTCTTTCATGACCTTGGCACTTTTGAAGAGAACTAGTCAGTTATTTTGTAGAATGTCTCTCAGTTTAGGTTTGTCTGATTTTTCTTTGTGATTAGACTGAGGTTATGGATTTTTGGCAAGAATACCACGAAGAGATATTGTTCATAACAAGGCCTTGAGGCAGGTATTGCCACATTATTTCAAATGTGAAGAAATAGTCTTTGGTTAAGTAACTTGCCCAATGTCACACAATGGTGGAATTAGGATGGTAAGTTTTAATGTAGGCATTTCATTTCATATTTTGCAATTAGTATTTGTTATTGTAGGTTTCTGCAATGTTAATGACATTAAATTGGCATAGTGTTCCCACTGACTTTTAGCTTTTCTCTGCCATGTATTGTTCATGCAACATGCAACAAGAGCTAATCAGCATGGTATGTGTTCAAGAGCTACAACAATCATCTGGGAATTTTGCTAGTTGATTACTCTGACAGTTTGATGAGGTTACTTCATCTCTCATGGCAAATAAATGTGTTGCATGGATTCACTCTAAAGCTCCTTTTAGTCTCAGTCGGTGAGTCTTACTTGTTTAAAGTGCTTTTGTGGTTGGTTGCTTTTGTGAACTGACCTAGTTTATTATAAATGATAATAATATTTAAATTCTTTGCAAAAAAGCTTTGAGCAGCTAATGAAAACTACTGATAGTAACTGTTGAAAATATAGAGGATGGAAGAACTGTAGCTGAATGCTGAGGATTTATGCTAGCAGATAGTACGGCAGCCATGGCCTGGAAATGCTGAAGAGAGTGATGCTGCTGACCTCCAAATTCTTGCTCAGTGTATCTTTTGAATGACTGCAAGTTATAGAAAAGCTGTCTGCAGAAGCTTCTACAACTATATGTACACACACACACACAAAATATATATATTTTTGTATAAATATATTTATACAAATTTATTTATTTAAACATCTATTGGCCAAGCACGGTGGCTGACGCCTGTAATCCCAGCACTTTGGGAGGCCAAAGCAGGTGTATTTCTTGAGCTTAGAAATTTGAGACCAACCTGGGCAACATAGTGAGACCTTGTCTCTATAAAAAATTCAAAAAATTAGCCGGGCTTAGTGGCATATGCCTGTAGTCCCAGCTAGTCAGGAGACTGAGGTAGGAGAATCACCTGAGCCCAGGAAGGCTGCAGTGAGCAGCGATTGTGCCACTGCGCAGTTAAGATCCTGTCTGAAAAACGAACAAACAAAAAAACCCCAAAACCCGTCTGTCTGTCTGTCTGTCTGTCTGTCTATCTATCTATCTATCTATCTATCTATATCTCTATATTCCATGTCTTTCATAAAAGGAACTAACAGCTAGTGCCTGCTATGTGCTAAAGCCTCATGGTATGTGTTATACATACTTTATCTTATTTACGTCATACAACAATTTGTAAATATTATTCTTCCCATTTTATAAAAGAGGAAACTAAGGTTCAGAGAGTTTAGGTAATTTTCCCAAGTCACAGAGTAAGTAAATAGCAGTGACACAGTTCAAACCTAGTCTTGCCTATGCCTTTCCCACCTTACCAGTAGTCTTTTATCAAATGAGATCTTACATGAATCCCTGTTATATAAAACAGATAAAAGCAAAGCTTTTCTGATTTAAGAAGCAGAGGAGTATTTTTAGCCCTGCTTGTTTGATTTCCCTCTCCCCCATTACCTGCCCCACTCCACAACCCAGGGACTCCTGAGATGGTGCCACACAATTTTGGATTTCTTAATATGTAGTTTGAAAAATACTGCAGCTTCCATAAATATCCAAGTAAGTTTGTTGATCAGGACCACATATGATGGATGGATTATTTTTTAAGGAGCTGCACTTTAAATGAGTGGTTTGAGAGTATTTACTTTGGTGTGTATATATTTTATAACTAAAATACAGTATTCTATTGATCTTAAGCTACATGAGAGTACATGAGATAATAGCAGTCAAACAACTTTCTTTCCTTTTCTTGCCCTCTTTCTTTTTTACAGCTTACTGCTGCCAAACATGCTGATCTTTGTGCCCAAAGATAATGCTTTGGATTCAGTCTGTCACTGTTGTAACTAACCTAGCCTCTAGCCTCCTCACAGAGAACACTTATTCTGGTTCTTTTCTTGACTCTATTCTACTGCCACCATTCAAGAGTTCAAGAGTTTCTCTTCTGAAGATTACAATATGAGGCCTAAATCTTTCTCCTAAATTTCAACAGAGAAATTTACTCCTTTAGGGTAGAAGCTGCTCAGCCACATTGTGAGACCCTAGATGCTGAGAGATAATTTATAGGCACAGAGATGATATGCTGACTCCAGCTTGACTTAATTTAACTCTGCTCAGGCATTTAGTTTTCTCTCTCTACCATTTCTTAACAATATTCTATCTTTTTTTTCTCCAGTTCAGAGACTTCACAGATTTCCTGAACTTCTCTGCTTACTGAACATAGCAAGGTCATTTATAGATCTTTGCACTGACCCATCACCTGAGTTCTGTTAGGTTTCTACTCATTAACCAAAATTCATCTGTAGCTTTCTTTTTTTCTTGCCACACAGTCTTCTGTTTTTTTTTTTCTAGAGCTACTCCTCCATTTCTAATTGAGAAAGTTCTAATTGAACTGACCTCTGGTTGGCTAAAGAAATGTTTTTTGTTTTTGTCTTTGTTTTTTTTCTGCCCCTTTGCTTCCTAAAAAGCAGAGTGAAGCCAATCTGATTTTTAATTCATGGATATTCTTACAACTTCCACTTCTACATCCTTCGCATTCTTTGCGGATTCACCAAACAGCATGCAAGAATGTCAGTTTCTCCTTCGCATTCTTATCTTCATGTTCTGACTGTGACTCACTGAGGATGTAGCCCTGAATGACCTTGGTTAGGTTGCTTCTCATCCCATTTTCTTGAGATGATAGGTGTAGATTTTTCAGTAAGGTAGTTGAAAGTATAAAATAAAATAACATCTTACCTTGTAAAACATTTTAAAGTGGAATCTATTCTCTTTAATAATATCCTATTTTAATACAGCATTTTGTAGTTTTTCAGAATGCTTCACGTTCTCATTTACTCTTGAGTACAACATACAAAGTTCCTCTAGTTAGCCATCAAAAATTTTTACTCATTGATTAAAGTTTTATTGTGCCTTCCCATTTTTTTAACCAGTTTTGCAAGATGATGAATATAAAGTAAATGTCAGTGTTCTTTCAAGTTTTACTTCAGTGACTGTTATCCTATTTGTACTAAAATTAGTTTAATGTTTAATTCATTTTTGGGCCCTGGTCTGATAGTACCGTGATAATTTCAGTTATTACTAAACATGATGATAATGGAGGTGGTGGTGACAATAGCAAACATTCATTGGATGCTTACTGTGTGCCAAGCATGGTTTTAAGTATTTGACATTCATTAACTCATTTAATCTTCATAACTCAATAAGGTAGGTGCTATTAGCCCTATTCTATAGATGACGATGTTGGGAGGTTAAATAACTAACCTAAGGTTACATAGCTAGCAAGTGTCAACCAAAATGTAAACCCAGCTAGCCTGATTCCAAACCCTGTACACTAACTACAATGATGGTAAATTTTTTTTTTTTTTTTTTTTGAGGTGGAGTCTCGCTGTGTTGCCCAGGCTGGAGTGCAGTGATGCAATCTCGGCTCACTGCAAGCTCCGCCTCCTGGGTTCACGCCGTTCTCCTGCCTCAGCCTCTCCGAGTAGCTGGGACTACAGGCGCCCGCCACCACGCCCGGCTAATTTTTTTTGTTGTATTTTTAGTAGAGACGGGGTTTCACCGTGGTCTCGATCTCCTGACCTCGTGATCCGCCCGCCTCGGCCTCCCAAAGTGCTGGGATTACAAGTGTGAGCCACCGCGCCCGGCCAGTAAATTCTTAAACAAAGTACACATGTTAATTTGCTGATAACTGCCTTGTAACTTTTAAATCTGTTCTATGAAAGCCACTTATATATCTTGCCATGGTGACATGTAGAGTAGAAATTATAAATCATCCTTTGTTGTTGCTATTCTTACAGTCTTGTTTAGCTCAATGAATTATGAGAAAGAAGCAAAGCTGTCTTGTAAATTTATCTCCATATCTCTATTTGGCTACTACCACTAGGATTACCTTGTATAAAATAAGGGCTTTTAACACATGAGTCCCAAGGTGCATGTAGGAAGTTCTATTTATACACAGTCTATAGCTAAAAGGGCAACCTGCACAGAGCCCTGCAGGCAGAGGAGAGGTGATGAGAGCTAAAGCTGATGGCTGACCAAGGGACCACTATCTAGGGTCTAGTTGGGATTTATGGCTAGAGTGCTTTCTTCAAGAAGTGGCAGAAGTACAAAGTGGGAAGATGGGAAATATGAAAATAGTGTTGTGGGCCATTTCTGCAAGGGACAAGGAAGAATTTGATTCTAAAAGATTGTCTTTTGAAGGAGTTCTTAAAGAGGTCTATAATTCATTAATTATAGAGTATTAAGGTGAGTATATTAATATATTAATTAGAATAGTGATGAGGCTTTAAAATTAGCAATATTGAACAGAATTCATTTTATACATCAAACAAAGGGCTTCTCATGAACTTTTTGTCATACTCCTCATGAACAGAGACTTTGCATGGAGTGTTCAACTTTATTATATGAGTAAAGCCTACTCTTTATTCACCACGTTACTTTGGACCCCTTTTGGGAAGCAGGAGAATATAATAGTGAAGGGAAATGGAGCTGTTTACTCAAATCGCAGATTTGGATTCCTGTTTTCCCATGGGGAGAATGATCTGAGCAGCCAGTTCATAAATTTGCTGGAAAAGAGAAGAGGCCTTTTGGGCTGAGGGTAAGTATGCAGTGTGAAGTTGGAGTCCCAGGGGAGATGTTAAGGACCAGACTGTGTGGAACCCTTGCCAGTCCTGGGGAGAGAGTCAGATTGGCCCACTGACTGTGGCTACTAGTTACCTGGCAAACTGGCTTTTCCCATGGCTGGCAACCTTCCAGCTACTCCCATGCCGCTAAGCTATGAGATATCCATACTCAGTAACTTTAATTAGAGACGCAAGTTCATAGGGGATAAACATTCACACAAACGTTGTACTAAGTTGACTGGCTCTTCATTAAGAGGAAGTGTGGGAAAGTAGACCATGCATGACTATTTGGATCAGCCAGGCCTGGCTTTACCACCACATTTTAAATGTGATTCCAGGCAGTTTTTTGACCTCACTAAACCTCAGTTGTCTCATGTGCAACATGTTAATAATACTCCTCACATTGTAGGAATTTTATGTAGATTTGAAATCCTACCATATATAAAGTTCCTTGGCCACCGCACAGCACGTGGTAGGTCCTCCCTGCTTGATGATGACTTCTTCAATAATATATAATTCTATCCAGCAACCTTTCTCTCTTCTACTCTTATCACTCTTAGTAGGATTCTTCCCGTTGCCATACTATTCTTCCCGCCCCCCACCACACCCCCCAGAATCAGTCCGACTATGTTAATCTCCTGAAAGCAGAGCTCTAATTATGTTGTTCGTTTGCTGAGAATCCTGTGGGGGTTTCTCATAAAGTCCAGACTTTCCACAGAATGTTTAAAACTTTGCACAGTCCAGGCCGGCGCTGTGGCTCACACCTGTAATCCCAGCGCTTTGGGAGGCCAAGACGGGCGGATCACAAGGTCAGGAGATCAAAACCATCCTGGCTAACACGGTGAAACCCCATCTCTACTAAAAATACAAACAAATTAGCCGGGCGTGGTGGCGGGCTCCTGTAGTCCCAGCTACTTGGGAGGCTGAGGCAGGAGAATGGCGTGAACCCGGGAGACGGAGCTTGCAGTGAGCCGACATCGCGCCACTGCACTCCAGCCTGGGTAACAGAGACTCTGTCTCAAGAAAAATAAAAATAACTTTGCACAGTCCAGATCCAAAATACCTCTCTAGACCATTGCTATCTTACATATATCCTTTGCCCTAGAGTTCACAAAATTTCCAAGTTTCCTCGGAGCTACTCCCTTTTACTTCCTTATTAATGCCGTTACCTCTTCTTGGAAAGGCGTTTCTTCCTATCCTTATCTGTCTGTATTCTATCATTCTTTAAAAACAAAACAGAAATATGTACAGCTTTTTACAATGTCAATTATACCACAACAAAGTGTTTTAAAACAAACAGCAACAAAAAAAAAACCCTCAGATATAGGTTCCAAAAACTTTGTTCTTAAGCTGGAAATGATTGCTTCCATTTTGAAATTTTATAGGACATTGTATCTCTCTTACAGAAAAAAAATACATCCTTTATATTCTGTCTCTGTGTTTAGACATTTGCTTTAAGATAGATGGAAGAGCATGCTCTTTTTCATTTAGACCTTTTGTGGATACCTCAGCAGAAAACAGTTTAGTATGCACCATACCACAGGTGCAGCATAGGCTGCTACTCAACAGGCGGACCTCACCAGGCAGTATGTTTCTAGAGGCCACCACTAGTCGTGAAAGACAGGAAGATTTTCCTGTTGAGCCCTGGCTGTGATAACTATGTGTATGAGAAAATGAGTTATTATAATAATAAAGATTTAATTCTTAAATCTTTGGCATAATAACTCCTGTTACAGAAGGAGCTCAATAAGTATTTAATGAGTGAATGAATTCAGTGAAAAAAAATCAGTGAGACAACACATGAGACAGTGCATAGCATTGTCATCAAGTAGATTGTTGAACTTAAACCATACATTTTTGTGTGCATTTTTATTTATTTAATTACAAAAGATGTGTAATGTTTGTTGCAGTTAATAAGTGATCTTATTATTGCCCAAAGTATCCACATGTTTATAAATGATTGGAAGGTCATACCAATTTTATTTCAACAATTTTCTGAGAGGGTATGAATTTCAAACTTGTTGCTTAACTGACTTTTATTGTCACTCTGACCCTAATTGTATTTTTCACAGGTACCACTAATTATACTAGGGTTTGCCACCTCTTTATATTATACTGAGGTTTGTTACATCTGTATATAGAAAAGTGTAGACATACTCAAGATTAAGATGAAAAGATTTTAGTTTGAGTATGGTTTTGCCTCAAAGGATTGTCTAGTTCAATAAATGTGCCATATTATCTATACAACAACTGATGTGGTTTTTGCTTTTATAATCAAGAGTATGCTTTCTTCAACTTATAAAGGAAATAAAAAGGTCATTTATTGTATTGACATTGCCTTTTTTTTTTCTCATTTACCCACCTTAAGTCCCATTTAAGCAACCTGTCAAACCATGCCTAGCACTTTTGCTCTGTAGATCTTGGTATGCCCTGCATAGATGGAGAAAACAGCCCTAGGTCTCACTGCACCATTACACAATGTAGATAGGCCATTTGTAAGCTAATGCAACTTCATTTTTCTTTGCACCTTGATAAATGCAGAGAAATGTGATTGAAGCAGATTTTATATCTATATAACCAAGGTTGTGCAAAGAATTTATATTTTATTCTTTTAAAGTGGCCAGTGATATTATAGTAGTTGGTCAGGAAAGCTTTATTGCAATGCTTGCTTACCAAATTGTCATTACATGTTTAATAAAACCTTAAATTGTGCTATATCATATCTGTTAGAGAGAATGGGATTTCTTTTCTTTTTTTCTTTTTTCTTTTTTTTGAGATAGAGTATTGCTCTGTTGCCCAGGCTGGAGTGCAGTGGTGCAGTCATAGCTCACTGCAGCCTTGATGTCCTGGACTCAAGTGATCCTCCTTATGATACTCAGCTTCCTGTGTAGCTGGGGCTACAGGCACAGGCCACCACATTTGGCTAATTTTTTTGTTTTTTATTAAACGCAGGGTCTCCTGTGCTGTCCAGTCCCATCTCAAACTCCTGGGCTCAAATGGTTCTCCTGCCTCAGCCTCCCAAAGTGTTGAGATTACAGGTGTGAGCTACTCTGCCTGGCCAAGAGGACGGGTTTGATTGTGGCATCTTTCTGGTAAATCTATGTCTAACTGTATTCAGGCTGCTATAACAATATACCATAGACTGGGTATCATAAACAACAGACATTTATTTGTCACAGTTCTGGAGGCTGGGAAGTCCAAGATCAAGGTGCTGACACATTCCACGTCTGGTGAGGGCTTCCTTCCTGGTTCATTCTCTGAGATCTCTTTTATGAGGGCACTGATCACCTCCCAAAAGCCCCACCTCCTAATGCCGTTACATTGGGAATTAGGTTCCAAAGTATGAATTTTGGGAGGACACAAACATTCTCTTGCAGTCTGTGACTACAGTGGCCAGACATCTTGTAAAATCCAGAACCAGTTATACTTTATAACCGTAAATCTTTAAAGTGTCTTTGAAATTTCAGTGTTTCGGCATCCACATGACATCTCCTGCACCGTTTCTCACATTCTAAAATAGAAGAAAACTTCTTTAGCAGACCACATTTCCTTAATTTTGATTTAGAATATATTAACATATCTGTGACTAAAATAGAGACACAGCTTGCCCTCTTGTCTTTCTTTTCCATCTAACTAGCAGGGTTTTTGGTCAGGCTTCCATGACACCTGTCTTTTTGAAAGTCAGATGCTTACCTTTAGACCAACCATGTGGATATAGGGTCAGCCAGTTTCCATTTTGACCACAAGTTAGAAGGAATGGGGAACGAGAGGGGTGGCTCTTCAAAAAGGAGTAACAAAGCCATGACCACTGATGGGATTACTGTCAGCTGAATACCATTTAAATTGCATTTTCTGCAGGGAGATCATTAAGAATAAAGCATGTACATTGCATGGGGTGCTGGGGTGGGTGGGAGTGGGTGGGTGGTGGGGAATGTTAAATCAAGCTTTTTTAAACTTCTCTCAGTTCAAACCCTGGGGAAAAGAACAGAGTTGAGGAATTAAAAAAGGGAGACAGAGATGGCAGAAAAATCATTAGAGTGTAGATCCAAGGATTCCGAGGGGGTAGAGAATGTCAGGAAGAAGAAATGAAGAGCAAGATAGTGACATGGTAAGATAAAGACTAAAAATTATCCATTGGATTTTAGCCTATAATCCCAGCACTTTGGAAGGCTGAGGTGGGCGGATCACCTGAGGAGTTTGAGACAAGCCTGGCCAACATAGTGAAACACCATCTGTACTAAAAAATACAAAAATTACAGGCCAGTGGTTGTGGGGGCCTATAATCACAGCTTCTCGAGAAGCTGAGGTAGGAGAATAGCTTGAACCCAGGAGGTGGAGGTTGCAGTGAGCCAAGATCGTGCCACTGTACTCCAGCCTGGGCAACAGAGCAAGACTCCATCTCAAAAAAAAATTTTTTTAATTAAAAAAAAAAGAATTTACAGTTGGTATTATCATTGAAGACATTAGCAACAAAAGCTTTAGAAGAGTTATTAGTGCAGAAGTTTAGTTACAATGAGAGAAGAGATGAGAAAATGAGTTTTGCTCTTTTGACAATCCCAATTGAGAAGGGAGTGAGCATGTAAAGGGAGCTATAAAGAATGGCCTTACCAAGAATTTTCTTGAAGGTAATGTCTTTTGGGATGAAAGAAACTTGAACATGACCGTTAGAGCAAGTAAAGATAGAGAGATTGACAATACAGGAAAGAGATGGAAAGATGGGAAAAAACGTAGTCCAGAGCAAATGACTGAACACTAGGAGAGTGGGATAAAGGTAGAGGTAGGTGTGGGTCTAGGTAAGTTTGCTGAGAATGGCGTGAGAAATCGAGGAGCTCCAAACCCTGTTGAGCATCATTCTCTCAGATGGCTTTAGTCCTGAGGAGATGGTATAGGTTAGTGGGTTTGTATATGGGTTCTGCAATCAGTCTCCTTGCATTCAAACCAAAGTTCTTCCACTCAATAAATGGGTATCATTGAGCAAGTTACTGAGCCTCTCTGTACCTCATTTTCATTTATAACCTCGATAAGAACATCGAGATAAAAGCTTGAGCTAGACTGCCAGGATTTGGAGCTAGTAAGCTCTACTGCTTACCGGCAGTGTGACCTTGTGCAGTCACTTGATTTTTCTGTGCCTTAATTTTTTTTCATAGAGACAGTAATAGTATCTACCTCAGTTTTTGGCTCTCTGAGCAGCACCATGGCGGTTGGCAAGAACAAGCGCCTATGAAAGGCGGCAAAAAGGGAGCCAAGAAGAAAGTGGTCAATCCATTTTCTAAGAAGGATTGGTATGATGTGAAAGCACTTGCTATGTTCAATATAAGAAATATTGGAAAGATCCTAGTCACCAGGACCCAAGGAATCAAAATTGCATCTGATGGCTTTTAGGGTTGTGTGCTTGAAGTGAGTCTTACTGATTTGCAGAATGATGAAGTTGCATTTAGAAAATTGAAGCTGATTACTGAAGATGTTTAGGGCAAAAACTGCCTGACTTCCATGGCATGGATCTTACCCATGACAAAATGTGTTCCATGGTCAAAAAATGGCAGACAATGATTGAAGCTCATGTTGATGTCAAGACTACTGATGGTTACTTGCTTCATCTGTTCTGTGTTGGTTTTACTAAAAAATGCAACAATCAGGTACGGAAGACCTCTTATGCTCAGCACCAACAGGTCCTCCGAATCCGGAAGAAGATGATGGAAATCATGACCTGAGAGGTACAGACAAATGACTTGAAAGAAGTGGTCAATAAATTGATTCCAGACAATATTGGAAAAGACATAGAAAAGGCTTGCCAATCTATTTATCCTCTCTGTGATGTCTTCGTTAGAAAAGTAAAAATGCTGAAGAAGCCCAAGTTTGAATTGGGAAAACTTATGGAGCTTCATGGTGAAGGTAGTAGTTTTGGAAAAGCCACTGGGGACAAGACAGGTGCTAAAGTTGAACGAACTGATGGATATGAACCACCAGTCCAAGAATCTGTTTGAAGTTCAGACTTTTAATAGTGGCAAATAAAAAGTCCTATTTATGAAAAAAATAGTATCTACCTCAGAGTGTTACCATGAGTGTGAGAATTCAATCAGTTAATATTTGTAACTATGTAGAACAGTGCTAGGCACACTGCAGATATTATGTAAGTTTTTAAAAAGCGTTTTATAAGCAGGGTTGAGAGCTTAATTGAAATTAGAAATTGCAAATTAGATTTGGAACAAAATTCTGCATTATTTTGAGATTTTTTTTTTTTTTTTTTCTAAACTGCTCAGCTAGTAAGGGGTATAAGTGAAGAATGAGTTCTTTAGCCTTGATCCAGGATTGGAGTTTTTGTCTTGGCTATTGGGACACTATGGCAAGGGGAGTTGAGGTTGCTCAGGAGAACATAGTCCAGGTGATGACCGTGGGGCCAGGCTGGGTAGGGAAGAAGAGAAGACAGGTAGGGAGTGCTGTATCAGCAAAAAATGGAAAAATCAGAGGCTATAATTTCTAAATAAGCTTGAAGATATAGTGGGAATTAAAGGATGAAAGAGTTAAAAGGTAGAAGGTTGCAGAATGGGTAGAATATTGACATTTATGATTTCAAAAATGGAGAAATTCTGTGTGATGGCAAGGCCCAGGTATAACATGGGAATAAATGATAGAGATTGCGGAGATCCAACAAATGTATTGAATGCCAGTGTATTGGATGGGTAGTCTATCTGATTTGAACTCTCTTGGAGAACAGAATTTGACACAGAGAGACAGCCAGCTTCCTAATCCTTTAATCAGTTTAGAAGAGTATTCAAGAGGTGGAAAGATAATAACAGAGACCTGAATAAGTGTAAATATCTACTCTTCTCTCATTTACGTAGTCATGTAAAACTTTTTGGACCCATTGTCTCCTGAATGATTCAATACTGTAAAGTACTCACAACTTTATTACTCTCATGAATTAGAGATGAGGACAGAATTCACCAGGTGACACATTCAAATAATCCTCCCTGTTCAGTGGAGGATTATTTGAATGTGTCACCTGGTGAATTCTGTCCTCATCTCTAATTCATGAGAGTAATAAAGTTGTGAGTATTTTATAGTATTGATTCATTCAACAAATATTTATTGAGTACTTATTATGTGGTAGGTATTGGAGATAGATCAGTGAAAAACAGAAATCTTAAATTCCAGTAGGAGAGACAGGCAACAAGTAATTAAGATATATATTATGTTAGATAATAGTGATATGGAGAATAAAATGAAACAAAGCAGGAATCAGGAGGTGGGGACTGCCAAAGGGTATCACAGTTGTAAATTAGGTGGTCAGCAGAGGCCTCCAAGAAGGTGACTTTTAATGGAAGACCTGAAGGTGGTGAGAACATGTACAAAGTAGACATCTGAGGGAAGAGGATGCCAGGAAGAGGACAGAAGAATGGAAAAGCCATGAGGTGGGGGCTAAACTGTCATGTTTGAAGACCAGCATAGAGGCCAGTATGGCTGCAGGAAAGTGAGTATTTTCTGTAACAAATACTATATAACACTTACTGTGTGTTGGATACTTTTCTAAATACTTCACAAGCATTAACTCATTTAATTCTTGTTACAGCCCTATAAGACAGTACAGATGAGAATCTGTAAAACAGATGTTAAGTAACTTGTCACACAAGCAACAGAATGCACACAGCTAACAAGGGTGAAGAGCCAGGGCCTTAACCTTGGGGTGGTTTGCATTATGCTGTTTATTATAGTAATAGTATACAAAGTCAGATGGCTAACAGGAGGGTGGATGTGGGGAGGTCAGTTGTATAGAACCTTAAAATAAATTGTAAAGACTTTGGCTTTTTCTGGGATTAAACTGGGAAGTCATGGGAAGGTTTTGTGTGGGAGAATAGCCTGATCTGATGTAAGTTTTAAAGTCTCACTCTGGTTATCATGCTAAAAACAGAATATAGAGGAACAAGAGTAGAAGCAAGGAGACCAAGTAAGAGGCTACAGGATTCAAGCAAGAGATGATGGTGGCTTGGACTATGGTGAGTGGTGAAGATGGTTCCATGAGGCATGATCAGGTTCTGGATATTTATTTTATTTTTATATTTTATTTCATGTCATTTCATTTCATTTCATTCCATTTTTTGAGACAGAGCCTCACTCTGTCACCCAGGCTGGAGTACAGTGGTGCTATCTCAGCTCACTGCAACCTCCACTTCCTGGGTTCAAGCGATTCTCCTGCCTCAGCATTCCAAGTAGCTGGGACTACAGGCACGCACCATACCTGGCTAATTTTTGTATTTTTAGTAGAGACAGCATTTCACTATGTTGGTTAGGCTGCTCTCGAAATCCTGAGCTCAAGTGATCTGCCCACCTTGGCCTCGCAAAGTGTTGGGATTACAGGCATGAGCCACCACACCCAGCCATGGATATTTATTTTAAAGGTAGAGCAAATAAGATTTTCTGACTAATTAGATGGAGGATGAAAGAAACAAAAGAGTCAATGATGATTCCAAAGTTTCTGGCCAGAGCAACTGGAAGAATGAATTTGCAATTTACTGAGATAGAAAATAATGCAACAGTAACACGATTTTGGGAGGGAAGATCAGGGGTTATCAGGAGTTAAGTTTTAGGCAAATTGAGTTTAGATGCTTTGTGAACATATAAGTGGAAATGTCAGGTAGGCAGTTAGATATGTGAGACCAAAGCTCAGGAGAGAGGTATAGATGGAGATGTACATTTGAGAGTCCTCTATATAGACTGTGCTGAAAGCCTTGAGATAGGGTGTGATTATCTGTGCAGTAGGTTTAGAAAGAGAAGAGAGGAGGGGGAGGGGAAGGAGAGGAGGGGAGGAGGGGAGGGGAAGGGTGGTTGAAGTACTAAGCCTGTGAACATTCCAACATTAAGAGGTTGGGATGATGAGAACCAGACAAGATAGTATTATCCAGATAGGTATAAGATGAGTAGGAAGTGGTAACATGCTGGAAGCCAAGTTAGGAAAATGTTTTATAGACTAACATTAACGTGTGTGTGTGTGTGTGTTTGCATGCACACAAGTGCATACTCTTGCACACAGTCAAAAACACCCTCCCCCTCCCCCCACACGGGTATCTTATATGTACATGGAATGATGATGAGTATCAACTACTTTTCTTCACTGATTAACATAGTCTCTACTTGCAGGCAGATTTAATTGGGAAGCCAAATTATTAAGTAAGATAGCTTGATGGGTATGGAATCAGAGCAAAGGGAGTTCATTGAAGCACCTCATTGGCTAGGGTAATCAAGCTATCATTACCCAAAGATCCATCTCCAGTATGGGACACACCTGTTCCTTGGGCAACATATTGCCGGCCTGTGCCATAGTGCCAACTGACTTGGGCAGTTCTTTAAAACACAAGGCCAAAGTTTTCCCAGTAGGGCTTCTTTTTTAAAGCTTCCACCCCTCAAGGGGACATATTCTTTCTTTAGATATGTTAATGTGCCTAACTTTGTTTCTATAAGTGTATTAAGTCTTGTCCTCAGAGCTCTTAACACTTTTTGACGGGGAAGGGTGTGGTCACTATTTCCTTTGATTAAAATGTGGATCTTCTATCTTGAAAAATGTGTATCTTCTATCTTGAAAAATGTGTATATGCATTCTCAAAACTGTATACAGTTTCACAAGTTCATAAACCCAAGTTAAGAACTCCTACATTTTTTTCCTATCCTCAGAGAGCTGATTTTTTCTTCTCAATTTCTCTTACTTTTCTTTTTTTCTCCCTCACCCCCCTCGCACCCATTTCCCCAAGTCCACAGAGTCCATTCTATCATTCTTATGCCATTGTGTCTTCGTTGCTTAGCTCCCACTTGTGAGAACATATTATGTTTGATTTTCCTATTCATGAGTTACTTCACTTAGAATAGTGGTCTCCAACTTCATCCAGGTTGCTGTGAATGCCATTATTTATTTCCTTTTTATGGCTGAGTAGTATTCCATGGTATATATGCCATACTTTCTTCAACCACTTGGTTTATGGGAATTTAGGCTGGTTCCATATTTTTGCAATTGTGAATTGTGCTGCTATAAACATGTGTGTCTACATGTCTTTTTCATATAATGACTTATTTTCCTCTGGGCAGATACCCAGTAGTGGGATTGCCAGATCGAATGGTAGTTCTACTTTTAATTCTTTAAGGAATCTTCATAGTGTTTTACATAGTGGTTGTACTAGTTTACATTCCCACCAGCAGTGTAAAACTGTTCCTTCTCACCACATCCATGCCAACATCTATTACTTTTTGATTTTTAAATTATGACCATTCTTGCAGGAGTAAGGTGGTATCACATTGTGGTTTTGATTTGCATTTTGCTGATAATTAGTAATATTGAGCATTTTTCCATGTGCTTGTTGGCCGTTTATGTATCTTCTTTTGAGAATTGTCTATTCATGTCCTTCGCCCACTTTTTTTTTTTTTTTTTTTTGAGATGGAGTCTCGCTCTATCGCCCAGGCTGGAGTGCAGTGGTGCAATCTCGGCTCACTGCAAGCTCCGCCTCCCGGGTTCACGCCATTCTCCTGCCTCAGCCTCTCTGAGTAGCTGGGACTACAGGCGCCTGCCACCACGCCCAGCTAATATTTTGTATTTTTAGTAGAGACGGGGTTTCACCGTGGTCTCGATCTCCTGACCTTGTGATCCACCCGCCTCGGCCTCCCAAAATGCTGGGATTACAAGCATGAGCCACCGTGCCTGGCCATCCTTAGCCCACTTTTTGATGGGATTGATTGCTTTTTTCTTGCTGATTTGTTTGAGTTCTTTGTAGATTCTGGATATTAGTCCTTTGTCTGGTATATAGATTCTGAAGATTTTCTTCCATACTGTGAGTTGTGTGTTTACTCTGCTGATTATTGCTTTTCCTGTGCAGGCACTTTTTAGTTTAATTAAGTCCCATCTATTTATCTTGGTTTTCATTGCATTTGCTTTTGGGCACTTGCTCATGAATTCTTTGCCTAGGCCAATATCTAGGAGAATTTTTCTGATGTTATCTCCTAGAATTTTTAGGTTTCAGGTCTCAGATTTAAGTCTTTGATCAATCTTGAGTTGACTTTTGTATAAGGTGAGAGATGAGGATCTAGTCTCATTATTCTACATGTGGCTTGCCAATTATCCCAGCACCATTTGTTGAATAGGGTGTCCTTTCCTCACTTTATGGTTTTGTTTGCTTTCTCAAAGATCAGTTGGCTGTAAGTACTTAGCTTTATTTCTGGGTTCTCTATTCCTTTCCATTGTACTACATGCCTGTTTTTATACTAGTACCATGCTGTTTTGGTAACTATAACCTTGTAGTATAGTTTGAAGTTGGGTAATGTGATGCCTCCAGATTTGTTCTTTTTGCCTAGTCTTGCTTTGGCTATGTGGGCTCTTTTTTTTTTGTTACATATGAATTTTAGGATTGTTTTTTCTAGTTCTGTGTAGAGTGTTGGTGGTATTTTGATGGGAATTGCATTGAATTTATAGATTACTTTTGGCAGTATGGTCATTTTTACAATATTGATTCTACCCATTCATGAACATGGGATGTGTTTCCATTTGTTTGTGTCACCTGTGATTTCCTTCAGCAGTATTTCAATGTTTTCCTTGTAGAGATCTTTCACCTCTTTGGTTAGGTATATTCCTAAGCATTTTATTTTATTGCAGCTGTTGTAAAAGGGGTTGAATTCTTGATTTGATTCTCAGCTTGACTGCTATTGGTGTATAGCAGTGCTACTGATTTATGTACATTGATTTTGTATCTGAAACTTTACTGAATTCATTTATTAAATCTAGGGCCTTTTTGGATGAGTCTTTGGGTTTTCTTGGTATGTGATCATTTCATTGCCAAAGAGCAACAGTTTGACTTCCTCATTACCAATTTGGATGCCCTTTATTTCTTTCTCTTGTCTGATTGCTCTGGCCAAGGCTTCCAGTACTATGTTGAATAGAATTGGTGAAAGTGGGTATCCTTGTCTTATTCCAGTTCTCAGAGGAAATGCTTTCAACCTTTCCTCATTCAGTATAATGTTGCCTGTGGGTTTGTCATAGATGGCTTTTATTACTGTAAGATATATCCCTTCTATGCCAATTTTCCTAAGGGTTTTAATCATAAAGGAATGTTAGATTTTGTCAAATGCTTTTTCTGCATCTGTTGAGATGATCATATGATTTTTGTTTTCATTTCTGTTTATGTGGTATATCATTACATTTATTTACTTGTGTGTGTTAAACCAACCCTGCATCCCTGGTATGAAACCCACTTGATCATGGTCGATTATCTTTTTGATATTGTGTTGAATTCAGTTAGCTATAGAAGATTTTTGCATCTATGTTCATCAGGGATATTGGTCTATAGTTTTCTTTTTTTGTTATGTCCTTTCCTGGTTTTGGTATTAGGGTAATGATGGCTTCATAGAATGATTTAGGGAGGATTCCATCTTTATCTTTTGCAATAGTTTCAGTAGGATTGGTACTAATTCTTCTTTGAATGTCTGATAGAATTCGGCTGTGAATCCATCTGGTCCTGCACCTTTTTTTTGTTGACAATTTTTTTTATTACTGTTTCAATCTCATTACTTGTTTTTTTTTTAAGAGTTTTTGTTTCTTCCTGGTTTAATCTGGGAGGTTTATATATTTCCACGAATTTATCCATCTCCTCTAGGTTTTCTAGTTTATGCACATAAAGGTGTTCATAGTAGTCTTGAATTGTCTTTTGTATTTCTGTGGTGTCAGTTGTAATATCTTCCATTTCATTTCTAATTGAGTTTATTTGGATCTTCTCTCTTCTTGGTTAATCTCACTAATGGTGTGTCAATTTTGTTTATCTTTTCAAAGAACCAGCTTTTTGTTTCATTTATTGTTTGTATTTTTGTTTGTTTCAATTTCATTTAGTTCTGCTCTGATCTTTGTTATTTTTCTTCTGCTGGGTTTGGGTTTGGTTTGTTCCTGTTTCTCTAGTTCCTTGAAATGTGACCTTAGATTGTCTATTTGTGTTCTTTCAGACTTTTTGATGTAGGCATTTATTACTGTGAACTTTCCTCTTAGCACAGCTTTTGCTATATTCCAGAGGTTTTGATTGGTTGTGCCATTATTATCATTCAGTTCAAATAATGTTTTAATTACCATCTTGATTTCACTGTTGACCCAAGGATCTTTCAGTAACAGATTATTTGATTTGCATGTATTTGTATAGTTTTGAGGGTTCCTTTTGGAGTTAATTTCCGGTATTATTCCACTGTGGTCTGAGAGAGTACTTGATATAATTTCAATTCTATTAAATTTATTGAGATGTGTTTTGTGGTCTATCATATGGTCTATCTTGGAGGATGTTCCATGTGCTGATGAAAAATAACATATATTCTGCAGTTGTTGGGTAGAATGTTCTATAAATATCTGTTAAGTCAGTTTGTTTTAAAGTATAGTTAAGTCCATTTTTTCATTGTTGACTTTCTGTCTTGATGACCTGTCTAGTGCTGTCAGTGGAGTATTGAAGTTCCCCACATTATTGTGTCTATCTCATTTCTTAGGTGTAGTAATAATTGTTTTATAAATTTGGGAGCTCCAGTGTTAGGTGCATATATATTTAGGATTGTGATATTTTCCTGTTGGACTAATCCTTTTATTATATAATATCTCTGTTTGTCTTTTTTAAGTGTTGTTACTTTAAGGTCTGTTTTGTCTGATATAATAGCTACCCCTGCTCACTTTTGGTGTCCATTTGCATGGAATATCTTTTTTCCACTCCTTTACTTTAAGTTTATGTGAGTCTTTACGTGTTAGGTGAGTCTCTTGAAGACACTAGATACTTGGTTGGTGAATTCTTATCCATCCTCCCATTCTGTATCTTTTAAGTGGAGCATTTAGGCCATTTACATTCAACATTAGTATTGAGATGTGAGGTACTGTTTTATTCATCATGCTAGTTGTTGCCTGAATACCTTGGGTTCTTAAAAATTGTGTTACTTTTTTATAGGTCATGTGATGTTTATGCTTTAAGAAGGTTCTATTTTGGTGTATTTTCAGGTTTTGTTTCAAGATTTACGGCTCCTTTTAGCAGTTCTTGTAGTGCTGGCTTGGTAGTGGTGAATTCTTTCAGCAGTTATTTGTCTGAAAACGGCTTTATCTCTCCTTCATTTCTGAAACTTAGTTTTGCTGGATATAAAATTCTTGGCTGATAATTATTTTGTTTAAGGAGGCTAAAAATAGGACCCCAGTCCCTTCTGGCTTGCAGGGTTTCTACTGAGAAATCTGCTGTTAATCTGATAGGTTTTCCTTTATAAGTTACCTGATGCTTTTGCTTCACAGCTCTTAAGATGTTTTCCTTTGTCTTGACTTTAGATAAACTGATGACTATGTGCCTAGGTGATTATGTTTTTGTGATGAATTTCCCAGATGTTCTTTGAGTTTCTTAAATATGGATATCTAGATCTCTAGCAAGACCAGGGAAGTTTTACTCGATTATTCCCTCAAATAAGTTTGCATAACTTTTAGATTGCTCTTCTTCCTCAAGAACACCAATTACTCTTAGATTTGGTCATTTAACATAATCCCACATTTCTTAGAGGCTTTGTTCATTTTTAAAATTCTTTTTTCTTTGTCTTTGTTGGATTGGGTTAACTCAAAAGCTTTGTCTTTGAGCTCTGAAGTTTTTTCTTCTGCTTGTTCAGTTCTATTATTAATACTTTTCAGTGTGTTTTGCATTTCTCTAAATGTGTCTTTTATTTCCAGAAGTTGTGATAGTCTTTTCTTTACCATATCTATTTATCTGGGAATTTTTTCAACCATATCCTGTATTTTTTTAAATTTATTTAAATTGATTTTCACCTTTTTCTGGTGCCTCTTTGCTTAGCTTAATAATCAACCTTCTGAATTATTTTTCTGGCAATTCAGAGATTTCTACTTGGTTTAGAGCCATTGCTGAAGAGCTAGTGTGATCTTTTATGGGTGTTATAGAACCTTGTTTTGTCACATTACTAGAATTACTTTTCTGGTTCCTTCTCATTTGGGTAGACTGTTTCAGTGGAAAGATATGGAACTCAAGGGCTGCTGTTCTGGTTCTTTGGTCCCACAGGGTGATCCATTGATGTGATGCTCTCCCCATTTCTCTAGGGACAGAGCTTCCTGAGAGCCAGACTGCAGTTATTGTTATTGTTTTTCTGGGTCTAGCCACCCAGTGGGGCTACCAGGATCCAGGCTAGTGCGGTAGAGTACTGTGATGTGACCCATCTTCAGTTCTCCCAGCTGTGGATACCAGCACCTGCTCTGGTAGAGGTGGCAGGGGAGTGAAGTGGACTCTGTGGAAGTCCTCGGTTGTAGTTTCGTTTAGTGCACCAGTTTTCTTGAATACTGGTTATGCTCACAGTGAAGTTGTCACGTGAACAGACTCAGGACCTCTGGTTAGCCAGGGTGTTGCACATGGTGGAATTAGCTGTTGTTTTCTCTTTCTTTGGAGCAGGGTTCTGCTATTAGTTGAGTTGGTTGGCCTCCAGCCAGAGGTGGCACAGAGTGCCAGCTGCAATAGTGGAAGGGGGATATAATCTTGCCCTACATTGGCCAGGATGAGTACTCAGGTTTCTCAGGTGATGGGCAGGGCCATGGAACTCCCAAGAGATTATGTCTTTTGTCTTTGGCTACCAGGACCAGTAGAGACAAACCATCAGGTGGGTGCAGGGTTAGGCAAGTCTGAGCTCAGACTCTCCTTGGGTGGGGCTTGCTGCAGCAACTATGGGGGATGGAGGGGTGGTTCTCAGGCCCATCGAGTTATGTTCCCAGGGAGATTATGGCTGCCTCTTCTGTATCATACAGGTCACTAGGGAAGTGGGGGAAAGCTGGCAGTGACATACCTCACTCCACTCCCATGCAGCCAGCAAGGCCATTCTCACCTTCACCAGGCCTCCCTAACTGCACTGAGTTTTTATCCAGGCAGCAGGAGAGCAGGGCTGAGATCTTGCCTTAGCCTAAAAGCCTCCCAGCTGAGAAAGCAAGCAGGGCTCTCAGTCCTTACCTCCCTGCCTGCCTGAACCTTTGGCTGTGACTTCTGTGTTTGTATCTGCACTTCCTGTTCACTCCTCTCTACTCCCCTGCCCTGGATTCTACTCAGGGAAGTTCGTGCTCTGTTGAAATTATTACAGAGTTCAGCTAGGAGCTTCCCTTACCCTGTGGCCTCTCCCCAGTTCCACTGGCTACGTTTCCTTTTCCAAGGACCTCTGTGAGATAAGGCCAGGAGTGGCTTCCCTGGGGCTTGAGCTGAGGACTGGGAATGCCTACAGGGCTCTTTCTGCTACTTGTACTTTTATATTTCACTTGGCTCCCTAAATCCATTTCAGCTCTGAGTATGGTTAAATCCTCCTGTGATCTGGATTTTTAGGTTCCCCAGTGAGGATGTGTGTTCAGAGGCTTTTTCCCCCTTTCACACTTTGGGAACTCACAGTTTTTTGGCTGTCTTGTGGCATTTGCAGCAGGAAGCCACTTCTTTCAAAGGGTCTGTGAATTTTTTCGGCTTTCCTGGTATATTCCTGTGATGATTCTTGGAGCCAAAGTTCACAATGTGAGTCTCCAGACACTGTTCTGTTCTTTCCAAGTGGGAGCTGCACATTAGTCCTGTCTCTTACCTGCCATTCTTTTTTTCTCCCTAACAGCTCCTACTTTAAGTTGACCTATCTTTGTTTTATGGAAGAACCCAGAAGGTAAACATATTTATTTCTTTCAAATGCTGAGCCCTCCTGCTCATTGTTGCCTCTTTCACTTACTAACTATACTTACTCCACTTACTAACTACAAAGCTGGTCTTATGCTGTGTACCATAGGACTTTTATGTGAATAATTAGGTATTTCTGATATGATAGAAAGTCAAATCTTCAATAAGTAAAGTCTGGGAGAGTGAGGCAGACTTTATATCATATTCCTTGCTATACAAATGTACTTAGAGTGAAGGTCTAGTGTATGCTTACACAACAGCACAAACGCGTAATGCTTATGCTAGTCAATTTTGAAATCAGCCTTTAGTGAGGGTGTGAGAGTCTTTCTATAAGACAATGCTGCCTAAACATTTGGGAACACACACACACACACACACACACACACTTGGTTAATGTTTTGAAGGAAATAGTGGAAGAGTAAAAATATTTTGCCTGAAGGGAGAGAAAAAATCTTTCCAGAATATTAAGAGTAACACCCATCTGAACTTCACAGAAAGTGTCATGGGTGTCAGTGATTAGAACTCATCAGATATTTGGCTGTCCTTTTCAACCAGAAGATCGATTTGAACCAGATTACCACATTCATGGTTTAGTTTTGAAGAGAGAAAGAGAGAGAAAACTAATTATTTGTCTCTTTGTTCAAAGGACTTTTGTATTGTATATCCCTGAAAAGCTCGTAGGGGAGCCAGCCTTCACATCCATTAAGGTTAGCCCTGAAACCGTTGAATTTGATCTCTTCCATTTGCCATCTGGATACAGTAGAGAAAAAGCTATGCTGTATTGGGTTGCTGGACACTATCCAGAAAATAACATGTCAGGGCATCAAAGGCTTGAGGCACTTGGTCCAGTCTGTCTAATGATCACAGGCAAGGTCTGCTCTCCAGTTTTATAATATGTTTTACTTTTTCAGTGACAATATATATCCCAGTAAAATAGATCACAAGGGTTACTGCCAACTTGTCAAAGCTAGGATACTTCCATCATAGACTTCAAAAAAAGACCATATTTTAATTGGGCAAAGCTCGACTGCCACAACTGAGGAAACTCCATCTCCCTTTATCCTAGTCTATCCCCTTTCTTATAGACAGCACTTACTGCAAGAAGGATTCTAATTCATAGATTGTTTCATCCCATCCCCAAGTCCCAAATTTAAAATCTCATTAATATTGACATTATTTAAAATTGTATTAATTATCCTGTTTGTAAGTGGGCCTAGTATCTGGCTAGTTAATGACCATACTGGCAGCTTTCCAGAAATCTGACAACCACATCTCATGATTCACACCAACTGGAGCCAATTGAAGCTGATTTTTTTTTTATTCTGTTATTTTAAAATGTGGATGGGAAGCAACAGCAGTGGCATGTCTCCTAGTCTCCTCCGAGATTGGGGAGGAGGCTTGCATAATAGGACTTATAATATCAGGGAGCATATGGCTGCATTTTAAGGTAGCTGGAAGCCATCTACACTGTGATAAAACAGGCCTTGGTTTGGTTCTTTGCAGGATGTACTTAGGAATTCATTTATAGCTTCTGCAGTAGGTAAAATTGTAGGGAATTGCTGTTTTGTCTCTTACACAGGGATGGGATGGCAAGAAGAGTTGCCAAATCCTAACCATGAAAATTACTTTTCTTGTGGACAGTAATGGTCCTCAACTATACTCTGATTACTAGGACAACTCCCAAATCTCCTAACCTGAACCAGGAAGCTGAAGAAGCCTTGCTAAGTTGTGGCTGGGTTACTAAAAGGGGTGTTGTGTACCTTGTTCAGGTTATCTGGAAGGTCCAAAGTTATTATATTCTGCTCCAAACTGATACTGTCGGTACTCCTATCTTCTCATCATTTAGGGACTTTACTCCAGAACTTTCTTGTTATTCTTTTCTTCTTTTAGATCCTGGTATTGAAAACAAAGTCTCCTCCAAACTATAAATCAAGCAAAGCAGTGTTAATTCTTAGCAATATTATCCCTGCTAAGCATTGTACACATACTCATAGCTTCCATTTGGGCACTTTCAGACTAGTCTGCCCCTTCCTATAGGTTGGTGACTTGTTTTTCCTTTAGTGTTTCCCTGCTCTCAGATCCCCTCTCTGGTTTAAAAATAAAAGAGGAAAGGCTGTGATAATCAAGTCATTACTAGAGCTGGACTTCCTGGCCCCACCGTCTCCTACCTGAGTTACTTAAACCCTTCTGTGCCTTAGTCACCTTATCTGTAAAATACGAATAATAATAGTGCCTATGTTATAGGTTTGTTTTGATAGCTAAGTAAGGTATATAAAGAAAAGAGCATAGTGTAGGAGAGTGCTCAGTACTGCATATATTTACTACTGTTGTTTCTTATTAGATATAATTTAGAATAGACAGGTTTACCTATTTTTAACCTCAAGCAAGTATTTAGCATCTTAAGCCTTTTATTAATTATTGTAAACGAAAAGAGCTTGAGGTCTGCTGAAAGAATTACAGAGATTAGCAAGCAGGAGAGTTGAAGCAAGAGAGATCCTTAAAATTTTATTATTGTCTTATTATAGTTGAAGAAATAGCAGAAGCATAGGGTGTTGGAAAGAGCCAAGAGGCTCAATCCCCTATGAGAAGGTAAACTCCAAAAGTGCAGGGATTTGATCTTTTTGTTCAGTTTTGTCTTACCAGTATCTAAAACAGTGCCTGGCCTCATGATGGTGACCTCCTTATCTTCAGTCATCTCCTTGATCTCAGCTTAATCCCTCACAAACTCCATGATTTTTTTAAAAGGACATTTATCTTTTACTTTTTAACCTTAAAAAAAAATTTACTGCCAATATCTGTCTAGACCCCTTCCTAGTCTTAAGGAATCACCTTTCTGAGTGAGCTTTGGGGTGACACAAACCCTTTCTGCTACTAAGGAAGCCAAATTGAGGGATATCCTTCCTTTCTTTACCCCCAGGTAAAATGAGCAAGGAAAGGCACATGACCTGGGCTCAGGCAATAGGTCTCACCTGCTTGGGCATATGACTCTTACAGGGGGCAACTAAGAGAAGAAGGGGTGGAGGATGAGATTCATGGTTGTGGTCTAGGCCCTAGCAGTATACAGTGGCAGTGGCAGCATCCTGACTGCGTTGTTTCTGCTACTCAGCCTTTTCTGCTTTAGGTAGGCAAACTCAATTTGTTGCATACAGTAAGAAATTTTGAATGGCTTCAAATACAGATCTTGTCATCACTAACAGTAGAGTAACTTCACAAATATCACCTTTTAGCATTCTAGTCTCTAAACCCTACCTACTGACTGTGGACTCACTTAGTCAACTATGTTTCAACCTCATCATGTCACTTATCTATTGACCTTACTTCTTTCTCATGATGTGTCACCCTGCTCCTTACGGTCAGTCATGGTAGTCACTGCCTTGCAAATACTCTCAATCCCTTTGCAGTCTCTTCCTCTGTTGTGTGCACTCAGCAAACCCCCACTTACTCTTCACTTTCTTCACACTTATGCTCAAGCAGCCAAACAAGACTGCAGAAGAATATTACATATTACAGTTAGCTAACTTTAAATTCCAGAACAAAAACTGGAAATGGGCATTTACTGTTGCCTGGTAACTGTTTTTCTAGTAAATTGGCTTGCCCCACTCTCTGAAACTCTGTGTTATTTCTACTTCTGAAACTCTCCTTACTTCCCAGACAGATAATGTTCTCACTTCATACTTCATTAAGAAACTAGAATGAGACATGAGCACCATATTTTTATGTTAGCAGTACGCCTGTGTTCTCTGTTGTTGCAAGACACAATGGAAGAGATGTTCCTGCTCTTAACATTGGTTGCTCAGTCCTTCTGTGTTCTGCATTTACTCTCTGCTGACTTTGATGATTCAACACCTGTTTTTATATTCTCTCTCTTCTGCATCATAAATGTCCCCCTCTGTGCTGGGTAATTTCCATCACCATAAAAACTGCTCTGATATTTCCCAATTAAAAAACAATTTCTTGGCTCTACATCTTTCTTTACTGTTGCCGTACTTCTCTGCCACCTTTCATGGTAAACTTTTCTAATAAAGTTGTCAGAGTTGGGTACGTAAGGAATTTAGACATCGCCACTTCATCCTAACAACAATTAAAAAGCTGAACAGGCCGGACGTGGTGGCTCACGCCTGTAATTGCAGCACTTTGGGAAGCTGAGGCAGCCAGATCACCTGAGGTCAGGAGTTTGAGACCAGCCTGACCATCATGGTGAAACCCCGCCTCTACTAAAAATACAAAATTAGCCGAGCGTGGTGGCGCATGCTTATTATCCCAGCTTCTCAGGAGGCTGAGGTAGGAGAATCGCTTGAACCCGGAAGGTGGAGGTTGCAGTGAGCCAAGATCGCACCACTGCACTCCAGCCTGGGCAACAAGATCAAAACTCCATCTCAAAGAAAAAAAAAAATCTGAACAAACTCAAAAACCAAACCTTCTTAGATCTGTCAAAGAAATGAGGTCATAGGGAAGACTTTTGCCCCCAAAAATTGGAGATACAGATATTTGGATACAGAGAACCACAATGTACTGGTATAAAAACCCATGAGCAGAAACCTCCTTAGGAACCAGTGACCGAGCAGGGATATCCAAGCTGTAATTGATGAACTCCTGGAGGCTCAGCATGGAGAACTCTTGACAGTTGAAAATTTGAGGGGGACTCAGTCATGTGGGGAAGCCTACATTTTTGTGAATTTTCCTTCCAGAAGTTTTACCAGGTTCTCACAACAAATATTAGAGAAAAATCCTCTAGTGCTTCCAGCAGGGAGAAGGGGAAAGGAGCCATTTTGAAATATGCCAGAGCACTCTTTTTAACAAGGCCTCAGGGGAAACTATTTTACCAGAGACTAATCTACTGAAATTTTGTCATAGTTGAACCTACCTGGAAGAAGGCAGATTCCCAACTTCAGCCTCCTCTAGCCATCCTGTCTCACCTAAGAGGGGGAGAGAGATGAAAAAATAAGCTGAAAAGCACTTGTGAATTTCACAGTTCAGGATCACAGGTTCACCAAATCACTGAGACCTAATCATAAGACTATAGAATACTTCATTGCCCCCTACAACTTGCCACTACACTATTAAAAGCCTGTTTACTGAAGTTCCTTTTACCTAGTAGATTATGTCCACCTTTGAACAAAAAGTTACAAGATATACTAACCAGTAAAAAACACAATTTGAAGAGACTAAACAAGCCTCAGAACAAGAGTCAGATATGTCAGGAATATGAGAATTATTAGACCAGGAATTTTTTTTGACTATGATTAATATGTTAAGGGCTTTAATGGAAAAAGTAGACAACATGAAAGAGCAGATAGGTAATTTAAGCAGAGAGATGGGAATTCTAAGAAAGAAGTTTTAAAATGCTAGAGATCAAAAACATTGTATTAGAAGTGAAGAATGCCTTTGATAGGTTCATTAGTAGGGTGGACATAGTCGTTGAAAGGACCTCTGAGCTTGAGACAACAGAAACTTCCAAAACTGAAAAGCAATGACAAAAATAAAAGATAAACAAGAAAAGAATATCCAAGAACTATGGGACAACTATAAAAGTTATAAATACATGTAATGAAAATACTTGATGGAGAAGAAAAAGAGACAGGAACAGAATCAGTATTTGAACAAAAATGACTGAGAATTTTCTCCACATTAATGTTAGACAGCAAACACAGATCCAGGAAACTCAGAGACCACCAAGCAAGATAAGTGCAAAAGCAAATAAATAAAACCCCCAAAACTATACCTAGGCATATCATATTCAAAACTCAGAAAATCAAATATTAAAAAAGTCCTGAAAGAAGCCAGTGGGAATAAACACCTATAGAGGAACAAAGATAAGAATTACAATTGACTTCTCTTCAGAATCCATGCAAGCAAAAAGAGAGTGGAGTGAAATATTTAGTGTTAAGAGGAAAAAAAATCAATCTGGAATTCTGTTCCCTGTGAAATTATTGTTTAAAAGTGAAGAAGAAATAAATACTTTCTTAGACAAACAAAGATTGAGAGAATTTGTTACAGGACACTTGCCTTGCAAGAAATGTTAAAAGAAGTTCTTCAGAGAAAAGGAAATTGATATAGGTCAGAAATTTGGAGCTACATAAAGAAAGGAAATGCATCAGAGAAAGAATAAGTGAAAGTAAAATGGAAACTTTAATCTTTCTTATTCTCAATTTAGCTAATAGATAACAATTTGTTCAAAATAATAATAGCAACAATGTATTTGATTACATATGCATATATATATGCTTATTTATGCTTATATATAAGGGAAATGAATGACACCAATGAAACAAGGATGGGAAGAAGGAATTAGGCATATTTTGTTATTACTAGGTATTTGTACCCCCTGTGAAGCAGTAGGTGTTATTTCAAAGTCACTGAAATTAGTTGTAAATGTATAGTGCAAAGTCTAGGGCAATCATGTAGAAAAGTATAAAAAGTGTAATAGATATGCTAAAAAAGGAAAGAAAATGGAATCATATAAAATGCCCAATTAAAAACTACAGAAAAGTGTGGAAGACAAAAATAAGAACAAAAAAAAAGACCAAAAAAAAAGGCAGAAAAGTGTGGAAGACACAAATAAGAACAAAAGGCCACAAGTAGAAAACAGTAGCAAATATGGTAGATATTAATCCACCTATGTCAATAATCATTTTAAATGTCACTGGTTTAAATATACCAATTAAAAGACAGAGATTGTTGAAGTGGATCAAAAAAACCAACAAGAATCAACTTATGTTGTCTACAAGAACCCCACTTTAAATATAAAGACACATATGGATTTAAAGTAAAGAGATGGAGATATACCATGATAAAACTAAATAAAAGAAACTAGCTAAAAGGGGATCAACTGTATTAATTTCAGACAGGACAGACTGAATGTCAAGGAAAGTTATCAAGGATAAAGAGAAACATTATATAATGATAAAGAGGTCAATTCTCTAAAAAGACATGATAATCTTTAATGTGTATGTGCCTAACAACCAAGTGTAAAAATACACGAGGCAAAAACTGATAGAACTCCAAAGAGAAATAGATGAATGCACTCTTATAGTTGGAGAAATGGACAGATCTAGCAGGCAGAAAATTAGTAAGGCCATAGAACTCAACACTCCCTAAATCAACTGAATAGAACTGACATCTATAGATGATTTGTATCTAACAATAGTAGATTGCACATCTTCTTAAGCTTACATGGAATATTCACCAAGATAGACCACATTCTGAACCATAAAACAGACCTTAACAACTTTCAGAGAATAGAAATCCTACAATGTCTGATCTTAGACCATATGGAATTAAACTAGTAGTCAGTAACAGAAAGATAGCTGGAAAATCCTCAAATACTTGATGATTAAACAACAAACTTATAATAGCACGGTGCTCAAATATAAAATCTCAAGAGAAATTCTAAAATATTTTAAATTCCATGAAATTGAAGGTACAACTTATTGAAATTTGTGGGATGCAGTGAAAGCAGTGCTTAGAGGGAAAATTATAGCATTAAATGAATATATTTGAAAAGAAAAAGATCTAAAATCAGTTATCAGAACTTTCACCTTAGGTAGTAAACTAGCAAAATAAAAGCACATTAAGTTGAAAATAAGCAAGTGAAAATAAATAATAAATTGGAGCAGAAATCAATGAAATTAAAAATGGGAAATCAATAGGGAAAACCTACAAAACCAAAAACTAGTTCTTTGAACAAAGTTCAGTAAAATCAATAACATGCCTCCCAAAAAAACAGTAATAAAATCACTACCCCTTAGCCAGGCTAAGAAATAAAGAGAGATGACACAAATTACTTATATCATAAATGAAAGAGAGAATATTACTATGGATCCCACAGACATTAAAAGGATAATAAAGGGATGTTATGAACAACCCTGTGCCCACAAATTTAATAACCTAAATAAAATGGGCCAATTCCTTGAAAAGCACAATTTGCTAAAACTCACAGAAGAAGAAATAGACAATCTGAATGGGTCTAAATCTGTTAAATCAATTGAATCAATAATTTAAAACCTTCCAAAATATAAAGCACCAGGCCTAGATGGGTTCGCTGATGAACGCTAGTAGATGTTTTAGGAAGAAATTGTACCAATTCTCTGTAATCCCTTTCAGAAGATAGAAGCAGAGGGAATACTTCCAAACTCATTCTGTGAACCCAGGCATTACTCTATACCAATAAAAGACAAAATACAAAGACATTATAAGAAAAGAAAATTATAGATCAGTATGTCTTAGGAATATGGATGCAAAAATCATCAACAAAATACTAGCAAAGTGAATCCAACAATGCATAAAAAGAACTATACACCATAATCAAGTGGGATTTATATCAGGTATGCCAGGCTGGTTTAATATTTGAAAACCAATGAATGCAATCCATCACATCAACAAACTAAAAAAGAAAAATCACAAGATCATGTCAATAGATGAAAAAAAGCATTTAACAAAACACAACACTCATTCATGATAAAAACTCTCAGTAAACCAGGAATGGAAGGGAACTTCCTCAACTTGATAAAGAATGCCTGTGAAAGACCTGCAACTAACATCATACTTAATGCAGAGAAACTTGAAGCTTTCTGCTAAGGTTAGAAACAAGACAAGGATGTCACCACCCCTTTTCAACATTGTGCTGGAAATCCTAACTAATCTCTCTCTCTCTCTTTCTCTTTCTATTTCTCCAATTATAACAGTGCATTCATCTAGAGAGAGAGAGAAAGGCATTATATAGGAAATAGGTAGAAGGAGACTATATCAGTTGACTGTATATATATATGTACAGTCAAAGCAAAGGCAATACAATGGAAGAAAGGGTCTTCATCAAATGATGCTGGCGTGATTAGACACCTGCTTGAAAGACACGAATCTAGACACAGACATTACACCCTTCACTTAAATCAAAATGGATCCTAACACTAAATGTAAAATGCAAAACTATAAACCATGTAGGAGACAGCAGAGGATAAAGTTTACATGACTTGGGTATAGCAGTGACATCCATAAATGAAATAATTGCTAAGCTGCACTTCATTATAATTATAAACTGCTGCTCTGCAAAACACGTCAAGAAAATGAGAAGTCAAGCCACAGACTAGGAGAAAATATTTGCAAAAGACAAATCTGATAAAGGACTGTTACCCAAAAATATACAAAGAACTCTTATAACTCAATAATAAGAAAATGAACAACCCAATTGAAAAACGGGCAAAAGACCTGAACAGACACTTAAACAAAGATATACAGATGGCAAGTAAGCATATCAAAAGATGTTCAACATCACTTATCATTAGGGAACTGCAAATCAAAACAACAATGAGATGTGACTACACACCTAATAGAATGGCCAAAATTCAAAGCACTAATACCTCCAAATGCTGGCAAGAATGTGAAGTGACAAGAACTCTCATTCACTGATGGTAGGAATGCAAAATAGTACAGACACTTTGGAAGACAATCTGGCAGTTCTTACAAAACTAAATATACTCTTACCATACAATCTGGCACTCATGCTCCTTGGTGTTCACCCAAGTCAATTGAAAACTGTGTTCCAAAAAACCTGCATGTGGATATTTGTGGCAGCTTTATTTATAATTGCTAAAAGTTGGAAGTATCCAAGATGTCTTTTAGTAGGTGAATGGATAAATAAACTGTGGTACATCCAGACAATGGAACATTCTTCAGCACTTAAGAGAAATAAACTATCAAGCTATGAAAAGATACGGAGGAAATTTAAATGCATATTACTAAGTAAAAGAAGCCAATCAGAAAATGCTACATATTTTATGATTTCAACTATATGACATTCTAGAAAAGGCAAAACTATGGGGACAGTAAAAAGCCTAGTGGGTACCCAGGCTTTGGAAAAGGGAGAGATGAATAGCCACAGCACAGAGGATTCTTAGGGCAGTGAAACTCTCCTACATGATACTACAATGGGGGATACATGTTATTATACATTTGTCCCAATCCATAGAATATACAACTCCCAAGGGAAGACCCTAGTGTAAACTATGGAGTTTGGGTGACTATGATGTGTCAGTGTAGGTTCATTGTTAACAAATGTACCACTATAGTGTGGGATGCCAGTAGTGGGGAAGGTGATATATATGTGGGGATAGAGGATATATGGGAACTCTATTTTCTGCTCAATTTTGCCGTGAACCTAAAACGTCTCTAAAAAATAAATTTATTAATTTTAAAAAACCTGTTAATACTTTCTCTACTTCTGACCTTCTAAAACAGCCTATTCCAAGTTGGTTTTTATTCCATTCTCTTCCTTCTACCTATTTCCTATCTTTCTTATTAAAATCTTTGGTAACTTTCACAGTGCCAAATCCAGTGGTCAATATTTATACTCATATTCTTTGATCAGTCATTAGCATTTGACACAGTTGACTCCACCCTCCCTCCTAATACGCTTGTTTTTTTTTGTTGTTTTTTTTTTTGAGATGGAGTCTCACTCTGTTGCCCAGGCTGGAGTGCAGTGGCTCCATCTCGGCTCACTGCAACCTCCACCTCCCACGTTCAAGTGATTCTCTGCCTCAGCCTTCCGAGTAGCTGGGATTACAAGCACGCATTACCACACCGGCTAATTTTTGTATTTTTAGTAGAGACAGGGTTTTGCCATGTTGACCAGACTGGTCTCGAACTCCTGGCCTCAAGTGATCCGCTCACCTAGGCCTCCCAAAGTGCTGGGATTACAGGTGTGAGCCAATCACGCCTGGCCTAATGCCCTTTTTTAATGCCTTGGTTTCTAGGACACCACATGCTCCTGTTTTACTCCTACCTCCCTGGCTGCACTTTGTCGGTCCCTTATCTTGGCTCCCCACTCCACCAACCTGTATGAGTTGGCAGCTCCTAAGCTACCTCCTGAGTTCTCTACCACACAGTTTCCCTCAGTGAGCTCATTTGGTTTCATCTTTTAAATGCCATGAATATGCTGATGATTTTTAAAGTTACTGTTCCAACTCTCCCCTATGCATTAAATTTGTCTCCATTTACCTGATTAACATTTGTATATAGAAGACTAATACTAAGCATCTTAAACTTGTCCAAAATAGAATATTTGATGATAAATTTCCATTTAGTCCCATCACAGAAAATGGTCCTAGGTACCACTTTTACCAATTAATCCTTAGTATTCATCCTTGGTACCACCCTTTTCCTCAGCCCCACACCCATTTCATCAGCAAGTCTTATTGAAATTCCCTTCCAAGTATTTGTGAAGTCTGTCCACATCTCTCCATTTGCTTGCCAAAAATACCCTAATCAAATCCACTGCTGCTGCTTACCTCTGCTCCTGCAATGATTTTCCTGCTTGGATTCTTGACTTCCTTCTATCATTTCTTGATCTAGAGGCCAGAGTAATCTTTGTAAAATATAAATCTGATTGAAGCACTCCTTTCTTAAAAATCCTTGAATCATTTGTCAGTCCAAGCTCCTTGTCATAGCATACAAGGCCTTGTATGATCTGCTCCCTCACTGCTTTTCCAACCTCATCTCCTGCTGCTCTTCTTCCCGTGATCACTGCACACCAGGAACACTGATTTCCTTTTTTGTTCTTGATGGCTTTTTTTTTTTTTTTGGCCTCTTCTTACAATTTGTTATCTCCCATATTATTTAGGTAAAAGTTCAGATGTCATGTGTTCCAAGGTACTTTTCATGTGCGTCCTATCTAAAGTAGGGAATTCTCCATTACTCCGTTATTTCACCGTGTTTTTTTTTTTTCATGGCACTAATCACATTCTGTATTTATCATTGTTATTTCCTTTCTTATTTTTTACATGTCTCTTTATGGAATTTGAGCTCCACAATACCAGGGCCACATATTAGATGCTGAACAAATATTTGTTGAATGAATGACTCTCCCACTAATTTAGTGTTCTTGGGCAATTTGGTTAATTTCTTGAGGCATCAGTTTTTTCATCAGAAATGTGTTGCTGTTTGACTTTTTTATATTTATATTTTTATATTTTATATTTTTAATATTCTTCTGTTATATGATTCTCAAAAGGAAGAAAATGGAGGCAAGGACACCAGTCAAAGGTTATTGTTAAGATTATAGGTATGGGGGGAAAGGATCCTAATATTATGGGTATTAGATAGTTTAAAAAGAATTTGTTACATCTATGTATATTGACCTGGAAGGATGTCTATGGTATATTGTAAGATGGAAATAAAAGCAGAGTAATATATGGAAATATATGGAAATATGGAAAGTGGAAATAAAGGCCTGGCTCAGTGGCTCATGCCTGTAATCCCAACACTTTGGGCGGACGAGGTGGGAGGATCACTTGAACTCAAGCTCAGGAGCTTGAGACCAGCCTGAGCAATATAGTGAGATTCTATCTCTATTTAAAAATATATATTGTTTTATTTTAAAAATATATTTTTAATTAAAAATAATACATTTTTAATTAAAAGAAAAAATATATTTTTCCTTTTAATTAAAAGAAATATATTTTTCTTTTAATTAAAAAAGAAAGTAGAAATAAAGTGCAGAGTAACATAGATCCCAATTTTGTTTAAAATTTGCGCTAACATATGTAAATTGTTTGATATTTTTAAATAAAGGTATAGATATATACACTTGAGTCTTAATGTTGATGGCTTTATTTAGGGGTAATATGAAGGAAAGAAGAACAAATTTTTTACCTTTTACTTTATATAGTTCTATATTATTTGACTTGTTACCAGAATTATTTGACAATTTTTTAAAAGCTAGTACGGTGAAGAGGAGTAAAAAGATGACATTATGGCCTGAAGTTTCAGTACAAAAAAGTTAAAGTACTAATTCTCCTTTAAACCACAGTATTCCTTTTCCAGAGCTTCTAAAGGAGATATTGGGTCAGCGGCATATGATAATTAAAATAGTATATTATTAACTACTAGGTATGGGCCTGATATTCCTATGTCTAGCTCTTGTAAACTTGATTAGGCCCAAAGCTCTTGACCCAAACCCAAATGTTGGGATGTGAATTACCACCTATCTGAGGTAATGGGTACCAGAGACCAACTTGAGCTCCTGCATGAGGGAAGAGCAAGTCAAAGAATCCAGACCTGGCCCTAGCATAGGCTTATAGGGATAACAGAAAGGGCAAGACTCCTCTGGTGAAAAAGAAACAAAAAACCACAAAACCCAAAACAACCAACCAACCAACAAACAAGCAAACAAACATGGACCAGTCATGGTCCTTGAAGTTAGTCAATTCGAGGAGCAATTCTTTGACACAAGTAGTAAACAAGATCAGATAAAGAAAGTAAGCTCTCTTGTTCTCTTTTCTGTGAATATTACCTGTTGTAGCAGAAAAAAAAAAGTAGAAAACAGCTGCTTTAGATCCCCATTTATTGAGAATAAAAAATGAGGAACCAACAAAGACAAAATTAGAGAAATCAGAGTGTAAAATACAAACAACGCAGTGTAGCTTCATGAAAATGAGAGGGGAGTGTTTTATAGGATGATAATAAACAGTGTCAGTTGATAGATTCAAAGAGATCATTGAAGAGCAGCAAGACAAAAACAGCCTATTGGATTAAAGGATTAGGAATCATTTTTTTTTTTATTTTAGAAGAGCTTTAGTAATTCTGTGGGTAAGAAAGCAGATTGCGGAGAGATTAAGGTAGGGGGTAGCTTATGGGGAGTTAAAGTGGTGGTGGCAGGTATAAAGTTCTTAGAGGAATATTTGGGAAGAGTAGGAAAGGGAGAAATGACCCAAGATGGAGGTAAACCTCTTTATATTTCCATAGAGTAAGAAAGACCTGAAGGATCTGATAAAGAAAGATTAAAGATGGAAAAAACAGAAAACCTGATGGAGAAATATTCTGAAGAACACAGAAAAGATAGAATTTGTAGCACTGTGGGAAAGGGTTAATCTTAGAGGGACCCCTTTCTGTGAAGTCAAAGACAGAGGATGGTTATCTATATGGAAATATTTAGAAGTACGAAGTAGAAAAGTTGGTACAATGTACTGAATTCAGTAAAGTAAGAACTGAGGTTACTGGTTAAATAGAGAGAAGCTCTTGGGAGCTTAAGCAGACTGGAGATTTAAAATTAGTTCTAAGTAAAATAGACCAATGAATTGGGTGTGCTTGGCACAATCACAAGTGAACTATAGACTTCTCAAGGGAATTACTATTTCATGACTGTTGTGTTCCCACTCCTCAACACAGTGTTTGGTACATGGCTAGTGCTCAATAAATGTAAATGGATGGGTGAATGAATGAGGATCTGGTATTTTTATTTTAACTGAATCAAATTATTGCCCACCCCGCCACTGCCACCACTGCTTCCAACAAGGGCCTGGGTGAAGTTAAATGTAATCATTAAACTAAGTCCATAGTGGTCTGCAGTTTGTAAACAGGACTTAATAAAATAGATGGTTATCTTTTTTATAAGCCCAAAATTGTGTGTGTTGGCTTTTTTAGGATAAAGGGTAATGGTAATATTTTATTTTGGCAGTGCTGGATGAAAAGGAGGAGTTGTTAGATCTAGCACACATTGTTCTGCGGCTTGTAGCTCTGGAATATTTGTGGTTTCAGTGGCCCTTAAGGAGCCTGCTCTTTCCTGCTCTTGCGTCCTCATCAGAATGTTCCAGTAACTTTGAGATAGTTCAGATCTCCCTATTTAAAACTGAAGAAATGACTAGCATGTTTGTTAGAGAGGCTTGGGAGCTTGTGTTCAGGAATCCTGTGTTAGATGTGATAAGTGAACACCAGGATTGCAGATTTGAGGACATGTGGGTTTACTTCAGTAAAAGATTTTGATGAAAAAGAGGACAGGAACAGACGCTGCTTAAAAACATAAATAGGCTTATAGCCTTTTATTTTTCTATGAGAATAAAGAGGAAAGTAATTATGAAATTATCTCATTTACTCATTTATTTAATAAGTATATATTAAGCACCTGTATTATGCAGAGAAAAATGTTAGTAAAATGTGACTTGTTAACTGGGAAACATTTTGACTATCTTCATAAAAAGTAGCATGACTCTTAAATTGTTTTTATTTTATTTTTATTTTTATTTGTACAAATTTGTGGCATACGTGTGAAGTTTTGTTACATGTATATAATACATAATGTGAAATTTTGTTATATGTATATAATACGTAGTGATCACGTAAGGGTAGTTAGGGTGTCCATCATCCAAGTACAATACATTTTTGTTAACTATAGTCACCCTACTCTGCTGCCAAACATTGAATTTATTCCTTTTATCGAACTGTATGTTTGTACCCTTCAACCCACTTCTCTTCATCCTCCCCTCTCACTCACACTCATCCCTCCCAGTCTCTGTTATCTATCTTTCCACTCTTTACTTCCATATGATAAATATTTTAGCTCCTACATATGAGTGAGAAGATGGGATGTTTGTCCTTTGGTGCCTGGCTTATTTCACTTGCCAGGGAGGGTGGCTCAAGCCTATAGTCCCAGCACTTTAGAAGGCCAAGGTGGGAGGATCACTTGAGCCCAGGAGTTCGAGACCAACCTGGGCAACATGGTGAAATCCCATCTCTACAACAAATACAAAAATTAACCGAGTGTGGCTATTCAGGAGGCTGAGGTGGGAGAATCACTTGAGCTTGGGAGGTCGAAGCTACAGTGAGCCGAGATCAGGCCACTGCACTCCAGCCTGGGTGATAGAGTGAGACCCTGTCTCAAAACAAACAACCCCCCCTCTCCCAGTTCTATCCACATTGCTGTAAATGAAAGGATTTTATTTTATTTTTTAATGTCTGAGTAGCATTCCATTGTATATATGTACACATTTTCTTTATCCATTCATCTGTTGATGAACACTTAGATTGATTCCATAGCTTTGCTATTGTGAATAGTGCTGCAATAAACATGTGAGTGCTGATATCCCTTTGATATATTGGTTTCTTTTTCTTTGGGTAGATACCCACTAGTGGGATTGCTGGATCAAATGGTAATTCTATTTTTAGTTTTTTAAGAAATCTCCATACAGTTTTCCATAGAAGCTGTACTAGTTTCCATTCCCACCAGCAGGGTATAAGAATTCTCTTTTCTCCACATCCTCACCAACATCCATTATTTTCTACCTTTTCTGATTTGGGTAAGATGATATCTCGTTGTGGTTTTGATTTGTATTTCTCTGATGATTAGTAATATTGAAGATTTTTTCAAATACCTATTTGCCATTTTCATGTCTTCTTTTGATGAATATCTATTGATTTCCTTTCCCTACTTTTTAATGGGATTGCTTTTCATTTGTTTGTTTGTTTTGCTGTTGAGCTGAGTTCCTTGTATATTCTGGGTATTAGTCCCCTGTCAGATGAGTAGTTTGCAACTATCTTCTCCCATTCAACAGGTGTCTATTCACTCTGATTATTTCTTAAACCAAAATTAAGCTTTGAAGTTTAATTAGGTCCTATTTGTCTATTTTTAGGTTTGTTGCCTGTGCATTTGAGGACTTAGTCATAAATTCTTTGCCTAGACCAGTGTCCAGGAGGGCTTTTCCTGGGTTTTCTGCTAGTATTTTTATAGTTTAAGGTCTTATGTTTACGTTTTTAATCTATTTTGAGTTGATTTCTATATATGGTAAGAGATAAGGGTTCAGTTTCATTCTTCAATATGTGGCTCTCCAATTTTCCCAGCATTATTTATTGAAGAGGATGTCCCTTCTCCAATATAAGTTTGTGCCTATTCCAAATTTATTTCCTAATGAAAGTTGAAATAATTCCGATACTAAAACACACATTTATCCTCTACTAACTAGATGACATTAGGAGTTTGCTGTTTCTTCCTTACTGCTGAAGACATTAGTAAGACCAAAGCATTTTCCTCCATATTGCTTTTGGTTCTTAGGAATCTTCGCAGTGGTAGGAAACCCTGACCCCTTGAACCATTGCAGCAGCAGGTGAGCAGGAAAGGAACTAGATTTCAAAATATTTTGTTTTAAGATGTGTTTTGTTGTATTGAAGTCATCATACAACATCTGATATTGATTTTGAGACTCTTAATTCATTCTTTTTAAAGATTGAGATTAAAAAACCTAAACACATTTCCACGCAGTTTTCCCATAAATCCCATCCATTAACTCAACTCAAAACATCCTGATCCTGCAGTCTTGTGCTGTGTTTCTGCCCTTGCTGAATTAGGAGTGCTCTTGGGTGTCTCGTGGGGTATGTGCAGTGCTGTCTTCTGGAAAAGAGAAAATGACACTGTGTTATAGGTTCAATGTATACTCTAGCTAAGGGCAAAACTAGTCAAAAATCAAACTGAATTTATATTGAATTTCCCTATATACTTGTGAATGCCTCTTTCACAGAACATTGTTAAAATAAATATCAGGGCCAGGCATGGTGGCTCACGCCTGTAATCCCAGCACTTTGGGAGGCTGAGGTGGGTGGATCACCTGAGGTCAGGACCTCAAGACCAGCCTGGCAAACATGGTGAAACCACATTTCTACTAAAAATACAAAAATTAGCCGGGCATGGTGGCATTTGCCTGTAATCCCAACTACTCGGAAGGCTGAGGCAGGAGAATCACTTGAATCCAGGAGGTGGAGGTTGCAGTGAGCTGAGATCGTGCCATTGCACTCCAGCCTGGGTGACAGAGCGAGACTCTGTCTTAAAAAATAATAATAAAGGCCGGGCACGGTGGCTCATGCCTGTAATCCCAGCATTTTGGAAGGCCAAGACAGGTGGATCACCTGAGGTCAGGAGTTCGAGACCAGTCTGGCCAACATGGCAAAACCTCGTCTCTACTAAAAATAACAAAAATTAGCTGGGCGTGATGGCGGGCACCTGTAATGCTAGCGACTCGGGAGGCTGAGGCAGGAGAATCGCTTGAACCCGGGGCAGAGGTTGCAGTGAGCCGAGATCGTGCCATTGTACTCCAGCCTGGGCAACAAGAGCTAAACTCTGTCTCAAAAGAAAAATAATAATAAAATAAAATAAATATCAGGAAATTATCACATAACATCTACTCTGAACGTTAAAGTGAGATTACTTGCACTCTAAGGAGAGTTGAGGAACTTTATAAAGAGTTTATGAGGTAGCTTTTAAGCACTTATTATTCTAAGAGTATTTTATTAAATTTAATGTATTAGGAGTTTTTTTATTTTGTTTTGTTTTGTTTTGATACAGTGTCTCACTCTGCTGCCTTGGTTGGAGTGCTGTGGCACGATCTTGGCTCACTGCAACCTCCACCTCCTGGGTTCAAGCGATTCTTCTGCCTCAGCCTCCCGAGTAGCTGGGACTACAGGCGTGTGCCACCATGCTCGGCTAATTTTTGTATTTTTAGTAGAGACGGGGTTTCACCATATTGGCCAGGCTGGTCTCGAACTCCTGACCTCGTGATATGCCCACCTCGGCCTCCCAAAATGCTGAGATTACTGTTCTGATAGTTGTAGGTATTGTTACCTGAAAGATGGCCAGCTGGGATAGGCAGTCTGGGAAGGGATAATTTGAAAATTTTCTCTACTCATCTTGGTAAACGGCCTGCCTCTATCTTCATCCATCATGGGGACTCTGAGTGTCATGGGATTTAAGATGAGACTTCAGCTCCTGCATTCTGTAAGCCTCGTGTAGTATTCATTTCTACTTCATTCATATGCATATATTGAATCCCCGCTCTGTTGGTGTTAGGATTAACAGCATGGTTCTTTACCTCGAGGATTTCACTGGCTGTTGAGGGTAGTGGACATGTAGGAAAAGTAAGTTACAGTACAACTATGTGCTATAATAGAGGGAGGACAAAGCATTGTAGTTGCTTACAGGAGCAAGTGACTCATCTTGTCCTGGGGATTTGGAGAGTGCTCCACAAATGTGGTAACAGCTGCACTGGGTTTTAAAAGATATATTGAAATTTGTTAGGTCAAGAAAGGGATGCCAGGTAGAGAGAATTGCCAAGTGCAAAGTCTTGGAAGTTAGCAAGAGTATGGAAGTAAAAGAAGTATACAATTCATGGAGTGGAATGGTAGAAGAAAAAGGCTGAAAAAGTAGACTTGATTCTTATTAACCCAGTAGTGCCGGTGGGGTGGGAGGTCAGCAAAAAAGTTAAAATTGTCAGAAATATGAGAGAACTTGAAAAATACTTTGTTATATAAAACATCTGATCAGTAATTGGGCTATTTTTTCTGCTACAGTATTTTTAAAAATCACACATTTCTTTTTTTTTTTTTTTTGCTTTTTTTTTTGTTATACTTTAGGTTTTAGAGTACATGTGCACAATGTGCAGGTTTGTTACATATGTATCCATGTGCCATGTTGTTTTGCTGCACCCATTAACTCGTCATTTAGCATTAGGTATATCTCCTAATGCTGTCCCTCCCCCCTCCCCCCACCCCACAACAGTCCCCGGAGTGTGATGTTCCCCTTCCTGTGTCCATGAGTTCTCATTGTTCAATTCCCAGATAGAAAATAAACAAAGAAAACCACTTCAGTATAACTCGACTGGTGACATTTCAATAACATTGTTTTTACCCAGCTGGGGTTCCACCTGTCCACACAAAACAGCTCTGTTCCACTTGGTACATACATTTCTCACTGTCCTTTACTGTTTGATGGTCCAGACATGAGTATTTACAGTTACCTTCAGAGTAACTATAATTATTTGATAGTAACAACAAAACAAAAGTCTGTGTTATTTTTCCCAAAAGTGTCCAGGAGTTTACCAGTTGAGGCAAGCAATGGTATCACTTGTGGTACCAGGTATTTTATCATTAATAACTTTTCATGGTACAGTAATTTGTCATCTAAGTAGATGAAAAGTAATGCACTTTCAAGATACATTTTCAAACCACGTGTTTGAAATTGTCAAAAATAAGAGCACTATTTGATTTTTTAAATGGAAACATTGTAATTGTACATATTTATGGGGTACAATTTAATATTTCAATATATATGTATATAGTATAAGAAGCCATATTCTATTTATGCTAATTATTTTATCTACTAAAATGTAGTATAGAGAAGAATTATGTACAACATTTGAAAATTTACAGTTGGGGAAGGAGGAGTCTCAAAAACTCGTAAGTAAATTGCATTTAAAATTATGACAATTTGAGTGTGAGTGTTGATTTTATGGTGGAGCTATTGAAAAATTATAATTTATTGACAGAGCATATTTGCAAAAGTAGAATGTACCCACATAAAGATATAAAATATATAAAAATAAAATCAGAATTGAAAGTGTATTGTTTACTGCAAAAGGGACATGGTAAATATTTCGCTGGTGAATAAAGTCAACTTGTTAGAGTTGTTAGAAAAGCAAAATAAAATATAAAGGAGAACATTATTTTGACCTTTACATTTATAATTGATTACTACAAGAATGCTCATATTCCAAATGATATAATTGACATTAGAGAAACAAAACTTTGTTGCTGCATTACTTTACAAGTGAAATAAGTGTTTCCTCAGTGTATTAAACAATACATTATAAGCTAACTTAATAACAATTTTAAAATTGTCATCAATTTATGTAAGCAATCAGAAAAGGAAAGGTTCTCTTAATTAAAGAAATGTCCTTGAACTTTATTAGGCACAATAAGACAACTGACTAGGAGTGTAATTATTTTATAAACATATAGACACATAGACACACACAGAGCAAGTGTAAATTAGAACCATGATGGTGTCACTAAACATGAGTGGAAGATTCAATGTGATGGTGAAATTTTAGAGGAAGAACTAAGTACTTGATTGTGTCAAATTCTAAGGTTTACCAGTGAGTTTGAGAAACTAAAAACTCTTCAGTGCCCCCAATACTGACACTTCCTTGATAACATCCTCTATGCATCTCTATATAGATTGCCAGTTTCTTTACAACTTGTATAAGAGGCTCAAAGATATGACATGCAGGAAGCTATGTGGTATGTCAGAAATATATTGGACTACTGGCCGGGTGCAGTGGCTTGCTCCTGTAATCCCAGCACTTTGGGAGGCCAAGGCAGGTGGATCACGAGGTCAGGAGTTCCAGACCAGCCTGGCCAAGATGGTGAAACCTTTTTTCTACTAAAAATACAAAAATTAGCCGGGCGCGGTGGCAGGTGCCTGTAATCCCAGCTACTTGGGAGGCTAAGGCAGGAGAATCCCTTGAACCCAGGGCGGGATGGCAGTGCAGAGGTTGCAGTGAGCCGAGATCTCCACTGCACTCCAGCCTGGGTGACAGAGTGAGACTCCATCTCAAAAAAAAAAAAGAAGTCTTTTGTTCACAGTGAAAGGAATGTTGACTTTGAAATTATGGATTTATATTAATGTCACTATAAACCAATGGGAATGGTAATTTTTAAACAAACTTGCTAAATATTGAGAGACTAAACTACTAAGTTAATAAATTATATATAGCAGTGTAGCTTTCTCTCTAGATGGTGTCTCACAATGGATTCTGTTGCTTGACTATTTTCTTAGTGAATATTTAAACTAAGGTAGTGACAGATTTGGTGATCTGGTTAAGTATTTTGAAACACATTTTGAATAATATAGCTTAGTGTTAACAGGGTATTAAATATAATTTTTTTCTTACTCATTTCACCTTCCCTATACTGTATATTTGGAATTGATCATAAAAAAAACCTCCAAAAGAAAATTAATCTATATAGGACTATTTGTTCCCTAACCTTATAGGTTGTCATTCAGAGCTTCCAGAGATTATTGAGATAATCTTTTAAACATAAAGAGGGATGGTGAATTAATGATTGGCTGACACTGGTTTGCAGATTTGAATTTTTCTCTCTTTTTTTCTCCTAAGGTTATTTATTACATACAAGAATTCTTTGTAAAGGAGGAAATGGAGAGATGTAGGTCAGAGGATGTAAAGTAGCAGATACGTAGGATGAACAAGTCTAGAGATCTAAATACAACATGAGGACTATAGGTAATAAAATTGTACTGTATTTGGGATTGATATTAAATAAGAATTTAGCTGCTTTTGACACAAAAACAAAAGAAATCGATAACTATGTGGGATGATGGATATATTAATGTACTTCACTATAGTAACCTTTTTGGTATCTGTATATATCCCATAACATCATGTTGTATATCTTAAATATATACAATAACATTTATTTTTTAGAAGTTTTTATAAAGAGCTTCAAGGAAAATTTAAAGACATGTTTACTTGTTTTTTTAAAGTAAAAGAAATAGTTTACTGCTTATTTAAAAAAAAAACGCATATCTCAAAACCGTTTGGGCTGGGGTAATTATGCCAAAAAACAATCTCAAGGTTTCAAAGGGGGAAAAAATAGTCCTTTTGGAGAGCAATAATCGATCATGGAAATTGAAATAGCACATGCCATACTGCTTCATCTGGAAAATGCTATACAATCAATTTTTTTAACAAAGGAAATAAGTATTTGCTAAGTTTAAATTTACATTTTTCTGAGAGATTGCAGCATAATGAAAATTTCAGAGCTACTGTTTAAATGGAAGAAATAAATGGAGCAAAGTCAACTATGTGCAGTAATTTTACGGAATCAATGCAAATGTGATCCTAGAACTTTGATCCCAGAACAAAGTAACAGCAACTTCATCTATGATTACAGCCCCTTAGTTGATGGCTGTTTATTTGACATAGTCTATGTAATAATGCTTCCTGCCTCTCAGCACTACTACCTACATACAGTTGTGGTTTGGTCAGTCACCACAACCCTTGCAGAATACTTTTAGTCTACTCTGCATTGCCCCAGGGCTTGCACAGTCTTGGAAGAGAAGGCCAGTGTCCTGGATATGAATTTCTGACAGAAATAGTAACCAGATTACAGATCCTGAACTGACCTTACTTACCTTATCAGTTTAAGACATTAGTCAAGTGTGCTATTAATAGTTTTCTAAGGCTGCCATAACAAAGTACCACAAACTGGGTGGCCTAAAAGAACAGAAATGTATTCTTTCACAGTTCTGGAGGCTAGCAGTCTGACACTGACTGAGGTGTTGGCAGGGCATGCTTCTTAAGACTCTAAGGAAGAACCCTTCCTTGTCTCTTCCTAGCTGCTAGTGGCTCTTGGCAATCCTTGGGATTTTCTTGAATTGTAGCTGTATCAGTCCAGTCTCTGCCTCCATTGTCATATGGCCCTTTTCCCTCTATGTGTCTGTGTGTCTTCTCTTCTTTTAAGGACACAAGTCATTGTATTTAGAGCCCACTATAATCTAGTATGACCTCATCTTAACTGATTATATTTGCAAAGATCCTATTTCCAAATAAGGTTACATTCTGAAGTTCTAGGTAGACATGAATTTTGGAAGGACATAATTCAACCTACTACACCAAGCAATGGAAGTACACTAGAAAAATGGCATGTAATTTTTTTTATGTTTTAGGCTTTAAATTATAGATCCTAAAGATTACTTAGTGGTTTTTCGGTGAATATGATACTTACTCTAGTGTTAGGATAATCAATGAAAAATAGCATGTTATAAAATGTTAAATGTAAAACTTGAACCCTAAATTTCTCATAAGACTTCTCACTTGCTTAATTAATGCTGATTCATGCGGATAATTGCCCTTACTATGTCTAAGTAATCTACATATATTTGAAGTCAGATTATGAAGGATTTTATACACTAAATTAAGGGTTTGGATTTGACTGTGAAAAAGGAAGAATCAGTGGAGATTCATTACTTTCAAATGATAGTTCAGGTAATAGTGTAGAAGATTAAAAAACTCAGAAAAAAGCTATTGAATCAGCACAGGTGAGATGATTGTGGTTTAGACTACATTGATGGGGATGGAGAAATGAAATTGTATTGAGAAACATCCCTGATGATTTAGTAATTGATTAGATGATGAAGATAGCTAATATTTATTAAGCATTTTCTATGTGTCAGGTACCAATCTAAATACTTTTTATGCATTAATTTAATTCTTGCAATTCTCCTATAAATCAGTACTATTAAAATTTTTATTTCAGGTGATGAAACTGAGGCACAAATACTTGCCAAAGATCACATAGCTAGTAATTGGAGGAGGCAGAATTTGAACCAACAGAATCTGGTAAGGGAAAGGAAGGAGTTGGGATGAATCTTAAGGTTAGGAGGCTAGGTAGATGGTTGTATCATTAGCCAGAATTAAGAATACAGTGCAGAATGGGGGAGAGTTGACCTGAAGGTCATGAGTCAATAGATTTAGTTTGGGATATAGTATTAAGTTGGAAGAGCTGCTCGTGGGAAGTAAGTACTAAAAATAATATTTGATGTTAATTTTTAGATTAATTTCCTTAATAAAGATAATGTTATTTTAAATGTATACATTATGCAGCTATGGCAAAACATGAAGAATTGGTGACGCTGTCTACTAGTCTTGAAAAGCAAGAGTGCTTTAACAGGGTGCAATTCCTTGTGATAACGTATTCTCATATCATCCCTACATTAAGTTAGATAGGCAAATAACTATCTTACCCGGAACTTTGTGAATGTTTTGGTCAGTCAGAGAAAGTAGAGGAATTCCTAAGTTTGTACCCAGCCGGTCGTTAGTGAATTTACTTCATTACAAACTCTCTTTATATTCTCACTCTTTGATCCATGCATCCCACCAAATATACCCCTGTGTTGCTCTAACCACGGGGAATTCTAGATTCTAGTTCAAACCGGGCAGTTTATGGGAACCGCTTTTGTTGAAATGATTAAATAAAGAAATGCCTATGAATTATCCTTTTGAAGCACTGCCTGTTTTCTGTGTCATTTTGGTCTCATTAATCAGTGTTGCAGCCAGGCAGACACTGTGCTGTGTATTTTACTGTCCTCAGCACAGCGGCTTCTACGTCTCTGCTCCCAGGCCAACACATTGGGGAAAAAGAGAGAGGGAAACCATCAATCTTCCCAGTTGCACATGTCAGCAGTGATTCCTTCCCTCTTCCTGTTGGCTGTCTCTCTCACCACCTGTGTTTAGAATTAGCCCTGAAGCTGCTGCCCAGATGAATAAGAACCACTGTCCTTGTCACCTGCCCTGGTATGGGCCACCACTTCTCAATGAAACAAGTATATCAAGCAGTCAGTTATCTTTAGCGTGAGTGGTGTAAGAGAATCACACACCCCTTAGAAGTTTATTATAACATAAAATTAAAATTTTAGGCCATACATTCTAGTGAATCAAAGGGGTAAAACATATAATTTCTTGAGTGCCTTGCTATCTGCTCATAATCTCCCTCTGAAGTACATATGGCTGAAGTTAATCGACCTGGGTTCAAGTCGTGGCTCCACTATTTACCAGGTATGGACCACTCATTTAACCCTTCTGTGCCTCAGTTCCTTCATCCTTGTGAAACAAGTACCTCAGAGTTTTTATGAGGATCAAATGAGATAATACATTTATAGCTCTTGCTATAATGCTTCCCATGTAATAAGCACTCAATAAATGTTAGCTATTATTACCATTAACCTCATTGTCCAAATAATAAAACTGAGTTTCAGAGAGGTTACATAATTTGCGAAAGGCGCTAGGAGGCATAGAAGGATTGTGAACCTAGCACTGTCTGATCCTCAAAACTCAAGTCCTTTAGATTACACTACATTGTTTCTATTTTAGTTTCATTTTACAAATTACTTAATATCTGAACTTAATAAATCATTTAACATTGTCTATGTCTTAATTTCCCATTATTCCCATTATTTAAAATGAAAATGGTAATAACCAACATTCCTGTTAGTATGAGACTCTTTTAGTACGTATCAACTAATTCAATCAGACCCTATGCCGAAAAACTAGGCCGATTTTTCTTTTGGCACAGGATCTTGCTCTGTTGCCCAGGCTGGAGTATGGTGGCACAATCATGGCTCACTGCAGCCTTGATGTCCAGGCTCAAGCAATCCTCCCACCTCAGCCTCCTGAGTAGCTGGTACTACAGGCATGTGCTACCACGCCTGGCTAATTTTCCTTTATTTATTTATTTATTTTTATTTTTTTCTGGTAGAGACAGGGTCTCCCTATGTTGCCCAGGCTGGTTTCAAACTCCTAGCTCAAGTGATCCTCCCACATTGGCCTCCCAAAGTATTGACATTACAGGTGTGAGCCACTGCATCTGGCCCAGGCTTATTTTTAAAATTTGGTGACAGAAAAATGACATGTGTTTTTTAAAAAGTTAAACAATACAAAAAAGTCAAAAAGGAAGTCATTACTCCCATTTCCTTGTATAACCACTAGTAAGTTAGGTATGTAGGCTGTCTTCCTTGTCGGCATTTATCTATTTAACAAATGCCTATATAGAACCTTCAGGGGAGTACTGTCATTCCTCCCATTTTACAGCTAAGGAAGTTCCGTGATTTGCACAAGGAAGCACATCTGGTGCACAAGAAGGCTGGCACTGGACTCACATGTCTGACTCTAGATTTGGGCTCCTCACCTCCACTCTGTGCCGATTCTCAGTACTTAACAGGACCTACCTTCGTATCTATTCCACAGTATTTCATTATATAAAAAGAAAACTATAACTTATTTACTATTTCCCCTAGTGATGGACATTAGTTGCTTATAATTCTTTTTTTTTTCTTCAACTTTAAAGTTCAAGGCTACATGTGCAGGATATACAGATTTGTTACATAGGTAAATGTGTGCCATGGTGGTTTGCTACACAGATCATCCTGTCACCTAAGTATTAAGCCCAGCATCCATTAGCTATTCTTTCTGATGCTCTCCCTCTCCAACCTGACAGGCCTTAGTGTGTGGTGTTCCCCACCATGTGTCCATGTGTTCTCATCATTCACCTCCCACTTATAAGTGAGAACGTGTGGTATTTGGTCTTCTGTTCCTGGGTTAGTTTGGTGAGAATCATGTCTTCCAACTCCATCTGTGTCCCTGCAAAGGATATGATCTCATTCCTTTTTATGGCTGCATAGAATTCCATGGTGTATATGTACCAGTATAATTCTTTTGTAATTAAATAATCAGGGGGAACACCAGATCTTCTTACATTCTTGTGTGAGTATTTCTGTAGGACAGATTTCCATACATTGAATGGTTGGGTCAAAATAAAACAAAATTTTGATCTCCAGATATGATTAGATTACTGAGAGATTACTCTGTGCCAGGGTTATACTAATAAACTTGTCACAGTCCTCCTAACCACTCTATGAGATAGGTATATTATTATCCCTATTTTGTACATGTTCAGCACCACATAGGAAATTAGGCAAAGTCTTGAATCCCGGCAGTGTGGCACTAGATTCTGCTTCTCAACCATGGTTTATAACCAAGCTAGTTATCACAATCATATTTTAGTGCTTGGTTTTGTCATTCTTCTAACTTACTATAAGGTTGAGTTAACAATCTGAGCTGACAGAAGGGTCTGATGATGCAAATGTGGTTGGAACACCCTGTAGTCTTATATCAGTCTACAGGTTGGATGAGAAAGGGAGCCATGATTAGCTGGAACATGAGACATATTTGCTCTTGGAAGAGGTGAAATAAAAGCCAAAAAAATTCCCTTTTTTGTAAACTATTTTATACCAGGAAACTAACTTTAGAAATGTGTTTTCCTGTTTGGATTGTGGGTACTTTGTAAGAAATTCACATTGTCTCTCAAAGGTTCAGAACACTCGAGATAGTCGGGGAATTATATCATACATTATATGTAAGAATTACTGGCATCTCAGCTTCACTTAGCCAAGGCCACCTGATATTAGTCCAGGTCTTGGCCAACCAACTGAGCTAACCATGAGACCCACTTACAGTGCTTGAGTGTTGAATCCAGACTTTCTGGTAGGAAAGATCAGAAGGAAGTAGGGAGTTTGCCAAGCAGGGATATGGGTAAAAACAATATCTCTATGCAGAGATAATTTTGTCTCCAGTCCATTACTGATGTTGAACACTCCTCAGTGGTATTACTTCCTTGGTGATGTCCAGGCTATATATGCTTTCTGAATCCCTGAGCCATAGAGATTTATGGAATTCGACTTTGCCAAGTAAGTCTACCTAGCCATCGAAGATAGCATGCCTACTTGTTACAGGTGTCTTCTCTCACCAGCATAGAGGCTATGACCACAGCTTCATAATCTTCTGTCCTCCATGGCTGCTGCATGTAATATCCAAACTGCTGGGAGCCAAAGGGGCCTCTGCCTATACATGATTAAATCATTGCCTTAGAGATTTCATTACCTTGAAATGTAAATTACTAGCAAGTGAACTTACTCCTCATATTTTTAGTCCTTTTATTTGTGTGTGTGTTTGTGTGTGTGTGTGTGTGTGTGTGTGTGTTTCAGTGTTTCCTAGCAGGTTGGCAGCTTTGGAAGATAATTATGTAGCAGTTGGCTTAGAACAGTGGTTTCTCATTCATTGCTTCATGTTAGAATCACCTGGGAGCTTTTAAAACTCCCATTGCTCATGCCAAATCCCAGACTGATTAAATCAGAATCTCTGGGGGTGGTGCCCAGGCATCAGTATTTTTTAAAGCTCCCAAGTGATTGCAGTGCAGCCAAGATTGAGAACTGTTGGCTTAGAAGGGACCTTCTCTTTTTCATTCATAATGTTTTTATCTGTACCTCATTTTCTGCCATTGAAGTGAATTTTAAGAATAGATTATTTGTGCCCAAAAACCTCGCTCAAACTTGAGCATACATCAGAATCACTGAAGACGCTTGTTAAAGCCCGGGTCGCATAAATTTTCTCATTTCTTCTTCTTGGATAAGTCCCACTCTTAGAATTTCTGATTTAGTAGGTCTGGGTTGGAACCCAAGACTGCATTTTTAACAAGTTCCCAAGTCATGATGCTACTGCTGGTACTGGGAACACACTTTGAGAGCCTCTGCTCTAATCCCTTCCTCTCACCTTCTTTCTGCTCTTTACTTTTCCACCAGCAGTGGCCAGGGCTGCTGCCTCTGACAGTCCATACAATATCAATAAGAAAGGCAATTAATGCATGAAGATGTTTAACCTGTTACCCCACCTCAAAGTAATCATACAATCTAACTAAAAAGAATTTACTGTATATGCAGATACAACCTCCTCTGCATGCATAATTGCTCCCCTTAAGTCCTTTCGAATATAAAATCAAAGCCACCACTGAATAGATTTCTGGTGTCCAAAATGGACCTCGGATTGCACTTTCCTACAGAAACAATTTTATGGATGCTGGTTAGGTACAGCTGAAATCATGCTGTTAATACCATTCTTCAAGAATATTGTAGGCTCAAAGAGACTTTGATGGTCTGCTTCCCATTTAAAGAATCCAATTTCTGAGTTTCAAAGAACCAGTTTTTAAACAAACTGTTAGAACATAACTTGTTTAACAATTGCCTGCAACTGAAACATTTGGCTTATTTTTTTATAGTTACACCCTTTACATTTGGAACTAAAGTATGGGAGAAAGGATTTGTCATGATTCAGTTAACATATATTAGGGGACCACAACGTACCTGGCACTGTGCTATTTACTGGGTATATAAAGAGGGAAAAGATAGTCCCTGCCCTAGAATAACTCATATTCTAGGCGGGAAAATATATCTATGGAACAAATAAAAAAAATTTACCAAGTTACCAATGTGCTATGTGCAATAATGAAGAATTGATGAAGGAGGCATCTGTTCTTCTGAGTGAGAGAGAGAAAGAGAGACATTGAGGCTGTGTGTGGTGGAGCATGGAGCAGGTGTGGGTGTGTTTGGTAGGAGGAAGAAGCATGTTTAAGAGTCGCAGAATCAGTGAGAGATTGTTAGGGCTTAATGACCAAGGGGAGTTCCCCCATGCAGTAAAGCGGTTAAAGGGCATTCTAGGATGGTGGAAGAGTGTGAATGCAGAGGGGAGTACTCTACAGAAAAAAGGCAAGTAGTCAGCTGAGTTCCCCAGGTGGTGTGATTGGAGAATGACTGGGAAGGGCATTGACCATCCCACAAAGTCAGAGTCTTGTCTCAGAGGAAGAAATGAGAAGAGTTATGCTAAGTCAGCATATGTGATATTTGCACCTCTATCCCATATTTTAGTATCGTTCTTCTCCTGTATATTCCCCAATACCCTGAGGAAGACAGTTTCAATTTCAACAAAATATTAATACTTTGAAAATGTCTGAAAGTGGTTTTCAGACTGTGCTCTGAGAAGCCCCCTTTGTGCTTGACTGGGGTGAGGTCAAAAGAGCAGTCAGGGACCCACCAGAGCTCACCCACTGACTCTGCTATTATCCACCCACCTCTCAAGCTTTTCTTTGGACAATTCCACTTATTAGGCACATCTAAGAATATTATATTTGAAAAAAGGTATACAGTTAGAAAAGCATTAAAGCCACTGTAATTAATCCTCACATGTTTGGTAACAGTCTGACGACTTGGTCTGGATAGCCACATCTCTCAGCTGCTGGCCAAAGGATAAACGTTCTCAGATAATCAGCTGAAGAGGGGAATCAGGCAGGTGTTGATGTGAATGTGTGAGCAGTGATAATTGTTGGTATGATAAGCCTTTAGTTGGCCACAAGAGATAATGAAAATATCATATCATTCTTGAAGAATGAACACTTGAAAATCAATGTTAGAATTTTCTTATGAAAGCTGGGTGCAATTGCTCACACCTGTCATCCCAGTACTTTGGGAGGCCAAGGCAAGAGGATCACTTAAGGCTAGGAGTTTGAGACCAATCTGGGCAAGATAGCAAGACCTTGCCTCTACGAGAAATTTAAAAAATTAGCCAGGGTATGTGCCACGCTGCCTTGCCTGGGCACTGATAACTGAACGCTGAGTTTGAGCCCACGGAGATGAACCCTTTAACTAAGGTGAAGCTGATCAATGAGCTGAATGAGTGAGAGGTCCAGCTTGGGGTGGCCAATAAGGTGTCCTGGCACTCCGAGTACAAGGACAGTGCCTGGATCTTCCTGAGAGGGCTTCCTTATGAGCTGACTGAAGGGGACATCATCTGTGTGTTCTCACAATATGGGGAGATTGTTAATCTCATGTGGGACAAGAAGACTGGGAAATCCAAAGGATTCTGTTTCCTCTGCTACGAAGACCAGCAGGAGCACAATTCTGGCCGTTGACAATTTTAATGGGATCAAGATCAAAGGAAGAACTATCCGAGTGGAACCATCTGTCTAACTATTAGGTTCCTAAGGACTCAGAAGAAATGGATGATGTGACCAAAGAGCTCCAGGAGAAGGGCTGTGGCGCTCGTACCCCCTCACCGAGTTTGTCTGAGAGCTCTGAAGATGAAAAACCAACAAAAAAGCGCAAAAAAAGACAAAAAGGGAAAAAAGAAAAAGAGACAACTGACTGGGAGGTACAGGCAGAGCAACCATCCTCTTCGTCACCCAGAAGCAAGACAGTAAAGGAAGAGGATGACCCTGGCCCTAAGAAGCACAGCAGCAAGAACTAGGAGAGAGCTCAGAAGTCAGTGCCTAGGGAGGGGCGGAAGCTCCCCAAGGCCAGGACTGCCTACTCTGGTTGGGCAGTGAAGCGAGGGAGGGAGCTGAAGAAGGAGAAACCCAAGCACGAGCACAGGTCCTCAAGCAGGAGGGAGGCAAGAGAAGAAAAGACCAGGGATAAGGACAGAGGGCGGAGCTCAGACACACTTTCTAGCCCGTACAACGGGCGTTCTGAAGGGCGTAGTCATAGAAGTCGAAGTAGGAGCCGAAATAAATCCCATAGGCATAAAAGGACCCGGCGCTGCCGGGAGCGGGAGTCTTTGAATTCCAGTGACTGTAGGCGTCACTGAAGACTGTTGAACTGCTCAGTAGATTTGGAAATAATTATGTTTTTTAAACGCAGTCAAATTCAGTTGGACTATTTTTGTATCTAAAACTCCTAGGGCTGGATTCTTTTAACCCCTTGAGTATTAGAGTCATTGAGAGGGCTGCAGTTTCAACAGCTACATATCCTGGATATTCTTCGTACCATTCATTGTCCCTGAACCAGAGTATGTGTCCTGAATTTTGATTCATAAATATGGCTCTTGAACCCATAGACCCAATTGAAGATGGAATTTTCAGGAAAGGGAAAATACCAGATAATTCTAGAATTCTAGTTTTGTGTTTGATGTTTAGAGCTCAGCATCGTGGGACCTTTCCAGTTACTAGGTTTGGACAGCTTGATGTGAATGAATGGGATAGGATTTTTAAGATCAACCAGCTCCATGCCCAAAACCTCCTGTTTAAAAAAATGTTTAATGTCTTTTCTTTTTCATTACAACTTTTTTGTTTGATAGACCTCTTTCCAAATTTTTTCCTTGCAATATATTTATTATTTATTTGTATCGAGATGAAATTCACATAACATAAAGTTAACCATTTTAAAGGGAACAATTCAGTGACATTTGTTACTGAACATCCACAATGTTGTGTAACCACCGCCTCTGTCTAGTTCCAAAACATTTTTTATCATCCCAAAATGAAACCCTGAATCCATTAAACAAGAACTCTCCATTTCCTCCCTCCTCCCCGTCCCTAGCAACCACCAACTGACTTCCTGTTTATGAGTTTGCCTATTCTGGATATTTCATATAAATAGAATTATACCAAAAAAAAAAAAAAATGAGCCGATGTAGTTGTGTGTGCGTCTAGTCCCAGCTACTTGGGAGGGTGGGTGGACTGCTTGAGCCTAGGAGTTTGAGGCTGCAGTGAGCTCTGATCATCCACAGTACTCCAGCCTGGGCAACAGAGAGACACTCTGTCTCAAAAAAAATAAATAAAAAATCTTATGAGGAAAGACTAAATTTTTTAAACATTTTATATCTTTTTTATACTTTTAAAATTGTAGTGCTTCTTGATCTATTACCTGTACTTACTGTCCTGTTCAAGATAATAATATGCTGTGTTAGTATGTCATGGCAAGAATATGACACTTGCTGATTTGGTTTAGCAAGTAGTGTTATTAGGAATTAAAATATTTTGCACTACATTTAATTTTCTAATTATTTATGTCATGTTTAGATAATTGTTAATTTAGTTTTAAGCTTCTTTCTAAGACAAAAAAAGACATGCCTCCTTATTCTTTACTTACTTACAACCTTTGCATTTAAATATAGATTAGCTGCCCTGAGGTGATGATGTAATCCTTCCTGGGAGCCAAAGTGTCATGACTTTATATTTTATCATTTCTTCCTGCTGGGGAGACAGAATAAAAGACCTGAAGAAAATAGCCCAAAGAGATGTTTAGGTACAAAAGAAATAGCTACAGAAGAAAAGAACAGTATAAAATTAAAAACCTGGTGTCTTAGTTCACTCGTGCTGCTATAACAAAATACTACAGACTGGGTAATTTGTGAAGAACAGATATTTATTTCTTACAGTTCTGGAGGCTAGGAAGTTCAAGAGGGAGGCACCAGCCTTGGTATTTGGTGAGGGCTGCTCTCTGCTTTCAAGATGGCGCCTTGTTGCTGCATCCTCCAGCAAGGAGGAATGCTGTGTCCTTACATGGTAGAGGGGGTGGAAGGACAAAACAGTGTATACTTTCTCTAAATCTTTCCTTTCTTTTCTTTTTTTTTTTGGAGATGGAGTTGCTCTCTGTCACCCAGGCTGGAGTGCCATGGCACTATCTCAGCTCACTGCAACCTCTGCCTCCCGGGTTCAAGTGATTCTCCTGCCTCAGCCTCCCGAGTAGCTGGGATTATAGACATCCACCACTACGCCTGGCTAAATTTTGTATTTTTAGTAGAGACGGGGTTTCACCGTTTTGGCCAGGTTGGTCTCAAACTCCTGACCTCAAGTGATCCACCTGCCTTGTCCTCCCAAAGTGCTGGGATTGCAGGTGTGAGCCACCATGCCCAGCCTGAAGCTTCTTTTATAAGGGCATTAATCCACCCATGAGACAGAACCCTCATGACTTAATCACTTCCTAAAAGGCCCCACCTTTTAATACTACCACAGTGGGGATTTTCAATTTGAATTTTGAGGGGATCACACCTTCAAAACATGGCACCTGGGGAAGAACATTATGTGGTGTGGTGGGCAGAGCACTGGAGTTCTGAATTCTGGCTCCAGCTGTGCCACTAGTTGTGTGCCCTTGGCCTTTTGATTAACATCTCCATGGTACACTTTCCTCTTCTGAGAAGTGTGTTGGGGAGAGGGGTTGGGTGGGAGTGGGATGCTTGAAGCCAAGAAGTTCTACATTGCATTCAGTTCAGTGTGATGGAAGGAATATAGAACTTGGAGTCCAGTGGCAAGAGCTCAGATCCAGATCTGATTCACCTGCCTGTGACTTTATACAGATTGTTTAACTTAGCAGTGTCCTTCCCTAGAAAATGATGCCTATGATTCCTACCTTCACTACATGAGTGAAGTACATGAAAGGGCATGTTTCTAATAGCTAAATTTAATCACAAGAAGGAAAATACATCTGCAAAAGCATTCCATCACATGATAGAAGGATGGTAGGTACAGCGCATATAAGGAAAATAGATGTGTAATTCTTGAAATTTGAAAATGGCTTAAATAAGCCTGTGGGGAATATTTTTAAGAATTAAATTGATTCCTTTTAAACTCTTTTACTGAGCTAACAATACATATTAAGTGCTTATCATTTATGCCCTTAAGGAGCTCACAGTCTAATTGGTTAGTCACTCCTTTTTCTTTCTTTTTAAAAATATTTTTCCTTCAGTTTTAATTGTTGGCCTACATATTTTTTCTTATTTGGAGGTGATGTAGGACCTTCTTTATCTTTTACTGAATTAATATTTACTCTATTGATTCCTGGGTCTGAGCATCTGGTTTTATTTCTAAGCAGAAATGAACCCATTTTTCTTGGTGCTGAGTGAGCATTTCTTAACAGACCTGGACTCTCCAGTGCTTTCTGGAGGAAAGAGCTGACTATAGCAGAACAACGCTGAGGCATGGCCAAACCTTCAGAAGAGCACCAGTGCCACACCGGGTCTTCTCTGTTTCAGCTCTTCAATCCTTAATTGCCAATAGAGGCATTTTCAAGAAAATGTTGAAGATAATTTCAGGAACGTAGGATTGAACTAGTAGGGCAATGTAAATGATAGAATTGAGAAACACTAACAGAGTTAAGGAGTGACAGCTTTAAACAATATTTTAAAATTTATATACAATTAGGAGAATACATAGACTTATAGAAAGAGATTTTCATCCCAATTGGCTGGTAATGTTATTGAATACTTTTTTATTACAATCTGTGATAAAATGCCATTTATGTAACCAATAAGACATAGTGTGGCCATTGAGCCAAGTTTGTGGTTTACCTTTGACTGTAGTTAAAACAAGTGTGATGAATGAACAATTGCTGTTACAGCTGGATACAAGCAGGACTTTGTAAGAAGAGTCTTGAAATCTTTAGTTGAAGTCTTTGTTTCTCACCACTGTACTGAAGCTGAAAGTGTTTCAAAGCTAGTAGGCAGCCTTCTTTTGATGGATCTTAGTCACTTGAAATTAAAGACAGAAGCTCTCCTAATCACAAAAATTCTTTTGCCATAATTAATAACTTGGGAATTTTCCATTGCTTTTGAGTACAGTAAGAAAATTAAGGAAATTACACATTTTGGATGTGCTCAGTACCTTACAACAGGAATAGTTTCAGCTATGTCTGTCAAAATAAGTATCCTCTACCTTTGATTTGAATACCCACCCTCTCTTCTGGTATATGTCAAATCCCCGAGCTGAAGCTCCCCAGGGATTTGGTAATGCTGGTTCTGTTATAAAAATGAGCCAATAAATGTATAGGCTGGAAGTGGTGTTTACCAAGGAAATATGCCTGAAATGAAATGAAGACCTACTTTCTAACATGCTTCTTTTTGAATCCTCTGCATACTGTGATGGAATTGTAGGTTGATGCTCCAGGCTTCCCCTTGAATGAATGCCTGTGGGCTAGGCTAGAAGCTGTTTTCTTTGTGGTTTGTCTCCTGTCCAAACCCATGGGAAGCCCAAGCTCCTTTCGTTTTCATTCTTTTCTAACTCTAGTGCTTTTGAACACAGAACCCCCATCCTCCCACCACCCAAACTCCACATTCCAACCCCATGATTTCATGGTACCTGGCATGTCTCCCCTGCCATGCAATCAGGCCGCCTGCTGACTCCTGCAGAGGGAATAGACGGGAACATAAACTTACTGCAGAAGAGCAGGACGCTCTCTGTATGTTTTTAAGACCAGGTATCCAGTTCCCATTTAGAGGCTGTATTTTTTTAACAGCGCCCTGAAAATTGAACAAAACACTTTTCGTTGGTCTCATTGCTTGATAATATAATTCCCTCTGCGCTAATGTATAGAATCCCAGGAACTAGAGAATGGAAAAGAAATATTAGATCATTTCTAACCCATTCCCACTGGTCACAATACTTTTTTCCCACAGTCTCTTCTCTGGTGCTTTTCTCTTCTAGTTTTCTCAAGAATTTGTTTTCTCCATTTCTCCTGGGGAATAATTTCTGAGTTTGAAGATGGAGGAATATATGTGAAAATATTCCTATTATTTTCAACTTAAAATTCCTAGTCTTTATAACCCTTTACATTACCATAAACAGTCCCTTATCTTCCTAGGTCAAGTATTTCAGGATGGTATTTTTTTCCTTTCCATTTATTAACTTCAGAGTTTGTTTTTCTGCTTTGCTTTCTCTCTTCATCAATCAGTCCCTAAAGCCCATTAATCATTTCTTACTGCACTGAAAATTCCTTTGCTTATTCCCATATCAGGAATCCAGAGCTGGTTAAGGTCCCTAGGTCCTGGAGGAAGCCTCACTAATAGGTACTCATTCTATGCTAACTTCTCTCTCTCAATTCTCAAGTAGCAATTATTTTAAAAATATTGTTTCTAGATTATGATTTGGGGATTTCATCACTTGAAAGCCTTTTATATGTGCGTTTGTGATTTTGAGTGTAAGATTATGTTTGTTCTCAATTACCTGAAGGATATTTTTCATATCCTTAGAGCCACAAATCATTTGGGTTTCCTCCTCAGTTCTTGGATCGAGCACAATTCTGGACCATGGAACTATGATGTAGCATTCTATTTTAGGCCTACCATCTTAGGAGTTGAGAGGAAAATAGACTATATTTGTAGGAGTTGGAATACTTGGGGAAAAGGAAGTGCCAAATTTAAGTAGCCTTGGCACTCACATATCAAAAGTAGATTAGCTCTCAGGAGCTAGCATTAGGTATAAAAAAGACTTAACATGGCTTGTGGCTTCCTGGATTGGAGGACTCAATATTATAAGATGTCAGTTCTCCCTGAAACAATCTATAGATGCAGTGTGATCCCAGTCAGCAACCCCAACCAACAATTGCAGCTTCTAATCTAATCTAAAAAGAAGGAAAAAATAAACAGGTTTTTTTTCTTCTCTTGGGACTTGACAAGATGATTCTAAAATATATTGATACATATAAAGGGCCAAGGATGGATAAAGTACTCTTGAAGAAAAAGAAGGTGGAAAGCCTCACTTTAGCAGGTTCCAAGACATATTTTTAAAAAGCAATGTGATACTGACACAGTGACAGACAGACTAATGAGTCAGAATTGAAAGACCAGACCCTTACCAGATTCTTCATAGAGGGATCCTTGATTTATGATGGCGATGGCATTTCAAAGCAGTGGGAAGAGACAGTCTTTTCAATAAATGGTGCTAGAATAATCAGATATTCATACAGGAAAAAAAGAAGAAATTAGATGCTTACTTCACACCATATGCAAAAAACTCCAGATGGATACAGACCTAAATGTGAAGAGTAAAGATAAAATTTTAAAGTGCATACACACGCACATTTTTTATATGCATATGTGTGTGTGTCTAGCTATATGTATATATCCATATATGCACACACACACACACACGTGCACCTTCATAACTGCAGGGTATTGAAAGATTTCTATGATACAATAATCTGTTATCAGAAGTTATATATTTGATTCATAAAATTAAGTACATAACTTTATCAAAAGATAATATAAAGAGAAGACAGCCATACAATGTGACAATATTTGCTCTACATGTAATTGACAAAATATTAGCATCTAGAATATGTACAGATTCTGAAATCAATAAAAGACAATCCAATCTGAGAAAAACAGGCAAAATAATTTAAATAGGCTCTTCATAGAAGAGGAGGTAAAAATAGGTAATAATCATAAAAAGAGTTCCCAACTTCTTTAATAATCAAAGAGAATTAAACCATAATGAGATTCTACCTCATTTCCATCAGATTAGCTAAAAATAAAAAGACTGCTAATACCAAGTGTTGATGAGGACATGGAACAGGAACTTGGTAGAAAGTGTATAATGTTACATACTTAGGAATAGTTCACCATATTGAAGTACTACAATTGAAGAAACATAAACATACCTTATGACTCAGCAATTCTGCTCCTAGATATATACACTAGAGAAACTTGGCTCATAATACACTAAGATACCTGTATAATAATGGTCTTTTTTGTCCCTGTAATTTTTTATTTTGCAAATTTTTAAACTGACTGAAAAGTTGCAAAATTAATACAGCGAATATAATAAAGTCTTAATAGATGGTAGCTAAGCAAAGCATAGTAGCTAGTACAGAGAACATACATGGGCTTTGAAGTCAGCAATATCTGGCTTGAAACCTCAACTCCACCACTTACTAGCTGTGTGACCATGGGCAATCTAGTTAAATCTGTGAGCCTCACGTCTCTCATATGCCTACCATATTAGGTATTATAAGGATTAAATGCATTAATATATGTAAAGCACTGGGCATAAATGCTTCCAACATAGTTGTTCAGTAAATTATTGCTGCTATTGTTGTTTTGTTGTGGTGGTGGTGGTTAAAAATGATAATGATGCATTTTATTTTCTCAGAGCCTTTTAGTTACAGCATATTTATTGATACATACTCATTTTTGGTTTTTCACTGTGGAATTTATTATAAAATAATTCAGGGGAAAAATAACAATTGGTTTTTTACTTTGTATTGCATTTTTTTCTTTTCATTTTCCTATTATAACTTCAGTATTAGAAAGTACAAACCAAAGGGAAAATATGACCAGGGTAAAAATGCTTTTTATAATTTAAATAATTATGTAGAATTAAAATTTTCTTTTGAAGAATTGAAAACCCAAATATGATTTTATTAAAAGTAAAAGGAAACCAAGGCATAGAAAATTTAAATAGCCTTATTAAGAAGTAATATTAGAAATAGAGTGTATGTTTTCTAATTTCTAGCCCAAGATCTCATACACCAAATTATAATATCGACAATATAAAAAAAATCTTAAGGCAATAGCAGTAGCCTTTAGCACTAATGCTAAGGCCTTCATTTCCTTAACTGCAAAATAAATTAAATGACATGAAAAACCCTTGAGGCCCCTTTAATCTCCAGTGAAATTTGATTCTATGTCTGAAGGCTTCCTCATTGACCACCAAGCCTCAGTTATCTTTTCCTCTTGGGAATTCCTCTCTGAACCCTATTCTGTATCATTCCAAACTGGTCATGATCATGTTACCATGTTATACCTTTGCTTATCTTTTCATAAACAATACCCTCTATCTCCAATTAGATCACATGCTCTTGGGGATGCAGATCTTTTCCTTCTTTTTTTTTTTTTGAGACTGGGTCTCACTCTGTTGCCTAGGCTAGAGTGCGGTGATGCAATCTTGGCTCAGTGCAGCCTCCACCTCCTAGGTTCAAGCAATTCTCCCACCTCAGCCTCCCAAGTAGCTGGGATTAAAGGTGCACCACCATGCCCGGGTGATTTTTGTATTTTTAGTAGAGACGGGGTTTCACCATGTTGGCCAGGCTGGTCCCAAACTCCTGACCTCGGGTGATCCACCCTCCTCAGCCTCCCAAAGTGCTGGGATTACAGGCATGAGCCACCACTCTCGGCCACAGATCTTTTCTTATATGTCTTTGCATTTGTACATGTTCGAGTGCAAAAACATTTTTAATATCATTTTTTTGTCCCTAGTAGCATCTAGCATAGTGATTTACAGAGTAGGCACAAAATAAATTGATGATGATGACTGTCAGATTGTAGTTTACAAAAATATAACTAGCTCCCACAGCTATGATAACATGGACATAGGATTCATGGGATTCTGCGTCAAAAGCAAATATGCTTGTTTTCCTTCGTTCCAGAAAGACAGCAAGAAGCGAGTATTTTCCGGCATTCAACCTACAGGAATCCTCCACCTGGGCAATTACCTGGGAGCCATTGAGAGCTGGGTGAGGTTACAGGATGAATATGACTCTGTATTATACAGCATTGTTGACCTCCACTCCATTACTGTCCCCCAAGACCCAGCTGTCCTTCGGCAGAGCATCCTGGACATGACTGCTGTTCTTCTTGCCTGCGGCATAAACCCGGAAAAAAGCATCCTTTTCCAACAATCTCAGGTCAGCTTCTCAGATTAGAACTGAGAAAACTCTTATTTGTAGATTATTTGAGGAAAAAATGTTGAATGGTTCATACAGCCCCTGCTTGTGATTTTTAAAAAGTGTTTGAAGGTGCCTTTTTCAAATGTGATTTTTTTTCAGCTTAATGTTTTACTTGTATTTATATCATTAAGCATCATTATATTGCAAGAGTATTTTTCAGCTTTTCCTCCACTGTATTTGGTAAGTTTATGATGCTTCATATACCAAGAGTTGTGTTTCATTAGTACTTCTAGCCCTGGAATTGTTTTGCTATGCTGGGTTGCTTTCAAACTGATTACTTTGTGTTATTGACCAATCTCCCTGTGATCAAGGATAGAAGTTAGTGACCAATAGTTTTATGTAATTCCAATGTTGCTTTATTAGATGTTGTATTTGGAAGGTCTGTTGGATAATTCCCATTGTTCATTCTTTGTATAACAGTTTTTGAGAAGATTTGATAGCCCAAGTTGGGAAATTGGAAGACAAAGTCCCAGTGCCTTGTGTCTAAGCCAAGAAAAGCTTCATAGAAAAGCCAAAATATTTGACTCATATCTTCACTGTGGATGAATCAATTTATTCTTGGACAGGCCGATAGTCTGGCCTAGAGACAAGGCAATCAAGATACACCCTAGAAAAATATGAAAATTCTAACTAGATCATGCCTTCATTATGTATCTGCTTTAACCTTAGGACAAAGTCCAGCCAAGGAATGGTATGTTATACATGCTATGGTACATGTTAACATGCATGAATATATGTAACCTTCCTTGATTGTATATTTCTATCATTATTTTTATGTATTTTTTTATACATAACACTTAATGTAATGATTCTTACAGAGCAGACAGTTAAAAAATATGTGATAAACGAAAAGAGTATAATGATCCCTTGGCATCCAAAGAGTGTTGGTTCCAGGACCACCAACGCTACCAAAATCTGCAGATGCTCAAGTTCCTTATATAAAATGGAATCATATTTGCATATAACCTACACATATTCTCTCGTATACTTTAAACCATCTCTACATTACTTATAATAACCCAATATAATATAAATGCTATGCAAATAGTTGTTATACTGTATTGTTTTCTAATTTGTATTATTTTTCTATTGTGGTATTGTTATTTTTTGATGCCTAAATACACACTGATTTCATATATATATACTAATTTTTTAAATTTTTGGAGATTAGGAAGGTGTATGTGCAGTTTTGTCACATGGATATGTTGTGTAGTGGTGAAATCTGAGCTTTTAGTGTACCTGTCACCCGAATAGTGAACATTGTACTCAATAGGTGATTTTTCAACCAACATCCTCTTCCCGGCTTTTGGAGTCTCTAGTGTCTGTTATTTCTCTCTGTATGTCCATGTGTACCTATTCTTTAGTTCCCACTTATAAGTGAGAACATGCAGTATTTGATTTTCTGTTTCTGAATGATTTCACTTAGGGTAATGGCCTATATTTCATGTTGGCCTCCATGCTGCTGCAAAAGACATGATTTCATTCCTTGTTATGACTGTGTAGTATTCCACAGTGTATATATAGTGGCAGTGTTATTTTTTATTAGTTGTTTTTTCCTAATATTTTCAATCTGCTGTTTGGTTGAGTCCATGGATGCAGAACACACAAATTCAGAGGGCCAACTGTATGTTTAAAAAATAAATGCAGTTATCAACTTTGTTGCCAGCTTGGAGATAATTTGATAAAATAATAGAATCTGATCATTAAAAGGACCATAAAGGCAATTTGCCTCAACTTCATTCCTTATAGTTGGTCAGGAAGCCTTTGCTTACACATGATTTTTCAAATTCAGTGTTGGACAGATCCAGTTACTAAACCAAATATCTACCTCCATATAATTTCCATTCATTCATTTAATTTCTGCTCTGTAAAAAACACAATAAATCAACTCTGCTTCCACACAACTGCTCTTCGAATACTTGGAAAGACATTTATTATGTACCATTTGTATCTTACCCTGTAGGTCCTTACTGTATAGGTCTTGCCTTCTACAAACTAGGTGTCCCCAGGTCTCTCACCTTCTTGGTCATCCTATCTCAAAAGCACTCTCACCTTCTTTCTGAAAAGAACGTGCCTCGAGCTTCACAACCATTGCCAACGTTGGAGAGCTGTTCATTGTTAGAGCCACTTTTTGAGTCACCTAATGCATTTTGCAAAGCACATCATCTTCACTTCATCTAAGCTGTTTTTAATACAAGCTGGCTTTTGATCCTTAGCTGATACTATTTCTAAAAATTGTATTCCCAGCCACAAGTACCTATTTCCGTACTTCTTGTAGATGAATGTCTAATCTCCACAAAGTAACCACTTGCCAGATTGCTTTTTAAAGTGATCTTTAATATTAAAGGGTTATTTACAACTACATCCTATACTTGCACTTTGAGCTCAATCTCTCAGGAATGATTACCATATTATAATTTTTTTCTACTTTATAAAGCAAGGTTATTGCTACTTTTTAGCAATGACCTTCATAAGTATCTAAAATTTGCAATAATTGAGATATTTTCTTCCATGAGGAACTTTGTTGTTGAAAATAGCAATTGAAAAAGTAACCCACAATGTGAGAGACTTTGTAAAGACTTCCCCATTAAGGAGGGACAAAATTCACCTTCTCTTAAAATGGAACCTAATGAGCTCATTGGGTCTAGGTCAGAGAGTGGAAGGGACAGACTTGACTGGTGTGTGCCCGTCTTCTCCTCATAGCCTTAATGCAGTTGTAAAGCTGTTTTATAATTCACCTCCGGCCATCCCTCACTTCAGCTCCATTGTGGAGAATTTTGATAGTTTGCCAGCAAAATGTAAGGGAGGTACTCATCTTGCCTACATTATACAATTTGTCTGACAAAGACAATATGAAAAATTTCCTCAGGTGTCTTTATAACCTAAGATAAACTTGGTCTTAGCCATTTCGTTCTTTGACTCAGGTAACCAACCTTATTACAACTCTGTGGATGGATGGATGGATGGATGGGATATTTTATAAGGCTTTCTTTCCCCCTTTTTAAAAAATGTAATTTTATTTTAAAATATTTTTAAAAATTTATAACAATAGAGAGAATAGTATACTGTACCCCATCACTTGTTAACATTTCGTTATTTGTCTCACTGATGTTACTTTCTTTTCTTTTTTTTTTCTTTTTTGAAATAGAGATAGGGTCTTGCTCTGTTGCCCAGGCTGGAGTGCAGTAGTGTGATCATAGCTCACTGCAGCTTCGAACTCCTGGGCTCAGGATCCTCCTACCTTAGCCTCCTGAGTAATAGCTGGGACTACAGGTGTATTCTACCACACCTGGCTTTTTTTTTTTTTTTTTTGAGAGATAGGGTCTCACAACACTGCCCAGGCTGGTATCAAACTCCTGGGCTCAAGTGATTCTTCCAACTCGGCCTTCCAAAGTGTTGGGATTATAGGAATGAGCCACTGTGCCTGGTTGATGTTATTTTCTTTGTTGAAGTATTTCAAAGCAGATACCACAAATCATGGCATTCCAATTCCTAAATATTTTAGCATGGCACTATAAATTCAGGAAATTTTCTTACATAACCATAATACTGTAATGACACCTAACAATGATAATTCCATATTATCATCTAATACCCAAATTACCCTGACTCTCCCAAAAATGACTTTTATAGTAGGCTTGTTTGAGTGAAGATCTACCAAGATTCACATATTTCATTTGATTATCGATCTTAAGTCTTTTTTTTATGCCTTTTGATTTGTTCATCAAATTTTAATTTATTTCCTATAAAGTTAGTCCTGCACTTAAAAAGAATTAAAACTTTGATTTTTATGCTTCTACTTTTTTTCACACCTTTGATGTATTGATCAAGTTTTCTTTTGTTTACTATAAAGTTAATTCTTTTAAACTTAAAAATAAACCTTAGTTTTTTAGTTGCTTTCTCTTTACACTAATCTGTGTTAACTGATGGTTAGTGACTATAAACTACTGTCCCACATAGTTGCTCATCACTATTTTCATTAATTTGAGTAGAAGCTGTGCTTACCTACTGCCGGTGGATTGCCTGGAAATGAACATTAGACATCAGCTCCTTTAGAATGGCCATAATGCTTAAGTTTGTTCACGGATGATGATGGAAAGGTCCTCCTTATGCCTTATCTTACAGCCATGAAGGCATGTATTAGCTTTTGCTTCTTAGAACCATTTTCAAGTAGAAGTATAAGTGAATAAACTAGTCTTCTGGAAACAGTTATTATCTTAGCCACATGACGCCATTATTTACAGTGTTCTAGTAGGTGAAGGATCATCATGGCGATGACTTATGGTTTGTAATACAAAAATCGATAATCAATAACTGTCTTTTTTCTTTTTCATTTTCTTCTTTTTAATAGGCAATGCTAGAAAGAATTTTTTCTTTTTTCTTTATTTTAAATTGACAAAAATTGCATATATTTGTGGTGTACAACATGATGCTTTGAAATATGTATACATTGTAAAATGGCTAAATCAAGCTATATAACATATGTATTACCTCACATACTTACCTATCTTTAAGTGATGTTCAGGTATACAATACATTATTATTAACTATGGTCACCATATTGTACCATAGATCTCTTGAACTTATTCCTCTCGTCTAACTGAAATTTTGTGTCCTTTGACCAACATCTTCCCATTTCCTCTTGCCCCATTCTACTGTGCTTCTGTGAGCTTGATTTTTTAGATTTCACATATAAGTGAGCTTATGCTGTATTTGTCTTTCTGTGCCTGGCTTATTTCACTTAACAAAATGTCTTCTGGGTTCATCCATGTTGTCATAACTGACAGGATTTCCTTTTTCAAGGCTGAATAGTATTCCATTGTGTGTATATAGTGTATTTTCTTTATCTGTTCATCTGTTGATAGACACTTAGGTTGATTCCATATTTTGACTATTATGAATAGTGCTGCAATAAACATGAGAGTACAGATGTGTCTTTGACATACTGATTTTCTTTCCTTTGTATATATACCCATTAGAGGGATTGCTGGCTTATATGATAGTTCTGTTTTTAATTTTTTTGAGGAACCACCATACTATTTTCCATAATGGCTGTACTAACTTACTTTCTCACCAACAGTGTGCATGGGTTCCCTTTTCTCCACATCTTTGCCAACACATGTTATCTTGTTTTTTTGTTTGTTTGTTTTGTTTTGTTTTGTTTTTGTTTTTGTTTTTTAGATGGAATCTCACTTTGTCACCCAGGCTGGGGTGCAGTGCCACGATCTCGGCTCACTGCAACCTCTGTCTCCCGGGTTCAAACAATTCTCCTGCCTCAGCCTCCCAAGTAGTTGGGATTACAGGCGCCTGCCACCAAGCTTGGCTAATTTTTGTATTTTTAGTAGAGACAGAGTTTCACCATGTTGGCCAGGCTGGTCTCGAACTCCTGACCTCAAGTGATCTGTCCACCTTAGCCTCCCAAAGCGCTGGGATTACAGCCATGAGCCACCACACCTGGCTTATCTTTTTAGTAACAGTCATTTTAACAAGTAAGTGTGAGGTGATCAATCTGTGTAGTCTCCAATAAAGGGGGGGGCTGAAAAGAAAATAATCGTATCATTTTCAGATTTATAAAAAAAAATACTTATTAGGAAAGTTTATTTATTTATTTATTTATTTATTTATTTATTTATTTATTTATGACAGGGTCTCACTCTGTCACCCAGGTTGGAGTACAGTGGTGGAGTGATAGCTCACTGCAGCCCCAAACTCCTGGGCTTAAGCAGTCCTCCCAAAGTGCTGGGAGTACAGGTGTGAGCCACTGTGCCTGGTCAGAATACTATTTTTAAATGTGTAAGGCTGGCTGGACAGGGTGGCTCACACCTGTAATATCAGCACTTTGGGAGGCTGAGGCAGGTAGATCCCTTGAGCTCAGGAGCTCCAGATCAGCCTGGGTAACAAGGCAAAACCCTCTCTCTACAAAAAATACAAAAATTAGCCAGGCGTGGTGTCACATGCCTGTGGTGCCAGCTACTCGGGAGGGAGGCTGAGGCAGGAGAATCGGGTGAACCCAGGAGGCAGAAGTAGAAGTGAGCAGAGATCACGCCACTGCACTCCAGCATGGGCGACAGAGCGACACCTTATCTCAAAAAAGAAAAACACAATGTGTTAGGTTTACCAAGCTATTTCATGTATATGACTTCTCTCTTAATCATCAAAACAGCCACAGGAATTAGATATTACTGTTATTTTCACTAATGAATAAATTAAGGTATGAAGAGATTAAGTAAATTGAAAATGTACTTAAAATGATCTTTGAGCAGTACCTGGTACTTAGTAAATACTCAGCTTATAGAACTTTTTCATTAGCTGCCTAAGGTCACCCAGTTCGTAGGTGGCAAAGCCAGGGCTTTTACAGTTTTCCCCTAAAGCACCACTTATGGAAGATGTACTCATGAGGTGGGAACCTCGTTCTGCCCCCCTGCCTACGCACCCTTCTCCAGCCCTCACGTCTCTGCTTCTGGAGATGCTTGTAGAGGGGAAGTGGGGAGTTGGAGCTGACCTCAAGGCCCTCATTATTTCTCACCTGAACAATTAAATTACCCTTTCACTCCTGCCCTAGCCTCACAGTTTGGCAGTTCATTCCCCACAAGGCAGCCACAGTCACCTTTCTACTAAAAACACATGAGTGTTTCTCTCCTGCCCTCAGGTAAAAATCTAAACTCAGCTTAGCTAGAAATCCCTTAAAAAATGAAGCCCCAGAGTACACTAGGCCAGTGTTTCTTCTGCTACACCACTAAGTTATGCAGACCTTTTATTATCAGTTTATTTTGTGATTGGATGATCTGATTAACTTCTACCAATGACTCTTTAAAGCTGAAGCCAAAATAATTTCTTCTGGTTTAATTTTGAGGAGATTTGATAAATCAGTCCTTAACTTACAAAACAGATAAATTAGAGATTATTTATCTACATTTGCTATTTCCTTTATACTGGTAGGTTTATAGTGTACTTAAGCATTTAATCGATCATTAAATATGTAACAGAAAGGATAAGAATTTAGAAAACAATTTTATTTAATGTTTTGGGAGCCAATTCCAGTTAACATTAGTTATACCCACCTCCCCATCACACAGTTATTTACAAGCAAAATTAAGAATTTTTGAAATTATGAGTTAGAAAAAATATTATTTTATAATGTGCTTTTTTCAGCTGTATTCATTGTGTTAAGCAAATTACAGCTAAATTATAAAGGCTATTTTTCTGTGTGCTATTGTTGAACGTCAGAAAAAGTTCTAATAATGGGTTGAAATGGGGAAAGGATTTAGCTATGTTACAATGTTGACTTTTACCAGTAATTTTCATCTCCAATCCTTTGAATTCTTTCTCAGCAGTCTGACTGGAACAATTCAGACTTACTGAAGATTTTTCTCATTATTTTCTTTTTCTTTCTCTCCCACTGGCCTCTAGTCATGTGCTTCCCCTAAAATATGTTCACCATATGCGGGGAATTTTATAGACCCTCTCCTCTCAAAGGTGTGTGTGTGTGTGTGAGAGAGAGAGAGAGTGAGAGAGAAACACGTCGTGGGAAGGGGGTCATGCCTATGTGTGTGTTTGGCAGAGGTTTCCATCCCCACGCCAGAGTCAGTGGTCTTTTATTTCTAGCAAGCCAGCAGGCCTGAGTGCAGATCCAATCTGAGTCCTACAGCTGCCTGGGGTACAGGCCTCTACATCTTTCACTGTTACTCTGCAGATGGAAGATAAAAAGTGGAGGACATAGCTCTAGGCACTGGATTCCTGCCAAGGCAAGGAGAAAAGGACAGTTGGGGCCACCAGATACTGTGTTACGAGGGTCCAAAGAGACCAAGGAAAAGTTGAGGGAGGAGAGGGGGATTTGCATCTCTGGAATGTGGGCTCATTCTGTAATTAGAGTTATGTTGTTTCCCAGGAAACAAAAATCAATAATGATAAAGGAAGAGAGACAATGTAGGAATTGGTTTCTGAATGATAGCCGAAGTAACTGACTACATAAATCTTGGCTTACTATACATAAATAAAAGTTATACCTCACCAATTGTCCCTTGTCTTAGAGGTATAAAACTAAGGCCTTAAACTGGACAGAGAGTCTAGTGCTTCCATTTATTCTGGTAATTTAGGAAAATATTTGAGTGTATTTATATTTGTTAAACTCTCAAAATTGTTCCCTACCAACAATAGGTGCTCTTTCAGCTAACAATGGAAAGGGAGCAAACGTCTGCGTAGATTAGTGGACTTGGAGAATATATTTGTGAAATTGGCATCACCTCCAAAGTTCCTAGGGGTAAATAAGAATCTAAATGGCCCATGGCATAAATAATAAGTTTGGAAAACTATTATATAATCAAACTCTGCATGTATTTCCTTCTCCACAGTTTCCAATAATACCACTTCCTTGCCTGGATCTATACTCCTGTGTGACATGATGAACAAGTTGCAGTACTTGTGTTACTTCTATCCTGGACATAGGAACAGGTGATAGGTTAATTATACCTTCAAGAAGAGTTCTTTTCTTGCTGTCAAAACAATAGTGACAAAAAAAATACAGGCTTCGAAGCCAGACATGCTCAGCTTGAATCTTACTGTCACTTCTTTTCGGTTGTGAGACTATGGGCAAGTGGCTCAAGCTCTCTGAATCCCATTTTTAATGTCTATAATAGCAATTTAAATAAGATAATATATTTTGTCTAGCAAATGTTAACTTTCTATCACCTTCCTCCACTATATACAATGCTCCCACCCTAGGCTCCTCGATATTGAGAAGGATTTATATAAGGGTAGAGTGGGATTAGAAGATGGAGATAAAGTTAATGACAACGCCTCTTTTTATCTTCAATAATAAAGTATTTTCAGAAGAGTTTGTCTAAGGTTTTTTGAGGACTTTTTAAGAAATATTTCAAACATTCATAAAAGGATGAAAATGAATGGCTGCCTTTTGAATTGCTTACCTTTTAGCATACTTGCTTCATGTGGTTTTTGTTTTTTACACATTAAACATTACAAGTATAATAGAAACTTTTCTGCTTAGTTGTAACGCCATTTTCCTCTGTGCCTTCCCAGAGGTAACCACTATTATATTGATTTGACACTCCTCATTCCTACAAATGTGTTTGTATTTGTATTGCATATAATATAGCCATTAACAATCCATATTATTTGTTTTGCATGTTTTAAAACTGTGTGAATGGCATTATGCTGCCCATATCCTCTTGCATCGATTTTTTGTGTACAATGTTACATGCTTGGGATTTATTTAGTTTGACTGCTGTACAGTATTCTATTGTCTGTCTCCTTCACAGTTTATCCATTTTCCTGGCAAAGGATATTTGGATTTTTTTCCAGCTTTTTATTACTACAAACAATACTACAGAGGGCATACTTTTATCTGCCTTTTGTGCACATGTGAAAAACTTTCTTTAGTTGTATTAATATATGCCTAAGAGTACATTCAGGAGGATGTATGATATATACATCATCAGCCTCCGTGGATGTTGCCAGCTTGTTCTCCAAAATGGTATTCTAACTTACATTACCACCAACAGGAACTCTCCTTGGCAACATTTGGTGTTATTAGACATATTACTTTTGGCACTGTAATGCATGAAATGTGCCATCTTATTGTTGTTTGAATTTCCCTGACTACTGGTAAGGTTAGGCATTTATTTCTTATGTTTTAACTCCTTTGTTTTCTTTTGTGAATTCTTTGCTCGTATCTTTTGACTATTTTTTAATTGTTTGTATTTTCCTATTGATTTGTAGAGGTTCTTTACATATTCTGAGTACCAATCCTTTGTTATACATTATCATTTTTCAGTTTGTAGCTTGTCTTTTTTTTTTTTTTTTTTGAGACGGAGTCTCTCTCTGTCGCCCAGACTGGAATGCAGTGGCGTGATCTTGGCTCACTGCAAGCTCTGCCTCCCAGGTTCACACCATTCTCCTGCCTTGGCCTCCCGAGTAGCTGGGACTACAGGCACCCACCACCACACCCGGCTAATTTTTTGTATTTTTAGTAAAGATGGGGTTTCACTGTGTTAGCCAGGATGGCTCTCGATCTCCTGACCTTGTGATTTGCCCACCTTGGCCTCCCAAAGTGCTGGGATTACAGGCGTGAGCCACCGCACCCAGCCTTGTAGCTTGTCTTTTAATTTTTAAATGCTGTCTGTTGTTGTACAGAGTTTTTTGTTTGTTTGTTTGTTTGTTTGTTTTTTAATATAGCCAATTCAGTATTTTCCTTTATGGTTGTATGCTTCTGGAGTATATTTTTAAGTTATTCTATACTGGCCTAGTGTGATAAAGCTGTTCTTTTATATTATCTCTTGAATATGGTAAGTTTTGCTTTTCACATTTAAGACTTGAGTTATGTAGATCTTACAAATTCTGTCACATTTTATTTACAATATTTTTAAAAATCACATTGGTTAATACCACAGCTCTCATCAGGAATGTCTGGACATATTGGAAGCTGTCTAATGCATAATGATGGATATATGTTTTCTAAAATTCTAATTTATGCTAGAAAGCTGAAATGTTTATAACCAATACCTCTGTGGGTTGTTTTCCTTGAAATGCCTTAGTTCCTTTGTTTCCTCTTGATGAATTTTGTTAGAGACTACTCTATTAATCATTTAGAGGATATACTTTTGATTTTGTGAGGCTCTTATTGTATCTTTGTTTTTTATTTATTTCCTTTTTTTTTTTTTTTTTTTGAGACAGAGCCTCACTGTCACCCAGGCTGGAGTGCAGTGGCATGATCTCGGCTCACTGAAACCTCTGCCTTCTGGGTTCAAGCTATTCTCATACCTCAGCCTCCCAAGTAGCTGGGATTACCGGCACCCACCACCATGCCAGCTAATTTTTGTATTCTTATTAAGTAGAGACAGGGTTTCGCCATGTTGGCCAGGCTAGTCTCAAACTCCTGACCTCAAGTGATCTGCCTGCCTCCTTTGTTTTTTATTTCATTAGTTTCATTCCCTCCTCCATTTTATTTTCTTTGAAATTATGTGGTTGTGCTTTTACTAACTTCTTGAGTGGACCTCATTAATTTTCAGCCATTCTTCTTTCTAATATAAACATTTAAGAGTGCAGTATAAATTTCCTTCTAAGTTCTGTTTTATCAGCATTGACAAAGTTGTGATATGTTATAGTATTTTCACTATAAATCAGTTCTGAATAATTTCTAATTTTCACTATTATTTCTTATTTGATCTATCATTTATTTAGAAGTATGTGTTTAGATTTCCAAGTACAGGGCTCTTTTTTTAACTTAACTTTTTTAAAAAATTGATTTCTAATTTCATTACATATTAATCAAAGAATATAGTCTCAATGCTTTCAGATCTTTTGTATTTTTAAAGCTTGAATTTAGCAAATTTACAAACGTTCTATTTGTGCTTGAAAATACTTTCTATTTTTTGATTCAGTGAATTTCAAATTTTTTATTGTTTATGACTATCAGTAAAAAATTTTGAGACTTTCCCTTAAGATAGATATATACTGTGCATCATTGTATTAGTCTGTTTTCATGCTGCTGATAAAGATATACCCGAGACTGGGAAGAAAAAGAATTTTAACTGGACTTAGAGTTTTATATGAGGAAGCCTCAGAATCATGGCGGGAGGTTAAAGGCACTTCTTACACACCAGCGGCAAGAGAAAAATGAGGAAGAAGCAAAAGTGGAAACCCCTGATAAACCTATCAGATCTGGTGAGACTTATTTACTAACAATAGCATGGAAAAGACCGGCCCCCATGATTCAATTACCTCCCCCTGGGTCCCTCCCACAACATGTGGGAATTCTGGGGATATAATTGAAGTTGAGATTATGTGGGGACACAGCCAAACCATATCATTTTGCCCCTGGCCCCTCCAAATCTCATGTCCTCACATTTCAAAACCAATCATGCCATCCCAACAGTCCCCCAAAGTCTTAACTCATTTCAGCATTAACCCAAAATCCACAGTCCAAAGTCTCATCTGAGACAAGGCAAGTCCCTTCTGCCTATGAGCCTGTAAAATCAAAAGCAAATTAGTTACTTCCTAGATACAATGGAGGTACAGGTACTGGGTAAGTACAGCCATTCCAAATGGGGGAAATTGGTCAAAATGGCTCATAGAAGTCCGAAATCTAGTGGGGCAGTCAAATCTTAAAGCTCCAAAATGATCTCCTTTGACTCCAGGTCTCACACTCAGGTCACACTGATGCAAGAGGTGGGTTCCCATGGTCTTGAGCAGCTCCATTCCTATGGCTTTGCAGGGTACAGCCTCCCTCTTAGCTGCTTTCATAGGCTGGCATTGAGTGTCTGTGGCTTTTCCAGGCTCACGGTGTAAGCTGTCAGTGGATCTACCATTTTGGGATCTGGAGGATGGTGGCCCTCTTCTCACAGCTCCACTAGGTAGTGCCCCAGTAGGTACTCTGTGTGGGGGCCCTGACCCCACATTTCCTTTCCACACTACCCTAGCAGAGGTTCTCCATAAGGGCCTCGCCCCTGCAGCAAACTTTTGCCTGGGCATCTAAGGCATACGTTTTCTGAAATCTAGGCGGAGGTTCCCAAACCTCAGTTCTTGACTTCTGTGCACCTACAGGCTCAACACCACATGGAAGCTGCCAAGGCTTGGGACTTTCACCCTCTAAAGCCACTGCCCACGCTCTGTCTTGGCCCCTTTCAGCCCAGCTGGAGTGGCTGGGACACAGGGTGCCAACTCCCTAGGTTGCGCACAGCACCAGTACCCTGAGCCTGGCCCACAAAACCACTTTTTCCTCCTGGGTCTCTGGACCTGTGATGGGAGGAGCTGCTGTGAAGGTCTCTGACATGGCCTGGAGACATTTTCCCCACTGTCTTGAGGATTAACATTAGGCTCCTTGCTACTTATGAAAATTTCTGCAGCGGGCTTGAATTTCTCCCCAGAAAATTGGTTTCTCTTTTCTATCGCATAGTCAGGCTGCAAATTTTCCAAACTTTTATGCTCTGCTTCCCTTATAAAACTGAATGCCTTTAACAGTACCTAAGTCACCTCTTGAATGCTTTGCTGCTTAGAAATTTCTTCTGCCAGATACCCTAAATCATCTTTCTCAAGTTCAAAGTTCCACAAATCTCTAAGGCAGGGGCAAAATGCTGCCAGTCTCTTGGCTACAACATAACAAGTCACCTTTGCTCCAGGTCCCAACAAGTTCCTCATCTCTATCTGAGACCACTTCAGTCTGGACATTATTGTCCATATCACTATCAGCATTTTGGGCAAAGCCATTCAACAAGTCTCTAGGAAGTTTCAAACTCTCCCTCATCTTCCTGTCTTCTTCTGAGCCCTCCAAACTGTTCCAATCTCTGCCTGTTACCCAGTTCCAAAGTCAGTTCCACAATTTCAGGTATCTTTTCAGCAATGCCCCACTCTACTGGTAACAATTTACTATATTAGTCTGTTTTCATGATGCTGATAAAGAGATACCCGAGACTGGGAAGAAAAGAGGTTTAATTGGACTTACAGTTCCACATGCTGGGGAGGCCTCAGAGTCATGGCAGGAGGCAGAAGTCACTTCTTACATGGAGGTGGCAAGAGAAAAATGAGGAAGAAGCAAAAGTGGAAACCCGTGATAAACCCATCAGATCTAGTGAGATTTATTCAGGATCATGAGAATAGCATGGGAACACCGGTCCCCATGATTCAATTACCTCCCTTTGGGTCCCTCCCACAACACATGGGAATTCTGCGAGATACAATTCAAGTTGAGATTATGTGGGGACACAGCCAAACCATATCAATCATACAACTTTTATGGGATTAAAAAATGAATATAAGTAAAAGTCTTTTTTTTTATTATTTGCTGTGCTTCAGCAGATAGTCTTGCACAGCCTCTGAGAATCACAAATCTCATTTTGGAAACCACTGTTTTAATTGCTCATCTCCAGTGGCCACCATGCTATCTTTGTAGGTTCAAGTAAATATTCAGAATCATGAGACTACCACAGGTTATGTTTGGTACTAGTCTACTTAAAAAGGCACAGAACAAGAACCTTAGCTTGCCGGCAAGGTAGCTTCTCTAAACGAGAGTCCTTACTAGAGCAGTCCCTGTAGCAGTATGCAGCCAGCTCTAGGAGGTATTTTCTCTCCAGGTATACTAATAGGTGTAGGAACTATTTTTTCTCCAGCTCAAATGCAAGGAGATGAGATCTACGTCAGTGGGTGGTACAGTCTCCCTTACCAAAGAGGCCTCAGTTTTCCACAAGAGCCAGTATCTATTCTTACATTTCATGTATAGACCTTGGGGTCACTGAAAGAGATGTACCAGTTACGAGAGTCACTATACTCAGGAAAGCCTAAACTATGACTTTCTCTCAGGTATTTATAGTTCTCTAAGCCTAGATGTGCTTTACCAGCTGGAGATTATTTTTATCATAAGCAATGTTGCCTAGCAGTGTTGTGAACACATACTGTTTTATCTGGTAAATACAGACATAGGTTGTTGATCCAGAGTCAGAGTCTCATGGAGCAGGTGAAAATGTTTTGTTAACCTGCTCACTCAGTTGGCTGCTAGATTCCATTAACTAATAGAATCCATTAGATTAGTCATGTTGCTGCCCTTTTGATTCTCTACTACCATTTCTGTACTTACAGACAGAGCAATAACCTATGAACACTTTAATGCTGTAAAAATAACTATGAGGAGTTAGTTTCTCCCTAAGGGAGAAGGTAGCATCCAACTTCCTGATCCTAAATATGTAGTTTCATGAGACTGTGTTCCTTTATTTTTTCAATCTTCTATCTGTGTCTTCCTTAAGTGGGTTAATTTCTACTGATCTATCTTTTCATTCAGTGACTCTTCTGCCCTCCCAATCTGTATTTTAGACTTTATAATGACATTATTTCAGATATTGTATGTTTTTATTCTAGTATCTTTATTTGCTCTTTTTTATTGGTTTAAAAAATTTATCTGCTGAGATTTTCTATCTGCTTATTCATCTCAGGAATATTTTCTTTTGTATCTTTAAGCATAGTTGTAATAATCGCTTCAAAATTTTTGCTAATTAAATACAACATATGGAACATCTTGGGTTTGATCTCCATTGGCTGCCTTTTTTCTTAAGAATGGTTTATGTTTACCTATTTTTTAATATGTCTAATAATTTTGGCTAGTATCTTGAATATTTTAAATGACAAATTGAAGAGAGTCTAAATTATGTTGTATTCCTCTGAAGAATATCTTTAAATAAAAACTGGTTTTTTTTAGCAGGCTCAAACCCCAAATTGTTTTTCCAGTAGTAAGCAATAATTGAAATATTTTGCCAGTTGTTTTAGCCATTGTTGGACAGCTTGGAGGTGGCTCCATGCACATGGAATTCAGGGGTTGGCCAGATATTTGGGTACAGTTAATACACAGAATATAAGGCTATACCACTCTGACTATTTAGAAATTTCTCTGCTTATTTTCCAGGCAGGCATTATGGTCACCCAAACTTTGTCCTCTCATTCTTCAAGCCAGTAAAAATGCAGGTTTCTATCATATTTAGATGCTGTTTATGTCTCCAACTGAGTACTGCCCTCAGACAGAAAGTCACAAAACAGGACACTTATTCAGTATTATCCTTTTTGTAAAAGAGTAAACCACACCCCTAGTTTCTGCCTGCTTTCGATTGTTCTCCAATGCCTTCAGGCCGTTGATTTTTATATTTTGCTCAGAGTTGAAACTTGCTATCTGTGTTAGAATTTATCCAATAGGAGCTTGCTATCAACTGAGTTGTATCCCTCAAAATTCATATGTTGCTCCCTTAACCCCCAATGTGACTGTATCTAGAGATAGGGTCTTTAGGAAGTAATTAAGGTTAAATGATGTCGTAAGGATGGAGCTCTAATCTGACAGGCCTGTGGCCTTATAAGAAGAGGGAAAGATCTGTCTGTTTCTCTCTCTTTCTGCCTGCCATGTGGGATTATAGCATGAAGGCAGCCATCAGTAAGCCAGGAAGAGAGGAAGGGAGCACTCACTAGAACACAACCATGCAGGCCCCTTCGTCTCAGACTTCCAGCCATCAGAACTGTGAGAAAATTAATTCCTGTTATTTCAGCAGTCCAGTCTATGGTACTTTGTTATGGCAGCCCAAGAAGACTGATACCAAGCTAAGTAGCCATTATTAGAAGTGAAAGCCTTGTTTTTAGATTGGATTGGAAAACTCAATATTGTTAATATGTTATCTTTTAAACTTTTATTTTAAGTTCAGGAGTACAAGTGCAGGTTTGTTACATAGGTAAACTTGTGTCTTGGGGGTTTGGTGTACAGATTATTTCATCACCCAGGTATTTAGTCTAGTATCCATTAGTTATTTTTCCTGATCCTCTTCCTCTTCCCACCCTCCACCCTTTGAAAGGCCCCACTGTGTGTGGTTCTCCTCAATGTGTCCATGTGTTTTTATCATTTAGTCCCCACTTATAAGTAAGAACATGCAGCATTTGGTTTTCTGTTCCTGTGTTAGTTTACTAAGGATAATGGCCTCCAGCTCCATCCATGTTCCTGCAAAGGACATGATCTCTACTTTTTTTAATATTGATCTATAGACTTCTCACAATCGCAATGAAAATTTCAACATACATTTTTATATAAACTGACACACTGAATCTGAAATGTATAAGGCCATGCAAAGTACTTAGAATACTCAAAACAACTTTGAAAAAGAAAACACAACTAGAGGACTTATACTGCCTTTCGAAGTTTATTATACAGCTATAATAATTGAGAGTGTGGTATGGACATAGACTTACAGGTCACTGAAAAGAAATAGGGAATCATGAAGTAGATCCACATATATATGGTCGAATATTTTCAATGAAGGTTCAAAGCAGTTCAGTGGGGAAAAGATAGTCTTTTCAGCAAAGGGTGTTAGGTCTCCAGCTAGATGTCCATGTGAGAGAGAACATTAACCTTGACTCTCACCTCATACCATTCACAAAAAAGATCAACTTAAAACCACCATAGACTTAAATGTAAAATCTAAAGCTATAAAACTTCTGAAAGAAAATATGGGGAAAATTTTCCAGGCCTTTAGGATAGGCCAAGATTTCTTAATAGTACACAAAATCACTTAATATAAGAGAAACTATTGATACATTTGATTTCATCAAAAGGTAAAGCCTCTGTTCTTCAAAAACACCATTAAGAAAATGAAAAGGTAACCCATGAAGTGGGAGCAAATATTCACAGTACATATATCTGGCAAGGCTTTTATCCAGCTGTGTAAAACCTCTTATCTCAATAATAAGGAGACAACCTAATTTTTTTTCTTTTTTGTTTTCTGAGATGGAGTCTTGCTCTGCATCCAGGCTGGAGTGCAGTGGCGGGATCTCAGCTCACTGAAAACTCCACCTCCCGGGTTCAAACAATCCTCCTGCCTCAGCCTCTAGAGTAGCTGGGATTACAGGCGCCTGCAACCATGCCTGGCTAATGTTTGTATTGTTAGTAGAGACGGGGTTTCACCATATTGGCCAGGCTGGTCTTGAACTCCTGACCTCAAGTGATCCTCCTGCCTCAGCCTCCCAAACGGCTGGGATTACAGGCATGAGCCACTGTGCCTGGCCATGCTAATATTTTAAATGGCCACTTTATTTGAGTAGACATTTCACAAACAAAGATAACAAATGGGGCCAGGCGCGGTGGCTCATGCCTGTAATCCCAGCACTTTGGGGGGCCGAGGCAGGCAGATCACGAGGTCAGGAGTTCAAGACCAGCCTGGCCAATATGGTGAAACCCTGTCTCTACTAAAAACACAAAATTTAGCCTGGCTTGGTGGTGCACACTTATAGTCCCAGCTACTCGGGAGGCTGAGGCAGGAGAATCACTTGAACTCAGGAGGCAGAGGTTTCAGTCAGCCAAGATCATGCCACTGACTCCAGCCTGGGCGACAGTGCAAGACTCCATCTCAAAAATAATAATAATAATAACAAATGGCTAATAAGCACATGAAAAGTTCAACATCATAGTCGTCAGAAAAAAAACCATAGTAAGATACCAGTTCACCCACTTGGATGACCAAACTTAAAAATACTGTTAATACTAGGCTTTGGTAAGTATGTTGAGAAACTCAGATTCTTTTACATGCTAGTAACACTATAAAATGATAAATCTACCTTAGAGAACAGTTTGTCAAAGTTAACCGTATACTTACCACATGACCCAGCAATTCTACTCCTAGGTATTTACCCAAAAGACTTTACCAATAATCTACAAAAAGAGTTGTACAAAACATGCTGAGTATTAAAGCCAAGCATAAGAGTTTATATTATATAATTTCATTTAAATGATATAGAATAAGCCAAACCAATCCACAGTAACAAAAGTGATCAGTGGTTTCCAAGAGCAAGGGGTACAGAGGGACATGAGAGAACTTCTTTTGGGAGAATCACAATTTTCTGTATCTTGATTGGTGTATAGATTTGTCAGAATTCATTGAACTGAACAGCTAAAATGAGTGCATCTTATTGTTTATAAAGTATGCCTCACTAGGCTTGATTTACTATATATAAGTATATATATTTAGTCTATATATATATTATATATTTAGTCTAGTCTGTCTACAAATATATAGAATATATATGGACTAAATATATACTATAAAAATATATAATGTTTAAATGAATAGGCTCGTAGGATGTTGTTATATGAACCAAAAGAAAGAAGGAAAGCCCATGGAATTGTGTGGTGTAGGGAACACTGCAGGTAGTTTAGTGCAGCTAAAAAATTGGTATGGGCCAGGCACGGTGGCTCATGCCTGTAATCCCAGCACTTTGGGAGGCCATGGCAGGCAGATCGCTTGAGCTGAAGAGTTTGAGACCAGCCTGGGCTACATGGCAAAACCCTGTCTGTACTAAAGTTACAAAAAAAGAAAAAAAAATTAGCCAGGCATGGTGGCACTTGCCTGTAATCCCAGCTACTTGGTGGGGCTGAGGCAGGAGAATCCCTTGAGCCTGGGAGGTCGAGGCTGCAGTGAGCCAAGGTCACACCACTGCACTCCACCTGGGCAGCAGAGAAACAGAGAGAGACCCGTCTCAAAAAAAAAAAAAAAAAAAAAAAAAGTTATGGTATGAAATTTTCATCTGATCTTTGAATCATGTATTCACAATGCAACCAAGAAACAGCCTGCTCAGCATTTTATTCCATAAGCTAATAATTTGATTTGTTGATGTATCATGTTCCCTGTACTGTTAGTTTATTTGTTTCCTTTATCAACTGCTTTTCTTTAATCCCCCCAAATTCTCCTCCAATCCATAACTTTTGGCTATTTCCTTTCAGATTTTCTTTTTCTCCTTTCAGATATTCTTTCTTTCCTTCCTTCCTTCCTTCCTTCCTTCCTTCCTTCCTTCCTTCCTCCCTCCCTCCCTCCCTCCCTCTTCTCCTCCTCCTTCTCTTTCTTTCTTTCTTTCTTTCTTTCTTTCTTTCTTTCTTTCTTTCTTTCTTTCTTTCCTCTCTTTCTCTCTCTTTCTTTTCTTTCTTTCTTGCCTTTCTTGCATTTCTTCTCTGTTTTTGTTTGTTTGTTTGTTTGTTTTTTCTTTTTGGGACAGACTCTATTGCCGAGGCTGGAGTGCAGTGGCATGATCTCGACTCACTACGACCTCCGCCTCCTGGGTTCAAGTGACTCTTGTGCCTCAGCCTCCCAGGTAGCTGGGACTATAGGTGCGCACCATCATGTCCAGCTAATCTTTTTGTACCACCATGCCTGGCTAGCTGTTTTGTATTTTTAGTAGAGACGGGGTTTTGCCATGTTGGCCAAGCTGGTCTTGAACTCCTGACCTCAGATAATCCACCTTCCTCAGCCTCCCAAAGTGCTGAGATTACAGGCATGAGCCACCATGCCCGGCCACTTCTCAGATTTTTTTCTAGCCATTTCGTTTCTCTCTAATTCTAGACTTGTGTTTCCAGCTATCTTCTAGATATCTTTGTGAATATCTTCAAAGTCTCAAGTTCAGCATATCTGAAACCAGACCTTTCCTTTTTGTTTCAAACCAGCCCTTTCATCTGACTTTCATCTGACTTTTAAAAACAATTTATTGAAACAAAACTCACATAACATAAGATGACTAGATAAATGAAATGTGGTACAAACATATGATATAACATTACCATTTTTTCCAACTTGAGAAATATGTTTCATCTATATTTTTATATAGCGTTTTAAAAATTTTTGAAATTTGTAAAACACATTAAATTTATCTTATATCTTAACCATTTATAAGTATACAGTTCTGTAATGTATATTCACATTGTTCAACAACCAATCTCCAGAACTTTTTCATCTTGCAAAACTGAAAATTCTATACCCATTAAACAGTAATTCGTTTCCCTCTCCCCCGCAGTTCCTGGCAACTCCCACTTTACCTTTTGTTTCTGAGTTTGACTACTCAAATGTATACCTCATACAGATAAATCATACAATATTGGTCTTTTTGTGGCTGGTTTATTTCATTTAGTATAATGTCCTCCAAGTTCATTCATATTGTAGCATGTGTCAGAATTTTCTTAATTTTTAAGGCTGAATAATGTTACATCATATGTTTGTACCACATTTCATTTATCTAGTCATCTTATAATGGACATTTGGGCTGCTTCCATCTTTCAGCTATTGTGAATGATGCCGTTTTGGGCATGAGTGTAGAAATATTCTTTGAGACCCTGCTTTTAATTCTTATGTATATATATGAGAAATGGAACTGCTGAATCATATGGTAATTCTATTTTTAATTTTCTGAGGGATCGCTATGCTATTTTCCATAGCAGCTGCACCATTTTATATTCCTATCAACAGTATACAAGAGTTCTAGTTACTCCATATCCTCACCACACTTACTATTTTCTGGGAGCTATATATATAGCTATACACACACACACACACACACACACACGCACACACACACATATATATGTAGCAGCCATCCTAGTGGATATGAGGTGATATCACATTATGGTTTTGATTTGCATTTCCCTAATTATTAGTAAGATTGGGCATCTGTTTCATATGTTTTTGGCTATTTGTATATGTTCTTTGGAGAAATGTCTATTCAAATCCTTTACCCATTTTTCAATCGAGTTGATGTTTAGTTTTGTTTTTGCTATTGATTTGTAGGAGTCCTTTATTTAAAATGTTTTATTTAATAATAATAATTATTGTTTCATTTAACAATAATTTATAATTAAATTATAGTTTGTTTAATATTATTAAATATTATTATTTAATTATTATTATTATTTGATATGAGGTATCTCTCTGTTGCTCAGGCTGGAGTGCAGTGGTGTTATCATAGCTTACTGCAGCCTTGACCACCTGGGCTCAAGCCATCCTTCTGCCTCAGCCTCCTGAGTAGCTGGGACTACAGGTACATGCCTCTATGCCTAGCTAATTTAAAAAAAAATTGGTTGGGGGATGATAGAGATGGGGCCTTCTTGTGTCGCCTAGGCTAGTCTTGAATTCCTGGGCTGAAACAATCCTCCTGCCTTGGCCTCCCAAGTGCTGGCATTAGTGGGGTGAGCCACCGTGCCTGGCCTTAAGAGTTCTTTGTATAATCTGGATGTTAACTGCTTGTCAGACATATGATTTGCAAATATTTTTCTCCTATTTTATAGGTTGCCTTTTTAGTCTGTTGATTGGATCTCTTGATGGAGAGAAGTTTTAAATTTTGATGTAGTTCAAAAAACCTTTATTATTTTGTTGGACCTAAGTTCCTGGGGGTATCAAATATATCCACATAGAAATTTTAAATACAATCTTACTGAAAAGACAGGTTTGAAAAAAATCAGCTGTCTGCCATCAAGTTCTCTACAGGTCAATTCTCTTATTTTTTTGTCATAGTAGCTAATTTGGGGGATGTACTAGTGGTAGATTATTATTGTTTCCAGTTATTCATTTTTATTTTTTGTAAGAGCAGAGATTATCAAACTTTCTGTGAAAGGTTAGATAGTAAACATGTTAGACTTTGCAGGCAACACGTAGTCTCTATCGCCACTGCCATTGCTACTATCTCTTCCTTGTCTTCTTTTTCTCTTTCTTCCTCTCCTCTTTTTCCTCCTCCTTCTCCATTTTGCCTCTTCTTTTTTTAAAAAAAAATTTGTTTATTCTTATGAAATGCAAAAACCATTCTTAGCCCATGAGTGGAACAGAAAGAGTCCACAGGCCAGATTTGGCCTGGGAGCAGTAGTTTGCTGACCCTGCTTAGGAGGATTATATGTCCTCACCCATTGCCTTGTGACTTCTCCTGTGGGAGAGGCATCTCTTTCTATCCCACTGATGTTGGACTTGTCCATGTGATTTACTTTAGCCAGTGGAAAGCGAGTGGGCATGATGTACACCATGTCCAGGAAGAATCTTTAAGAGCCATTGCATGTTTGCTCTAGCTCTCTTGCTCTTTTTCCTTCTGGCATGAGAACAGAATGTTCAGATAGGGGCTATTTGTTCAACTTGGATCCTGGAATGAAAAGATCTATAAAGCAGAATTATAGCCGATCTATAGGTACCAATATGTCATGTGAAAGAGGAAGAAACAATTCCTGTAAGCCACTTAAATTTGGGGGCTGTCTGTTACCCTGTATAGCCTAGCATAATCTGATGAATATATTGTTACAGGTAAACATATACACAAGCAAAATAAGCAATAGAATTTACATAGAGATGACTTTTAAGTCAAGAACAACCTGACAGAAGCTACTTATTTAACTTTGGAAGTATTAGACTAAGAAAAAGTATAGAGAACTCCAAATGTGTACAGACAGATGTTTATTGGCAAACAAGAGTACTGAGTGGAGGAAGACCAGTTGAAGAGAGTGAGCTTATATTGATACAGAGATTCCTTAATTAAAATCAGAACCCCTGAGTTCCTGTTAAGGGGGTTTGTCATGGGGATGGTAAGAGTCTAATAAAAATAACTCAGCATAAATTGCTAGTTTCCAAGAGGAAGCAATAAATGAGAATTTCTGAGTCTAAATAGTCTTCCAAGTGTCCTGACTAAAACTTACAGGACCCAATTCCTAAGAAGATAACATTTACATGCAAAAAAGTAAAATCTTGGGGTGGAGCCAAGATGGCCAAATAGGAACAGCTCCGGTCTACATCTCCCAGCGTGACCGACACAGAAGACGGGTGATTTCTGCATTTCCATCTGAGGTACTGGGTTCATCTCACTAGGGAGTGCCAAACAGTGGGTGCAGGACCGTCAGTTTAGCGCTCCAAAGCGGGGCGAGGCATTGTCTCACTCGGGAAGCGCAAGGGGTCAGGGAGTTCCCTTTTCTAGTCAAAGAAAGGGGTGACAGATGGCACCTGGAAAATCGGGTCACTCCCACCCTAATACTGCGCTTTTCCAACGGGCTTGGAAAACGGCACACCAGGAGATTGTGTCCTGCACCACGCCCATGGAGTCTCACTGATTGCTAGCACAGCAGTCTGAGATCAAACTGCAAGGCGGCAGCCAAGCTGGGGGAGGGGCACCCGCCATTGCCCAGGCTTGCTTAGGTAAACAAAGCAGCCAGGAAGCTCGAACTGGGTGGAGCCCACCACAGCCCAAGGAGGCCTGCCTGCCTCTGTAGGCTCACCTCTGGGGGCAGGGCACAGACAAACAAAAAGTCAGCAGTAACCTCTGCAGACTTAAATGTCCCTGTCTGACAGCTTTGAAGAGAGTAGTGGTTCTCCCAGCACGCAGCTGGAGATCTGAGAATGGGCAGACTGCCTCCTAAAGTGGGTTCCTGACCCCCGAGCAGCCTAACTGGGAGGCACCCCCCAGTAGGGACAGACTGACACCTCACTCGGCCGGGTACTCCATTGAGACAAAACTTCCAGAGGAACGATCAGACAGCTGAATTTGCAGTTCATGAAAATCCGCTGTTCTGCAGCCACTGCTGCTGTCACCCAGGCAAACAGGGTCTGGAGAGGACCTCTAGCAAACTCCAACAGACCTGCAGCTGAGGGTCCTGTCTGGTAGGAAGAAAACTAACAAACAGAAAGGACACCCACACCAAAAACTCATCTGTACATCACCATCATCAAAGACCAAAAGTAGAAAAAACTACAAAGATGGGGAGAAAACAGAGCAGAAAAACTGGAAACTCTAAAAAGCAGAGCACCTCTCTTCCTCCAAAGGAACGCAGTTCCTCACCAGCAAAAGAACAAAGCTGGACAGAGAATGACTTTGACGAGTTGAGAGAAGAAGGCTTCAGACGATTAAACTACTCTGAGCTGCAGGAGGAAATTCAAACCAATGGCAAAGAAGTTAAAAACTTTGAAAAAAAATTAGACGAATGTATAACTAAAATGACCAATGCAGAGAAGTGCTTAAAATAGCTGATGGAGCTGAAAGCCAAGTTTCAAGAACTACGTGAAGAATACAGAAGCCTCAGTAGCCGATGTGATCAACTGGAAGAAAGGGTATCAGTGATGGAAGATGAAATGAATGAAATGAAGCGAGAAGGGAAGTTTAGAGAAAAAAGAATACAAAGAAATGAAAAAAGCCTCCAAGAAATATGAGGCTATGTGAAAAGACCAAACCTACGTCTGATTGGTGTACCTGAAAGTGATAGGGAGAATGGTACCAAGTTGGAAAACACTCTGCAGGATATTATCCAGGAGAATTTCCCCAGTCTAGCAACGCAGGCCAACATTCAGATTCAGGAGATACAGAGAATGCCACAAAGATACACCTTGAGAAGAGCAACCCCAAGACACATAATTGTCAGATTCACCAAAGTTGAAATGAAGGAAAAAATGTTAAGGGTGGCCAGAGAGAAAGGTCGGGTTGCCCACAAAGGGAAGCCCATCAGACTAACAGCGGATCTCTCGGCAGAAACTCTACAAGCCAGAAGAGAGTGGGGGCCAATATTCAACATTCTTAAGGAAAAGAATTTTCAACCCAGAATTTCCTATCCAGCCAAACTAAGCTTCATAAGTGAAGGAGAAATAAAATACTTTACAGACAAGCAAATGCTGAGAGATTTTGTCACCACCAGGCCTGCCCTAAAAGAGCTCCAGAAGGAAGCACTAAACATGGAAAGGAACAACCAGTACCAGCCACTGCAAAAACATGCCAAATTGTAAAGAACATCGAGGCTAGGAAGAAACTGCATCAACTAACGAGCAAAATAACCAGCTAACATCATAATGACAGTATCAAATTCACGCATAACAATATTCATTTTAAATGTAAATGGGCTAAATGCTCCAATTAAAAGACACAGACTGGCAAATTGGATAAGGAGTCAAGACTCATCAGTGTGCTGTATTCAGGAAACCCATCTGACGTGCAGAGACACACATAGGCTCAAAATAAAGGGATGGAGGAAGATCTACCAAGCAAATGGAAAACAAAAAAAGGCAGGGGTTGCAATCCTAGTCTCTGATAAAATAGACTTTAAACCAACAAAGATCAAAAGAGACAAAGAAGGCCATTACGTAATGGTAAAGGGATCGATTCAACAAGAAGAGCTAACTATCCTAAATATATATGCACCCAATACAGGAGCACCCAGATTCATAAAGCAAGTCCTGTGTGACCTACAAAGAGACTTAGACTCCCACACAATAATAATGGGAGATTTTAACATCCCACTGTCAACATTAGACAGATCAACGAGACAGAAAGTCAACAAGGATACCCAGAAATTGAACTTAGCTCTGCACCAAGCGGACCTAATAGACATCTACAGAACTCTCCACCCCAAATCAACAGAATATACATTCTTTTCAGCACCACACCACACCTATTCCAAAATTGACCACATAGTTGGAAGTAAAGCTCTCCTCAGCAAATGTAAAAGAACAGAAATTATAACAAACTGTCTCTCAGACCACAGTGCAATCAAACTAGAACTCAGGATTCAGAAACTCACTCAAAACTGCTCAACTACATGGAAACTGAACAACCTGCTCCTGAATGACTACTGGGTACATAATGAAATGAAGGCAGAAATAAAGATGTTCTTTGAAACCAATGAGAACAAAGACACAACATACCAAAATGTCTGGGACACATTCAAAGCAGTGTGTAGAGGGAAATTTATAGCACTAAATGCCCACAAGAGAAAGCAGGAAAGATCCAAAATTGACACCCTAACATCACAATTAAAAGAACTAGGAAAGCAAGAGGAAATACATTCAAAAGCTAGCAGACGGCAAGAAATAACTAAAATCAGAGCAGAACTGAAGGAAATAGAGACATAAAAAACCTTTGAAAAAATCAATGAATCCAAGAGCTGGTTTTCTGAAAAGATCAACAAAATTGATAGACTGCTAGCAAGACTAATAAAGAAGAAAAGAGAGAAGAATCAAATAGACGCAATAAAAAATGATAAAGGGGATATCACCACCAATCCCACAGAAATAACAATCTACCATCAGAGAAAACTACAAACACCTCTATGCAAACAAACTAGAAAATCTAGAAGAAATGGATAAATTTCTCGACAAATACACCCTCCCAAGACTAAACCAGGAAGAAGTTGAATCTCTGAATAGACCAACAACAGGCTCTGAAATTGTGGCAATAATCAATAGCTTACCAACCAAAAAGAGTCCAGGACCTGATGGATTCACAGCCGAATTCTACCAGAGGTACAAGGAGGAACTGGTACCATTCCTTCTGAAACTATTCCAATCAATAGAAAAAGAGGGAATCCTCCCTAACACATTTTATGAGGCCAGCATCATCCTGATACCAAAGCCTGGCAGAGACACAACCAAAAAAGAGAATTTCAGACCAATATTCTTGATGAACATTGATGCAAAAATCCTCAATAAAATACTGGCAAACCGAATCCAGCAGCACATCAAAAAGCTTATCCACCATGATCAAGTGGGCTTCATCCCTGGGATGCAAGGCTGGTTCAACATACGAAAATCAATAAACGTAATCCAGCATATAAACAGAACCAAAGACAAAAACCACATGATTATGTCAATAGATACAGAAAAGGCCTTTGACAAAATTCAACAACCCTTCATGCTAAAAGCTCTCAGTAAATTAGGTATTGATGGGACGTATCTCAAAATAATAAGAGCTATCTATGACAAACCCACAGCCAATATCATACTGAATGGGCAAAAACTGGAAGCATTCCCTTTGAAAACTGGCACAAGACAGGGATGCCCTCTCTCACCACTCCTATTCAACATAGTGTTGGAAGTTCTGGCCAGGGCAATCAGGCAGGAGAAGGAAATAAAGGATGAAGCTACTAATGACTTTCTTCACAGAATTGGAAAAAACTACTTTAAAGTTCATATGGAACCAAAAATGAGCCTGCATCACCAAGTTAATCCTAACCCAAAAGAACAAAGCTGGAGGCATCATGCTACCTGACTTCAAACTATACTACAAGGCTACAGTAACCGAAACATCATGGTACTGGTACCAAAACAGAGACATACATCAATGGAACAGAACAGAGCCCTCAGAAATAATGCCGCATATCTACAACTATCTGATCTTTGACAAACCTGACAAAAACAAGCAATGGGATAAGGATTCCCTATTTAATAAATGGTGCTGGGAAAACTGGCTAGCCATATGTAGAAAGCTGAAACTGGATCCCTTCCTTACACCTTATACAAAAATTAATTCAAGATGGATTAAAGACTTACATGTTAGACCTAAAACCATAAAAACCCTAGAAGAAAACCTAGGCAATACCATTCAGGACATAGGTATGGGCAAGGACTTCATGTCTAAAACACCAAAAGCAATGGCAACAAAAGCCAAAATTGACAAATGGGATCTAATTAAACTAAAGAGCTTCTGCACAGCAAAAGAATCTACCATCAAAGTGAACAGGCAACATACAAAATGTGAGAAAATTTTTGCAACCTACTCATCTGACAAAGGGCTAATATCCAGAATCTACAATGAACTCAAATTTACAAGAAAAATACAAACAACCCCATCAAAAAGTGGGTGAAGGACATGAACAGACACTTCTCAAAAGAAGACATTTATGCAGCCAAAAAACATATGAAAAAATTCTCATCATCACTGGCCATCAGAGAAATGCAAATCAAAACCACAATGAGATACCATCTCAGACCAGTTAGAATGGCCATCATTAAAAAGTCAGGAAACAACAGGTGCTGGAGAGGATGTGGAGAAATAGGAACACTTTTACACTGTTGGTGGGACTGTAAACTAGTTCAACCATTGTGGAAGTCAGTGTGGCGATTCCTCAGGGATCTAGAACTAGAAATACCATTTGACCCAGCCATCCTATTACTGGGTATATACCCAAAGGACTATAAATCATGCTGCTATAAAGACACATGCACACGTATGTTTATTGCGGCACTATTCACAATTGCAAAGACTTGGAACCAACCCAAATGTCCAACAACGATAGACTGGATTAAGAAAATGTGGCACATATACACCATGGAATGCTATGCAGCCATAAAAAATGATGAGTTCATGTCCTTTGTAGGGACATGGATGAAACTGGAAACCATCATTCTCAGCAAACTATCGCAAGGACAAAAAACCAAACACCGCATGTTCTCACTCATAGGTGGGAACTGAACAATGAGAACACATGGACACAGGAAGGGGAACATCACACTCTGGGGACTGTTGTGGGGTGGGGGGATGGGGGAGGGATAGCATTAGAAGATATACTTAATGCTAAATGACGAGTTAATGGGTGCAGCACACCAACATGGCACGTGGATATATATGTAACAAACCTGCACATTGTGCACATGTACCCTAAAACTTAAAGTATAATAATAATAAAAAAATAAAAATAAAAATAAATAAAATAAAAAAATTAAAGAAAAAGTAAAATCTTAAGGGACACAGAGATTTGATCCAGGATTTACTGAGCCAGCTAATTGCTTCAATCAATTGATTGATACCTAGCAGCTATATCTTTCAGAATCATGCTGTCTATCCTGCACTCTTTCTGTTAATTAAATATTTTTGAAATTAAAAAAATATTAAAAATTAGCCCATCTCAAATCTTTAAAAATACAGCGAGGGCTGGCTGCGGTGGCTTACGCCTTTAATCCCAGCACTTTGCGAGGCTGAGGCAGGTGGATCATTTCAGGTCAGGAGTTCAAGACCAGCCTGGCCAATATGGTGAAACCCCATCTCTACTAAAAATATAAAAATTAGCCGGGCTGTAGTTGCATGCATCTGTAATCCCAGCTATTTGGGAGGGTGAGGCAGGAGAATGCTTGAGCCTGGGAAGGTGGAGGTTGCAGAATGAGCCACTACACTCCAGCCTGGGCAACAGAGTGAGACCTTGTCTCAAAAAATAAAAAAAATTACAGCTAGATACCATCTCATATCAGTCTGAATGGCTATTGTTAAAATGTCAAAAAATAACAGATGCTGGCCAGGTTATGGAGTAAAGGGAACATTTATACACTGTTGATGGAAGTATAAATTAGTTCAACCATTGTGGAAAGTAGTGTGGCAATTCCTCAAAGAGCTAAAAACAGGACTACCATTTGACCCAGTAATCCCATTACTGAGTATATACCCAAAGGAATGTAAATCGTTCTACCATAAAGATACATGCACACATATGTTCATTGCAACACTATTCACAGTAGCAAAGATGGAATCAACCTAAATGCCCATCAATGGCAGATTGAATAAAGAAAATGTACATATACCACATTTTACCATGGATTACTGTGCAGCCATAAAAATAAAAAGTAAGATCATTTTCATTGCAGGAACATGGATGGAGCTGGAGGCCATTATCCTTAGCAAACTAACACAGGAACGGAAAAACAAATGCCACATATTCTCACTTATAAGTGGGAGCTAAATGATGAGAACACATGGACACATAGAGGGGAACAACAGACACTGGGGCCTACTTAAGGGTGTAGAATGGGAGGAGGGAGAAGGGCAGAAAAATAACTAATAGGTACTAGGCTTAGTACCTGGGTAATAAAATAATCTGTACACCAAACCCCTGTGACATGAGTTTGCCTCTATAACAAACTTGCACATGTACCCCTGAACCTAAAATAAAGTTTTAAAAAAATAGCAAAATTCAGAAAATGGTAAAACATTCATATTCCCAACACCAAAAATGAATATTAATATTTTGTCATATTTATTTCAACTTTTTTATATTAAAAACATTATTGATGAAGCTGAGAGTTCCTTCAATTCTTTCCCTTCCTATTCCCTTTACCCCTCCTGATTGCATCTCTTTCCTCTATTCCCAGGCAACCAAAATCTTGGATTTGGTGTCAATCTAGCCCATTTTTTATACTTGTTTTCATGTGTAATTCAATGAACAGTATATAATATTTTTGTTTGTATAGTTTAAAATTTTTTTCATAGTTGGTATACTAGTACAGTACTTTTCTGCAGTTTTGTTTTTTTCACACACTGGTATGTTTTTGTTATCTATTCATGTTTATTCATTTAAATCTAGCTCACTTATTTGTATACAGTATGCAACTATATACATATGCCACGTTTAGACATTTCTCTATAAATGTCTAATGTTTACTTTTATACATGCATTCATTAAATATTTATTGAGTACTTACCATGCCCTAGGTACTATAGCGTGACATATTAGTGAATATATCAGAGAAAAATCTTTGCTACCATGCTACTTATGTTCTATTAGAGTAATATAAAATAAACAATAAATAAATAAGCCAAACATAAAGTATATTAGAAGGTGATGAGTGATATGGAAAAAGATTAAGGAGAACTGGGAGTGGGATTGAGGGGAACAGACTCAATCAGTGTAGTTTGGGTAAGCCCCCTTGGTAAGATGATATTAGAGCAAAGACAAGGTGAGGGACTTAGTCAATGTCTAGGGAAGACAATTCCTATCAGAGAAAAGCCAGTGCAAGCCCTTAATGTAAGAGTGTATTTGGTGTTTTCTGGGAACACCAGAAGGCCAGCATGGCTGAAGAAGAGGGACAAAGGGGATAGGAGTAGGACTTGAATCACAGAAGTTACAGAGTTGAAACAGAGGAGATGACTGTGCCTCATCTTATAGGCTGTTATAAGGACTCTGGCTTTTACGCTGAAGAAATGAAAAGTACATGAAAGATTTTGAGCAGAGGAGTGATGTGATCTATGTTGTAAAGGGGTCACTTAGGCTGGTATGGTAAGAATAGACTGTAGGGAGCTAGACTGGAAGCAGGGAGACCAGTTAGGAAGTTATCACAGTGTTCTGGGTGATGGTTGATGGTGTCTCACACTGGAGTGCTAGCAGTAGATGTGGTGAAAAGTGGTGAGACTTTGAATATATTTTGAAGGTAGAGGCAACAAGATTTGCCAATGGATTAGATACAGAGTGTGAGAGAGTACGAGGAGTGAAGAATGATGCCAAGGTTTTTGCCTAAGCAACTGCAGAGTTAGAGTTATCATCCAAGAGATGAGACAGCTGTGAATAGAGCAGATTTGGGATGGAGGATCATGAGTTACGTTTTGGATGTGTTGAGCTTGAGAACCTGTTAGATATCCAGATAGAGGGGCTGAATAGGTAGCTGGATATATGACTCTGGAGGTCATCAGCAAGGTCTGACTGGAGTTATAAATTCAAAAGGCATCAGCTATATATATTTTACTTAAAGCAGTGAGATGAGATGATATTGCAAAGGGAGTGGGTATAAAAAACAATAGAAGAAACAAAGACTGAAACCTGGGTGTCAGCAATTAAGAAGTCAGGTTAAAGGGGAGGAACTAGCAAAAGGAGACTGAAAAGAGAAACTATTGAAATATGGAGAAAACATACCAAAATATAGTATCGAGGGGATCCAAGAAGAAAATGTATCAAGGTAGAGGAGGTAATTAGTTGTGGCAAGTGCTGCTGAATATGTCAAGTAAGATGATTACTTCACCTTAACCATTAGCATTGATGACAGTGATGAGTAGTTTTAGTAGAATGGTGGAGGTGAAACCTATTGGAATGGGTTTAAGTGAGAATCGGGTTGGAGGATGTGGTCTCATCAAACATAGTGGCAGTTCTGATATCTTTACCTTTCTTCAGTGATGGGAACCCATTCTCCCCCTTACCATGTTGAAAGGAACTAGAGTTGGCCTTGATTTGGGGGCTACCTACTCCTGTGTGGAGTGATTTTTTTTTCCATTCTATTTTCTAATTCTCTCTTCAGCTATATACACTCTAATATTTATCACATCTATTGAGTTTTCTGTTTCGTGACTCCAACTTTTATATTCACATTTTCAATTTTTAATGTAAGCTTTATATTAGGTATAACAAATATACAGAACAGTACAAAATCCAAAGTGTATACAGATCAATCCATTTTTATAAACTAAACACACCTATGTAACTAGTACCCAGAATGCCCCTCATTCTTCTTATCACTCCTACCCCTTACTCTCAAGATAACCTGTTTATACAGATTATATAAATGGGATTATGCAGTATGTACTCCTTTCATTCAGTATGTGTCTGTCTTCTTTTATGTTTGTGAGATTGATTCATGTTGATGCGTGTAATTGTTCATTCATTGTCATTGCTGTAGTATTCCATTGTATGAATATACCACAATTTATCTGTTTTACTTTATGTGGACATTTGGATTTTTCAGAATTTGGGGCTGTTACAATATGTTCTTCCACATATATTTTATGGAACATATGCCCACAGTTCTCGTGGATATATACCTAAAAATGGAATACTTACGTCATAGGATATGTGAATGTTGAGCATTAGTGGATACTGTCAGTTTTCCAAAGTTGGTGTTAACAATTTACATTCCTACAGCAGTGTGTGAGAGTAAATGTTCCATTTACTCAACATCCTTGCCATCCTTGATACTGTTGGGTTCCTCACTTTAATCGTTCTGACGAATCTGTATTGGTATCATATTGTGGCTTTAATTTGCATTTAATGCATGTAATTTGCATTTTCTGATGATTTCTGAAGCTGAATATTTTCTGATATATTAATTTGTCATTTGGAGATCTTATTTTGTGTGAATTACTTATTTATATTTTTGGCTAATTTTATAGGTTTTTCTACTTATTTGTTATAAATTCATAGGAGTCTTTTACATATTCTGCGTACCAGTATATTCTGTGTAGGTATTGCAGATATCTTCTCCCAGTCTGTGGCTTGCTTGTTCACCCTTTAAATAGTGAATTTTAATAAGGAAAAGTTCTTCATTTTAATGTAGTTTAATCTACCAAGATTTTTTGCTTTATGTTTAGTGCTTTTTTGGATCCTGTTAAAGTCCTTGCTGACCAAAGGAAATTTAAAATGCAGTCAACTGATTTAATTTTTTCTGCAAATCTTTTAAATATCCATTATTACTTAGGCAGAATATTTTAGGCTACTGTAAAGAATATCAGTTTCCCCAAGAGTATAATTTATGTATCACTTGTCTTCTTTCATTCACAAAAATATCCACAAAATATCAATTCAAGTATCATATAAGTCAATTCCATAAGACCTTTTATTCCTTCTTCTCAAACCCGAAATTCTCTTGGTATATTTCTCACCTCATTTATTTCTAATCACCCTGTCTTCTATTTTTAGAGATAACAGAGCCTGTTAGATACGGGTTCCTCTAAAACTTTCTGTCCTCCACTCTGAACTCACAAGGTATGTCCTCATCTGTCTTTACGTCCCCTGTCTCCTCTTTCAGTGGAAGATATGGAAGATATTTTATTGTCCATTATTTTACCTCTGTCGGGTATCATTCCTCCTTCAGGAATATTGTTCTTTGAATTATCCCCTTTCCTGAATCTTTAGTGGCTCCCCCTCTGCTCAGTACATCGACAGTATGTTATCCCACTTTAGAAAACAAAACAAAATGTTTATTTTCTAACTCCTATCAGTTATCCCATCTTAATCCTTCCTTGAAAAACAAATCACTTACACATGTGATTAACGTGCATAATACTAAATATACCCCACACAATTCATGCATATAAAACTAGTGAAATCTAAATAAGGTGGAGGGATTGCATCAGATTCAGAATTTTCTTGTTGAAACAGGAAAGCTTCCCTTGTCCCCCTCGCAGGATATGTGACAGGGGGAGTGGCTCGCAGTGCCTCGCTGCTCAGACCTCTAGAAGAGCGTACGGATGGGCAGGCTGTGGGGCTCTGACCCCATGGCAGTGTCTAGGGGTGAATGTTTATTGCTGAAGCCCCAGTGGGCGTGTATTACAGGGTACTCTTTTAGTTTAGCCATCTGTAAAGGGCTTGTGTTAGCTCAATTAGACCCCTGACTTATTGCAAGGACAGAGGGCTTTCTGTATCCCTGAGTTCCTTGGTGTACCGGAAGAACTGGATCACACGTGGGCTTGGAGAATGAGTGCAGGGTTTTATCGAGTAGCCCTCAGCAGATGGGGGAGCCAGAAGGTAGATGGTTTTCCCCTGGAGTTGGGCCGCTTGGTGGCCCAAGTTCTCCTCCGACTGCCCCAGACAAACCCCATGTCATTCCGCCCGTCAGTGGCCCGTTGGTGTGCCGCCCGTGTTTCATGTGTTCCTCCGCTGATGTGCTCCCCTCGACGTCCAGCTGCCTGTGTGTCTGCCTGCTAAGGTCTCAGGATTTTTTTTATTTTATTTTATTTTTTACTTTTTATATTTTTGGGACAGAGTCTCGCTCTGTTGCCCACGCTGGAGTGCAATGGCTTGGTCTCCGTGATATCTGCTCACTGCAGCCTTTGCCTCCCGGATTCAAGAGATTCCCCCGCCTCAGCCTCCCGAGTAGCTGGGATTACAGGCACCCGCCATCATGCCCGGCTAATATTTGTATTTTTAGTAGAGACGGGGTTTCGCCATGTTGGCCAGGCTGATCTTGAACTCCTGATGTCAGGTGATCCGCCCACCGCAGCCTCCCAAAGTGCTGAGATTACAGGCGTAAGCCACCGCGCCTGGCCAGGTCTTGGGGTTTTTATAGGCACAGGATGAGGGTGTGGCCAACCAGGGTGATCTTGGAAAATGCAACATTTGGGCAGGAAAACAAAAATGTTTCTCCTCATCTAGGTCCATGAGCACATGTCCGGGGGTGGAGCCCTTGCCATAGACCATGCCTTGCCCCTCTTTGGTATCATTTAAAGGGACCACACCCTTCCTTTCCCCTCTTCTGTATCATTGTGATATTAAGCTGTAGTTATGCATGATGTTGCCATTGAGGGAAACTGGGTTAAGGGCATATGGGATCACTCTGTATTATTTCTTACAACTGTATGTGAATGTACAATTATCTTAAAAATTGAAACAGAAGTATTTCTAAAAATTATAATAAAAGCCACCATTTATTGAGTGGTTACTATATGCTAGGTTCTGTTTACATACTATCAGGTGAATATTATTGTTAACCTCATTTTATAGAGGAGAAAACTGAGACACAAAGAGATTAAATCACTTACACAGAGTCACTCAGCGACTAAGTGGCAGAACTTGCATTCAGATCCAGGCAACCTCACTCCAAAGACAGGGCTCTTAACTACTTTGCAGTGCTTATTGCGTATCTGCCTTTATATCCTGCCTTCTAGTCTCACTCGTCAGCCCACTGCAATTTACCTTTCATCCCAATCACTCCCCTGAAACTGCTTTTGCCTCAATCACCAAGTCTGTTGCCAAACCTAATGGTCCCATTCTTTTTACAGCCTTTGCTATTGCCCACACGTTCAACAAATATTTCCTCAGACATACAATGTCTCAGGACATACAATGTACCAAGTTACGTTCTACAGCTGTGAAAAAGATAGGCAAAACTGCTGCAACTGAAGAATGCACCTTTTAGAATTAGAAGTCTGAAATCTTCAGTTCTTTCTTTTCTACTCATCACTGCTGACTTGTTTATGGATGGTCAATAGGCCACTTTATTGTCCATGCCTTTGTTTTTCTGTGGCTAATCAGGTTATATAGCTAGTTTGTTTGTGGTTTCACAGCATAAATGATAAAATATATTTAGATACCATTTTTCCTTTTTCTCCCAAGTGGAAATCTGAACCTTTCCAAGCAATTGTCATGAATATGAATGAAGTAAGACAACCAAATCCTGAAGTATCCTACCCTTCTTATGTAATTATTAAAAATGAATTGTGAAAAATTAATTGCCATTGACCTTTTACCTACTTTTTCTGTATGAGGATAATTTGAATTAATTTTATGCTCACTATTTTGGAAACACCAGGAAGATCTCTGCAGAATATTAAGTAAGTTTCATTCCATATGTCCAAATAAAAAGCTACTCCAAGGAAAATACTCAGCTTCGTGGAGACATAGTGGTAGCTTTTTGCGTATCACCAAAGCTAAGCATTTGAATCAGGGTTAAAGAGGCGTCATCTTGTCTCCTTCCACATATCCATGGTTATTATCTGTGTTTTCATTCTTTTCTCCCAATTCAGTAAAGAAGAAAAAAAAATTCTCTGCTACTTCTTCATGCCAGAAAAACAGCTCTTGTTTTATTACTTCTAATGGGAATGTATTTTCCTTGGTGATTGGAAGCAACTCTAGTCCTCTTGCCTACATCCAGGGTTAGTTTCTGTTTTTGTCTGATAGCTATTTGTTTACAGCAGCAGTTAGCAATTTGCATGGACAGTGTGTCAGTGTCACTGCCCTCAATGAAACCCAAATGCCTCTTGGAAGAAAGATGACAGATTCAGCCCAGGGACTTGCAAAACTTTAAAAGTGATTCCTTGTCAAACACGTGAAAAACAACTCTTCCCTCTCTATAACTTGAGGAAAAAAATGAGAAACTATCTTACAACAGATGGCGATTCCTTGTTAGTAAAACAGGCCTGGGCTGATTCAGCTCCACTCCTTTATGTTCTTTTTGCAAAACCCACAAAGAACACATTTGGGGCCACTTTTCAGAGTTGGCAACAGTCTCTGCTTTTTAAGGAAATCATGTGGACGAAAAAAAAAAAGCCACAGTTGATGAAGGGCTTGTAATCCCCAGAGTACAGAAACGGGATGCATAGGCCTTAAATTCTAGGTCATCAGGTTTGGTAGCTTGATTAAATTTGGTTGAAACAAAAACAAATTTGGAGCTGGGCACAGTGGCTCATGCCTGTTACCCCAGCACTTTGGGAGGCTGAGGTGGGTGGATCACAAGGTCAGGAGTTCAAGACAAGCCTGGTCAAGATGGTGAAACCCCGTCTCTCCTAAAAAGACAAAAAAAAAAAAAAAAATTAGCCAGATGTGGTGACGGGTGCCTGTAATCCCAGCTACTCAGGAGGCTGAGGCAGAGAATTGCTTGAACTCGGAAGGCGGAGGTTGCTGTGAGCCAAGATCACACCACTGCACTGCAGCCTGGGTGACAGAGTGAGACTCTGTCTCAAAAAAAAAAAAAAAAAATTGGGGAAAGTTTATATTTTCTTGCTGATTAGACTTCTTCTTTAGAAAAAAAAAGAAAAGGAGGAAGAGAAAGATGAAAAAGAGGAGGGAGAGGAGGAAGTAGAAACTATAAAAATACCTTTTGGGGTGATGGAATGATAAGGTGATCTCCAACTTTCAAGTTACCCTAGATCTAAAGAATTCAATCTTTAATGTTAAGTCCAGTACCTTTTTCCACCACTTATATGTAAGGTACTATAGCTGCTTTGATGTATTAGAAGTTATTTAGAGAGGCTTGGAACCAGTGTGTGAGTATGTGAGTGTGTGATAGAGAGAGTGTGTGTGTGTGCCTTCTTAATAAGCTTGGCTTTTTACAGATAGAACAGATGCCTCAGGACATCATGAAACTTTCTCATTGAAGATGTTGAAGCAGAATCTGGTGGGGTATTGTGGAGTAGACTTAAACACTAGATTAATAACCAAATCAGTTAGCTTGTATGATATTTTTCTTCACCTAAGAGTCTATGCTTCATGAATCAGAACTAAGCCCCCTTCACCTGTTCTTATAATAACCTTGATTTGGGGTATTTTCAGACATTTAGGGTAATACTTACTATTTAGTTCTTCTTATATGCAAGAAAACACTGGCCACCTTTACTAATGTTCTATTTTATTTCTTTAGGTGTCTGAACACACACAATTAAGTTGGATCCTTTCCTGCATGGTCAGACTACCTCGATTACAACATTTACATCAGTGGAAGGTAAATGCCAGTAATCTGATTAATAAACAGACAAGAAGCTATTTTTCCCTTCCTGTTTATTTTTGTGTTAGGCTCTGGGAATCCTGAGTTTACTCTCCTCCCTGGTCTGCTACTCACTAATGGTTGGAACATCATCTTTAACGTCCCTGCTTCAGGGTATTAAAAGGAAAATAAAAGGATTTTCCAAGATTCCTCCTGACTTAAAAATTATGTTAATTGCTTTTATCTGTGTACAGTTGAATCAGAGTTACCTTTGGATACACTTGGTAATGACTTTGAACAACCACATTATAGTTAATAAACAATCACAGATTCTAGATTACTAGACTCTGAGGTTGCCTTCCATTTCCACTGGAATTAACTGGCAGTAAGGAAAGAATGTTTTCATTGTGGAGAGAAGAGACAACATATTTTATTTAACATTTAAACAAGTTGAGTCCAGGCAACAGTTCAAACCCACAGAATAATTAGGGCTATACTTTTTCTAAGACGTTCAACCAAGAAAGATAAATTGGATAATTCATAGTACTTTACTTCCATTTATTTTTGCAATTGGATAACCCCAGGGTAGGTAGCCCCCAACTACGTCAACACTAATTTGAATTTCAAGCTTCTTTTGAGGTATTTTCAGGGCCATTGGTTTCCTCAAAAGCTGATCTTTAGAATCCTTCACACATGCTACAGAAAGAAACAGGTAAAGCTTTAAAGTGACAGTGCCTAAATGCTATGGTCTGAATGTGTCCCCTCAAAATTTGTATGTTGAAACCTAACTCCCAAGATGATGGTATTAGGAGGTAGGGCCTTTGTGAGGTGATTAGATCTTGAGGGTGGGACCCTCATGAGTGAGATTAGTGCTCTTGTTAAAGAGGCCCTAGAGAGACCGCTTGCTCCTGCCATCATCTGTGGACAGAGCTAGAAGTCACTGTCCATGAACAAGGTTCCTCACCAGGCACTGACTTTGCCTTAATCTTGGACTTCCCAGCCTCCAGAACTATGAGAAATACATTTCTGTTGTTTATAAGCCACCTAGTTGGGTATTTTGTTATAGCAGCCTGAGTGGAGTGAGACACTTAATACATAAGAGGGTACTAGTAATGCTGCAGATTCATCACTTGCCACAAATTAGAAACAAAGTTTCATAATGTTATCTGCCATATTTTGGTTTTAGGCAATACTTTCCCATTATACCATAGTATTCTATCATTAAATGTAATGTTGAAATCCTTTTTATAGGAACTGAATACTAATCTAATAGGAACTATTCCCACTTTAAAACAGTATCTAAAGATCTCCTGCTAGCACATTACTAGTGCATGTACTGATATTCTGGAAAAGCCTTTCCATTAGTATATAATTGCTTGTTTGTAGGAAAAACATGAATTTCAAATCCCAGTCTTATCCTCAGGTATGTTACTGTCTTCTGTGGTCATTCCTTCATTAATACTAATTAAATGCTAGTGATATCTTCTGTGAGTCTTATGTCATAATAGATGCTAGAGATATAGCAGTCAATAAGAAGTAGCCCCTTTCATGAGACTTATAGTCTGTTTGGGAAAAGACAATTAAACAAGTAATAAGAAAGTGTAAGAAGTGCTCTGAGTGCAGGATTCCAGTGCTATAGGAGGATCTGATAAGGGCATCTAGCCTGGTTTCCATTGGGACAGCAAAAGGTGGAATAGTGGCACAGAAGGGTGGGGTGAGGGTTGCTGAGGTCAGGGTTATTTAGAGGATTAATGAGTAACATATATGTAAAACATCTGGAGCACATAATAGGCACTCAATAAATATTAATGCTCTCCACATTTTCCCTCTCCCTTGTAATTTCGAGGTCCATTATGCTAATATGAAAAGGCTATAAATTGAATGTGATGGCAACTTTTAAAAATTGGGTTCTTTTCCAGTTTGCACGTTTCCAAATTAAACTTTCATTATCTTTACCTGGTGATAATTGTGAACTAGCCTTTATCATGAACTTTGTAATTAGGGGATGTAGTGAAGAAATTGTATGTTCAAACATTCAAATTTCCTTTGAATGGCCTAGAGCATTGGTTGCTATAAGCCAGAAACCACTTGAAGTATATGCAGAAAAGTTAAGTTTGTAACTAAATTATGAAACACCAACATTAACATGGCTAAGGAGAGAAGCAGTTGTATTTTCAAACTGAGCCTTAAAAAGTATGTCTGCACATTGGTAGGGGTACCCCAAGTTTGTAAGCTTATGAGCTTGGTCCCTGGAATAAAACAAGTTTATAAATTTAGTTGCCCAGTTCATTTGGAAATAATCAGATTTGAGGGAAATGATTCAGATTAACTAAATGAGTAAGATTTGTCTACACACCAAAGTATCCATTTATTTTACAAGAGATGCTATACCTTAGGCCTTGAAACTGCACAGCATATTCCCATCTAATAAGTAGCTCTACTCAGAGAACCAAACGACATGTCAGCAATGTGCAGCCGCAACAAGGGAGTTAGCATCATTAGGATCATGTTTAGTGAGTACACAGTAGTAGTTTATAATCAGCATCTATTGCCCCCCAGTTATTAAATGTTTCTAACATCATCTCAGCTGTTTCCATCAACTTCTCCATTAAGGAACTGTTTTGGTCTATACAACCTGTACTGTTCATTGGGTCACTTGACCCTCACTGCTTCAGCATGCTTAATCACCTAAGGATCAAGACAGGTCATTAGGATTGGTTAGATGAATATTTCTCTCACTTACTTTTATTTTTTAAATGCCATGACTTTTTTGTTTTTTGTTATTTAAATGTGATTTTAAGGGAACATTCCAGTTTTCTCAGTAGCATGCTGTGAGACTTTTTGGGAAATCTCCACGTATAAACAATAGGGCTTTTGATATTAACTCATGTTAATTTGTAGAGATTTAATTTCATGATAATTTGTGACCTTTCTGTGAAATCTGGAATTTATCCGATTTGGAACCAATAAATGCCTGTATCCTTACTTTAATAAAATAAATAAGAAATAGTAGCAGTGCAGGATCCCTTAAAGGGGCAGTGATGAAATGCACTCACCTTATTCCTGCCTCAGCCTGGAGCATGAAGACAAGCCAGCCAGAAGATGGCTAGAGTTGCTAAAGAGGAACCAACGTATAATGTTATTACAGGTGGCTTCAGATTACAATTTGCTTGTTTTAAAATTTTCTTAATTTAGCAGTATAATTAGGTTCAAGTCAGATTTCAGATTTCTTCCCCTCCTCTCTTTTCACCTCTCACAGGCAAAGACTACCAAGCAGAAGCACGATGGCACGGTGGGCCTGCTCACGTACCCAGTACTCCAGGCAGCCGACATTCTGTTGTACAAGTGAGAGTTCACCCCGGTCTTATACATACTCATGGTGGCAAGAGAGTGTTTTAACCTATTCAATACAGACTTGGTTCATGGGCAAGGGGAAGTGCAGAAAGGGTCAGACATCCAAATCAGTTTATATCTATTCCCCAGAAATAGGTCCTACATTATAGAAGTATGTTTGTGTGAGAAACTAATAATAGTAAGAGCTAACATTTGAATAGCACTTACAATATGTTGGAAACCGCTGTAAGTACTTTACATACATCAACCCTTACAACAACCTTCTAAAATTTGCACTCTTATTGTCCCGATTTTACAGATGGAGAAATTGAGGGACAGAGTGGTTAATAGCATGCCCAAAGTCATGTAATTAGCAAGGCTTGGAGCCAGGATTTGAGTCTAGGAAGTTTGGATACAGAGTCTGTGCTCATAACCAGTAGCTATATATATTTCCCCAGTAATGATTAAACTTCAAGCATTTTAAATGTTGATTTTTTATATGTTCTAGACTCTAAAGAATGCTGTCCAATAGAACTCTCTGTGTTTATGGAAATGTTCCATGTCTGTGCTAGATCCTGTAGCCAGTAGCCACATGTGTGGCTATTGAGCACCTGAAGTGTTGCTAGTGCCACAGAGGAACTGAACTTTAAATTCTATTTAATTTTAACTAAATTTAAATAACTACTGTATTAGACCTACAGGTTGAGAGCAAGTTTTTAAAATATGATGTAGGGTACCTGTAATTTTCCTGGACCCATAATCCATCCAGTCAGCTACTGCTGCCACTTAAAGTCCTCAAAAATATACACCTGAGGATGCTGATCCCTACACTCGCTGTACTACTGGCGAGGGCTTCTGATTTTATCCCACTCTCAATTCTTCCGTGCTAACCCCTCATCAGCCTCCCTTGACCCCCATTTGGCCTTCTAGAGATAAAGCCTCCCAATTGGCATGTGCTTCGGGTCATGCTACTGTGAAAGCTTCTGGGAAAAGAAGACACTTCACCAGTGTTTTTGCATCCCTTCCCCCTAAAGCTGTGAACTGCAATTCTTTGCATGGAAGTCTGATAATAGCATGAAAATGACAGTATCTGTACCTCGTGGCCTGACTCCAGAGCCCTTGTGCAATTATGATGGAAACAGCCAAAAGAGCAGCTGCTTAGCTCTATAAACAGGGAATGTCCATGAGTACATGCAGCCTATCTTCAATTCTGATGAAAACTTGCAAGGATTATTTGTCTGTTTGTTGTATTAACTTGTATGCTGGACTCTTGATAACATTTATTATTTGTAATAAGTAGCTTTTGACTTATTTAAAAGACTAGAACAATATTCTCCAACAAGTAACAAATGAAAGTATAATGAAAGTCTTAGTAATACGTTTTCTAGAGAGGTAGGATATTTGCTTGAAAAGGTTCTGTGAAGAAACTTGACCTTCTCACCTGTAAAATGGGAATAATTATTAAGCACAAGATTATTAAAGGATTAAAATGAAATATAGGCCAGGCAGTACTGTGACTAGGAGCTGTTACTTGGTTATGACTAATGATGACTATGTCTTTGATAATTACAATGTTGTCTAATTTTGTTTCAAGGCCTACTTCTTTATAGAACCAAAGGCTAGCCAGGTGTGATGTTGCATGCCTGAAGTTCCAACTACTTGGAAGGCTGAGGCGGGAGGATCACTTGAGCCCAGCCTGGGCAAAATAGTGAAACCTTGGCTCGAAAAACAAAAACAAAAAACAACCTGAGAATTGTCAGCACTAGAATAAGAAAACACATGAGCGTGGTAGGTTTCCTTAATAGTTCAAGAGCTGTAATGGAAGAGTCCTCTGAGTTTAGGGCTATGGAAAAGCATAAACTTTAACAAGAAGGACTACACTCTTAATGATACCGTGAAGCAAAGGATGGGAAGGAGCTTTGGAGCCTCTTCTTTAATTCCATTGCTTTACAGCTGCAGTCCAGTGTGGTTTAACAACTTGCCTGAAGCTAAGTAGCCAGTCAGTTGACTTTGGAACATCTGGGCAAGACTATGGGTCTACAGCACTTTTTCTGCTAATGTACATTTTGTATTTGTCTCATTATGTTTTCTCTCAAGTTTAGAAGTTCCTAATTGCTCAATAATAAGTAGCAGAGTCAGGATTCAAACTCAGGTTGGATTTTTAGGCTATATCATTGTTTTCCCTATAACAGAGATGAAGCACTTGAGGGTATTTTTATTTGTTTTTGTTTTGCTTTGTTCCAGACATTTCTGGATTTTGAAAAAGGTCATTGCCAGAATGTCTATGAATATTTGTATTATAAATGTAATAGGCAGAATGGTAGATTGAAGGGTGGATAAAATATCTGTGGTTTTTTTTCCTATCAGCAAATCTACGTGTGACCTCTTCATAAAATTTTGACGCAAGCTAAATATTAGTGTTTTCTTTTATCAAAATCATCATTAGAATGCGTGGCATGGTGGGTCAGAAAACAAACATAATAGAAAGGAATGGAAGAGGAGCCTTTCAGATAAGTTTATAAAAGATTTATGTAACTATTTTGGCAGAACTTGGTAAGGAACCCAGGAATGGACAGTTGAGACCATCTTTAGCTTGAGAGTATGATAAGTACAAGAAATTTGAATACAGACAAAATATTCCAATGCTCAAAAATAGCAAGTGTTCATAGTTTTTATTTTGCATCTGTATTATTTTTCCAAATGCCTAATTTCAAATAGCTGACTATGTATTAAGTAAATATTTATTTCTCCCCTTTCTCTCTCTGTGTATATGTCTCTCTCTCTCTCTTTCTCTCTCTGTCTCTCTCTGTTTATGTGTATGTATATGTGTTATATATATATGTGTGTGTATATATATATGTATATACACACACATACACATAAAGGCACACACATACATATATAATTTTTATTAAACAACAATAAATAGTTGCTAAGTACCTACAATGCCACTGATCCTGAGAAAAGCACTATACCTGGCCTTGAGGGAAAGGAGAGGAAGGACTTGACATGTGTTGAGCATTGTTTGCCAGGCATCTACTGATGGCTACACACTCATTATCTATTCAGTTCTCACAATAGGGCTATAAAATAAGTGGGTGGCATTATCCCCATTTTACAGATGGGGAAATGAAGTTTCAGAGAGATTCCACTAAATTCATTCAGATAGAGATGAAAGTGAGTATCTGGGCTAATCAGATTATCTTTCTCAAGAATTTGAAAAATTTGGGAAGAGGATAAGAAGACTGGAAACTGACGGGAGCAGTGGCTCACGCCTGTAATCCCAGCACTTTGGGAGGCTGAGGCAGGCAGATTACCTGAGCTCAGGAGTTCCAGACCAGCCTGGCCAAAATGGTGAAACCTTGTCTCTACTTAAAATACAAAAAATTAGCTGGGCATGGTGGTGTGTGCCTGTAGCCCCAGCTACTCGGGAGACTGAGGCACAAGAATTGCTTGAACCTGGAAGGAGGAGGCCGCAGTGAGCTGAGAGCACACCACTGCACTCTAGCCTGGGTGACAGAGCGAGACTCTATCTCAAAAAAAAAAAAAAAAAAAAAAAGAAGAAGACTGAAAACAAAAGCAAAAATGATATAGAAAAATGAGACAACAGCGGCCTCAAGAAACTGCAGGCAGAAACCAAACCAAACCAAAACCCAGAAAGTATAGAGAGTAAAATGATTGCTCAGAAACTTCAGACTGCTAGAGTCAGAGAAGAAGTGTCATCATAATGTCTAAGAATCAGGCTACTGCCATTGAGGACCATTGAAAATAAGCTTTTTGAGAGCTTTGTATTATTATTATTATTTCTCTTTTGTTTTGAGACTGTCATAAAACAGCATTTGAGAGCTTTTTCCAAGAATGCTAGATTTCCTATAGCTGCTTCAGAGACTTCCAGTTCTTGAAGTGCTTCATTCTTTGTGAGGCCAGTCAAGCCTGGATTTTTCCGAGATGCAGGAAGCTACTCATTTCTGCAGTCTGCTCATATCCATGTATTCACCCACTCTACCTAAGCAATAATTTTTTATCTTTCTCTTTCCACTTTACCTCTATTAGGCAAATGCCTACACCAAACCAGAACCCTACTGAAAGGCAGTATGAAAAATGTAGTTTCCAGGCTGCAGCCCCTGAAAATCAAGAGGTAGCATAGAAAGGAGAGAATGGTGCTGAGATGTCAGCAGATAATCCAGTACACTCTCTAAAAAGTAACAGGAAGCTATTTGTACATTTTAAGGATACAGCGAATTTGATATGACTTATACTCTTAAAAGAGAATTGATTAGAATACAGAGAATGAGTTTTAGGAAGACAAGAATATCTGGGACAATCTATTTAGAGGCCATTTCACTAGTCTAATGTGGGCCATGATGGTGGCAGTGAAGATGCAGAAAAGTAGACAAATATAAGAAACATTTAGGAAGTAAAACTGATAGGACTGGATGTGTATGAGAGGGAGGTGTCAGGGATGACCCGATATTTCTGACTTACCCAACTGGATTGATAGCATTGCCATTCACTGAGATAGGAAGCGCTGAAGGAGGACTAGCCAGAATTTAGAGCGTCACTGGGTATTATCTGTCCTCCTGGAGGCCTTAAATCTTTAGAAAGTAAACCCTTCATTATATCTTTCACAGTACCCAGCACCAGGTCTTTCATGTCGTGGGTCTTCAATAAGTAATTGCTGAATTAGAGAGTCATTATTGCATATCCGACAAGCAACTAGTGATGAGGAATTAATCCTTTATGACAAGAAAACGCCACCAAACTCCTGTCCCAGCTGGGCTGGTTAAAGGCAGCAGCACTGAAAACTTACAAACACAGCCAAAAAAGTAGAAAAAGAAATAATAAGAGAACAAATCTCTCTGAGCAGATATATGTAGGCAACGATTATTCATCTGGACACTAATTCTGCCAGAAGGGTGGGGTGATCTTAAGTATCATAGATGCAAAAAGGAACTAAGCAAAAGAAAAATGGTTTAGTCACCAAAGGAGAAGATCAGAGGCATTATTATGTGACAGAAGTTATAACAATCAAAATTATTAAAGGCTTTTGTTTTATATTGTGTCTAAGAAAGCACAGTCAGAGTAACTTAAAAAAAAGGAAAACAGAAAAAAAGAGAAGACACATTAAAAGGAATATCATTATGCAGGGTATAAATTTTTAAAGAACAGCACTAAATTATTTGAAGTGAAAGAAAGACTGAGGAGAAAGGCTGAAAATATGAAGAGAATAAGGCACATAAGTGAGTAGAATCAAAGACAAGATGAATTAATGTAAAGTGCAAACTCAATGGATGAGAAGTAAATGCTAAGATAAATTATAGGAGGTGAAAGGAGCAGCAGGAGAACAGGGAGGGAAGGCTAGAAACAAACACACTAAAATCAGATGAAAAAGCAAAGTGGAGCAATGGGGCAGATGAAAAAGATTAAAATTTTTTAAATCCTTTTTTTTAAAAAAGCAAAACCCCACAGAATTGTTAGAAAAGAGGCAAGGATCTGACATCAGGCAAAGATGCATGCAGAGTCATTATGAAAACTAAATGTGTTTTCTGTTTAGTTTGGTTGCTTTGTGAATCTGGAACCATTTTGACATGTGGAAATATTCATTTTGATGTGCTTAAAGTGTATTGATTATGGTAATTGTTTTTTCTGTGTTAGTTGCAGTCCATTGTGATTTCCTATGGGCTACTGTAATTGCTTTCTAACCTGCTCTGTTGGCTAATTTGGCTTGGGGGCGTCAAGGTGACCTCTGCATGTCAGCCTCACTATAATTACAAGACAGGTGTAGCGAAGTCCACTCAAAGAAGAGAAAGTTACAAAGGTGGGGTGTCTGCATGTACATCCCAGAGAGGAGTATGTAGGACTATGAGTGCTGAGGAAAACATAAAAAGGAATATTTTTGTTTTTGCCACTCACTGATCCAGTGGCTTTCTACTCCAGGCTGCGTGGAAGAGAGCAATGGCTATGGCCCTAATAGTTATTCTGTAGAATTTCCCACATTCACTTATTTATTTTTATTTTTATTTTTTGAGACAGAGTTTCACTCTTGTTTCCCAGGCTGGAGTGCAATGGCACAATCTTGGCTCACCGCAACCTCCACCTCCAGGTTCAAGCGATTCTTCTGCCTCAGCCTCCCAAGTACCTGGGATTACAGGCATGCACCACCACGCCCAGCTAATTATGTATTTTTAATAGGGACCGGGTTTCGCCTTGTTCGTCAGGCTGGTCTCGAACTCCTGACCTCAAGTAACCCACCCACCTTGGCCTCCCAAAGTGCTGGATTACAAGCGTGAGCCAATGCACCTGGCCAACATTCACTTATTGACCTTAGAAGAAGAGAAACCACTTCTGGGTCTGCTGTCATGGTCCTTACATTTTGCCTTTCCATTAATTGTTTTGTTCTTGTTTTCCTTAAATTAAAAGAGCTCTCAGAATTCCTGTAACATACCATTTATATTTTGGGATAACCTGATCAGATAAGTGAACTGTCAGTTTCAAGTAAGTTTTCTACACATATCAGATCACTGCCCAGGTCTGTGACTATCTCTGGGATTATGCGTTCCTATTTGTGGTATGTCAGCTCTGAAAAAGGAAAATGATCCGGTGTGAAAAAAGTCAGTGTACCCCTCATCGAGGTTCTTTATAGTATCTTTATTTTACCATTTTGTCCTTCATCATGTCAGATATTAATGAATATATATAGATATATATTGTATCAATAGCAACCATTTATTGAGCTCTTACTATCAAGTAGTATACATGTTATCCATGAAAGAGCTATATGAGGTAAGCTCCATGATGACCCTCACTTTACAGAGGAAACGAAGGCTTAGAAAGGGTAAGAAACTTGTGTATGATGCCTCGCTGCTTTTTTCACAGGAGCAATATTGTTTCTTTGGTTAAAAAAACCTTAGAGCACTGTATTACTTGTATTATCAGGTATAAACTCCCAGCCAAGCATTGCATATATAAAATTGCCTGTTTTTTAATCCCACCATAATGCTTCAGTATAAAATTTTCGTCATCAAGACTTCTCTATAATGGTTCATTCTTCCCTTATTTGATGTACTATGTGATGATCTGACACTGCAAACTTTACATATGGGATTAAAGTCATGATAAAGTCATTTCCTATATTCTGATATTTTTGGTTTCACATCTTCATTTCTTAATAATATGAAATATTACGGATAAAATTCTAGTCTCCTTTGTTCTTTTCTTCAGATCTATTTCCTTCCCACCTTCTCTAGAAGCAGCTACAATTACAAATTTGGGGAGGAGCTTCCAGTATGTTTTTATGCTTATTATTACAGATATATTTCCATAGGCACTTGTAAAATTTACATAAATGTCAGTGTATTTCATGTTTTCTCCAACTTGCTTTTTTCATCCCACATAGTTTTTGATAGCCATCTACACTGTACTTGTAGATTTTAAGTTCTCTGCAACAGATTAATTGTCCTGTGATTGCAATGTACTTGAAAATGAAGCTTACTCCGAAAGAATATTGAATTACTCCCTATGTGACAGGGAGGAAAAACTCTTGCCTGAAGAACTTTCTGCTGCCTTTGATTTGAAGAGTGGGGTGGGGTGCCTTTCAAGTGTGAGCTGTAGTTCTGAGGTAAAAAGCATCTGGTCAGGGCTGGGATAATATGTGCTGACTGGGTGAGGGAATGAGGAGTAGTTTTAAAACACAATTGTGCCTAGAGCATATGCTATTTAAAATCCCATTCCCCCTTCCCAGCAAGATCCTGTCATGCTGGTGTTGATGGCTGTATTCCTCTGCTGTGGAAAAAAACACAACTAGAGTAGAGAAACATCTCTTTGGCTTTTGTCTGATCTATAAAGACTTAGGTCTAAATATTCCCTCTATAGTTGGTGAACATTTGTTGAATACCAACAGTGAAATATTCACAGGAAATGCAGCTGCTTGCAATATCATTTCTGTCTCTAAGAAAGAGCCTTGCTGTTGTTTTTCTGTCTGTCTTTTATTAAAGGTCCACACACGTTCCTATTGGGGAGGATCAGGTCCAGCACATGGAACTAGTTCAGGATCTAGCACAAGGTTTCAACAAGAAGTATGGGGAGTTCTTTCCAGTGCCCGAGTCCATTCTCAGTAAGTAAGAAACTTATAATTGTTACATCAGGGTATATTCTAACGAGAGGACTGGACAATAGACAGGCTTGGAACTTTCTTGGGACTAACCTCAGCTTTCTTGTAGACAGGCTTCAGGATCTGTAACTAGAGTCCTCATTGTTTTCTCTAGTGTAGGACTAGAAAGTAGACTACGCTGGATTACTGAAAAAGATGTTGGATTATTGAAAAGGATAACTAAAAACATTTTAAAAGTATGGAAGAGACCAAAAATTTAAAATAATATTTATAAAGTGGTATATAATTTACAAAGTATAAACAGATGCCTCTTGACTTATAATTGGGTTACATCCTGATAAAGCCATTGTAAGCTGGAAACACTGTTAATCAAAAATGCATTTAACACACATAACCTACTGAACATCACGGTTTAGCCTAGCCCACCTTCAGTGTGCTCAGAACACTTACATTAGTCTATAATTGAGCAGAATCATCTAACACAAAGCCTATTTTATAATAAAGTATTGAATATCTCATGTAATTTATTGAATACTATACTGAAAGTGAAAAACAGAATGGTTGTGTGGGTATTTCAAGTACAGTTTCTACTGAATGGATATCACATTTGCACCACTGTAAAGTTGACAAATCATAATTCAAACCATTGCAAGTTGGGAACTGTCTGTGTATACATCTTGGTGATCTGTTTGTTTTGTTTTTGTTTTGGGTATGTGTGTGTTGGTGTTATTAACCTAGCATCCATGAAGAAGGTAAAATCCCTCCGTGATCCTTCTGCCAAAATGTCGAAATCAGACCCTGACAAACTGGCCACCGTCCGAATAACAGACAGCCCAGAGGAGATAGTGCAGAAATTCCGCAAGGCTGTGACTGACTTCACCTCGGAGGTCACCTATGACCCGGCTGGCCGCGCTGGCGTGTCCAACATAGTGGCAGTGCACGCCGCGGTGACGGGGCTCTCTGTGGAGGAAGTGGTGCGCCGCAGCGCAGGCATGGACACTGCTCACTATAAGCTGGCCGTGGCAGATGCTGTGATTGAGAAGTTTGCCCCAATTAAGCGTGAAATTGAAAAACTGAAGCTGGACAAGGACCATTTAGAGAAGGTTTTACAAACTGGATCAGCAAAAGCCAAAGAATTAGCATACACTGTGTGCCAGGAGGTGAAGAAATTGGTGGGTTTTCTATAGGAAGTTTCAACGAATCACAGCAAGGCTTTTGTGCCTTGCACTCCATGCATTCTGATAACGGCAGCTTTCCTAACAAGAAAAAGTTACAGTTTTGGAACATTTAATTTGGTATAGCTGATTATTGGTTTTATTTGATGAATATTGCTTTGTAGCTTTGAAATATGACAGTGTTCCAAATCCCATCAACAAAATGCTGTAAACAACAACAAAAAATAAAATAAGAAGGCATAGCTGTCTGAATCCCCAATTATTGAGGCACACTCTTTGGCCTGCACAAATGTGATTGAAGTAAGGAGTAATTTGGGAAAGGGAGTATCATTTGTGCTTCTCTGTGGAGTACTTACTGTAACAGATGCACACTTTATCTACTTCAACCCTTTTATAAAGCAATATATAGAGGTCTTAGATGTATAATCCTTGAGATGCCATTTGATCAGATGCCAATTTGTATTCAGATCTCATAAAAACAAGTCTATTCTTATAGTTTGTTTGTCACTGAGACGGTGCCTGATTTAATATATTTAAGCTGCTTAACTTGTTTTCCAAGAGATAACACCAACTGTTCCAGCAATAATTTGTTTTTTAATTCAGAGATATGGGATATGATCTTCTAAGGAGGTTGCGTTATTTTGACTTGATTTATTTATTGTACAAGAGCCCAAGTCCCTGAATTATATTCTTAATAAGTGCTTTCTTGCATTCATTTCAGTTTAGTCTCACCAACCCCCTATGAATTAGGGAATTGTCATTTTACACATGAGGAAAGTGAGGCTGAGAGAATCCAATTAGCTTGTACGATATCACTCCGTAAGAGAAGCAAATCTGAGAGTAAAACCCTTACCCCTTATTCTTAAGAATAGTGCTTGTTTATTCGGTACAAAAAAAAATGCTGAAAGGCAGCGTTTTTTAGACTCTAAACATTCTGATTTTGAAGGTGGGTATTGGAACGACTGATGATGTTTTTATCATCAATTCAGCCAATAGATGCGAACTTAAAATCTGGATTCAGACAACCTTGGTCACATTTCCCCATCAAAATCCCCAAGGCGGGTCCCAAGTTCTCTCCTCTAAGCTTATTGCAGAAATACTTTGAAATAGGTTCTGCCAGTCTACAATAGCAGTGAAGACGGACAAATCAGATATTCCCAATGACTGACAGCTTCTCATCTTGCCTCTAGCTCAGTTAAGTAATGTCACCCTGAAACCTAGCTTTTCTGCACTTCCATTTCTGACACCTGAAAATGAAAATGATAATCCTGACTTATACACCAAGACCTGTTAGCAAGATCAATTTTGTAACAGAGATTGCTTGTAAGTTTTTTGTCAGTAAGGACCATGATCACCATTTGTACATACATAACTAGGTTGTTGAGCAAGCATTTTTGCTCATGTTTCTTAAGGAAGTAGAGTAGTCCTTGTGTCAGAACACATGTTAATCCACAAAACACCGCATCCCAGATTCCAAATTAAAACATCCTTTTTAGGATTCTTGGAGCTAGCCTGGATCATGGGAAAAGGAAACATTTTGCCTTTTTTATCTTATATTGGAATGGGATGTCTATAAGTCCTAGAACCTCTTTGAGCATATTTCTTACAAGCCTCTTTTTTTCCCCCCTTTAAAGGAAACTTTGAAAGGATTGTGAATACTGGAAAATGACAAAACTAAAGGTAGATCTATCAAGGCAATTGTCTGTTTATCTGTTTGTGTGGTTTTTACCCCCTTGCAATACCTTTCCTCCAAAAAATTAAGGCACTATGGAAACAATCTCAGAGGAGAAAAACAGATAACTTGTGATAACTTCCAGGGACCGAAATCTATGCATTGGTGAGGGTGGACCGAAATCTATACATTGGTGAGGGTGCAACCTGTTGTTATTTTTTTTAAGTGACTCAACTGTTCAAGTCCAAACTTGGCCCCTAATTATTAAAAGAATCTTGCCCGGTTAGTCAGTATTAATCAGGATTCTTCAGAGAAACAGAACCAATAGGATATATATATATACCTATATATTAGAGGACTTATTATAGGGATTAGCTCACCCAATTATGAAGGCTGGAAGTTCCATGATAGGCTATGTGCAAGCTGGACCCAAGAGAGAGGATGGTGTGATGCAGCCCAAGTCCTCAGGCTGGAGAACCAGGGGAACCAGTGATATAACTGTCAGTCCAAGGCTGAAGGCTTGAGAACATGGGGGCCACTGTATAAGTCCCAGAGTCTGAAGCCCTGAGAACCAGGAGCTCTGATGTCCTAGGGCAGGAGAAGGTGAAGTCCCAGCTCAAGAAGACAGCAAATTTGCCCTTCCTCTGTCTTTTTGTTCTAGTCAGTCCCTCAACTGATTGGATGTCAGCCCACATTGATGAGGGCGTATCTCCTTTATTGAGTCTACTGATTCAAAGGCCAATCTCTTCCAAAAACACCCTCACACACACACCCAGAGTAATGCTTTAACAGCTATCTGCATATCCCTTAACTCAGTCAAGTTGACACAAAATTATCCATCACGGCCAGGAGCAGTGGCTCACGCCTGTAATCCCAGCACTTTGGGAGACCGAGGCAGGCGGATCACGAGGTCAGGAGATCGAGACCATCCTGGCTAACATGGTGAAAACCCCATCTCTACTAAAAATACAAAAAAAAAAAAATAGCTGAGAGTGGTGGGGGGCACCTGTAATCCCAGCTACTAGGGAGGCTGAGGCAGGAGAATAGTGTGAACCTGGGAGGTGGAGCTTGCAGTGACCTGAGATCACACCACTACACTCCAGCCTGGGCAACAGAGCAAGACTCTGTCTCAAAAAAAAAAAAAAATATATCCATTACACCCGGTGATCTCAGGAAGTTGATAAAAGAGCCAAGTATGGAATCTAGATCTGTTTTCACATCCCTTCCACTTACCATTTATAGGCCCTTCACAGTCTTTCTAATGGAGATGACAAATTGGAGAGAAACCTAATTTTTATTTTTTCTGTATGTTTTGTGGAAAGTTGAAATGGTGAAAAATATTTCAGATGGTAATAATAATGGTCATGTAACTTGGTGCTCTGAAACCCTGCTTCAAACTCACTTTGACAACTGGTCGCTCAACACAGTGGGGGTGTCTTGCCCTTTGTAGGTGACTCATAAACATTTATCAAAAGTATGTGTCAAAAAATGGGCTAGAGGTTTCTAATAAAGTGTGAATTTTTTTTTTTTGCAAAAGCCCTACTGATGTACACCATCCAGGTGCTTATCATAATAACACTATTGAGTTCTCATTGTGTATCAGGCACCATACTGAATGGCTTATAACAGTGTTTTTCCAAGTGTGGTCACCAGACTGGCAACATGAACATCCCCCGGGAACTCATTAGGAATGCAAATTATCTGACTCTCCCTCAGACCTGTTGAGTAAAAAACCTAGAGGATGAACCCAGCAATTGGTGTCTTCACCTTCCAGGTGATACTGATAGCATGCTGAACTTTGAGAACCATTGATTTATTTGCATTCTCTAATTTAATCTACAAACCAATAAAGTAGATACTATTATCAACCTCAGATTGCGAAAGTTGAAACTGAGGCATGGGAGGCTGAGTTGCTTGCTTAACATAGTTCAGCTTCTAAAGGGAAGATTCTGGTTTTAAATCCAGGTCACCTAATCGAGAGCCCCACCAGGCCACAGTGACCTGTATAAGGTCTTTTGGTATGTATGGGGGCACCACTGTCCAATATTGTATGTGTCCATTTAAATTGAAATAATTAAATTTTAAAAATTGCTTCCTTAGCAGCACTTTCAAGTGCCCTGCAGCTTCATGTGGTTAATGCCTGTCATAGTGGATAAATACAGATGGAGAACATTTCTGTCATAGAACCGTCTATAGATACTGCTTCTTCAGTATTCAGTTTACTGGTTTTTGCTTACAATAGATCAAATACATAAAGTTCAAGACTCTTCCTGGAGAGTTCTTCAACTGGACAATTCACGAAGATAGTAAAAGGATTACTTGAGAATGACCATATAGTTTGCCAAACAATATTAAATAATAAGAGCTATTGTGAGCCGAGATTGCGCCACTGTACTCCAGCCTGGGCGACAGAGCGAGACTCCGTCTCAAAAAAAAAAAAAAGAAAAAACAAAAAACAAAAAAAACAAATAATAAGAGCTATTACAATATGTATTATATACTTGCCATATGCTGAGCACTTTGTACGTGTATTTATGTTCAATATCTTATTTCACATTTATATCAGCTCTATAAGATAGGAACTACTAATACTAGTTTTTAAAGTAACATTCAGCAACTTGCCAAAAGTCACATATTTATTATGAGTCTCTAGCTTCTCCTAATTAAGAACTAAGAAATATCCCTTAACTATTGTGCCTAAGGGAGTAGTCTACTGCTCTTCACTGAGTCTAGAATCTTCTCCAAGTACTTGTGATACTCTCTTATGTGTCCCATGATATTCTTAGCCCTCACTTCTCCCTCCTTGCCTCCTTTCCCCCTCCCCTCTCCTTACTTTAATGCTATTATAATTATTCCCCCCAAAGTTCTTCATTTGTACGCAGAGCAGTCTTTAGTTTGCTTTCAAATGCAGCCTTTGATGTCTTTCAGTTCACCCTGTCAAGTGCTGTGTGCCCCTGTTACTAGTTAAAGGGAATAATTGTGCATGTGACAATTCTTGGTCTCTTTCTCTTCAACACAAGGACTCTGTCTGTGTTCTCCTTGTGTGTCCTCCCTATGTGATCGACATTCTCGTTTCTCAACTGGATGCATCTTTTGAAATGTTTTGGCTGGGAAGAGTCAATCCCTCCCTAAGATTGAGCTGAAAACAAATTGCCTATCAATAGCACTTAACATTTTCAAACCATCTACTTTAAGAAGAACAACCTGGAGGCTTTACTGTTAATCATTGTAAGTTGTCATATGTTAACTCTCAACAGTTCTGTTATATTGGCCAGGCAGGGATTATCTTCTTTCTCGAGGAAGGAAACTGGGTTTCAGAGGTATAGTGACTTTATCCTTAGATAGTTAATTCAACATTATGACAAATTTTTGTGTAGGCACTGAGGAAATGCAATATGACTACAGTTTAGAGGAGGACACACAGAGATACCAGCTAGCAAATGCTGGGTGTGCCTGGGAATGAGTATTTCACAAGAATGTTCAAGGAAGGAATATGATCGATATAGGACAGGAGAAAGGGCTTTTCAATTAAAAAGTAGGGCACAGAAACATGAGCGCATTTAGGGAAAAGCAAATTCATACAATATGTGGACAAAATTAGATGGAAATATTATGTTGAGTCATATGAAATTGTAATATTTGATGATTATTTTTTACCAAAAACAGTGGCAGTTCCGTGTGGATTCACCTAATACACTCAGTGAGCAAGCATTTGTGGAGTGCCTGTTTTGCAGGTACAATCCAAGTATGAAGAATTAAAAATGAGACAGTCTTTACCCTCAGGCTCCTTGTCTATGTAGAGATGGACATGGAAAGCCAGTGAGAGGTTGAATAGGAATTATAACCAAAGTCTTCTGAGTCTTGTCCCTGTCCTGTGCATTAGCTGTAGCATTTGCTCTTAATTATTGGGAATGTGGCCTCTAGCTGTCACAATCACTTAGTAGTCCTTGAATAAATAAAATATTTAATATTTGATATAACCATGTTGGCTCTATGGAATGCAAACTCATTTTATAATATGTCCTTCCTCACTTCTACCCACCTATGCACATAGTAAAGCAGGCCTACAGTCATCCCTTTCTCTAAGTGTTTCTGAAAATCAAATGATGTGACTTTATATGACTAGGATAAAATGGTCTGATTTTACAGATTTCCCTTTGTGGGAGTAATATAAAAATACAGGCTCTTCCTGGGAAGAAAGCCATGTCCCATTTCCTATCTGTAAATACAGTGCTGAAGAAGTGCTACGTGCTTGGCCTTTACCACCAGATCTCCCCACACCAGCCTGTCCTGTAGGGAAACCCATTGCGAACAATTGTCAGTTCCAATAAATAGGTTGTTCAGCGAGTTCCCTGAGTTTGCAGTAGCCTCCCCGAAAAAGAGGCTTCTGTAACGATTTTTTTTTGTTTTAATGAGAGACTGTGTGGCTTATTCAGACATGAGTGTGGGAACCAGCCCTGGGGAGAGAAGTGTTCCCACCATGAACCAGACGGCCAGTGAGCAGGAAAGGTGTTCCTCAGCAATATTCCAGAAGAAAGCTCCTGCACTGAAGAAGGAGGTGAGGACTCATGAGGATGAAGGCCACAATATTATTTTATTATGGTTTCCTTTCCTGGGCCCCTTATAGAAAAATTAACGAATAGAATTTCTGAGGTTGCTGATTCCTCAGTGAATTATTATTCTTTCGTTTTTTTCTGTGCCTTCCTTTTCTACTTGCTGTTTTCTAGTCATCTTTAAAGCTCCTCAAACTGAGCACAAAGACAAAGAATTCCCTGGTGATTAGTGTGCATCCACATTTATGCATAATGGTCATTTGCTTTTGCCTCTGGGGCATCCTGAATTCATCTCTTTCCCCCTTCCCTGTATCACGGTTGATGTCCAATTCAGCTACTGCTGCCGTTTGTCTTATCTATTGCTTTTTCTGCTTTTTGCTAAAGAAACAAACCCCTTTCTGAGCCCTTTTCAACTTTGGCACTCCTCTCTAGCTTGGTGCTTCAGAACTCCCGCCCATGCTGTTGTTGCTGTTTGTAACGCGTAAAACGTTCCTGTCAAGCTTTTCCCTGCCTCCCACGTAGGTTACATTACTCTCTTCCATGGTCTCCCTTGATGTCTAACATCACACTCTTATATTGTAACTGAGTGTGTCTTGTGCTCTTCCTCTCCTACCGCTATTCTGCAACAACTACCACCGTGTGTCTCACTCTTACCCACTGTCAGTCCCGTTGTTCTTTCTGCCCCAGCTACTATTGAGACTTCCATTCTGGACTTCCATGCATTTCTCACACCTACAACTTCATATTCACCAAACCATGTGTTCCTCCATGCTCCTCTAGTGAGGACAGAACATTCTCATGCTCCTTTGATACACTGGCATATTGACATGTTGATATAAATGAAAGGGTCTTGCATTTAGATCCATATTAATACCAAATTAACAACATCTGTATTAAGCGTAATTGCTTCCCTATCTCACTTTATTTCCCCCCAAAACATGTACAAATACATAGAGAACCCTAATTGTATCTATTGCTCAGATTTTTGTCACTGTACACATATATTTGCCATAAAGTTTTTGTGACAGAGACTGCCAACTATCTGCCAGTATCCAGTCTCTTTTTCCTCCTTTTGAAGTGGGAGAATTCCCTGATACCTCTCGCAGGATGTGTGACAGGGGTGTGGCTCACCTGTTCGGTCACCTCGCTGCTCAAATCCCTAGCCAGAGGGGGAGCATACAGATGGGCATGTGCAGGACTCAGGCAGAGTGCTTTTGAGTCTGGCCCCACAGTAGTATCTAGGGGTGGGTACCTGCAACCCCAGTGCTACAAAGCTTTTTCAGCTTTGCCATTGCAGACAGCTTGAGTGTTAATCAGCTCAGTGGACCCTCTGCCTTTTCGCAAGGGCAGAGGGCCAGTGTGACAGCCTTCTTTATCCCGGGCTCTTGCCCAGTGTCCCGGAAGAATCAGGTCACACACAAGCTTGAGGATGAATGCAAGATTTTATTGAGTGGTGGAGGTGGCAGCGAGATGGATGGGGAGCTGGAAGAAGGGGATGGAAGAGGAAGGTGATCTTCCTCTGGAGTTGGGCTGCCCAGCAGCTGGACTCCTTTCTGACTGCCCCCAGCCGAACTTCTCTTGGCATTCAGATGTTCCTCCTCTTCTCTTTTTCTCTGCCACGTTGTTCTACCGTCCATCATCTGGTCTGCTGGCTTGCTGGTCTGTCCCTGGAGCCTGGGATTCAGGGCTTATATGAGTGCAGGACAGGGGGCATGGCGGGCCAAAAGGCAACTTTTGGGGCACAAAAACAGGAATGCCTATTCTCATTTAGGGTTCCAGGATCCAGGCTTGAGGCTGGGGCCTTTGCAGGGAGATCATCCTCTTCCATCCAGTATTTCACTGTGTCTTGTCCATATCATTTTTTAGTAATGGAACCCTCACTCTGAATTTTAGCAGAGCACATAGCCCAAGGTAGAGACTAAATTTCCCACCCTACCCCTACAGCAAGGTATGGGCCTGTAAATTAGTTCTAGCCAATGGGATATGAGCAAAAGTGATTTGTGCAATTTCAAAGTCACATCTTTTTTAAAGCAAAGTGTTCCTCTTTGCCCACACATCCTGGAACAGCATGTTTGACCCATTGCTGGAAACCACAAAGGAAAGATGGACAGAGTCAACCCCTCAGCCTGGGTTTCCAGACTCAGCAAGCACAGCTACCTTTCTACCCTGGACTACTGACATACCTCTGGACTGTTGTGTGATAAATCACTTTTATCATATTTAAGCTATTTTGTCTTGGGATCTCTAGGTTCCAGTACTTTAGGTACTACCCCAACTAATATACTGATCTTACTAGACTCTTTGTCTAATGTCTTCCCTTCAAGTAGGTTGCTTCAATTCAATGCAACCAACATTTTGTGAAAGCCTTCTATATGCTGAGGCAGCGAGTAGTTCTCCAGGTATGGTTCTCAGACAAGCAGCATCAGAGTCTCCTGGGAACTCATTAGATACGCATATCCGCAGACTCCACCCCACACCTACTGAATGAGAAGCTCCAGGAATAGGGCTCTGCAATCAATTTTAATAAACCCTTCAGGTGATCTAGATGTACAGATGTTTGAGAATCACTGTGCTGGGGTGAAGTGGGTCGGGAGTAGGACGTGGTTGAGGGCAGAGCTAAAAATGAATAAAAACCACCTTCTATCCTGAAGGAGTTTACATTGGAGAGAGAAGTACAGAGAGATAATATTATTAAAACAAAATTATTGTCTTGACTTTCTGCTATTTCCTGCTTCCCTTTTTCATCAGATTAATTCGCAATAATTTAGCCTAGATTGTTTTAGTTTTTATATGTGATTATTTATAAACAGCCTAAAATTTTAGGCCATTTGGGTCTATGCAAATCCTAAAAGGGGAAATAATTTAAGTTACATTGGTAGATAGGGTGAACAGAGATTAGATCACCAATATTAGAATCTTAGAATCTTTGAGGATTTTCTGAAACCAAGAATGGGGTGTTATTTTTCACAGTGGGCAGTAAAATTACAGTACTTATTACCCTGTAAAGGGTTATATGGCCTATAAATAAAAACAGTTGAGTATGGATTAGATTTATGAGTGAGAAAGTCATAAAATTCCAATAAGCATGAGTTAGGAATGCTCAAATTATTTCTGAAAATGTCTGACATCAATATCATAGAAGGAAACTACCATCTTTGCTGTCACCACCTCTTATTATAATCTTCAGCGTTCAGAACACTAGTCTAGACCAGACTAGACCAATGTGGTATTCGTTGTGGGCTGGCAAGTAGACTGTGTGAGAATAAAGACTCTTGTACCTAATGTGTTTTGTATAAAATCTGTGCACACTTCAGATTAGATAGATGATAAAGGTAGAGAAGATAAGGGAGACAATGGATGCAACTCATAAAATAAAATAATTATGATTTGAGATTAAAGCCAGTTTGCCATTATTCTTACTAACAAGAGACAACCAAGATAATTGAAATCTGTAGATAATCTAAAACCTAAATAAAATATTATTATTACTATACACAGCAAACTAATCTAATGTCTTTGGCATAGGAGCCAAATACTTTGGACAGTGCTAACATGACAAAGAAGAATTAGCAAATTGAAAATCTAGCCAAACTTGGGACTTCCGTGAATCTATAATAGGTTCTTTGTCATAATGAAGACATGGCAGTTAGCATTGCCTTACTTCCCCCAAATTATGTGACTCTTTAAAAAAAGGGTTGAATTTCCCCACCTGCTGTTAGAAACACAAAAGTCTTTCTGCATAGCTGCTAAAAATTATTTTAGCTTTGGCCCATACATTTTTTTAAATCTTGCAGTGTCTTTAAACTACTATCAGTTTGGTAAGATACAGCCACTTTATCTCTTTTTCTGCCTTCTTTTGTCTTTTAAGAATTCTTCGGCTGGGCGCGGTGGCTCACGCCTGTAATCCCAGCACTTTGGGAGGCCGAGGCGGGTGGATCACGAGGTCAGGAGATCAAGACCATCCTGGCTAACACGGTGAAACCCCGTCTCTACTAAAAATACAAAAAATTAGCCGGGCGAAGTGGGGGGGACTGCGGGAGGCTGAGGCAGGAGAATGGCGTGAACCCCGGGGGGCAGAGCCCGCAGTGAGCCGAGATCGCACCACTGCACTCCAGCCTGGGTGACAGAGTGAGACTCCTTCTGAAAAAAAAAAAAAAAAAAAAAAAAAAAAAAAAAAAAAAAAAAAAAGAATTCTTCATCCATCTTCCATCCAAAAATACTGTGAGTCAGGATTTCTATTCCAAATAATTTGGAATCAAAAGTATTCAACAGTCTGGAGGCAAACGAGGTTTTTATTGCATTTTTATTGAGAGCAAATTGAACTGTGTGGGCAGGCTAGAGAGGGGCTCCTCTGTAAGGCTTCAGCATGCCCCACTGTTGCACCCAGCAAGGACTCATGTTACAAGAATTAGGTCTGTGATCTGCTTTTATTGACTGGCCGGGCCCAACAGGCCCCTGGACATTGTCAGACAAGTTAACTCCTTCTTGAGCCTCAGGAACCTTCCACAGGAGGGCTTATATGGCTCCCACAGGTCTCTCTGTCTTTCTTCTTATAATTTACAAATATTTTCCTAATATGAAGAAGTGTTTGGTAAACTGTAACGATATTTCATCTTCACAAACCCCTATAATACATAAGAATTACTGTCCCTATTTTAAAGACAAGTTTTCCCTGAGTACTTTGTTACCAACTTATATGTTTTTTTTGCAGTTGAAATTTGTACCATAAATTACTATCCTTTTAAAAAACTCTCATGTGTTCTTATTTGTAAGTGTCTTGGAATACAAATTGTTGCAAAAAGATTGAGGGCTTTTATGCGTGTTTTTGTTTTTGCAAATTACTCCAATATGAATCACAACACTGAGCACAGAGCAAATGCTAAATTAATGCTTACTGATGGAAAACAACCCTGATGAGAGAGAGGTTAGAGGTTGCAAATTCACATGGCTTCATGGGACAGGTAAGTATGTAAATCCATTAGATCATTTTACAAATATTTATTCAGTGCTTATTATATGCCATGCAATGTTCTAGTCACTGGGTGTACAGCAGTGAACAAAAAAGACAAAAATCCCTGCCCTCTTTGAATTGACATTGTAGTGGAGAGATACAGACCATAAACCAGAAAGGAAAGGCAGGTTGCCAGGTGATGAGTGCTATGTAGAAATAGAAAGAACATGGAGCTGGAGCATTATGAACTGAATTGTGTTTTCCCCAAATTTACATGTTGAGATCCTAGTCCCCAGGATGTCAGAATGTGACTCTTTTGGAAGATGGGCCACTTAAAGAGATAATTAAGTTAAAATGAGACCATTAGGGCATACCGTAACCCAATTAGATTTATAAGCAGAGGAGATTAGGACACACAGGCAAACACCAGGAGAAAAGACCATGCGAGGACATGGCAAGAGGATGGCCATCCACAAAGCCAAGAAGAGCAGCCTCAGAAGAAGTGAAACCTGCCAGACCTTAATATCAGCATTCTAGCCTCCACGACTGTGAGAAAATAAATTTCTGTTTAAGCCACTAGTCTGTGGTATTTCGTTATGGCAGCCCTAGCAAACTAATACGGGGTGTTTGTTTTAATAGAGTTTCAAAGGATGGTTTCATTTAAGCAGAATACTGAATGAAGTGAGAAAGAAAGCAATGTGATACGTGAGGGAAAACCAGTCCAGGCAGAGGGAACATCAAATGCAAAGGTCTTGAAGCAGAAGCATGCTTGACTTGTTTAAAGAGCAGCAAGGAGACCAATGTGGCTAGAGTCAGGTAAATGAGAGGCAAAGTGGTAGATGAGGTCAGAATGTTGATGGGGGTCAAGGCTTTACAGGCCATGGTAAGGATTTTGGCTTTTACTCTAGAGAAGTAGGATTGGGAAGCCATTGTAGGTTTAAGTTATAAAAGGTTCATGTTGGCTATTATGTTGAGAAATAGACTACAGGGGTCAGAGATGGATGTGGGAAGACCAGTTAGGCGGCTATTTTGATTGGCCATGCAAAAGGGAAGGCTTGGAATAGAATAATAGAGATGGAAGTGGTAAGGCATGGTAAGATTTGGGATACTTTTTAAGGTAGAGCTGACAATATTTGCTGATAGATTGGTTGTGATATTTGAGAGAAAAAAAGAAGTCAATGATAATTTAAAGGTTTTTGACATGAGAAGTTAGAAGAATAGACTTTCCATTTAATGAGATGGGAAAGACTGTAGGAAGAACAGATATGGAAAGGTTAGGAGTTTGGTTTTGGGCATTTGGAGATGTTAATTGATCACTTGTCTACCTGAAAGTAGAAGTTGGCCAGGCATTGTGGCTCACATCTGTAATGCCAGCACTTTGTGAAGCCAAGGAAGGAAAGTTTCTTGAACCCTGGAGTTTGAGACCGGCCTGAGCAACATAGTGAGACCCCCATCTCTACAAAAATAAAAAAATAGCCGGGCATGGGGGCACATGCCTGTAGGCCCAGCTACTCAGGAGGCCTAGGTGGGAGGATCAATTGAGCCTGGGAGGTTGAGGCTGCGGTGAGCCATGATTGTGCCTCTGCACTCCAGCCTGGGCAAGAGTGAGAGCCTGTCTTAAAATATAATAAGATAAATAAAAAATAAATAAAAGTAGAAGTCAGAGAGAGATCCAGGCTAATTAATTAATGAATTTCAAAGTCATTAATATATAGATAGCATTTACAGTCAGGAGTCTTGATGAAATCTCTAAGTGAGTGAGCGTGGACAGGGAAAAGAGGATGTCCAAAGATTGATCCTGTTTAGAGGTAGAGAGAAATGAGAAACTATGCAGCAAAGAGCCTGAGGAAAGAGTTTTGATTGCCCTGAAAGCCAAGTAGAAAAGCTATCTTCAGGAAAAAGACTAGTCTATGTCAAGTACAGTGAGGACTGAAAAAGGATCACTGAATTTAGCAATGTGTGGGTCATTGGTGACCTTGATTAAAGCAGTTTGGTGGATAGTGGGGTCAAAAGTCTACCTGAATATATTTAAAAAGGAATGGAAGGAGAAAAATTGAAGACAATGTTCTTGACAACCCTTTCAAGGACTGTTGCTGTAAAAGGAAGCAGAAAAATGCAATAGTATGACAGTGATTTGGAATCAAAAGAGGGTTTTGTTACTGTCTTAGTCCATTTTTTGTTGCTATAACAGAATACCCGAGACAGGGTAATTAATAAATAAAATAGGTTTATGTAGCTTATAGTTCTAGAGGCTGGGAAGTTCATGATGGGGTAGCTGCATTTGGCAGCTTTTGATGAGGGTTTCATTCATGCCATGTCAAAACATGGTGGAGAAATGGAAGAGGAAATGGGCTTGTGGAAAAAAGGACAAAGCAGTAGAGGTCACCTCACTTTATAGCAACCCACTCTTCTCTCTCAGGAGCTAATCCATTCCTGCAAAAACTAATCCATTCAAAAAAAAAAAAGAAAAGAAAAAAATCCACTCTTGTCTTTCAAGAAAGACATTAATCTGCCTTAAATACTTAATCACGTCTTAAAGGCCCCAACTCCCAACACCATTACATTGGCAATTAAATTTCAGCATGAGTTTAGGAGGGGAGAAACCACATCCAAACCATAGCAGTTACTTTTTAGAAGGGGAAAAATAATTGCATATTTGGATGGGAATGATCCAGTAGAGAGGGAGACTTTGATGACTGAGAAGTTAGAAAGGACAATTACTGAAGCAATGTCCTTGAGTAAGTATGAAGGAATGGGATCCAACCTGTTCACATGTAGACAGGATTTCGATGGGAGACCAGAGAAGAGAGAAGGAATATACAGACACAGAAGTAGATGGATTTTTACATGTGGTTAAAAAAAAAAAAAAAAAAAAGCAAGAAGAAGTTCTCTTTGTTGCTTCAATTTTATCAGTGAAATAGGAATCAAGGTCCTCAGCAGAGGATTGGGATGAGGGAGGATGTGTTGGAAGTTTAAGGAGAGAGGAGTAGGAGGTGTGAAATAGTCATCTAGGGAAGAGGGAAATGTAGTAGAACTGCCAGGCAGCATTTAAGGGCTCTCTTGAGGCTAAGGAACATGAATTTACAATGAGAGCAGTCAGCACAGCTGATTGTTTTGTTCCAACCACATTCCATTGTGTGGGTGTAGGCAGAGACATAACGTAGATAGAATTAGATTTAACCTAGAGCTGGGCTTCGCCAGGTGATTGCAACAATGGACAAAGAGGTAAACGACCTGAGTACATGTGCGGGATGCCAGGGTGTGAGTTAGGGTCATGGCATTCACACAGGGCAAGGCAGGAAGTGAGGATGTGAGGGGTGTGGAGATGTTGAATGATGATAAAAATCAGTTGATTGAATGTCCTGGTGGTGTCAACAAATTGAGGGAGTGAACTGGAAAGACAGGCAATGTTGGTCAGAGCTTGAAATTAAGATTATGGGGGTTCAACTCTTGGTAATGACAAAGATCAAGATATGGCCCAAGGAATGACTGTTGATATACAGTGGAAAACATAATCTCTGGAAGAGAGAAGGCCAAGAGTCTAGGGTATTATAAAGATCATTTACTTCAACGTGAAACCACAAAAACTATGCTGGGAGAAGCACTAGAGACAATGATAATGGTCCAGGAATAAAATCTTCAAGAAATGAGGGGGAGTGGCCTTGGGAGTCTGTAGACTGATAGCATCATTTCCAAAACCTGGGGCAGCAGGGAAATTCGGGAGGAGAAAGGGATAACGACCTGGAAGTACCAATAAGGAGCAAAGAGGACAATTTCTGTACCTCCAGCTGCCAGTATTGTGTGTAGGCTGGAGCACAAGATTCCCCACAATTCCAGCACCAGCTGGGTAGCAGGCCTGAGCTGAGTCCTGAGTGTGGAGTTTTTCCATGGTCAGCACTTTGGAAGATTATGTTGAGGGCATTCAGAAACCTGTGGTTGGCCATGGGGCTGTAATTTCTTAAACTACAAATGCTCTTTCATCATTTATGTCATCAGTAAACTTTCTTAATTCCACTTTTTAGCCCTACTAGTCTGATTTCTAGTCAAACACATTCGTTTTTGTTTTTGTTGTTGTTGTTGTTGTTGTATTTGAGAGGGAAGATGAGTAAGGAAGGGACTTACAGCTAGTTTAATTCTTCTTAAGAACTTCCTTAGAATATCTCAGAAACTTCCAGATAGGGCTGCTGTCCTAGAACAAGCTCTCTCTCAAGTAAGGAAACCCGCAATATCTGGGGCTCCCCAGGCAGACACAATGCCTCTAGGAATCTGCTGTGATTTCCTTTGGCAGCTTTGTTCCCAAGGTCTGCAACCACTGGCCCACAGTTGCTTTAGGCCACCATTTTGCTTGCTGTGTGTTCCATTTCAGTAGTACCTCTAAAATGACACCATTTCTCTAGGCAAAGATGCTATTCTGCTCTGGATACTCCCAGCTTTTAGAGTTAATTCCTCAGCATGAGCAGCTTTGATTTCCCAGAGCGCATCCACATTAGCCAGCAAGAAGAAAAGAGCATTGAAGTAAGTGATGATGCAGAATCCCTCAAGTCATTTCCAAAAGAGGCATTCCAGACATGTTTTGAGCAATCATTTATATAAGATATAGAATCCCAGGGTAATTTCTTAGAGGAAGAACTCTCATTCGTTATAAATTCTGGCATTTTAAAAGATACATCAGCCCCATTACTCTCCACACAATTTCAATCCTTTAATTCTTTAAAATTTCTTACCTGATCAAAAGAAAGAGCCCTGCCTCGTGACAGTTGCTATCACCATTATAGGTAGTGTGCATGGTGGCTGAGATAGAAAATACTTTTGATTTTGTGGATTTTGGATCCAACCCAGCATTGTGTGCCTTCTAATTTAGTCAACATTCAATTCAGCTATAGGGGTTTTAACATGCTAAAGCAGAAAGGTAATAAATAATCAAAAGGTGAAATAGTCATTGCTAAGAAGGCCAGCATTCCATATTATGCTTTATATCCTAGGTGCAAGGTGCTACTGAGATGGCAATTCAAGAACGCAGAAGTCATTCTAGCTGGAAAGCCATAACTTGATCTTCAGTGCCTATATTTGTGATGGGGAAATTTTCAACAAAAAACAAAAAAGAGGGGAAAATAGAATGCTCCTTGAAAACACATTCTATGTCTTATTACACAGTCTGGCACAGGCACATAAGCCTACATGATGCCTTGGCTCCTATGGGAAAATCCAATTGATTGGCATTCCTTTTCCAAAAAATATAACCTTCTGTGGAGATATATTAAGGTTGTCTCTTTCCTGATTCTCTCTGGCCAAGTAGAATACATTTATAGGAAAGGATATCACGGATGTGCTTGGAATAAGGCCAAACTAGTGCCCCAGTGGATAGAACCTCTGTGATGATCTCATTAGTATCCACACGAACTGACTGCTAACCAGTCATCACAGTTTACGACAGTGCAGCTCAACTCATCCCCTTTTCTGTGCTTTCATATCCTAATAAGGTAAGATCAGTAGGGAAAAGTGGTAGCTCTGGAGAGAATGTGGGCAGGAAGAGATATGACCCAATCAAAAGAGGAGTCTGCACAAAAATTTTCCTACCCCTGGACCACTGTTACCCATCTACAGGGATACTTGGCACTATCCAAGGGGATACCTGCACATTAACTTCCACTTAACATGTTCCATCTTAAGCTGAATCTTCCCCTTCACCATACTCTAAGATGATTAATCAATGTACCCAGCAATATGCAAGATGTTGTATATAATGAAAGTATTAATATTGAGTCTCTGATTTCATGTTACAGTTCAGTGGGGGAGATAAAATTTAAACTGATTAAACATAGTCCCTCATGATTTAGTAGAAATGGTCTTGTTTTGTAGGACACACGTTAGTGCAAGAAACTTGTCATTTTTTAACTAAATGGAGTTAAATTGCCAATCCTGTTTGTGCTCCTTTGCTTTACATTTCTCAAACATTCAACCAACAATTATTTGTTGCATGCTGCTTGTTATGAGCAAGGCACTGTACTGAACTCAAGAAAAACCATGGTAAACATGGTAATATTCCAAGGATATTAGTATTGATTAGTAACCCCCCCACACCAAATTCAGTGTGGCATTCTAAACAAATACTTTTTTTAAATATGATTTTAATCTTCTCTTTCCCCTCCTGGTGTGCGTTTTCAATCCTAGTACAAAAGCACTGAAAGTATTTTGGTGGAGTGACGTGCAAAAAAAACAAAAACAAGTTTGTAGTGTAAAAGAATAAACGGTATTAGCACTCTCTTCTGCCCCTGGAAACATGAGGACTCTCTGACTGCTCTGGGGGTTCCCATTCTTTTGGAAGCCCTCAGCTGGTCTTCAGCAGCAATGATGACATTAAGGAAAATTGCATTCTGCTGCAGAATTCAGTCCCTTCATCTTTCTCCTTTCTCTAGAGCATGAAGCTAGGGGCCCATAAAGGATCTAATATCAAAAGGAAGAGGGTAATACCACTACATGGAGAAGAAAAAAAAAATAATTACCAAATTTCCTGAATAGTAAACAGCTTTTAAAAAGAAGAAAAAGCTGAACCCTTTGATAGCTTGGCCCTTGGTCTGCCCGTGAATGCCTTAAGGATTATATCATCAGACTGACTCCAGCAGCCCGCGCTATTGTTTCAGAAAGAGGAAACTAGAAAGAAGGAAAAAAAGAAGAAAAGGGGATGGGTGGGAGCGTGTCTGCCTTTTGGGGAGGAGAGCGTTTGATTTTGGAAGTGCAGTTATCAATTGTAAGGCTAGAAAGACAAATTGAGCAAATTCTCAGTGTCTGTGGGCAGGAGGTTTCTGGGGCCATTTTTTCCTTTTGGGGGGATTAACATAGCCTTTGGATTCAATAACTTTTCTATCACAGATGAAATTAGCTCAGAAGAGAAATAAAGCGACCTGAGATTGCCCAGAAATGTTATTCCTGAAAACCATCACCTGGGGGCAGTCTTGGGACTGTTAATTTCCTCTGCCTCACTGGTAGATAATTCACTACTTTTTTTCCACGATGGACTGTTTCTTTATCTGTGGTTGAGGAGTGAGAAAAACGGGTAAGGGAAAAGGAGGCTTAGGCACTAGAACTTTCACTCTCCTCAACCAGCCAGGAAGCGACCCCATGTGAATGCGCAGGACGTTCTTGAAGTCGCAGAAGTTTTCCTTTGGAGGTCTGAAGAGGAGAGCCTCGAAAGCTGGAGGCGGAGGGGTGAGGCCGTACACACTAACTGGTCCACCGACGCTAACGATCTCCGCGCCGGATGAGATCGAGAAGCCGGGATTCCCCGATCCCGGGAACTAAACGAGGCCCCACCTCCACCCCCACCCCGCACCACTGCACACACACGCCCGCCGCGCCGGGCCAGCCCCTCTGTTCCGAGACCCTTGTCTCCCGCCCACTACCCCGCGGAGCCTTGTCAGCAAAGGAAGACAGGGCGTGGGCCCTGCTAGGGCCCATGTTTAATAGCTCACGAATTCCAGTCGAGGAAATCGAGGCTTCGCCGCCCAGGCCTCCCCTAGGTCTAGCTGCGGCCACAGTTATAGGCTTTGATTCTTAACCAAGAGCGCTCGGTGGTTCTCTCCTGGTGCGTTTCCCGGCCCGAATCTGGGCATCCCTGGGGACCTCACCTGGGGGTGAATCAGAGCTTACCCCCAGGCCACGGAAGCCGACCCCGGCGGCCTGCCTCCTCTCTTGGCCGGGCCGAGCCGCCGGGCTGCTAGGCGCGTGGCCTCGAAGCTGGATCCGGGCTCAGTGTCCGCACCCTGTGCAGTCAGGGCCACCAGGCTACCTGAACCCTTCGTGGTGGTTCCCATTTCAAATTAGCATTGAGAGCCCGTGTGACCTTCGCGTGCCAGCGGATAGAATCTGCGAAAAGGAAGCAGACAGTGGCCTTTCCCGTTTCCTAGGCCGTGCGCGGGTGTGCTGGGCCCAAGCGCCCGCGGGGCGTCGGGGCTTCGCCTTGTCGCGTGTGCCTGCGCGGGGCCCGAGCAGCTGCCAGGGCCAGCAGTCAGGCGTGCGAGCCGGAGTACAGGCACAACCCGAGAGCAGGCAGGCCGAACAAAGCCAGGTCCCGCTCCACAGAACAGCAGTGGAGGAACACTTCTCCTTACTCCCCCACAGGGCCACCCCGTCAAAGAACAAGGCACCCTCAAAAGTTGGGAAGGGACGCTTCCTGAGGGACAAGAAGTCAGGCAGATAACTCAGAGTTCTTCGAAGGGCTTGACCTTGGCGTTAACCACGACCCGGTCCCGGGAGCCTCGGGCCCAGTCCCCACGCCCAGTGGGCGCCGCACCAGCCATGCGACAGGATACTGGATGCCCAGGCGTCCGCTCCAGGGAACTCACGCGCCGCCCGTTTCTCCGGAGGTTGTGCCTACCGGGCAGGCCTTCCTAAGAAAGAAGGGAAGGGCCGTCGATTTTCAGAATTTAAATATGTTGAAATTCAAAACGGCATGGTTTTCCCCTTCCAGAAGACGGGAAAGAGGGCAATACCCGGGTTGCGGTGGATGGGAGCACTCAGCCGCTCTTCATCTCCAAGCCCCTAGAAATAAGGCAAGGTTGCCTTTTTGCCCCATTGCCAGCTGCCGAACCCACCCGGGAGTCCGGCTCACCTGGGGAGGTAGCGCGGCCAGGTTACAGGGGACGACCCCCAGTTCAAAAACCTCGTCAAAGGTCCCCGCGTGTCCCGGAGCGCGTGAATTCACCGGCAGCGTCGAGTCCGAAGTGGCCCACGGACCGAGAAGAGCGTTTGGGCGCAGAGCGGGCTTTCTAGAGAACTCTGGCCAGGGATCTGCCCCGCGGCTCTCCCTGCCCGCAGCCCCACCTTGCTCCGAGCGGCGGCTGCCCGCCCGCCCCGGACAAAGGCAGGCGCAGCAGCGGTCTGCGTCTTAACATCGCAGAGTTGCTGGAGTGGCGCAAGACGCCCTCCTCTTCGTCAGGTGCGGACGGAGCTTCACACAGAGGCTCTACTCTCCTCCAAGACACGAAGAACGTGCAGAGCTGCGAAGTGTGTGTTGGCACCGCCCGCTTCCTGCGCTACAACGGCGGGCGGCTGTAGTCCCTTTCCCTCCTGGCTCCGGCGCGCCGACAGCCTCCCTGCCTCCCCACTGGCGGCAACACTGCGGGCCCGGCTGCTGAGCTCAAGCCTGGGTGAAAAAGCTCGCCGCCAGGGCTTTCAATGAGTCGTACGCAGCTGCCAGGTTAGATAATTTAGAGATCCGAAGCCACGGGGGTATGCGCCTGTCTCTCTCGCACAGGTGCAGTGGAAACGATCATACGCGGTTAAGATTGAGGCTACATTCCCAAAGACTAAATGGAAAAACAAGAGCGATGTTCGGAAAGGGAAAACCCGTTTGCTTCACTAGTTTAAGGTGAAAGTGAAAATGTTTTCAACTTGATAGAGCTAGATGTTTTTTTCTGCTCTCTGCTTCACTAGACAGAGCTAGGACGAATGGGCCATTAGGGAGGTCGTGTGCAGTTTTATAATGTCGTCTTCAACCTTAGAAGAAAAGTCTGCAGTTCGCAGTGCCCTCTCCTTGCTGCCTGCGCATTAAAAGAATTGTTACTTACTTCGGCCGCGGGTGCTGGGAGAACTTGAACGCAGCGGCATCTGGATGAGTTCGAGTGGCATTCAACTGCGAACCCTTACCTTTGCTCCCAAGGCTTCTCGTGCCATTAATTTCCACTGCAGTCTATGGCTGGATTTTCTATTACTTAGGTTGTTTTGCCTTCCTCTCCACTCCTTTGTTCTATACTCACCGATTAGACCCCAAAAATACAGAATCCCAATATTGATGTACCTCTCTTTGCTTGGCCTGGTTTCAAAGTCGCCGTCCAGGAATGTGCTTGTCCCTGCAGATTCCTATGCTAAGGCTGCTGAGCGTCTTCCACTAGCTCCGCTAGGGAGAGAGTCTGAGCATTTCATACCGTGAAGTATGGATTGGATTTTACCGACTATTCCATGAAGGCACAGGCAACTGGGTCATTTGCTGCTACAAGGCTGGGGTAGTGTCTGCTGGCCTGGTTACACAGATATAGCAGATAAGTTGGTAAGGGCACATGAAAATGACTGTTAAAAAGCTAAGTGACTGGTCAGTTAGGAAGAATAAGTTCAGGAGACCTATTGTATCACATGGTGACTATTGTTAGCAATTTTCAAGAATGTTTTGTATTCATGAAAACTGCTAATAGAGTTTAGATGTTCTCACCACACACACCAAAAAAAGTATTTCAGGTAATGCATGATAGCTCAATTTAGTCATTCTACAACGTATACATATTTCAAAACAACATATACATGATAAATATATATCATTTTTGTCCAATAAAATTTTTAAAACTGAGTGATATTTTGAGTCTACTTGTGGAGTTACTGAATTTCAAAAGTAAGGAAAACTAAACCCACCCTCCCCACTCCATCCTACTTTTTTTCTAGGTATGATTACAGTCTATGTAAGTAAATTTCTATAGTCATGTGTATATTTGTGTATACATGTGCCTTTGTGTGTATATATACTGTTGAAGTGTACACTTACGGAAATTGCTCTAAGTCAGTCTCTTCAATGCCATAGTCATTGAAAAGAAATCTATTGGTTGCCCGGTTATTTCCAACCTCCTAAGAATGATTCTGGAAGAGGAACAGGCTTTAGGAATGGAAAGCATTATTTTAAAAGGATTTAACATATTTTGCTTCTCAGCATTATCCCCAAAGGTAGTAGGCTGGAAGTTGGAGCTCAAGACTATTCCCCCTCCACTTCCGCAACTGTATAAGAGGAAAAGTGCGAACTCCTAGGGCACCAGCAGACTTGTTACCACCTCTGGCATTGACCCAAAGTGTGTGTGTATCCTGAAGTCTGAGTCCCATCACTCAGAGTTCTGAGTTGTGTCACAAACCCGCTATGAAGCCAAATTGGAGTTTGCTGGTTGAATGTGTACTCAGACACGACACACACACACACACACAGACACACTCATACACATATTTACAAAGGAGAGCCTAGCAAAATGCCCTGTTCATGGCAGACATTCAATGATTATTTGCTGAGGGAATGCATGAACTTATGTGCATATCTATTTTGTTCAAGGCAAGGGTTTTCTTTTTAAACTAAATAAGTTTGTATGTGCATATGTAATACATATGTGACAAAGAATTGTGTGCATGGAATATAGGAGGATTTTTTTATTTGTTCCTTTTTGTCTTCTAGTTCTCCTGAGTAGCCCCTTCCCCCATGTCTCTGCCAGGGCCTTAGGTCTTTGCAACCAGTTAGTAAAATTATCCAACCCCCACCAAAGCCTGTCAATCAGCCAGTAAAAGCAAATGCATTGCTTTAGTTACATCCTTGCTTTCCTCACAGATCACACTCATGTTTCTATAAAGGTTCTTGGGCTGATTTCATCCTGCACACCCGTACATTCCTTTGCAACTCTCTCTAGGAGGTATACTGATTGGGTTTCACAGGCCTGCAGACAGGCAGGTCGCCCCTGTTAGCCCACCTCAGCCTCAGTCAGCATGTTCACAGAGTGGCTGAACTTCTCAGAAAAGCTTAGAGTCTTAATTTGGGATAGGATTGCCAGCTCCAGAAAGGACAGAAGTCACTGTTCTCACTCTAGCTAAGACTAGTCTCATAGTCTATATGTGTTTTACAAAATCATGCATTTAATCACAATAGTGTGACTTCAGAATCTACAAATCTGGCACCTCGGAGAGTAGAGTTCAGTGCCAGGACTTTGGAGCTTAGTGGGTCTCACTCTTGCCACCCAGAAGACCCCAGGTCTTCATCCCTCTGAGGGAGTTGGAGGGTCTTCTTCTAGACCCTAGCCAGGCCTGCTGCCACCTAAAGGATGTTGATACCCTCTTCTTTCCACCTTGCCCAGACCACACAACACCCCTCCCCGCCCCACCTTTTTTTTTTTTTTTTTTTTTGAGAGGAAGTTTTGCTCTTGTTTCCCAGGCTGGAGTGCAATGGCGCAGTCTTGGCTCACTGCAACCTCCGCCTCCTGGGTTCAAGCGATTCTCATGCCTTAGCCTCCCAAGTAGCTAGGATTACAGGCTCCTGCCACCACGCTTAGCTAATTTTTGTATTTTTAGTAGAGACAGCATTTCGCCATGTTGGCCAGGCCAGTCTCAAACTCCTGACCTCAGGTGATCCTCCCTCCTCGGCCTCTCAAAGTGCTAGGATTATAGGCGTGAGCCACCGTGCCAGGCCCAGACCCTTTTTGACCCTTTCTAAGGGATAGCAAGCTTGGAAGGAGCAGCTAGCAGTGCCCCAGTTGCTGCAGGGGAGAGAAGGAGCTAATTTCTCCCCATCAGAGCAGAATCAGTCTCCTGAATCCGGAAAACCCAAGCAAACAGAAAAAATAAAGACTCTTCCCTTTCTCTTTCTCCTGTGTCTCCTTTTCCTTTCCTCCACCTCTCCTCTTATACTCCTCCTTATACTTTGAGAGTACCAGAAATCCATGAAGGGAGTCATCTCTAAAGGCTTTGGCCCCAGAGCCACTGTCTGCTTCATCAGGAGGGTGATGGGGACAGAAAAGTATTTCAAAAGTTCCACTTAAAGCCTCACTTTGAAAAACAAAAACAAAAACTAGTAGCAGCTGTTGAGGCAACCTGGAATGTTTCAGATCTCATACCCAGCCCATCAGGGGGGACAATGTTCCTTTTTTAAATGAGGTAGAACAATGATCAGGACTCAGCATGTGTAGGGGAGAGACGGGGCAATGGAGAGGACTAACTTGTTTCTGACACAAACAACTACAGAAACGTCAAACTATGGTTGCCTCTGGAGCAGTTCTGCTGTGAGTACTTTCTCCTTTTCCCAGTACACTCCCTGTTGGCTCCCAGGAAAATATACCCCAGGATCCACACTGGAAACAGGAAACCCAGAGTGCAGCTCTCCCACTGAGACCTCTGATTTGAAGCAAGAAACCTTTGAGCCTCAGTTTTCTCACCTGCCTGCCCCACCCACATCAGAGGCTACGGCTCAGAAGGGCTTTGCTAGTTGCTAGCACTTTAATATTTATAAAGAACGAGAGTGGTGACAACCCAAAGGCATCTTAGTCCAGGGACCTCCACAGCCTGCAGCCTGCTGCCCTCTTGAAGTTCTCCAGGGGCTACTTTCTGAGTCGCCTTTAAAAAAACGAAACCAAACCCCAACTCAACAGTGTTGAATCAGCTGCTCATTCTACCTGGTCCGCCCCATGTGATCTACAGCCACAATTGCTAACGGTCACCCAGGGACAAATTAAGGAATTGAAAATGCTGAGCTTGAGAAGTCGAATTCCTTACACTATTTGGGGTCGTTAATCACCCAGCAGAAACAGCAAGCAGGGAAAGTAGCCGGAGGGACAGAAAGACAGTGTAGGTCTGTGCGCTGATGTTAGCGGGGCTCAGGTGGTCGGATTCAAATATAGATGTGCACACGTGTCAGATGTACTCTAAGTGGGCACCCAAGCACATAGTGGAGCATTCCCAGGAATCTTTAGGCTGCCCCAATCACCCCCGTTGGACAAAAGAGGAACGTGGTCTCTGCAATTGAGACTTGTGCAAGGTTAGGTCGTGAGTCAATGTTCCAGTGAGTCCACCGGTCCACGCCCACATGCAGGGTGGACCTCCTGAGAGGAGGTAGCCGGTTTCTCACCCAAGGCGGTGAGAAAAATAAGAGATTACCTGATGCTCTCGGGAATCTACCCACAAGCGATCGGGGTGAGGTTAAGGGTGCTGTGTGTGTGTGTGTGTGTGTGTGTGTGTGTGTGTGTGTGTGAGACAGAGAGAGAGAGAGAGAGAGACTGACTTCTGTGCAGACCAGGAAGGGTGAAGCTTCACCACGAGCCACCTTCTGGAGTGGGGAATCCTGACAAATTCAATCTCTCCTTGCAAGGCCAGGAAACCTGGCGCTGGGGTTGGGTACCCTGGTAAGGGTGTTCCAAGGCAGACGCGCTTTCTACAAGCGCCAGCCAATGCTTGATTCTGCTCCCTTGCCCATTTGGAACCCATGAGTTTAGGTCTGGATCCCCCTGCTCCTGGGGCGTCGACACCGCTTGCTCGGCTTCGCGACCACGGCGCAGGGCGTCACTAAGGGGCCGAGCTCTTCTCTCCTCCTGACAGTTGGGGGGGTGGAGGGGTGGGGGGGTGGTTCCGGTCACATTTTCTGGCAGGCAGGCTCCAGGGCACAGGGCCTCACTAGAACCTGCCCTAACCCGCCCTTCGCAGCTCTATAGTTTTAGGGAAAATTTGTTCAGTGAAACTTCTCAGACAATAGAAAGTTCTGAGGTTTCCTAGACGTTGCGTTCGGGAGGCGGGGCCGGGACCCGCTGACGGCAGTTTCCCAGCCCTATTCCCCCTCCCCTGCCCCCTCAGCCTGCGGGCAGCAGAAGGAGGCGGCCAGCCTACTCCTGCCCCTCGGCTGAAAGAACCGCGGCTGCCGCGCCTGTCACCTCTGCACCTGCCTGGCTGAGGTGAGATGCCTGGCGCGCACGGTGAGGGCGGTGCGCGCAGGCCCGCACAGAACTGTTGGGGCTGCCCCGGGGTCGATGACTTCAAATGACAGGTGGGAGAAGGGCCTGCGAGGCTAACAGAATCACCCTCGCGGGAGTGGAAAGAACAAAAATTTTTAGGTGACCTAGGTAATAGTCCTAGCTTTGAGGCTCAAGAACTTGGGACCATTTAACGTCAAGTTGTAGGGACATTGGTTTCCTTATCTGGAAACGAGAATAACACTGTTGCCCCACACTCCCAAGGTGGGGATAGCTCCCAGATTGGAGGTGCAGTCTGGTGAGCGGCTGGAGAGAAGTAGAACCCAGGGCGGGAAAGAGCAGGCGCGCTCTCAGCTGTTTTAACCCATCCTTTTTTAATTGAAAAATCTGAAATTTGAAACAGAAATGGCCACATAAGGACAATTCAGATGAAGTGCAGGCGGGCTGACATCGCGCACTTGGGTCTTCCCTGGAAAGACAGCCGCGCTCTGGGAGAAGCCTAGTCCTCCGGCTTGTCCCCGGGCCCGCCCCAAAGGCCACTGGGAGCTCGGTGAGGACGTGGCGGTCCCCTTGCTCATCTTACTCCGGAGGCAGGTTCCGCAGAAAGAGCTCTCAATCTCGACAGCTGGGTTCCAAGATAATCTCCTGGCGAAAGCTAAGAGGCGGCCATCCCCTCCCGGGGACTCAGTCCCTAGATTCAGCTTCTTCCGCCGCAAAAAACTCCCAAGCCCTGCGAACTTGTAACTTGCCTCTCCAGGCTTCCGGCGTGGGCGTCCCAGCTACACTTTTTTTTTTTTTTTTTTTATTATACTTTAGGGTTTTAGGGTACATGTGCACAATGTGCAGGTTTGTTACATATGTATCCATGTGCCATGTTGATTTCCTGCACCCATTAACTCGTCATTTAGCATTAGGTGTGTCTCCTAATGCTGTCCCTCCCCCCTCCCCCCACCCCACAACAGTCCCCGGAGCGTGATGTTCCCCTTCCTGTGTCCATGAGTTCTCATTGTTCAATTCCCACCTATGAGTGAGAACATGCGGTGTTTGGTTTTTTGTCCTTGCGATAGTTTACTGAGAATGATGTTTTCCAGTTTCATCCATGTCCCTACAAAGGACACGAACTCATCATTTTTTATGGCTGCATAGTATTCCATGGTGTATATGTGCCACATTTTCTTAATCCAGTCTATCGTTGTTGGACATTTGGGTTGGTTCCAACTCTTTGCTATTGTGAATAGTGCCGCACTTTTGAGCACTTTGCTTGGCCGGCATCTACCCGCTCTTCGATTAAGGAAAGCGCAACGGGGACAGAGGGAACTCCTGCCTCCTGTACCAGGCCTACGTAGTCGCCCAGGTGGCCGGGTCACAAATAAACAATTCCACCATCAAGAACCCCGCTAACCTCTGTACTCCGCTAACCTCTGAAGACCTAATACTGATCCAGGTCTCCCAAATAATCTGAATCTCCCGAGTCCTTCCTGTGGAACAGCTAGCCTGAGCGCAGGGAAAATTGACAACGAGCCTTCAGCTAGCCTTCTAGCTTTGAGCTTGAGTAGGGGCATGGCTACTTGTTGGCTTCTTCTCGGTTTATTGGTGTATTTGGTGACTCTACAGATCCAGATCAGCCCCTACCCCACTCTCTTCCTCACCAAGCCTCCCCTCCGCACCCTCCCTCCACCGCGAGCTGGGCAAGTTGGTGTCTGTAGAAGAGCCTCAGGGTTCTGAGTCCCGTGGGGACGCGCAGATATGGTCAAAGCAAGGTTTCTCCACAAGCTCTGAACTCTGAAGCTACACGCTTCCCCGCTGCGCACCCTGCAAGATTGGTGGGGAAGAGAAGTTAAAATACAATGGCAAAATGCACTGTTGAGAACCCTTTGAAGTTGGGCAACCACGACTGCGCCACTCTCCCCCCTCTTTCCTCCCCATCTCCCCACTCCTCCAGATGCACCAGAAATCGGCATTTTGATCTTGCAAAGCAGCAATTTATATTTATTTATTTTTTTTTTTCCTGTAAAACGATGATTGGGCCGGAGAGAAAATAATGTAATTTCAAGGGCGCAGGGCTGAGCAGCGGCTGTCTAGGCCATGGCGGAGCTGGGTGAGGGCACCATGCACGTCTGTTCGCCCGGGTTTGCAGCGCATTCCTCTTCGCCAGGGTTCTCGTTCTCTCTCTCTCTCCCTCTCTCTCTCTCTCTCTCCCCCCCCCTCCACCGGAGAACCGGTCAACCCAGGCAGTAAGCTAGGCTTTATTTGTCTTTGACTGACGAAGAGATGCCGGGCGCGATGGTGGGGGCTTGGGGAGTGAAGGAAGAAAAGTCAAGGCTGAGGCTCCAGTCCGGGGAAGTGAATTAAAGAGAGGGGAGGAGGAGTTCAGAGAGAAAACCACCTCCTGCCTTGGAGAGGAAAACTCAAAGCCGTTCACCCTCTTCTCTAATAGTGGAGGGGTGGGGGCAGCTGCGGACTCAGTGGGTGGAGGGCCAATATTAGCCAGTTCTCACGTATCTTTCCCCACATCCAGAGCACGGAGATTTACTGGAATAACTCCGATGTGCAACCTTTTTCGGCACTTTGCCTAATAACCTCAAATTGGATTAACATTTGGGAAAATATTAACCACTTAAAGTGACAAACACCATGGCTTCCCACTAATTTCTCCCACCCTCATGCCAAACCCAAGGTCCCTCCATCCTCTGCCCGAGTCAACCTGGCCAAACTCCCACTGCTCTGGGTCTTGCTTCTGGGTCTTCCACTCCCTAGGGCCCTCAGTCTCTTAGCCCTTTCTCCCAATAACCACATTTTCTTTCTGCACTGAGATCTCTTGTTTTTGCTCTCTGGCTGCCCAGAGCATGCTGTATCCAACACATCAGTGTTTGAGAAAGGAGTTCAGGAGATGCACCCCTAACTGTCCTTCAATCTGCACAGCTGATTCCTCCAGGCCTTTGACCTTCCCACCCCACCCCCTGCTGCTTTGTGCTAGGAACCCTTTGCTGAGGCCTTCAAGCCCAGGCAGTGGGCCACCCTGGCTCTACTATACATGACGTGATTGGCTTGCTCAGAAGACACGTTCTAGGACCCCTAGTGCTCTGCCAGTACCTCAAATTCTGATAGTCTCAAGCTGCTTGGGGAAAACAGGCCAGGGTGTGGGGCATTGATACATGCCCCAGACAGAGGTGCAGTCAAGGTCTCAGTAACTGAGAAGCAGTGCTGACCACTTCCCTTCTATTTTTCTTTCCCTTTGTTTCCTTTTTCCATTCCTCTCTTCTTTTTTTCTTAAATTCTGTCTTCTCCTTCCATTCCCTCTCATGTTTCCCTAGCTTTCATTAGCCTCTCTCGATTCTAAATGGCTGCAATCCACATTCCTCAGGACCACAGAGACTGCTAGTACAGTTGTCCACCGGCATCTCCAGCCCTAGATAGAGCCCACAGGGGGTGCTGTGGGAAACTGGGAGCAAAACAGGAGCAGCTAGTGTTAGAACCCTCAGGGGCCTCCCAGGGCCCAAGGCCCAGGTGAGGGACTCAGTGGCTCCTCCTCGCACATATCTTTCCTTTGAGCATCTAATGCTTCCACTGGCTCACCTCCCTCCCCACAGTCTTCCTCAGGAAATAGGTGCTAGCTGGGCTTCCGGCCATAAGTTTAAAAAATCAGGAAAAATAGATGGAAAGAAGGCAAATGGTGGTCTCTTGATGATACAAGAGTCAGTTGGCTGGGTGAAAAAAATCCATCTGTAGCACTGAAGGAAGCTCCCCCAGTGGGGCGGACATGGTTGAGAGTTACTAGGGAGGACAGGAGGGAGATCCAGAGCAGCACAGAGCAGATGCCTGGGCAACACCTGCACCAAGGAAACCTGGGCAACACCACCTCACCTCAACAAGAGTTTTAATGCAGCATTTGCACAGAGCAAGACGGCCAGTGAGACTGGATTTGCCATCAAGGGGAGAGAAAAAGTAGCCCAAGAAAAGAGGCTGCCAACATTCCACTGAGAAGTCCAAAATGGGGAAAAGGCAAAAATAAAGAGGGGAGGTCTTCTTGCATTTCACCCTCTTCCCTTTCCTTTCTGGATCCCACAGGAAGCGGTGGTTTGGGGCCTGGTCCAGGGTGTCCCAGGGACTGGCTTTTTCCCCTCCATCCCTAAAAGCTTCCTTTACTCTGGCAGCCCAGGCCCTCCTGGCCAGCCTTTGCTGGGGGCAGGTGGGAGGGGGTGGGGGTTGGGTGGGGTGGGAAAGAGCTAGGCCTGTGGCCTCTGCTAGGGGAGGAGGCTGCAGCCACCTGGGCTCCAAAACAAGACCAAACTCACTCCCAGAACTGGGACTCCTCTAAGCCCAGAAGTCGAGAGGGACTTTGCAGCATCGCTGCCAAGGTTCATCCTTTGAGGGGTGGGGACTTTGAGGGGCGAGGCTGTCTCTCCCTCTCAGCCGCTTTTCCTAAGGCTAGTCTGCAGCTTGACAGGAGCCCTTCAAATTAAGCCAACAGCTTTTTCTCCCAAGCCGAGGTTTTTCCTCTGAACTCTGGAGTTCTGCTCCCTTCCATTTGGCTCCAAGGACCTGTGAGGTTTCTCTGTCTGTCCTCTTTCTCACGAGGAATCTGATTTCCAAGTCCTCAGCTACTCTCATAAATAACTGACACCAATAAGTGCTCGGAACCTTAAGACCATTTCTTATTTGCATTTCAAGTGGATCTGAGCTGTAGGGATGACCATTAAAATAAACAGAGGACCCCCGAGTTGAGCCCTGTGAGTGTATGTATGAGTGTGTGTTTGGGGATGGGTGAGAGGGGAACTCAGTTTGAAAATATTTGAGGGCCCACCATAGGCAGCTTTATCTCACTAGTGGCCATAATAGAGTGATGGAGATAGCTCCCATGCTGGGTTAACACACCCTGTCCTCAAGAAGCTCCCAATTGGCAGGCAGAGATGGTCTGCTTGGCACTGGCTACAGACCACCACTGCGAGGACAAATTCTACTTAAGACATAATTGCTGTTAGCAGCCTACAAGTGGGTGGGGTTGAAGGTCCAGAAGCCTTCAGAGAACAGGTGGCTCTGGGGTTAAGCCAATAAAGGTTCAAAGCCATGTAAAGCGGATGCTTTTGAGGTGAAGCCACCCAAGCTGACTGGGCACCCAGAGAGAAGGCTGACCAAGGGCTGGTCTGAGGCGGGCAATGGGGATCCTGGTGAGCAGAATAAGAGCTTAGCAGCATGATCCCAGTTGACTGCCCATAGCCCTAGGGGACTGCCTCCAGGTTGCCTTCCTGGAAGCAACCACCATGGCTCCTGCAGTGATACATGTTCTATTAGGCACCTGGCTGAGCCGTACCTTGAGTAATGTCAGAGTGGGAGACCCTGCCCCATTATCCTTTTGCTGGCAAGGATGCTTTGAAGGCCTCTCATGTGTATTTTAGATCTGGGCAGGCAAGAGTTTTTGGCCTGTGTAAGACAGTTCCACCAGTGCCCCATCTTTCCCTACTAAGTTACTTGAGTCAGTTGCAACCAGAGAGAACTTAGGTGTGCACAGAGAAGGACTGAGGGTATAGGAGCAAAGAATTCTAGCTCTAGAATTCTTTTTAGAATTTTACCTGCACTGAAAGCTGTGAGACCTTTGCCAAGCTGCCTAACTCCTTTGTACCTCAGTTTTCTCATGTGTAAAATGGGGCTGGTAATACTAGTTCTTGGCTTGTAGAGCTTGAAGCAGGCTACATAAGTCCATGCATGGAGTAACAAGCTCAGTAAATATTAGCTCTTCTTAATTTGTGCAGACCAGAAAGAGAGGAGCTACAGAATGAAACTTGGTGGCAAGAAAGGAAGGCCATGGAAATAAACACTTATCTTGTTCTCTTTGTCTTTCCTGGAAGGAGAGGCCTCTGGATAGCAAACACCTTCTGCTGTTTTCTGAGCTGGCTCAGAAGTTCTCATATCCTATGGTAAAGGCAACCAAGGATAGTAATATTGGATGTTGGTGAAGCTTCCATCCACCATAGTGCCACTGACCCTTGCCCCTCAGAGTCATCATGCCTCACAGGCCCCTAATGCCACAGACACCATTGATAATTAGGAGAAAATGGATTCATGAATGGTTCCATTTTGGAAATTCCTTCATTCGCCTAGATTTGTAGGCTGTCTTACAAAGTCCTTGTGAAAGTATGTGAATTCAGTATTTTTCTTGGTTTCAGATTGGCAATGGGCCAGAGTGCAATGCCTCTTGTGGCTGTTGGAGTGGGACCAGCAGTGGGGCTGTTCTTCCCCCCAGCTCTTCCCCAGCAGCAGCTCAAGGGACTCTGGCAATGTTTGCCTCTCAGCAGACACCACGTATGTGTCTCTGGTCTGAAAATAAAGTCAGGTTATAAAACAAAATTTAAAAATTACATATATCAATCGGTATCTACTGATTTACTTCAACCATTTGGAGGGCTCATTTGTGTGGGGACAACTGTGCACCTGCTCCTTACCCTGACTAATTTCAGTGTCACAGGATGCTGTGCATACCACCCGAGAGTTCTGGATTTCTTCCTATCCCCTTAGATTTGGTTTCAGATAGAAGAGGTAGCCTGTGAGTTATGGGCCAAAGTCACATAAAAGCCTCCCATGGACTAGCTCACGCCCCGCCAGCTCCCCCAACCTCACCTGAGGCTGTGGGCAGAGACAAGAACAATTCCAGCTGCCCCAGCTACCCTGACCTCGGCAGCCTGGAGGATGTAATGCCCCAGCCCCATCTGGGAGCTGCCCAGTTGTTCCAGTGTGGAGAGTTATTTTCCACTCTCCTTGAATAATGGAGAATAGCTATTGAACAATGGAGAATAGCCGCCCTACTCTCTTTAAATAACTATTTCGACTGGGGGAGAGGGGAGATTGAGTGTAAGGAGGCTGTAAAAATCCACATATGGGACTTTTTGGGTGATGGCTCAGGGCTGGGTAAGCTCTTGAATTTCCATCTTGGACATTTTGCTTGTAGGTGGCCATTTATTAGCAACAAATGAAATTCAACCACTTCTGGAAAAAATAGTCATCATCAAATTTAATCCCTAATGCCTCAATTCAGCTGCCTTTAGCTGCTGGTCCTTGTGCGCCAACAGATTTCAGTGCTAGAGGCCCCTCTCCCCTGCCTCCTTTCTGCCAACCTCAGCCTCCCCACCACCAGTCCGCAGAAATCTCAGGTACCCCCTTTATGTCCCAGGGTTGCTACAGAGTTAGACTGCAGGGCCCAGTGCTTCTTCCCGCGTAAGCTTTAGATAATTCTTCCTCTCAGTGGAAAAACTAAAGAGAGAAGTCTACTTAGCCAAGCACCTGCAAACCCAGCATGAAGTGGGAGATGGAGTCACATTTAGGGGGTGAACCTGGTAAAACTGGGGTTTCTGAGACCAGAAAGAACAGGAAAGAATTCTCTGTGTAGGACTCATCTGGCTCCCAAGATTTAGCTTTTTGGCCTGAGGCCTGCCCACTAAAGGGCCAAGGGGCTGCACATGAAAGCAAGACAAAGCCCTGCTGCTCCCACTTGGCCCCACCATTTCTCATTGTCCTGTCTGTCAGTCCCTGCTGAGGATCTTGGGGCTTTGGAAAAAGTCCTAATCTCCCCCAAGAATTGGGTGGCTCTCCGGAGGAGCGGAGGAGCCAGGGCTGGAAGCTGGGTACTCCTCATGTTTCATTTCTTTTGTTGCTTCGGAGACCTTGACCATTCAGGCAATCCCTTGCAGATAAAGGAGAGGAGGCTACAGGACAGCCGCATGTATTAAGCTTCAAGAAGCCAGGGAGATCCCGGGAGAGTTATGGATTGGGGACAAGAGATGCAGCAGGAGGGATGCGTGTTGATTTCTGCAGACCTTGGGGGCAATTGAGTGGGGCCAGGATGTTTCCTCACATGCCTGTGTGTGACGCTGTGTACCCACGTATGTGTTGTTTCCACATTCATGTTTGATTCTAGAAAGGTACATGGATACAACGCGTGTGAGTGTAGGAAGTGTATGCATGCTTATGTGTGCTGCCGGATAAACATATGGCTTTGCGTAGTCACACATGATACGTGCATGACGCTTGTACTTAGCTTCCTATAAAAAGTATATGGTAGTTGCTGATGTACCCGTATTTTTTCGGGGTGCATGTTGGGGCCTCAAAACTCGCCTATTTTGGATTGGGTTTTATGGTGCTGCCAAGCAATCTCGAGCTCCTGAGAGTGCAGAATGTTACCTGCCAGCATTGCGGAAGCAAGGCCAAGGAGAGGGGCTGGAGGGCTTCCCAGGAAGCCTCTTCACCTCGCACCCAAGGCCTGTCTTTCCGCCTTGGTAACCTGAGGCAGGCTCCTCCCTCATGCTCAGTGGGCTCAGCTCAGGTTCAAAGTTAGGCATCCTGCATCCTGCGAAGGCTGGCAGGGCCGGAGCTGGAGCCTGGCACGGCGGGCGCACACTGCAGTCGAAGGTCGGGCTGCGGCGTTGCGCGAAACGCCGTGGGGAAAGAGAAGTTGGGCCTGGGGGAACAGGATTTCCTCACCTTTTGGGCGCGGCCGCTCGGGCCTGGCCACACAAGGATCCTTTTGTGGAGGGGCCCTGCTCCTGCGCAGACCGAAGTCAGCGAACAATAGCGCAATTTTGCGGCCCGCCGGGCCGGCTCTGCCGGCCACACCGCGGCGGCCGAAGGCGAGGAAACCGGGTGGCGCTTTTTTATAGTCACAAATATAAAATCGGGGCTTTCCCCCCCTTTTCGCTCTCCTCTTGCCCCAATGCCGATAGAAAGCAGATAAATTTATGAAGGGCAAGCTAAGAGAATAATTACAGGGTGAAGGCCGTTAAATTTTATTTCCAGTCCCAAAGGCAAAACCTGCGATTTTATTGCAAACATCTGGAAGGACCAAGGGATGGGCACGCTGCTGGTTTAAAATAAAAATAAAAGATTTTATTTCGTGAAAACAAAAAAACATCATTAAAGACCTTTCACCCCCACGGACTTTTATTTTTAAAAAGTGTGAGGGGGTGGTTGAATAGTTAACGACTCATGCGGGTCCCGCAGCTCTCTGCGACTTGAAGGAGCGACTGGAGGTGCAGTCAGCAAGAGTGGGCCCACGCCGCCTCCGCGGAACTGGCATTGGGCGGGCGTTTCCAGAAATCCACTCCCTCTCCCCATCTCACCACGCCCGAGGGTTCCAGATCAGTTATGCTGTCCCATTTCATGCTCTTGTTTTTTGTTTTGTTTTGTTTTGCTTTGCTTTGCTTTGTTTTGCTTTGGGGGCACCTATTTGGGAAAATATGTGAAAAGTGGAATCGTTGACCTCACATTCCCAGAAGATTCGATCACAGCAATAATAAAATCTCAGGTCTGTCCAGCCCCAGGGTCGATGACCTTGCCTGCTTTGCTTAGCTGTAAAGTTTTAAGAACCCCTTCACTCTGAGGATAAGGAAACTGAGGCATAGGCCATTAATCGACTTGCCGAAGGTCACACAGTTTGGAGGTGAACCGGACCTGGTCACTAGGCTCCAGCTCGCCTTGCAGTCTAGATGGTTCCTTCCCACCCCATAGACGCCTCATAATGTTTTATACCTACCCTGATGGGCGAATTCATTGTAATTCTCTCACCCCCACAGGGTGTCCTACCCACGTGTTTAAGGGCAGCCTAATATGTCCCGCTGGCCAACTATTTTTAACTTTGTTTTCAATTACTCACTCAAAACTCTGAAATCAAAGCCGGCTGGTGGTTCACCTTGGTATTGAGGCATTAGCAGTGGTGTTATTTAAGGTGATATTCAGTGTGGGGTAATGGGAAGAAAAGACAGGTATGTGGAGGATGTGGGCGCTCCGTTTCTGGGAATGCCTATTTGTGTTTATGACTCTGATCTGTTGCCGCATGACTCTGCTCCTTCTTTGAAAAATCAAAATAGCTGGACCTGGTCAGCTGTAGGTGAACAGTTACTGTACTGCCTTTCTTTTTCTAACTTTTCCCCTTCCAAGACTAGGCCTGGACTTCCACTTCCCTGTAAGCCCCTGCGGGTAGCATGTGAAACCCCAGGGCTCCTCAGACTTCCCAGGTACCCAGTAACCTTCGCTTCCTTTTGGGGGACCTGCAGGGGTTAAGTGGGAGGCAGACATCTTGCTTGGTCTTTGTCAATCAGTTTCAGGCTGAAAACAGCTCTGAAATAGAGTCATTTCAGGGTGGATCGCCTGTAGGATCCACTCAGGGCGAAAAGTTGAAGTCTGCAGCAGGGAAACCTAGGTAGTGCCTAGGGAATTAGCCTCATAAACTGGGGACCCCACCCTTACCGATAAAGGTTAAAAGAGAGATAAACTGGGGTAATGAGGAGAGATTTTTAAAGCCCGTTGATGTAATCAGTAGGAGGAAAATTTGTATCACACTTCCAGATTCTTACATGTAATCTCCCAAACCCTCCCTCAATTGCACACGAGTGTACACCTAAGCACACATATTAAGCCGTCCTGCTTACTCTTTCTCCAGACTTTCCTTCCCATCAGCAGAGTCACCCACCAAGGAGTGCATGCTTCTGGGAAAAACCTTACAGTAACTCCTATAGAGTCACGGGAGTTTTCACTGCTCCTCCCATTCACTTAGAGGAAACCCCTTATTTTCAAGACTGTTAAAAACCAGCCTGCTTTCATTTGGGTTCGATTGGTTTTAGTGGCCTAACCTACAATTCCAGGATATGTGTGTCTGTGGAATGGGGGTGGGAGCAGCCTATGTGCAAAGCTGAAGGAGGGGTATGGGAACTCTTCTGGCTGACTCCTGACTCTGCTGAGTGCAAGCTTCGGGGAGGATGCAGATGCATGCTGTTGAAGCCATTGCTCATTCCTCTATGTATGCCTCTCAGATGCTGTGTCTTTGGACATACAGGAACAATCGGGACTCTGGACTTGTAATTATGTTCCTCGATAACCGAAAAGTCTTCCTTTTTTTTTTTTTTTTTTTTTTCTATTTTTGAGACAGGTTCTCACTCTGTCACCCAGTCTGGAGTGTAGTGGTGCGATCTGGGCTCACTTCGGCCTGGACCTCCTGGGCTCAGGTGATCCTCCCCTGTCAGCCTCCTGAGTAGCTGGGACTACAGGCCCACACCACCACACCTGGCTAATTTTTGTATTTTTTATAGAGATAGGGTTTCTCCATGTTGCCCAGGCTAAGTTCTCCTTTTTGAGAAAATTCCGTGGTCTCAGGGAGGGTGAGACCTGTGGTGTACCCGCTTCTCAGTCCAAACCATGCCTGTGAGAAACTGTGAAAGGCAAAAGGCTACCAGGGAGAGATGGGAGATACCGGCTATGGGGAGGAGAAAAGAGCTGGGAAAGTCTAGAGGCCGGCCCCATTGCTACCCCACCAAGCTTGGTAGGGGCAGGCTCCAGCCGCAGGCGGAAAACGCCGGGCGACACCAGAGTTGGGAGCTGAGAGAGAGGCCCCAGCCACTGGGGAAGGAAATTGCGGGCTCCCGTCTGCCTTGTCTCCAGCTTCTCTGCTGAAGCCCGGTAGCAGTGAATGCGCGCTGACTTTCAGCGACGACTCCTGGAAGCAACGCCAAATGGTGACTGAAGTGGGAGATCCTGCGCCTCTCCATCCCGGCTCCCCAAGTCCTCTGGGCAGAGCTGTAGGAGACGGGGACCAGTACCCTGCTTCCAGCTCCCCAGAGTTCATTTTCGTGCTCCCTGGGGACTTCCAAGCCTGAGACACAGGCTCCGGGGAGGTCAGGCTTGGCTGAATCACACTCATCCGGTGGCTTTTCCATTGTTCTTTTTGCATTCGCATGGGATGCTAGCTTCCTGACATCCTGGTTGGATCCTAATTTGGGGTGGGGGTGAAGGAAGGGGGCAAAAGTAGACTCTTGTCCAAAGAGGCCCAAGGTGCATTCACAACACTGTGGTTGCCTTTAGCACCAGAGCACTTCCAACTCTAATAATAAAGACTAGATTTCCCTGGGCCCCTCCGCAGTCTGGCAGAGAATTCGGCGTTTCAGAGGCCTGACAAGTCATCTTTTCTTGCCGCAAGGTGGGAGAGCTGATTCTCCCGGGCCTCGCGAAAACAAAAACAACAACAACAAATCTTAACAGGCTGTGGGCCCCCTAACCTAAACTTTCAGGTTTGGAGACTTCTAAGGGCCTGGCTGTAGTCACGACTGGCCTGCTTGGCCTCTCAGTCTGTCCCCCGCCCCCGGGACCCAGCTCTTTCCGGCTTCTTTGCAAAAGGATAGAACCGTCTCGACCAGGGCACTAGGACTGGAAGATCGGCTGTGTCTAGGCCGCTGTCCGCGAAATCCGAGACGTTTTTCCAGCTTGGCTAGGACCGACTTCGCCGCCGGTTTGAGCTTTCTCTGCACTCGGGGGTCTCCTGCCGTCCTCGACCAGTGGCGTAACTTGGGAAGGGGTGTGGGAATTAAGAATGGCCAGGAGCGTTGGATTTTTTAATTCCTTAGAAATCCATGTTGAATGCAGTCCTTACAGATTGCAAAAGGCGGGGGGCGGCCAGGGGGCAGATCAGCTGGCCGGGAAAGCCAGGGTCTTGAGGTAACGGGATTTGCAGGGAATTTTGAAAAAGCTCCTTCTCTTCTGTTAAAGTTCCTAGCTGCTCTCGCCTGTCACCTCTCCATAGGTTCTCTGCAACAAGAGCCCGGAACAGGCGAAGCGCAGCCCAGCGTTCGGGCCGTAGGGAAAGAGAGTATTTATTTGCAGCGTGAGGGGGCCCAGCTGGAATACTCCTGAGGAGCTCGCCCTAAACCCCGCTCTCCGTCGCCCACCCCTTGCTCTCAAGGCGCCGGTGTCTCCTCCTCCACCAGGTAGAGCTGGAAGGAGGAAGCGGTCTTTAAATTTTCAGTTACAAGACCCTGGTTAGTAACAGGGCTTTTTATTTGTTTGTTTGTTTGTTTCCTTTTGCCTTACCCAGATTTGCTTAGAAAACGTTCAATAGGAACATTAAAACCTGTGTGGCGAAATCCAGGAGGAACCAGAATATTCTAAAGCACCTGGGGCTGACGCGAAATTATCAGAATCGTTTTCTGGAGTTTTGGACAGGTTAACATTTTGTCAGAGCCCCAAAATTCCAGATCTGCAACTAAAGTGACTCTGGGCTTGCAGCGTCTAGGACACCAGCAGATCTGGAAGAAAATCATATGGATTTGGGATTTGCAGGAGTTTGTAAAGGCGCAGATCAGACCTCGACTTTCAACTGTCCTACCTCCCTCTTGGAGTAACCCATGGGGAAACCGGGAAGCCAGGGGTTAAAGTCGGCCCAGGAGCATCCAGGGGACGACTGGCGCGCAGCCTTGGCCCGGGCCTCAGTCTCTCCCTTCCTCTCATTGGTTCGCGCTCTCGGGGTTTCTCTTGTTCCCTCCTCGCTATTGGTTGGGGGCTGGCTTTTTTCCCCCTCAGTCTTTTTCTTCCTCCCCCTCCCTCTCCCTCACCCCTCGGACAGGAGCGCACCGCCTGCCCCCTGTTCCTCGGGAAGGGAGGAATTTAGCGGAAAAAAAAGTTTCCCAGAAGTTTGGATCACAGGGAGGACGGGAAGGCAGAGAGGAAGAGAGAGAGAGGGAGGAGAGAAAAAGAGAGGGAGGGGAGAAAGAGGAGACAGACAGAGAGAATAATAATAATAACAAAAACAAGATGAAGTTCAGTGGACACAGCCTGTGAGCGCCTGCCCCGGGGGTGGGAAGCAGGACTCCGGCGCTCATGCAGCGAGCGGGCGGCGCTCAGGGCGCTAGTTCCTAGCAGCTGGGCCAGCGTAGGGGCGCAGATCCGATCTGGCAGAGGAGGGCGGAGGAGGACGCAGTGGGAGGGTGCAGAGACCCGCGAGCCGCCGTCTCAGCCTCGTCCGCCGCGCCTCCGCCTCTCCCGGGCCGGGCCCGGTGGGCGCTCCGAGCTTGAGGGCACCAACTGCTCCCTCGGTAGCGGGGGCGAGCGGAGGCAGGGGTGTGGGCGGCTAAAATGAGTGAAAGGAGAAGATCTGCAGTCGCCCTGAGCTCGCGAGCACATGCCTTCTCCGTTGAAGCCTTGATCGGCTCAAATAAAAAACGGAAACTGCGAGACTGGGAGGAGAAGGGGCTGGACCTGTCCATGGAGGCGCTGAGCCCCGCGGGCCCACTCGGAGACACGGAGGACGCGGCGGCACACGGCCTGGAGCCTCACCCGGGTGAGTGCGTCGCAGCCGACCGCGGGAGGCGGGCGGAGAGGGGACGCCGAAGGGCCAGTCGCCAGTCGCTGGTGAGGAGCTAGGCCCTGCCGTTGACGCCCTGCCTTACCCCAACATAGGTTTCTTTTTCTCCGCGCAAATGCCCTGAGCCTCCCTAAATTCACCGGAACCAATTTTTGGGGCCGGACTGAGCCTTGCATTTTCGTCGCCAGCCTAAGCAAGGAGTCCTGTTTGTTTGCATTTCCTTTTCTTTTGGGAGGAGAGCGCAGCTTTCTGGGTGTCCGTGGGTGAAGGGCTGCCGGTCCCTGGGATTGGGAGGGGCGCGGGCCGAAGACAACCGCGGGAGCCGAGATCTGGGACTTGTTTCTGAGAACTCGGGAGGACTGGCGCGGCGTTCTCCAATCCAATACCTCAGTCTCGGGGAATGACCAGTTTGTCTCATTTAGCCTTCAACCTCGTCCTTGCCCTTCTCCCACCAACTTTTCGATGATGGAACATAATTATATTTCTACTCCTTTGGCGTTTACGGAAACAAGAATGGATGTTAGACCCCTTACTCCTTGGGTCACTCTTCAGGGCCCACATCTCTGTGTATTTAGGGTGTGAGTATGATTGATTTGTGTCTCAGATCCTACAGTAACCCATGTATATTATGTGCACGGAACATGTAAAAAGCAGGGCGGATGTCATGTCTGTATTTTAACAGAACCCTAGGAGGGGAGAAGCCAACTTTTAACATTTTGTGTTAAGTGCCAAGATTTCAACTGTGCAAAAACAGCCCGGGGGAACAGCTGTTGTCGAAAGAATCTTGAGTGTGCGCGCGCGCACATACACACAACGCTCGCAATTTGGTTTAGCGGTTTCAGAAGCTTTCCAGCCCGGACTTCTAAAACCATGCTGGAAGGTGCTCCTGCTGAACAGCCGGAGCTGGAGAGCAGACCCCGCTTCGCACGCTGGCAAGCCCGGGGAGGGGGCAGCGGCCTGCACTGGGATAGAGACGGCCTGGGGCTCAGGAGCTTGGGGATCCCAGCCGCAAAGCTGTCCAACTCAGAGAAGGGACAGCTGTCGCTTACATTTTCTCTTTAGGCAGTGACAGTTCAATTTCCATGCTCCCGAGGCTGGTAATAATGCGATTAGCGGGTGACCTGCAAAGATAGAGTTTTATGAATTCTCCGTGTTTTTGTGGCCCGTTACGGTATTTGAGTTTAGTACTGGGGAATTATTTTTATTAGTCGATGAAAAGAAAATTAAAAGGAGATTTATTTCGACCGTCCAAGCCTTTTCCTGTATTTGAATGCAAGTGCTTGTCCACGCGGACCCCTGCGTGGGCATTCCAGAAAGGGACCCAGGGCTGATGTGTGTTTCCCTTCCCTGGCCAGACCGTATTTCCTCAGCTCATTTATCTATTGTCAAAATCTCGCGTGGGCCTTCATACAGTTAGAAGTTCTTGCAGGGGTTATGACACCTTAGAATTTGTAAGGTTCTTTTATTTTCTCCACGGCGGAAAAAACAGAAGTTGTTTAGCTGCGCGTGGCAGACGTCCTGTCCCGGGGAAGTTTTCTCTTCGGAGGCCCCAGTTCGCACGGAGCTCGTCTAGGGCCTTATGTTCAAAATGGGCAATATATGGGGTCATAATTAGAGATTCAGATAAGAGTTTGCTCTTTCTGCCGTTCTCCTCAGCCTGAGCTCCATTCAGGAGGCGGAAGAGAGAAAAGTTAGGGAATGAGGCAAAAAGAAACCATTCTAGAGCGTGAACCTGGGGAGCTAAACTCATGAATTCTATTTACTCGCTCCCGCGGGATGGGGGTGGGGTGGAAGATCTAACAGAACTAACTTTATGTAACAGAGTTCGGTTGGTCATTTCCCATTACGTTATCATATTTTAAAAAAGAAAAAGATGAGTATTTGGATTGGAGAAAACGAAATGTATTTGTGGGGCAAGGGTCTAGGAGGAAGAAGCTGAAAGCCCAGCACCCTCTGGCTTTCTGCGGAGCTGGGCTACAGGCCGGGCCTAGCCTTTTAGTGGGCCGGGGGAATCCTTAAGGTGGAGACCCCGCAATGGCTAAGCCTTTCTTAACGATTTGCTGGTAGGATGAGAAAAGATCTTTTAGTAAAAAGGGCGCCGTGGCGTGGAGACGCGGCGGTCCAGGGAGCAGAAGAGGTGGAGCTGTGGGCTCCAGACTCAGGCGGTAGCGAAAGGCGGGACCAGGCCTGGGGCTGTTTTTAGGCCTTTCTTTTTCTGTAATATAGCACCCTAACGAGCACACACAGGGACACATTTAAAGATGTGTGTATGGAGGAGTAGCGCAGGCGACCCTATTGTGCCCAGGGCAGCGTCTCTTCGCGGGTGAGCCTCATTATTGTTTCAACTCTCTTCTCCTTAGGGCCGAGAAGCCGCTGCGTGGGTCTCCCGCCCTAGGCCGATAACAAACCGGGAATAGGAAAAAAACAAAAAATTGTTTTGGGGGAAGAATTAAACACACACACACACACACACACACACACACACACACACACACACACACACACACACGTTCATGCCTAGAGTATTCTCACCATCTCTCATAACACCGTTTTTTAGTCCGCTCTGCCGGAGCTTCAAAATTCCGCGATATTTAGACAACTCTAGGGTCAGATTTTAATGTTTAACTTTCATTCAAAGACGCGGCCTTTTGCTTTTTCACAGCCCATTTTTCTTTCCGCGTCTGGACAGAGCTGGCTTTAGTCGGCGCCCGAGCACCCGCAGCCTGGGGCACCAACCTGCAGCAACGGGGGATCAGTCCGGCCTGCGCGTTGTAGGCACTCACTCCACAGAGGAAACTATGTATTTCGAAAGTGTTTCAAAAATTCCACCGAGCCTGGTGGCCCCGAAAAACCCCAAGGCCCGCCAGACTTTGGAGAAGGGTCTGTGAGGTACCCTCACTGTCGTACCTACGCCGGCACTCGCAGTCTTTTGGAGAAGCCGCTAGAGTGCCTCAAGACCAGCCTCGGAGGGGCCTGGCTCTCGAGCCTGCTCGCCCCCGCCCTCTCCCAGAGCAACAGAGGAACTTTCGAGCTAGGATCGGCTGGAACAGCTGCTCCGGCTGCGGCCTTGCAAGTATATTGCTGCGGCCTTGCAAGTATATTTCAGGCGCTCGGCGGCGCCATCTGCGCTCGGACCTCAGCCCCAGCTCCACGCGGAGTCCTCAGCTAGGGCTTGGGCGTTTCCCGCCAAAATCTTCTGCAGAGTGCGGCCGAAGCCGGGTCTCCCGCGGAGCGAAATAATTTAAACCTTCTGTGGAGGGATTTCCTCCTCCTGAAACTTCGGGCCGGGCCACGCAGCAGCTGCGCTCCAGAGGCCTGGGGAGGTGGTGGCGCGCGCGGGTGGGCACCTAGACAGGCACACCCAAGGACACGCAGGCAGATCGACACTCCGCATACACGTGCACAAGTGGCAGGTCTCACATTCTCGCACGCACCAGTCAGCTCAACTGCTAGTGAAATGAGACAGGAAAAGCCCGTGCAGAAAGCGCGGCCGCCCCAGGGCACTTTCTTTTTTGGAGTTATCTAGACCAAGTGGTCACATGAATTAATCTGCCAGTTTATGGTTTGTTTGCTCAAAATAAAACTCAGAGATTTTAATTCTGACATCACCTCTCTACCAACCTCCAACCCCCAATAGGGAAACAGGGTGAACACGGAGGAAGTGACTCTTCACTGACGTTTAAGTAACGAATAAAAAGTGACGAGTTCAAGCCAGCGGGGGAGAATGTGTTTGTGTTTGCGCGGGGCAAGCGCCAGCCAGGGCACAGGCCGGAGCTCGGACCGCAGGGACAGGGTGTTCGGCGAACGCGTAGAGTGAGATGCCTGAGGGTCTGCTGGGGTAGAGTCCAGGGACAAGGAACCTTGATTCGGCTCTGCCGTGCACGCCTCTGCTCTGGTGCTGGCCTGGAGGTGCCTGGCTCCGAGGAGTCAAGGGTGAGGCCTGGTGGACCTACGCAAGGCACTCGCTTGTCAGGTTAAAACGGTCTTCCACGGAGGTCACCCTTTTGGTAAGTGACCTTGTGTGAAGGGAAGCGAAAGGGATCTAAGGCCCGAGTTTGTCATGGGCCAGTGAGGATTATTGTGCGCTGAGGGGATGAACGCCAAGGACCTTTTTCTGCGCACTGATCGGATCTTACTAAATTAGACGCCCTTTGGGTGCGCGGGGCTGGGTTCCCGGGCAGCAGGGATGGTTATGAAGACATTCTATGTAAAACTCCGGCCCCGGCGCGGTGGCACAATAGAAATCAGTCGGCAAAGGGAAGTAATTGTAACCAGTTCCCACCCAAAGAAATGACCACGGCAAACTGCACTAGGGCAATGGGAAGTTCAGAGAATGGGAAAACCCAGATGTAGAGTTTGGACTGTGATGGGGAGGAAGGTAAAATGTGCTATGGTTTGCACCTCCAAAGGTCCCTTCCCACTCTAGGTTCCCGCGCTTCAGAAGCCAGTAATGATAGACCCAGGGATCACAAGCGGGTGTGCAGGTCTCTCCTTTTGCTGCCACGAAGGGCAGGGCGACCCCTCACCCGCCTCTGGCGTCCACCTCTGCACCTCAGAGACCCGCTGGGGAAGCACAAACCTCATGGGCAGCGAAGGCTTTCCTAGGCAACTTCACACACAGTCTACCGCCGCTGCAATTCTGAATTCAGATCTTCTACTCCCAACTCAACGTTATTTCTTACTGAACACTATATTTGGGCTCTGAGCTTGCCACTTTGGGTATCTTGATTTGTATAGGTGAAATTCCCAGAAGGAAAATTTCATGGGGGCAACCTTCATGCAGGGAGGAAGGGAGAATTAAATTTCTTAAACAAGAGTTCAGACTGAAATGATGGTGACACAAATTGTCTGCCATTTTTCTGACACCTCCCATACCAATGACTTCAAATGGTTAAAAATCTTTTAATTATGAAAGAAAATTTGTTTAAAATATCTTTTAATATAGAAAGCATGTGAGGAGTGAGTGAAGAATGGCATGCAATGCCTAAACTGGAGACCAAAACTAAAAATGCTGAGTATTGTGGTTTGTGTTCCCCATTTATCTGTATACTGTTCTTCATGAGTGTAAACATGGAAACGAGTCCCTCGTCATTAACCCTCATATTAGGCCACAAGGAGAATGGGACAAATACATTTAGGCTTAAAAGACCTAAACATTGTGTTCATCCAGTCCCCTCTTAGGGCATGCAATGCTATTATTGAGTGAAATATTTCTGGTCCATCACAATCGTTCTATTGCCAAAAAAATTATAAAATGAGAGGACCGCTTTGAGATCCTGATTATAGACTCTGGTAGAACTTTATTTCTCACATCCGGGAGAAAAACAATTACCTCTTAAATCTGTGAATTCCTTCTCAGGGTGGCTATAATTTTTTGTTTGTTTGTTTTTTGTTTTTTAAAGCAAGGCCGAACTGTACAAATTCGACAGGGATAAAGGGCAGATTGGCATGCTATATACCTTTCTCCTTTCTGGAAACAGGACTCCATTTGATTATTATTCTGGGAGTGCAGCTGGTTATTGCTTTCTTACTCTCAAAAGATAAAATTGTTCAATAGGAGAAAATACTTAAATGATTTTCCCATCTGAGCTTTATGTTTTGACCTTTTGAGATACTTTTCACAAAATGGAAAACTAAGGAACTGGTGGAATGTGGAATCTCTTTTCCTTGCTCTTTCTCATCCGTGTAGTTTATTTTTGCTTTGCTTTTCCTGGTTTCTAGTAAGTCTGGAATTTTATATGTGCATGACTGACATACTCAGGAGTCTGCACTAGGAACAGCAATTAGCAAATTTATAAATTAGGGTCCTGTTTACACTTCTTTGGGGGAAGGATAATCATTAGTTAATTTAAGTGAGGCCCTTGCTTTAAGTGTCAGAGGTGGAAAATGTGATTTGGTAGGGAGGACCCGCTGTGAAATGGGAAAAGGGGAATTCAAGAAACTGGTGAGGACCAATCAACATTTCTTCAGTGCCATCAATGGCTTCACTTTTAGGCAGGATATCTTGCTGACTGCAAAACTGGTGATGAGCTTTTGATACCAGAAGTGAAACAGGCCTTGCAAATGACTACTTTTCATTTTACACTTTTAATATTAGCTAGTGTTTTATATATTTTATAGATAAGTGTATAAAACATATGTTCACAAATGTATGTGCTTATATACAAACTTACGTGTGTGAACACCATAATATCACCAGAACACTATATCTACATCAAAATATCAGTTCTGAATTGGATGTAGATAAAAATTTGGGACAAGAAACTGCCATTGTGTGTGTGTGTGTGTGTGTGTGTGTGTGTGTGTGTGTGTGTGTGTAGCCAGTTTAACAAATTGGGAATGTATAAAATTTGGGAGGCCAAAAGTTTTGTTACCCCTAGGTATCCCAGTTTTGAAACTTCCAGGTAATGGGCATTTTCATTTAATTTGTAAATAAACTGATGACTGTGACCAAAGTCAGAAGTACCAGTCAAGGCCGGGCGAGGTGGGTCACGCCTGTAACCCTAGCACTTTGGGAGGCCGGGGCAGGGGGATCACGAGGTCAGGAGTTGAAGACCAGCCTGGGCAAGATGGTGAAACCCCGTCTCTACTAAAAATACAAATACTAGCCAGGTGTGGTGGTGCGGGCTTGTAATCCCAGCTACTTGGGAGGCTGAGGCAGGAGAATAGCTTGAACCAGGGAGGCAGAGGTTGCAATGAGCCGAGATCGTGCCACTGCACTCCAACCTGGGCGACAGAGCGAGACTCCGTCTCAAAAAAAAAAAAAAAAAGAAAAAAAAGAAAGAAGCACCAGTCAAAATACCAGAAATTGAGACTGTACAGATGCTATTTAAAAGAACAGGAGGAGTGGAAATTTTTCTAACTAAATTTAGCATTTAATTTTGTAATTTGTATTAATTTTGGATTGGCAGAATGGTACTTTTTATTCTAAAAAGTGGTTTCATGTTCTTCCATGTAGAAAGTAAACAGAATAACTAAAAGAAATCTTAATAACAAATATAGCTTATAGAAATAACTAGAGAAACATCGTGATTTGAGGAAATTAATTTAAGAACATAAGAAATGCATGTAAAAGCGTCCTCTTATTTGTCTTCTTATATTTTCTACAATATAGTTGCCAAGGCTCAAATGAGCTGACAGTTTCCAAAATGTTGCCATACACTTTAGAGGATTAAAAAACAAAAACACAAACCACCCACTGCAGATGACGAGTAGAGTTCCCTTGGAAAGGGAACATTAGAGAGGTCATTATTATAGACCTAGCCCGGAGCCTTGGAGGTTTTTTTAGCTCCTAGTTCTCAACTGGATGAACCGATTTTCCGAATCCCCTCACCGCTGCGTTCTCTTTACTATCCCACAGCTGGGAACGTGTAGTTTAAACTCCGGATAGGGGTCCGGGAAGCTGTTAACCCCCTTACTTGCCACTCACTTCCCCTCTCCCAATTTTCCTCCACCCACGATGAAAACGTCCAATTCTTCCCCCTCTCCAAGAATTTCAGATCCCATTTCACCGCAGAAGGAACTGGGATTGCATCTCTTCTCTTCAACCCATCTCTGGGAAAACAGAGCAGTTTCGGTGACCTTCACAAGTCAGAATTGGGCCGTGGCCGTGTCTGCCCGCCCTCGGCCCCTCGGCCCCTCGGCCCCTCGGCCAGGCCTTGGAGGCGCCGCGGGGCGGGAACGGCGAACCGGTCAGGCGCGGCTTGGCTGCGCGGCCTCGGTGTGCCAGCCCGAGTTCCTGTTCTCGCGCCCGGGGCTCCCCGCTGGCCCCGCCGCCTCGCCTCGCCGCGCCGCGTGCGCCCGGGGTTATCGTGGGGCCTTGGAAACCCGGGACCCGGAACCCTGAGGGATGGCGGCTGTTCTTAGCTCTAATTACATCCTGGAGAAATGTGGGGACCCTGGGCTAACCGGGAAGGCCCTGGTGAAAGACACTCCCCCCAAAACAAAACAAAACAAAAACAAATCAGGAACCCGCCAACGACAAACCAGAAATGCAAATGGAACCCAACAGTCTCACACCTCGCGCCCTGAGGGGAGTTCGAGCTTTTGCTTTCATCAGGCAGAACAAATTTCCGAGGAATCAAACTGACTTCAAACATTAGCAATTAGAAACCAAGAATCCGCTGACTTGAAGAACTTTTAATCCCTAACCATTTCCAAATGGGTAAATCTAGGGTCAGTATATATCGTAGCTAGTCTGTTAAAAAGGAAAGTCATCCTGTGGGATCCTGACGTGGAGGATCCCTGGGTGCCTAAGAGGCAGGGACGCTGACGCCCAGAAAGCGAGCATTGCCCACCAAGACAAAGAAAAGCAAATGATTGTCTTTCCCGCTGCTCTTGGGGATTAAAAAACAATGAACTAATTCTTTTATTAAAAAAAAAAAAAGAAGAAAAAGAAACCAACCAAGTGTAAAAGCAGAGTGAGAAGTGACTACTATACTAGTAGCTGAAATAACTGCGTTCTTTTAAGAACCCGGCGGGAATGGCTTCCCTTTGGAGGGAAGTCCTGTCCCGATGCATCCTTGCTCCAAAGCTTTAATCTCTCCAGGATACAGGGCTCCGAATTGTAAACCTAGGGGCTAGGTGCCTTGGGTGGTTTAGTGCTTCCACTCTTGCTCCTGAAAAATAAATAACTGATTTTCGCAGTGGGGAGGGGCAAACATTTGAGCCAACAAGTGATTGTGAACACAGCAGTGCCTTCCCTGGGTTCAGAAATATTTTTTCAGTTTAGAAAGTTAATTAATAATTTGATTTTTTTTGGCATCAAAGGGTGGGAGGGGCTATACGTACTATTTAGAAAGAAGGATTTAGTTAGAAAATTAAAGGTATAAACAAACTTACAAAGGAATACTGAATTGTAAAATATATCAGAAACTTTACTTACTTATGTGGATATACATGTCTTCACTCTCCTGCAAAGCTTTCAACATAGACCCTCATGTTCTGTATTATATCCATATTTTTATGGTAGAAAGAGGGCTGGAGGAGCTTAAGTTAGTAGTCCTAGATTCTAGTGCTAGCTTTGAAATTGGTGTTGGAACCAGGGATATTTGTTTTAAAACCAGACATATTAATGTTGAAAAAAAGTTTCAAAATTGTTTTATAGCCACTGATGAGTCCTCAGTGCCTCATTTGTGAAGTGAGGGAGACAAGGCTTAAATGACATCCGAGGCCCCTTTAGCTACAAGATTCTGTGATCCTAACTTTGGTTTTGTTTTTTGAAATATTAACATTTTCTCCTAAAGTACTTTGGTCATCACTGGACCCATCCTTACTTTGTTGGAACTAAGGAATTTTACTGCAGTTGTAGAAATTAACAGCAATAGCAACACAAGGCCAAAAAAATTAAAAAAGAGAGAGAGATTTTTAGAGCTAGAATTAAAAGCTTTGGTAAAGTTCTTAAAAGAGTTTTTATATTAATATCACATGTTCAGAAGTCCTGGATCAGTGATTTCCAGTCCTTGTGTATGATGTAACCTATTGTTGCTTGTGTGAACGCTGTTGAAAGGGTTCTACAGCATTAGCGAATTTAAAGGAAATGTAAGTTATTTATGCTTTGAACATTTTCTGTGCCATTCCCAGAAATAACTGGAAAAACTCTGGATTTGAAAAATGAGGGTTGAAAAAAGCAACTTCATCACTGGTGAGTTGAATTGGTGGGCTAATAAAAATCAGTTGCCCCCTCATTACTATTTGAGCCTGATGGAAAGCACTAGTAACTATTTTCCATGTCTAGTCTGCTACGCCGAGATCTTGATCTGGCAGAGATGTGAGAATGCTAAAAGGATGACTTAGTAACAGGCAAAACGCTTGTCAACAAGATAGATCAGAAGACAGCTTAGCATTCAAGGCCTCTATTCATAGCTGCTGAACTTGAGGGCAGGGTCAGATGCAAAACTGTGCCCAGCACACACCTAGGAGGGTTTCTAGTGTTTCTATTTGTGGGACTTTATTTCCTTACAGACTTCTGCAGGTGGGTTCAAACTCCACTGATGGCTCCCCACCCTCATCTGATGTCCACATTCTGCGCAGCCCCTGTGCAGAATTCTGCAATCATGGAACCGGTGGATTTACTAGTTGTCCTCTGTCACTACTACCCTATAAACTACTGTAGGCCAATGACCTTGTCCTCATTGTTTTTGTATCTCCAGAACCTAGGACAAGTGGCTGTTACATAGGAAGCACTTAATAAATAACAAAACTATAATAATGATAACACGATAAGAACAACGATAAGAAACAGCAACGTTTATTAAATAGGCACTCTGTGCCAGCCCCTGTGCTATATATATATGTGCATATATATGTGTATATAACAATTATATGTATATCAAAACACTCACAAAATACTCTATCTTATTATCATTTCTATTTGGTGCAATGAATGAATGAATTATACAGTGTAGTGGTTAAAAGCTCAGATTCTTGGGGGTCAGACTGCATGTGTCTGAGCCCTGGTTTTAACGCTTGCTAGTTGTATGACCTTGGGCAAGTTAATCACCCTCAACCCTAGTTTCTGCATCTATAAAATCGGAATAATAAATGTGTTCACTAAAGGATTACTTGAGAATTACATGAGATAGTTCACATACAGGAACAAAAGATTTAGCACAATGCCTATTATTCCTATCAATTGAATTGACAGTGATTACTCACCTTAGTGAGCAGCTTAGGGATAAGAAATTGTTGCAAATTGTAATCTATAGCAGCCATTGCCCCCTCCCCCATTCTTTTGCTTTAAATGGAATGTGTGGGACTTGAAGTGGAATCCCCACTTTGTTTATAGCCTACGGTTAGAAACAGTACAGAATTTGAGTACCTGTAGCTAATAAAGACGAAAGGAATTTTGACAGCTCTTGCTATTGAATGTTCCACTGAGGCAAAATGCCAACCTGAGTGAGCATCTGGGGAAGGGGTGGGAAGTAGCTGGCTGGCAAACAGTAGGAAGAGGGAGTGAGCAGCGGTGCTGAGGAGACTTAGCCTTACCAACTTCCCCAGGAGCTCTGCTCTGAGAAGACAGGAGGGCCTTTCTGAATGCAGGGAAGTGGAATAACACAAGCATGTTTCTCTTTGGTTAGTTTTTGATATTTCTTCCTGGAGCTCAGAAATCCCCAAAAAACCAGACCTTACCTGATAGGAAATAGAAGGATTCATTCTTTGTCTGTAAAGCCATATTCCAATGTACCCCCAGGATTCCGGGAAAAACGAGCCAGTTGCACCAGTTAGTTGAAGCTGCAGTAGAGGATTAGTAGGTGTTGCTTGGCTGAATTTAAACAACAACAACAACAAGAATAAAAGAAGAAAGAGACTAAATTAAAAGAAAACCTGTAACTGAGCTGAATGTTGGGGAAGAGGAATCTGGGAAGTCTTTTTTTAGAGAAACAACAGGAACCCCAGATCTGTTTTGCCCAGTTTAGGACTGGACAACCCACATTTGGCAGCCCTGGTTTTCCCAGTTTTCTTCCTTCTGTAAAACAGAAGCCTGGATTTGATAATTTACTACTTTTTAAAAAATTTTTGTTTCACCCTAGACTTTGTTTATATTATTTCCTGGGAACAGAGGGAGAAGGTGGCTTCCCTAGGAAAGAGGAACAGAGAAGAAATCCTTTCCTCAGCCTCCTTCAAGAAGCCCAGGGCCCTTAAGAAGAAGTGCTGAGGTCCTGACCATCCAGAGGAAAAGGGAACTGCCTTTTCCTTCTGGAATCCAGGTCTCAGTGTTCAAATTAGACTCTGCCCTATGTTTTATCTCCAAGACAGATGTTACTATACTTCTCCAATTTTCCAAGCATTATTTTTGCTCAGTGTCCACAACTCTAACCAGCAGTAGCTTTCATGGATTGAGAGCACACTCTGTACCAGGTACTGTGTGGATGGTTTTATTCACATTCTCTCATTGCATCTACCCAATAGGCTTGAGGATGGTAATTCTTTCCCCATTTTACAAATGAGGAAATTGAGGCTCAACAGATTAAATAGCTCACCCACAGTTGCACAGTTCCAGTATACTTTAAGTGACCAGGCCAGAATTTAAACTCAGCCCTGCGTGGCTCCAGAGTAATATCCTTAACCACTAGATTATATTGCCTGCCCTGTAGATGATGCTTAAGAGCTCTAGGGAGAATGTTGAACCTTTGTAGGTGGAAATTTATGTTTGCTGCTCATGTTGTCACCAAAACAGAAATTGTTAAATTGTGAATGAGAGAGAGGTTATTTAGTTTCCACGTCTTTTCCTTCCTTCCTTGTCATTAGTAGTTCCTCTGCTCCTAAGGTGACTTTTCCATACCTGCTAGTAGAGGTCTTTTTGTGGCAGTGATATAGGGTTGTTTTCTAAGCCATGGTCTTTGGAATGGCACATGTGCAGCCTTCCCAACATGATCTGTGTTTCTTTGACTTTAATGCACAAAAATCTCAGTCAGTGTCTGAAGTGTAGTGACTACATATTGAATTTTATCTAAAACCTCTCCATCCTAAATCTCCTCATGCAGTGAAATTCGGGGGGAAACTTTAACTGTGCTGTTTTACCCATTCCCTTCTCCATTCACAACGGGATGGATGGAATCTTATTGGTAATTGATTCAAAATGGAACAGCTTAGAAACATATCAGTTGCAATGACGGGCAATTCGTGCATTTCTAAGTACTGTTGATTTTTTTCAAACTCAGTAATCGCAGCTGAAATCCCCTTGCCATGGATTGAATTTACAAAGGAAGAGATTCTGATTTCCACAGTGGCTTCTTTTTAATGCCCTAGGATTAGGAAACTGCCTTGAGGACCCACGGCAAGTACACCCACTGTTAGGGTAGAGGTTTTAACTTTAACCTCTGAGTGACTGCTCTGATTCATTTATTTTGTAACAGCTCTATTTAGAGTAGCCTTGTTTGGTATGGTATCAGTTATTTGCAGAAGTCTCTCATCTCAGTGAACACTTACACCCTGTGCTCCATTACTCTTCTAATGCTGTAAGTGGATGAGATGCCAGCAGTGAGTTTCAGAGAACTTAACAACAGGTTTCATGCTTTTCTGGCGCACCTGTTCACTGTCTTTCCTTTACTTTTTCTCCACTCCAAGTAACCTTCCTCTCTTAGGAAGTCTGATGTCTCCGACAGGGATTTGAAGAAAATCCAGCCCCCTGCCCCTGTTTTGGTGCGTGGATTTTAGCATTAATGTGTTTCTTGGCTGTTTAGTTGTACAGTCTGTCATATTCCTGTCTGTTGTGCCCAGTGATTAAAAAAATGGCTTTCAGAAGCGAAAAAGAGAAAGACATAAAATCCATCTCTGTTTTAAAGCTTTGCTTTCTCCTGTTGCCAGCACCACTCTATGCAGGCCACTGATTGATGGGATTTGATACGCTCTTTCAGCAACAGAAGCATATGAATCTCTGGGTCCATTTCCTTTCCCAAGGAACCCATAGAGAGCCAAACTCTTGAAATATAGAATGTGGCAGAGGATGAGATGAACACTGCAATCTTGGGTGATTTACTGGATCTCATCCATAAGATCTATCACATTAGAAATGTAGATTCTGCAAGGTATGCAACTAGCCAGGCCTTGGTCATTTCATTTTCCCTGCAGTGTTCAGAGCACTAGTTGCATGACCAACATTAATCCTGGGAACATTAGATCCCATCTGGTACAACTGTGCATTACCCAGATTAGACTGTGACAACACAGAGATTTAAGGCATCTCTGTGATATTCTGACTGGGTGGTAGGTACTGCAGGAGGTGCTTCCTAAAGACACAGGCCAATTTGATGGCTGTAGGGTTGAGCAGAGAGTAAGCCAAGCCTCAGCCAGTGTGTATGAGTGTGTGTGTGTGTGTGTGTGTGTATGTGTGTAGGGGAGTGTTGGGGGCGGTGCTGAAGGGTGTTACGGAGAACTGGGTGTAATAGTTCCCTAGCCTGCGTGGGTGAATTGGTTCCGGATGTTAACATTTTTTCTTTGGGGCTTGACTACATTCTTCTTTTTCTTTGCCAGTCTGTTTTCCTTCCCAAATTCTTAGGCTTCCACAGCTGTGTGGCTCATTGCTGGTCAGTGCTGAGAATGAAAAATCTGCTTTATTATAAGGGCAGTTTTTAGGCATGTGTATAGGTTTAGACTTTTGAGGGGTTTTTATTCAGCACCTTTTCTGAATTCTGAGGGCTTTTTTTTTTGCCCATCATCTTATCAGCTGAGTACTAATTCTGTAGTGTATTGGATGGCCTCTGTTGGGAGATGAGCATGAGTGTGAGTATGAAAGCATGAAAGCAGACAGCCTTCATATACTAGAAGCAGAGAAAGCTGGTTGGTATGGGAAACTAAGACAGTAGATAGAGGCCAAAGAAGTAGCACTGAACTGCAGGGAAGAGTCAGGGAGACCTGATTTGAGCAACTCTTCTGGCTGTGACTTTGAACACATGACCTGGGCACACTGTACCTCAGCTGTGTACATGTCAAATGAGGGCAAAAATATTGCTGCAGAGTTGTTGTGAGAATTAAGTGAGATAACAAATCTAAGGTGCTTGGCATAGTACCTGGTACATTCATCATGTCAATTAACGTTTATATCAAATTACCCTTTTCCATCTTAGAATATTCCTGTCATATTTGGTGCAAAATTAGGGAGTGCTCAATATTATCAACTGTCTACCTTGCTCATAATTATACTTTTCATACATTGAGACAACTCAGACACTCTTTAGTGTTTTTATGAGAAACCATTTGGCCGGGCGCCGTGGCTCACGCCTGTAATCCCAGCACTTTGGGAGGACAAGGCAGGTGGATCATCTGAGGTCAGGAGTTCAAGACCAGCCTGGCCAACATGGTGAAACTTTGTCTCTACTAAAAGTACAAAAATTAACTGGGTGTGGTGGTGGGCACCCGTAATCTCAGCAACTTGGGAGGCTGAGGGCAGGAGAATCACTTGAACCCAGGAGGCAGAGGTTGCAATGAGCCGAGATTGCACCACTACACTCCAGCCTGGGTGACAAGAGTGAGACTCCATCTAAAAAAAAAAAAAAAAAAGAAAGAAAGGAAAAGAAACCATTTGGAGAGTGTTGGCACAAGATGGTCCCAAACTACCAAACTACCCTCCTTGCCCACTTTTCACTGCTGCCCTATTCACAGCTCCTCTCCACACAGGCTTTTTCTCCTCTTCCATGCCATTATTGCTGCTGTCTGGAGCACCGTTTCTCCTACTTTTTCCCATAAAATTCTTTCTAAAGAAAGTTATTCTACTTTCAAGATCTATCTTGAGGACCAAATATGACAGGAATATTTTAAGAAGGAAAAAGGCAATTTGATATAAATGTTAATTGACATGATGTGTAAATCCAAACATGTAATGGCTTCAGAACATTACATATGTCCATGCAGAGCTTATATGTTTGGGAATACCGTAATGGAGGAAAGTTCTTGGATGCACCAATTGTACCTTTAACTCGGAGTTGGCTAAAGGGAGCTCTTTTAGGGATGTCTTTTTGGTTTCCTCTCAAAATGGCACCAGGGTGCTTCTGTGGTTTTGTGGTCACAAAAGAGCCCCAGTTAGGTATTCTGCAACTCTCGAAGGTGTAGCCAAGATTGTACAAATACAAGGGTCTCCCTTTGGCCATCATCATCAGCTCCTCTTGGAAGGAGGTCTTCACCAAGTAACCTGACTTGACCATTAATCAAGGCTCCTGTCCTGCCTTTATCATCATAGAATACCTGCCGGCTTTACACTATCAACAGGACAGTAATTTGGTTTTAATCTGTTATTTTCTTGGCAGGATGCACACCTGTTCTATTCCTTTTGCCCTATTAGATTGACATTAACTTTTAGACTTTTGGGCAATTGATGCCTATACCCAAGGGGTTGTTGGCTTTGGCTGTCCCTCTTATTCTGTGGCCATCTTTGTGCACATGTAAATACATATACACACTCACACAATGGTTTTGGTTGATCTTTTCTACATTTTAGAATTGGTCATAGGTGAATGGATAAGTTAGAAGCCTTTAAAAATTAATATTTTGTACCTTTCTTATGACATCCAACGTATTTTTCCTTGAATTATCACTTTTTGGAAGAAATATTTATTTTACAAGCCCCAACTAGACTGCAAAACCCTGGAGAGCACTGTGTCTTACTCATCTTTGAATTCCTGTTGGCACTCAGTTAACATTTGTAAAACTGAATTGGTGGTTGTCAAACTTTAGTGATGGGTTTTGTGACCACTACAGCCACTTTACAGATGACTTGGCTTCAAGATGATCCTGGAGCCCAGCATGAGGTGCCTGCCAGTCACCTGTAGGTGTGACCTGGAATGTGTCAGTTGATCTCTCTATATTCTGGAATCTCTATAATAGGAGTAAGACCCCTGCACTTAGAGAAGAAAGAAAGGACATTTGACATTTTTGTAGATAGAAATTGTTGAATGCTCATGGAGTCTTTTTTGGAGCTTTTGCCTGATGAGGTGTTAGCATTTAGAAGCATAATTAGTTTGTGGGAACCTCTCTGCCTCCTCTTTTCCCATTTGTTTCAGGATTGTGACCATGGCAACCTCTGTTTTCTGCCCAGCAAAGGAGAAAAAGAAATAGAATAAAAAGCAATCTGAAACTATCTAGTGTTCTTAAACAGTAGTGCAAAAAAATTTCTAAATGAAAGACAGATTGTGTGTGTTTGCCTGAGGGAGCAGAATTGTGTTAACCTGAAGCAGAATGACAGATTTTTTTTCTGGCTTTTCCTTCCCAAGAGCAGTGGAGAATATGTGCATGAACTGACAGGAGATCCCAGCTTAGGTCTCAGCCCCATGGTACCAGGGAAGGCAGATTGTCAGGAGAAGGAAGGAGAAAAACCCCTCATACACAAGGTAATCACTGAGCAAAATGGAGGAGTGAGAAATGTGAGGCAGCTCTGTGAGAATGCATTAAAAAACTGCACGGTCAAGCATCAGCCGCAGAGATCCATAGAGTGCCAGGTGCTTTTTGGTCCTGTCAAATTACATGTAAAATCCTCAGTACTGTTTTGGTTCTGATGCAGATGGTCAAGGAGAAAAACAGCCTCACTTTGCTATTTCCTTTCTTCTTTTATGCTTTATGACCTGCCTTCCTGCTGTTGCTTGGAAAGAGATGTTCTGACTACTATGCCAGTTGCTTTTCATGACTTGCAAGACGGTTTCTCTTTAACCCAGATCTTGTTAACAATCCATTGGTTTAGAAGATAAAGGTCTCCTTGATTCAGTGTGAATTCTCAGCTAGTATGCCCACAGTGGCAGTGGACTGTTAGGGCTGACCCAGTGTCATTGTGGGTTCTGCAGGGGTGGTGGTTTCCAAGCCATTGTTATATTCTAAATCCTGCAAAGTGGAGACAGATGTGGAGGGCCAAACTTACACAAGGAGGCTGTATTAGTCTATTCTCACACTGCTATAAAGAACTACCTGAGACTGGGTAATTTTTGAAGAAAAGATGTTTAGCTGACTCACAGTTGCACAGGCTGTACAGTAGGCATGGCAGGGGAAGCCTCAGGAAGCTTACAATCATGGCAGAGGTGAAGGGGAAGCCAGCATGTCTTCACATGGCAGCAGGAGACAGAGAACACGGAGAGGGAAGTGCTACACACTTTTAAACAACCAGATATTGTGAGAACTCACTATCACAAGAACAGCAAGGGGGAAACCCCATGATCCAATCATCTTCCACCAGGTCCCTCTCCCAGCACTTAGGATTACAAAACAACATGAGATTTGGGTGGGAACATAGAGCCAAACTATATCAAAGGCCAACAGACTTGAGGTGAATGGATGCCTTGAGCTCCAAGCATGGGAAAAGAGAGTTTCTCTGCACTTAATATGTAAATGATCAGAATAACCTAGTCTATCTTTCTCTAGTTGAGAATCCCTGATCCTGAATCTTGGAGGATACTTCTTCAAGATACATTTGTGGGTTTCTAAATGTTAATAGCCAACAGACTCTAGGAATTGTTAAATGACCTAGTGTCTTTTGGGAGAATGCCACTTCAACATGGTTCTTATTCTGTATCCTCTTTAGAAAGGGAATGTGACCCAGGACTCAACCCAAGAAGGGTTGTACAAGATGACTCACCAAGATCTGATTATAGGTCATGAAGGACCTAATTTGATGCCTCTGAAGAACAAGAAGTCTCTTCAGATGCTAAAGTGCTTTTTGAGGACATATATTGTCCACAAAGATTTGAAAGTTCATTATTCATTCTTCTGTATGCTGATCCTTAAGGCTTACAGAGTTCTCTTATAGGCTTCCCTTCAGGTCTTTCATGGTTCAGAGGCCAGAATCAACAACTCCAGAGAGTAACCCCAGAAGGTCATTGCCTTGACACCCCTATAATAATCACACAGTTTGAGCTCCCCTATTTTCTGTTTCACAGTGAAATGGGTCCTATTAAGTGATGGAGAAGATGGGATGAACCTGAACCATAGGCTACTGGGAGAGGTCTATCCTTTGAGCTGCACTAGGTACAGGGAATAAGTTCATTTGTCCACAATGCTAAGGAACATGGTGCAGATACTCTGGGGCAAGAGATCTGACTGCTGTGCCAGTTGCTTTTTATGACTTGCAAGAAGGTTTTTCTAACCCAGATCTTGTTAACAATTCATGCTAGGTGATGTATTGATTATGCCATTTGGGCTGTTGTATCTTAGGAAAACCCCAAAACCTACTTTCTAATCCCAACCATATCGATACTTTTCAAAGAAGCTGAAGTGCCTGGTATTCACGATGGAGATAGAGGCCTGGTGTCTTTATCAAAAAGAGGGTCTAGGTAAACAGGGAAGCTCCCTGTGCCTGGCTCTGGGGCTCACCATAGACTGTAATCCAAGTTTCACATCATATGGTTCTCTTTAGATGGGAAGCAGGGCACCAACACCTTCTTCTGGAAGCCTAAATCAGAACAGACCCTCAAACTAGTTTCCATGCTGAGAACTTCTGGGTCTTTCCTTCTCCACCCAACAGCATTGGCAAAATAGCCTGTTTACTCACAAATGCAATATGTATATATTCGCAATATATATGTGTGTATATATATATACCATTGAGAGAAAGTATTTAAGTTTGTTTTTCAGAAAATTCCTCAGATGATGTTAGGCTGGGCATGGTGGTTCACACCTGTAATCCCAGCACTTTGGGAGGCCGAGGTGGGCAGATCACTTGAGGTCAGGAGTTCGAGACCCACCTGGCCAACATAATGAAACCCCATCTCTACTAAAAATACAAAAATTAGTGTGATGCATGCCTGTAATCCCAGCTATTCTGGAGACTGAGGCAGGAGACTCTCTCGAACCTGGGAGATGGAGGTTGCAGTGAGCCGAGACCACGCCACTGCACTCCAGCCTGGGTGACAGAGGGAGACCCTGTCTCAAAAAAGAAAAAAAGAGAAAGTCCTCCGATGATTTTGATGGACAGCCAGGTTTGGAAAACACTGTTCTGTACCACTGTCTTTTTCTTAGGAATTCCCAGGAGAAAAAGACTGAGAAGTGTACATTTGGCAAAAATGATCACAGTGCTCTGGAACCTGTATTTGTAATGCTATTGTAATAGTTCTACAAGTATACAAATAAATGTCATAACTGAGAATATTAATTACTCTAGCTAAGTCAGAAAATTACTTTTTGTTTTAATAGGAGGGACTCATGGCTATTGAAATAATGTGAGGGCAGTAAGTAATGTCTGATTACAGGCTCCCTAAGCAAATGAGGCCTGGGATGTTTTTCTGGTTGTGGCAAATACAACTTGTTATTTTATAGAGGTCATGGAAAATGAAACTCCTTCAGGGTTTTAACACTGACAACAGAATACCATTCTGGAAATAAATTAAATTAGAATTAAATTTAATTTTATGCAGGTTGACTCTGGGAACTATGCTCAACATTTGCAACTCTTAGGATGATATTTAGACCTGAATGAAACACCAAATTGAATAAAACACAAGTTTAAAAGTGAAGTATTTGGGTAACCTCTTCTTTTGTCTACATGGCTTTAAACAACTGCTTTGACTATTTTATCTTCTACTTGTCCCTTTCCTTCACTTAACTGATGGATTTGACTTGTCGAGTTGACAGATGAGGTGCTGTTTCTATGGAATATAGCTATCTTTGTCAGGTATACAGAGAACATAAAATCTTAGCTCAGTGGTGGCAAACACATTATTTTAAATCATTTTGTTGAAATATTGCCTAATTATGCTGCTACTTATAGGTCATTTTTATGATTTTTATATAGCATTTCTACCTCTGTGAAATCTTGACAATTTTAGTCCTTCATTTTTGAAATTATTCACTTAGATGCTTGTCTAAGTGAAAACAATACAAAGCAACAAATAAAAAATAAATATTTGGTGAATCTGCATGAGAAGGTCAATAATGTAGGTGTCTCGAGGTCAACCCTTTTCTTTTTCTCTTGTGGCACTTTGCTTGTACCTCTAACAGAATACTGCAGTGATGGTATTGGAGTACAATTATTTGTTTACATCTGCCTTCTTCACTAGATCTGGTATTTCCTATAGGTCAGGAGTCTGTCTTTATCTCTGTATGTCTAGTCTTCACACCATCCCTGGCTTGCAATAAGTGCTCTATTAATTAACATGTGTGGCAATTAATGAATAATCATAGTTTTGGGTTTTGTCTGTCCTGAGCTATCAGATTAACTGTTTTGACTGAACCAGCTGGCTGGAAAATTTAGTCAAATCACTGGCTTTTCTCCAAAATGATCACTTGCATAATACTGCTAATATTTTATATTGTATATTGGTTTATTTTCTCAAAGTACTGTCTGTCCCAGGACAGAAAATCATGTTGATAATTTTATTTCATTCTCTCAAAAACATAGAAAATGAACCACTAGTCTTATCTTAGAAGCAGGAAAGCAAATGAAGACAGCTTAAGCAAGATCACAGCCAGGTATGAGCAGAGCTGTTGGCATAGATCTGTTGCTTTCCTGCTAAAATGCCCAGTCTCAGTATACCTTCCTTTCCTCAGTATACTCTCCTCCTTTGCATACCTCATTTCCTTACCCTGGGCAGTGTGGATGGAAGTTTAGAGGATGTGCTGGAGGCAGGCCGAATACCATTTTACATTCTAAGGGCCTATGAACGTGCAATGAGTTTTCTTCTAGTTCTCCTAGGAATTGGGTTGAAGGCCAGACCTAGAGGCACACAGTAGTGATATAGAGGGTTTCCTTCACTTTTTTTTGAGGAGCCAGTGTTTCTAAGCCCAGAATGTCTACCTTTGTGTTTCCTTAGCTGCTGCCCAGCAGGCCCAGGAGAACCTGCTCTGCATAATTTGTGAAATCGCTGCTGGGTGACAGTCCATTAGGTATCTTCTTCTGTTCATGGGCCTCTGGTTTTCCCTGAAAGACTGAATCAAAACCTCAAAGTCACAAGATTGGTTCCATTCTTCTTTTCATCTTAAAGTACCAGGTGCACTTCTGTGCCTGATAAGATTGTGTTGGCCTCAGTTTCTATTCTCTAATAGACTGTGATATTTTTTACTTATTCTTTTTTACTTATAAATTTAAAAAACTCAGATAATTTGTATACTTTTAAAAAATCCAGACAGCCCAAAATGAACAGTGAGAAGCATAAAGAGCAATCTCCCATCCCTAGTTTCCGAGCTTATCCCAGGATAACCACTCTTACCAGTTTCCTTTTGCATCATTCCAGATACATGTATGATATATATGAGTCCTTATATACACATACACACATATGTATATATACAAACTTTTAAAATGAAAAGAGAGATTGTGGCATAATATATATAGTACTTTAGACTTTATAATTTTAGTTGTGAGCTGTTGTGTTGGAGACTGTCAAATAGTCATTATTGCAAGTTCTCCACTTCCCCCCTTTTAAAAGTCTCTTAGAATTCCATCGTGTGGATCTATCATAATGTTTATTGAACCTATTTTGATGAGCCTTCAGGTTGTTTGCAGTCATCTCCTTCTTTAAATAAGGCTCCATGATTACTTTTGGGCATTCTTGTGATAGCACTTATAGAATAAATTCTAGAAGTAGAGTTGTACAGTTGAAGTCATGGCATTTAAAATTTTGATGATTATTCCAGATTACCCTCCCAAAAGGTTGTTCAATTTACACTTCCACCCACAGTGTATGACAGCCCATTTTCCTATCCATTTGCCAACAGTATGTTAGAAAATATTTTTGTCTTTGCTACCCAATACCCTTGTATTTGAAGGGTATAATGCTTGCAAATTGATTTCATCATAAATTCTCTTCTGTTCTGCCTCCAACTTCTCCATTTTTTCCAGGTACAGAGCTTAAGTTTATAGATTTGTAGAGTAATTCCTTCTTCTCTTTAAACAGGCATAGGGTTTTGTTTAATATCACAGGCTTCCCTGTTCCTCCATTTATTACCAATCATTACTTTAACTTATTCTTTTAGGATCCTGGGGTGCACGTCTTCAGTGCCGGAGGCTTTCAAGGTGTTGAGTAAATAAGAAATGGCAGCAAACATTTCTTGTTAGTGAGGGAGAGAATAAAAGGCATGTCAGTCAGGTTTTCTGGGTGCAACTTTGGTTCAATTATCTTCAGATGTTTAAAATAAAGGCTGTTTCCAAACCATTTCAAAGAACGGCAGGGCAACCTGCTGAGACCTGTGTGAAATGAACACCCTGTTACAACTAATTAGTGTTACTGTTTTCCTTGCAGTTGGGGGTGAAAGGAAATATATGAAGGGTGTTTATCTCTTCCTGTAGTAGGAAAGAATTGGAACCACTGGAAAAGCCTGGAGGGGGACCCAAACCATGACTCCAGCTGGCTATTCCCACCTTTCTCCAAAGAGTGGCTGCAAGCAGCTATGAGCCATGTGGCTGATTTGACCCAGTGCATATGCCTTCTTTCACCATGCACAGCCTTCAGGTTGTTTTTACAAGAGGCCTGAGACAAATAGCCCATTCGATTAAATTTGACAACTATTTATTGAACACTTAAAATATGTAGATGAGTAAGGAATAGTCCCTGCCCTAAAAACTTTACAATCTAGGCAGAAAGGATAATTGAGTAGATGTTTGGAGCGCCTGGAAGTTTTCAAGGAGGATAGCGGTTATGAGCTTAGGCTGGGTTTGAATTGTGACTCTAATCCTTATTAGCTCTGAAAACATGGGTAAGTTGCTTAATTTCTCTTGACTTCTATTTACTTATCTATAAAGGTTTTGTCATAAGAATTAAAGTCATCAACAATTAGTGATCTATTAACGTCAGTAACTACTACATAATTAGGGCTATGCCTTAGGAAGATTCATGTCACAGTAGTAAATAGGACGCTAAAGCATGGAATGGGGAAAGATAAGAAATGGGGAGATATGAGTTTAGTCAGGATAGGTTTGGCCCCATGGCAAGACAAACAAACCCTGAAGTCTTAGTGGCTTAATATATACAAGTTTATTTCTTGCTCACTGTTTCAGTTATCAGTTTGTGCGCTTAGTGCCTTAGAACCCTTAGTGGCACCATTTCGTTTGCTCCTGATTCTGTGGGTCAGGTATTCAGGGCACAGCATGATACATGGGGCCTCAGCTGGGGTGGCTTAAATGGCTGGCTGAGATGACCTAATGTGGGATGTATGTCTGTAGTCTCCATTTTGGCTGTCAGATGGTCTTCTCTGTTCTTCTCCATGTGGCTTCTCTATGTTGCTAGCTTGGGCTTCCTCACTGCATGTCAGCTGGGCTCCAAGAGCGTGTGTTCTAAGAGGACAGACTCCAGTGTGCAAACATGTATCAACCCTTGCATCATGCTTACAAAAGTCCACTTGGCTAAAGCAAGTCATGTTACTAAACTCAGGGTCAGTGTGGGAGGAGACTGTACAACGGTACAAATACTGAGAAGAAGAGTTCATTAATTGAGACCCACTGATGTAACAGTCTGTACTACTGTGAGAAATCTGGACATCTTCCAGCATGCCTCTCTTCTGAGTGGTGACTCAGGGACCCAGTATGCTTTCATTTTATAGTTCCACCATCTCAACACATGGCTTCCAATATTGCCATGGCTAGGGAAGAGAGTTACACTGAGGCCTTAGCCTGTAAGTTAAATATGTCACAGTCCAAAACTAATCATCGCCTGTCTAAGAACAGAGGGTCTTAGCTATGTATTCTGATGCTCAGGAGAGGGAAACAAGTAAGAATGAAACTAGAAATCTTTTCTGTTATCACTAGGGAAGATGCCTGTGGTGGTCCAGGTAAGCAGTAATGCAGATCTGAAACAAAGTGTTTAGGAAGACATTATAAAGGAGAGGATTGATTCAATGAAAGAGCCCTTCAAATACCTGGTTAGTAATAGTTCAGATAAAACAGTGTCCTAAATCAACTTTCTGCTATATTTTTTAACCTCATAAAAACACGTTTTCTTCATTTCTGTGAGTTAATATTATAGCTTGGTTTTGCTCTAAGGATATGAGGTCCCATCATGGATTATTTTATTTACTTAGATGTATATTCTCTACTTTTCTTTTTCAACAAGAATGTTAGGCTTTACAGCATAAAGGTTAGAAAGACTTTCAGAGATTAGACAGTGTAATGATAAACCTGAATGACAAACTTTTAAAAGTGCCTTGTTTCTTATCTCCATTTTCCAAATATGCCATCTTCCTGAAAAGCAAATTCCTTAAAAGTTTCATTCTTCCCTTTTCTAGAAAATTTTAGTTTTAATGGAACTGAGGGATTGTCATAAACTATTTCTGCTTTTGAGATCTCTCCTACCAACTTGTAATTTAATTATGTAATAACCATTTCTAAATTAATTCAGTTACCTAAATGGTCAGTGTTCATTGATATTTTTCCAAAGATCATCATTGTCACCAATTTTCTAGATTCCCACTGAAGGCTTTATTGTGTAGCTAAATAAACCAATACAGTGAGGAAAGTGTGTGAAGGGGTAGAGAGAATCCCTTAAATCCTAGAGGTTACACTTTATGGGGACATGAAAACTTCAGTTTAGCACTTGGTTTGGCCATTTTTGAGAGCACTTTGATATGATGCACCAGTATTTCATAATTGATTAGAGGTAGTGAGGTGGCTCACTGAAGTTCATGAAGCCTTATCAGTTTTCCACTTGTCCAGCTAGGATATTTTGAGGCTTTGGAACGAGCATCATTGTCATTTAAATACAGAAGGCAGTGTTGTTGGTAGCTTTTGGCCACAGAGACAAGAGTAAGTAGCCTGCTTTACTTTTGGGAGAAGTGATGATAGTTACCCTTATCATCAGCTGAATTGTCATTACGCATTAAGGAAATGTAGGCACGATTTGAGGTTATGTAGGCAACCAGAAGTTGAAGGCTGTTTTTAAGGGTTACCTAAAACAGCGATTGTCAATTTTTTATTTATCTGATATTGGAGCAAATTGTAAGCTCACATAGCCAAAAATTTTATCAGTGCTGGTCTGTAGTAATGGACCCTTACACAGTTTTCCTTAGAGTTCTACAAAAAATGAATGTGCCTTTTGTGTAACACTGTCCTCATAGAAAAAAGAAATTTTGTTGGCTAGGATTTGGGCTTAATGTACTAGAACTTTTGAAAAATTGGCATATCCTCATGATATAAATGTTAATCCTGGCTTCCTGTAGTTCTTCTGGAAAAGTAGAAGTTGACTGTAACTTAAAAAGTTCTTCCGTAAACATCCATATATTGGGTTGTTGGAAGACCAAAGCCATTGTCATTTGCTTCAGCATGGGTACCATAGTCTGTCTTGATTATAGGAGAGGGTCTTATCTCAGCACTTGGACTGTACATACCTTGAAGACAGGGATAGTGCCTTAATCACCTTTGCATTCCCCTCAGAGCTCACCAGAGAGTCCCCCAGGTAGCAGGTACCAAGGAGATGTTCATGGAAGTGACTCAGCTTGTAGTGGGAAAGAACGGGGTTAGACACATGATACTCCCCACTCTGCTAGTACTAGATAGGAAATTTTGAGCAAATCAGTTTTCTTCCCTAGGCTTCAGGATTCACACTTAAATAAGGGGATCTAGTGAGATGAAACTTCTTGTCCTTTTTTGGCCTCCATCATCAAGCTTCTGCTTCAGAGAGTCAGAGGAAGGCTCTAGGAACCTGAATTTTACATAGGAATTGGGGCATTCTTCTGACATCTCCCTTCCCCTCATGCACTTTGAGTAATGCTTCTTCTCCCCACGGAAGATGGCTGTCTTATTCCTAGCAGTACTTTGCAAACATCGAGACTGTACAAGAGTACATGCTCAATTTCAGTGGAGAGAATGAATCACACTCTCATCATAGCAATAGTTGATTCACGTATTCAACAAACACGGTATTAGGTGCTGGGAGGTATAAAGATGAATAAACACCATTCTCTGCTCTTAAGAAGACAGATACATAATCAGATAAATGAAACACAGGGAGATGGGTGTCTCGACAGAATATGAACAGAGTATGGAGCACAGAGCCTGAGTTAGGAAGGGGGAACCAGGAAATCATTTTTAGTCTCTTGATTCCCATCAGGTTTCCTATAGCAGGGCCTGGATGAAGAAGGACCTTGCATGAATTCCCAGTCCTTGGGGGCCACCACTCTCCTGCAGTTCCTATAGCCCAGCACAACTGCCACCCACTTCTTTTGCTCTCCAGCCTTTCCTGCTACTGCTGCTGCCTGCAGATCTCTGTCCATAGCCGCCCAGTGTCAATGACAGCAGCAATAACAAATTGCTCCTCCCTCACACCAAGAGGATGGGTTGGGCCAAGTCCAGGATGATTAAATTGCACTTTGAGCCACTGCTGTGTTGACCAGACCTTGGCTCTGCCCTCCCTCCTCCCTTCAAAGCAACAGTAGCAAACACTGGAGATGATTGAGTCAGAGTGGCCGCTTGTCCCTATTTCCTCACACCAGCTGGACTTTAGAACATGAAGCCCTGATCCTGAGGGAGACTCTGCCGGCTCACTCAGTAGCCTGCCTGGGAGGCTGTGTCATCTCCTACAAATTAAACCTTGTGCTTTCTACTCTGGCAGGCCTTCCCTGCAGCCCTTCCTCTCATTGTCCAGTTTGGCCTCCTGGTCGCTCACTTGTGTTGTGTAAACTTTGGTACTTTTTAGAACTGGCCTCCTCTTCTGGGTCCTGGGAAGCTTGCAGCTGTGGATGTCAAAGCTTGGAGAAGCTCAGTCACTGAGTCTGGCCATGCAAGCCATTCGCTTCAAAGGTTACATGGAGGTGCAAGGGCAGTGAAGAGCTGCAGGTGTTCTCCAGGTCTGATTTGCATCCAGTTGTTTCCATTCAGCTGCAAAAATGCATGGGGCTCTTGAAACTAGAGCTTCGTGGTGTGAATCAGATGAAACCTGAACTGGGCGGAAGGTGGCAAGTTTTCCAGTGCAAGCCTAGCGGGTGTACTTGGGTGGAAAGTCACGTCAGGCCCATAAACACAGCAAGATGGAGATGCCGCCAAAAGCAGAGGCAGAAATAGCCAGGGGGTCCCCCATCTCGCCTCACTCAAACCACAGGCTCCTGCCAGACATTCTTCTCCCTTGCTCTGCCTTCCCTTTTTCCCTTCTTTTTTTTTCTCTTTGTCTTCAAGTTTTGTTTTGCTCCAGTGATTCTTCAGCTAGCCCTGCAGCTGTCTTGCCAATCTCTAAGTTGCTGCTGGGCCTTTTCTTGGAGTGCGGGAGAGATTCAGAGAAGATGGTTTCCATCTAGGGCTTTTCTCTGGGAAGCCGCAGGTGAAACATGCCTCTCTGCTCCACCCCAAGGTACTATATTCCAGGTGTCTGTACAAGGAGGAGAAATTGGCTTCTAACTCTAGTTGTATTCAGAGCATCTTTGGATATACTGAATTTATTGCAGACATTTGTGCCTATTCTGATTCTGAAGTCAGATTTCATCTCTTTCTCATTTGGTCTATATGTAGCTCCCCTTGCTCACCGAACTGAGTTCATTCACTATTTAACAATGATGAATTAGGGGGCTGGAGTAGGACTGACACTGTTCTGGAGAACAAAGCTCTATATTTTGCTAGTGCTCAGAGTGTTCAGGTAGTTTTAGGGAAAACACAATAGCAGTGAAACAGGTGCTGCAGTGGCAGTAACTCCAGGGAAGGCTCAGTTCAGCTTGGCAGGGCTGATGTGTTTTTTTCCAGCTACAGAGACGGGAGCCCCTACAGTGCTGACAGAGGTTTGGTACTGGAAATATCAAGGACCATCATCTCTCAGGCCTGAAACACCTTGTACATTTCATGTTCAGATGCAGAAGCCTTGAACACCTGGCAGAACACAGCTGTCTGCCTTCCAAAGGAGAGCTGATGGTCTCTCTTGCAGATGTCTATAAATACAAATTCTTATTCACCTGAAGGCTTTCTGGCATGGATCAGAGTGTATCCTCCACAGCCCAGCGTTCATAGTTGGGAGGATTCAGTGAGGTAATGTGGGAGGTATCTAGCACAATTCCTGGTGCAGAGGAGGCCTTAATTGTTGACATTTCCCACTCTATTCCACATTCCCTTTTTTCCTTTGTTCTTAATTTCTACCCTCTCCCACAAGGAATGTTACCAGAGTATACGTTTAACTTAACACACACATACTCTCTCTCTCTCTCTCTCTCTATATATATATATATATATATATATATATGAAGATATTATACCTTCTGATGATCACTAAGGCATTTTCTTCCCAAGTTAGAGAGCCTCCCTATTAATTAGTATTTATAATACTGGAACACTAAACATGGTCTTCTACCCATCTTTTACCAATCTTCCCTCTCATTTACTATTCCAGCCTCTGTTTTTGCTCCTTCTAGGGTGAAACAGCTGTTTAATATTTTTCTTCTTTTGAACCAGGCCATCAGAAAGCAGAGGAGGTAGTGGCCAGGTAGAGTTGGTAGGAAATGGTGAGCATCTCAACATGCCTAATAAGATCAGACATTGGTGAAATGCAGTCTCAGGAACCATGAGGTTTAGCTACTTGTCTGGGAGGTGGGAGGTGGAGCTGGTGGGAATATGGAAGGATATTGTGGTGGGAATGGAGTCATAGACTGTGTTTGTTAGGGTAGGGCCAGGACCATGTGGAGGCAAAAATTATACCACTGATCAAGATAAATAATATTTAGTGCAGTATTTTAAAAATTCAGAATTAATGTAAAAAAAATCTATGTTGAACTAAACATCAAAATATTGGAGTGATATTGGAACCTGAAGCAAAAGGAAAAGTCAGGAATACTGACCTGTCTGTTTTAGTCTGCTCAGGTTGCCACAACAAAATACCATAGACTTGGAGGCTTAAACAACATAAATTTATTTCTCACTGCTCTGAAGGCTAAAAGTCCCAGGTCAAGGAACAGCAGGGCTAGGCTCTGGTGATGGCTCTCCTCCTTATTTGCAGATGGCCATCCACATGGTAGAGAGAGAGAACAAACTCTCTGCTGCCTCTTCTTATAGGGGCACTAATCCCACTGGACCAACCCCTACCCTTATGACTTCATCTAATCCTAATTACCTCCCCAAAGTCCCGTCTCCAAAAACTGCCACATTGGAGGTTAGGGTTTTGACATAAGAATTTTGTGGGGACACAAACATTCAGTCCATAGCACTATCTTTATTAAATATTTTGATAACTTCATTCATGGCAAATTTTTGCATTAATTTTAATTTTTAAAAATATTGCATTGAGAATAGTGCCACAATAAACATACGTGTGCATGTGTCTTTTTTTTTTGCATGTGTCTTTATAGCAGCATAATTTATGTTTATTGCGGCACCATTCACAATAGCAAAGACTTAGAACCAAGCCAAATGTCCAACAATGATAGACTGGATTAAGAAAATGTGGCACATATACACCATGGAATACTATGCAGCCATAAAAAGGATGAGTTCATGTCATTTGTAGGGACATGGATGAAGCTGGAAACCATCATTCTCAGCAAATTATCACAAGGACAAAAAACTAAACACCGTATGTTCTCATTCATAGGTGGGAATTGAACAATGAGAACACATGGACACAGGAAGGGGAACATCACACACTGGGGCCTGTTGTGGGGTTGGGGGAGGGGGGAGAGATAGCTTTACCATATACCTAATGTTAAATGACGAGTTAATGGGTGCAGCACACCAACATGGCACATGTATACATATGTAACTAACCTGCATGTTGTGCACATGTACCCTAAAACTTAAAATATAATTAAAAAAATAAAATATTGCATTGAAATATTATTGATCTTGATTGCTGAAATTTTTGGTGCCCCTCAAATTTTTCACTCCAGGCCAGTGCATTGCCCACCTCACTCCAGTCCTGGTCCTGCCCTGGAGAAACCCAGCTCCTGGATTTGGGGTAGAGCAGTGGGTCAAGGAATCACTCTAAGTCAAAGGGGCAAGGTCTGACCCTCACTGGATTGGTCCAACTGACCAAATTCTTCATTTCCTTTTTCTTCCTTGATTATTGTCAAGTGCATGGTTGTGTTTTCAATGCTCAATTGTTTTCATTGTTCCACAATAGTTTGAATTTTACCCAACATTACAATAATTAGTTAAATATAACATTCAGTAGCCAAGTATGATTTTCTAAATTTCTCATAGGAATGGAGGTAGGCAGGAACTAGAGAACCCATTCAGAACCTTCAGCTTTGTTAGGCTGAATGTTCTTTTGTTGTGACTTCTGTCATCTTGAAGCGTTAGTGGATTTAATCTTTTTTTTTTTTTTTTTTTTTTTTTGAGACAGAGTCTCTCTCTGTTGCCCAGGCTGGAGTGCAGTGGTGCAATCTCGGCTCACTGCAAACTCCACCTCCCGGGTTCATGCTATTCTCCTGCCTCAGCCTCCCGAGTAGCTGGGACTATAGGTGCCCGCCACCACGCCTGGCTAATTTCCTGCTATTTTTTTTTTTTTTTTTTTTTGTATTTTTAGTAGAAACGGTGTTTCACTGTGTTAGCCAGGATGGTCTGGATCTCCTGACCTCGTGATCTGCCCACTTTGGCCTCCCAAAGTGCTGGGATTACAGGTGTGAGCCACTGCGCCCGGCCGGATTTAATCTATTTTTAAAAGACTATGAATATCTTTCAGCTCTCTGATGATGTGGTTATTTTTTCAAAATTGTTGGAATGAGTTTCCAAAATGATTAAACATTCTTGAACTTTTAATTCTGATGTAATTTTAAGTTTACAGAAAATTTACAGCAACTATTAGAAGGAACTCCTTCATGTATATATACCCTTTACACAGTTTCACAAATTGTTTATATTTTGCTCCATTTGCCATCTCTGTGAGTGTGTGTTTTTGTATAAACATTTATACATAAATACCTAATTTTTTTCTGAACTATTTGTTAGTAAATTGGAGACTCATATATTGACACAATCTGTTATTTAACCCAGTTGGTATTTACATTTTACCATTTGTCCTAATATCCAGTACTAGTATTTTTTTTTCTAATCTAAGATCTAATTCAAGATTATTGTCTTAGTCTGTTCAGACCACTAGAAAAAAAATACCATGAACGGAGTAGCTTATAGACAGAAATTTATTTCTAACAGTTCTGGAGGCTGGAGGGTCCAAGATCAAGGTGCTGGAAGATTTGGGATTTGGTGTCTGGTGAGGGCCTGCTTCCTGATTCATAGATAGCACCTTCTAGCTGTGTCCCCGTGTAGTAGAAGGGGCAGGGTCACTTTCTGGGGCCTCTTATATAAGGGGCACTAATCATATTAATTAGAGATCTTCAAGGAGGTTATGGATGGAGAAGCCAGGCATGACCCACAGCTCATAACCGTTAGGATGAGAAGTCTTTGAAGACCTAGGATAAACTCTGTGCTCATTTACTTTGCCTGGAAGGATAACGATTTGGTAGACGATCTTTTACACCTGAACTATAAATCTCCATGAGGCACACATAGGGAAGAGTGGGCTGTTGTAACTAATCCTTGGGTCTTACTCAATTTCCATACAGAAGCATTCCATAAACTCTAGAATAGGGTCAGGGAATTGAAACAGAAGAGGATGACCTTATGTGATTCTCTGCCTTTTTTCACTTTCTAATGGCCCTAGAGCAGGCAGTTCTTACTCTTTGTAAAATGGCTCTGAGAGCTCTTTTTCTAGACTCTAGTGGAAAATGTCTTGACTCGCAGAAAAGCAGGCCGAGGTTTTCTTCTGGCTGAATAGTTTTGTATTTCCGCACTGTCTACACACTAGATTGTAAAAGCCTTGGGAGCAGTGCCCTGAATTATTCTTATTAGCATCCCCCATTAATCACTGATTGATTTGTTTTCTGGAACAACACCAAATGCTTTGGGGTGAGATGGGAGATATAGTGAGACGTGACTTGTGTATAAGTATAAAGTTTTTCTGTGTTAGCTTAATCTTATAACCTTGGGTGGTTCTGGAGTTTCCCTTGTACAAGCAAAATCACTACAGCAGTTCCAGACTTCACTTTTCCTAAACATCCATTTTTTAAAAAATCACATTGTTCATATTTAAAGGGCAGATGGCATTTTAAAAGAATGGAGCTTCTACATATTTAAAAGCCCCTTTTAGATAAAAATAAACCTGTGGGCTAACTGATCTTCCATGGGGAGGTATAGGTAAACTTAGGGCAAGGGAGGCCTTCTTGGCAACCCTAAAGTGATGCCATGTAGATGACTCCTATGCCACCCATGAAGAGGGATTCTGGAAAGGTGGCTTACATTCTTCACACTCCCTTTATGGGTCTCACTCTTGGGCCTGATGAAGGCTGAAGCTTGATATATTGTAATTCTAGCCAAGGAGGTGCTTGGGACTCTTCCCTCTTTATGGTGGGGATAGGCTCTGAAGGAACTTGAGGGGTATGCTCAACAAGGGCATATAAAATCATGCAGTGCTTCCAGCTGAGATGCCTGTGTGCATCAGTTGTGGAAACCAACAGTTGGATTAGGGAAATCCCCTAACCTGAAATGAATATCGGTTTGAGTTATTAATCCCAGAAATATTTCCTGTCTTTGAGATTTGCTGGCAGGCCATTCTTGTGTTAATTTAAAGGGTCAGATTTTCCTGAAAGCGGTTGAGCTCCCTTGGTATTTTGGGTAATCATCTCTCCACACACATATGGTTAATCAAGAGCTGGAGCATAGTGAACTTTATTGACTTTGTCCTGTGCCTAAATTAGGATCTCTTCCTTGGCCAAGTGAATGCTCTTGATGAGTTTGCCTCCTTCTGTGATCATGTTGTAGGGCTTTTGATTAGACATTGCTGTATGTAATCCACTCTCAAGTTGACAAGCATTCCTCTAAGTAAAGATAAGATCTGGCTCGTGGTAGATGATGACTCTTTTCCTGAGATCTCCTGGGGACAGGCTGGTGCTTTTAGAACTGTCTTGTGCCTTGATCTTAATTTATCTGTTGTATTCAATATCATTGGAAGCCAGGAAAAGGCCAAATACCTGACCTCTGTTCCAGGGCTGTGATATGCCACCCACTCCAAGCTTCCTTTGATCCTTTCTTTGCCCAGCCAAGCAGGGAAACTCCTTAGCTTTCCTTGGTCTCCAGAGGTCCATCTGACTGTTGATTTGTGATATTTAGTCTTCCTATTACAGTTTGATTTGATTATATGTTGGGGAAGTAGAAGGCTCTGACAGCCCCTGGAAAGTAACTATTTAGAATGGTGCTCTTCCAAGTGTCCACGTGAAGATTAGTGTTTCTCCCATGACCACCTGGCTGTCATGTGACAAATCTTGAGGGATAGAACCTTGGCTTTATTTGGTCTGGCCTGGTTATAAGAACTTAGAAGGGTAGGCAAAGGACACTATAGATAGCTTAGAATATTCTCGTTAAGTTCACTGCCTCCTCAGATAAAGACAACTCCTTGACTGTCCATTTCAGACTGTTTATTAAAACTAATTCAGATCTGCTGAAATAATGTCTACCTTTGTAGGAGGCAAATGAACATTCATCAGAAAATTTCACATAGTGAAGAGAATTGTTGACTTTCTTGAGAGTGAAAACCAATAAACTTAAAAAAAGAAAAAACTTGGAACAACCCTGTGTATAAAGTGTTGGTACTGGGTTAGGAAGAGATGGGTTTCAGATAATTCCCATATGTGTAACATCAAACATATTATAGGCACATGGCCCTTCTCATTTCACTTCCATTCCCATCTGAAATATTATTGTGTAAGCTGTGGAATAATGAAATTTCACTTTAAAATGTGTTTTACAATTGGAATTTTGAGTGTCATTCTTACCTTTCTTTCTAATTAGAGTGAGGCTCTGAGGATCCCAAAGTCCAGAGTGGGAGGTTGGGAATGAGTGAAACAGTGGAGACCCCATGTTTCTCTTGGGGATGTGGAGCAGTTGGAATTCGCCAAGATTCTATTTAATCTCTTCTTATTTGTATATCCTATTTTGTATTTATTCTATGTCTTGTATTTTATGTTTGGTTGGCTAAGTCAAGTGTTATAAGGGTTAAAATAAAAAGTAGCATTTAGAATGAATTAAATTCCAGTGACTCATTTATAAGGGTTAGGTTCAGAGGACAACCAAAGAAATTGCTAGTCTGAAAAAATACCAGTGGCCTTAATTAATTTAGTCATAAAAGCAAATCTTAAAGAGAATACCGTTAGTTGGCCACAGGTGTATTTTTTTTTTTTTTTTTTTCAGAAACTATTCCTTGGCAACATGGAAAAATGTCAGTATTGGGTTTATACATTTAAAAAACATGAAGTGCCTCTCTTTCCTCCAGCCATCTTTTCCTATTTCTATTCTGCTTTAAGAAGCCTGAGCTGTGGGTGGATCTAAATATGAGATGCACCATTCCTTCAAGTGCTAAAGGCACTTGGCTGACGACAGTTTTTCCTGGTGGTTTCCTGTACTTCATTTTCTGAGATAGCAGAATTTCAAATAAAATAAATACTTGATTTCTGTCTCTTGTGGCTCCTAGTGTAGTTTCTTGGCCAAGGAAAAAGTCCTTATTAGCTTTCTGAGCCAAAGAGTTACTATTATTTATTGGTCAAAACTACTATGGCTAGCCCACTTGGCAAGTTTAGCCATACTTTATGCTGGTGCCTAGTCTGGGCATCTGTAGGTATTTAGGGCTATGTTACGGCAGACTGCCCAGGAGAAAGAGGGATTAGACATTGGGAACTGATGGTTGGCGCAGGATTGTAAAATGTCTTATAAAAAAAAGAGGGTGGCCGGGCGCGGTGGCTCACGCTTGTAATCCCAGCACTTTGGGAGGCCGAGGCGGGCGGATCATGAGGTCAGGAGATCAAGACCACGGTGAAACCCCGTCTCTACCAAAAAATACAAAAAATTAGCTGGGCGTGGTGGCGGGCACCTGTAGTCCCAGCTACTCGGAGAGGCTGAGGCAGGAGAATGACGTGAACCCGGGAGGCGGAGCTTGCAGTGAGCCGAGATTGCGCCACTGCACTCCAGCCTGGGCGACAGAGCGAGACTCCGTCTCAAAAAAAAAAAAAAAAAAAAAAAAAAAAAAAGAGGGAGTAAGACTGTTGACACTCAGTGAGGGCACTGAGTGAGATGAGAACCCACGCTTAAAATAATTGAGAATTTAGAGTCTTGGTTTGAATCTAAAGACATGGTTGGTTTTAAGGACAGAATTTTTTTTTTCTAAATTTTTCTTTCTATATTATTAACCCTTGAAAAATGTGACGGTTGTGGTGCTGACTCCCTGTGTAGCCAAAAATCTGGATATAACTTCCGATTTTCCCAAAACTTAACTGCTATAGCCTATTGTTGACTGGAAGCCTTACCAATAACATAAACAGCTGGTTAATACATATTTTGTACATGTATTATATACTATATTCTTACAATAAGGTAAGCTAGAGAGAAGAAAAAGTTAAGAAAACCTCATGGAAGAGAAAATATATTTACTGTTGATTAAGTGGCAGTGGATTGTCACAAGTCTTCATCCTTATTGTTTTCACATTGTGTAGCTGAAGAGGAGGAGGAAGAGGAGGGGTTGGTTTTGCTGTCTCATGGGTGAAAAAGGCAAAAGAAGATCTACATATAAGTGGACCTGCACAGTTCAAATCTTTGGTGTTCTAGGGTCAAATGTACTTATATCAACTTCCACTGCAGCCCTACATTCCTGCAAGCTGAAGGCAGGGATAGAGAGTCACATTCAGATTTTGAACACTGGCAGGAGCAGGGCCCTCCCACCCTTGCCCAGGGATGGCACAGGGAAGAGACATAACCTTGTTGGGGCCAGCTGTGGAGAAGCAGTGAGGCCCAGATAGGGCTGGGACACTAACATCAAGTTGGTGACCTTTTGAGTGTGTGGTGTGAATTGGCAGATATGGGAGCAGGAAGCAATTTTGGCCCAGGTTAATGGTGACCTTTAGGTTTTGCCACTTGGAATCAGGAACAATGAGATGTTGCAACCGAGGGCATGAGGCAAAGTAGAAAAAGGCACCTGTGGTTGTGGCAGGTGACCTTTAAAAATTGCCAAGAAGAGCTAAGGAACCATTTGGAGACCTTGCCAACAAGAGAGGAAGGACCAGGGTTCTGGGACTCCACAGATCTCCCAACACTCCTGCCCTGGGCTCAGAGCCAATGGCTGTTATTATTGTTACTCAAAACCCCTCCACTGGACTTTCTCCAGCTGGGAGAAGTAGGGGTGGCATAGGTTACCTCTATTTCTTAGGAGAGAGTTGTCGTTGCTTCTTATTCTGGGAATTGCATGTTAGCTGCTACCTGTGTATCCCAAGAATTTAGAATGCTGAGCCAATTAGGGGAAATGTCTTCTACATTGGGGGGTAAACTCCTTTCTCATGATTTTGTTATCCTTATGACAGTTGGAGTTTGAACATTTCTGGTCTCTGGATAAAAGGAATCTTTTTTCTCCTGTCAAGGAAATTTATTTCTAGCCAGGTATTTTATGACATTAAAGATGTAGTCATAGTTTGTAAGTTGTTTTCTATAATATCCTATTCTTTTTATAGATAGCTACATGACATCTGAATTGTGTAATGATTCTATTTCTTAAAACTTTAAATTTTTTGCAGTATGAAAATTGTTCTTGTGCATTGCTCTTTTGGGGGCAGTAGATGCCAATGTCTTTTCAGAGTGCACAGTGGCATGTTGGACTTTTTTCTTTTATCACCACTGCTTCATTTGGTAAGGAACCAAGATCACATGCTGATGTTTGGACTGCCCCACCTGATCCTCCAGTGAGAACTATGAGGCATATTGTGCTTTTATACTGGCAAGCTTGAGAACTGAAGCTGGTTTTTTTCTTCCTTTTTTGTGATGGTCTTTGAAACATAGCTGACATTCTGAGTTAAGCTTTTCTATTAGAGAATAATAAAGGCCCATACTTGTCAAGGTATGAATATCAGATGTTCATTTAAGAAACAGAACAGCAACAACAAAACCACATGACAGGTCAGGCAGCTCAGTCCACTACCACTTCAACAGGCTTTTCTGGGAAGGCCGCAGCCTGGCCCTGTACTTGCAGTTTGCTCTCAGGGAAGGTGCTTATATATTTTCTTCAGCTGCTATTGGGAGATACTTTAATGGTCCAACATGGCTCTTGTCCTCATTTAAACTATATTTAAGGCCAAAGATGAGACCACACCAAGTGGCCTCTGCCCCAAGGATGCATGAAGAAAGAGCTCCTCTTTATGTCAGTAAGTCTTGGCTCAGCATGAGCTGGCTTCATCTTGGGTTCTGCATCCTCAATCCTGTCTTTGTCTCCTCTCAGTGAAGCACAAGTCAGACAAGAGCCTGTCCCAATGAAGCCAGAGGCCTCAAAGCAGCAGAGAAATCTCTCTTCCAGAAGCCACATATGCCTAGACCCCGAGAGTATATGACTATTACCATGAAGAGGGGATTCCTTCTGCCGCTGAAGAGCAATCTTTTACAATTTCTTCCTTTACCCTCCCTATTTGTTTCTCTGAGCTGTGTCATGTAGCCAGAATTTTATCAAGTTAAAAGCAAGGTATTTATTGTGTGCCCATGCTAGGAGCTGGTTTTTCAAGCCAGATAGTAGGAGATTATTTTAAATGCAAATGTATCTCGAGGACCACAGAAGGGAAATAAGTACTGTCTTGGAGAATCTGGATTGGGTGATGGCTGCCACTATGGATCATATAAAAGAAGTTTAAGACTATTCTTTCTTTAAGGTTGTTTTGCGATTTTTGTGAAACTCACTGAGAGATCCGGAGACAACCTGAATAGTGGGTCACGGGTTCAAAGTCTTTGTCTTTTTCTCCCATATTCTCCCAGTTCTCGGGGTCCTGGCAATCTGGGCCATCTTAAGCCATTGAACCAGTGCTAATGGAAAGGCAGGAAAAGTAGCAGCTGCTTCTCTTATTCTCAGACTCAAGGGCCTCAGCTAAGAGGCCTCACGGCCAGGTCCCTGCCAAGGACATTGGGTTTCTTGAGTGACTTGATCACACACTGATGTTTCAAGGCTGGGTGCTCCCCAGCTGGAGCCCTGAAAATGCTTGTGTGACATCCTTGGAGAAGGAAACAAACTTGAAAGAAACTCCCACAAAGTAAATCACCAGGACTGGATGGTTTTCATCCAAGAGTTGGGGAGAAAATGAAGTGTGAAATAGCACAGATACTGATGAAGACATTAGTTCTCCATTAAAACCACAACTGTATCAGAGCAGAGGAAGTTTGCTAACATGATGACCTTATTTCTAGAGGGGAGAGATTAGTGGCCTCTCAGATGCCTCTGGAAAATCTGGGCCACTTGGAAAGGATAATATAAAATATGAACAATGACACAATAGCTTTTATTTCCTGAAAGCAGGTAAGAGGGATATTGTGACAATTCGTGCACAGCAGCATTCCAGTAGAAGCCTTAGAAATAATATGATAATAAATATGTAATGCATATGCTGCTATTCCTTACTCCTGTGTCCATGAAAGACATCACCACTCAATCTGGTACTCTTCCCTTTGAGCTTGGATTGGGCCTCATGCTTCTGAATTTCAAGCTCTCAAATGCCACATTCAAATGGCTAGAGTTGACATGCATGTTGAAACTCATTTGCTCTCCCTTCCTAAGAGGATATATTTTATCCTGGTCCACACTGACTCATAATTAAATTGTAAATAATGACAAGAAGGAGGTCTTTCACAGGTAGTTTAGGAGCATGAAAAGAAACATGTTGCGTTTTTTCTAAGGACCAAGTTAGCAGAACATTTATCTCTAAGTAGTAATATTTATCTTGTGCAAACTGAATTCAAATGTGTAATCACAACTCAAACCATGGTAGGGTCTTTCTGGAGGGAAGAAAAGTCACTTTCTCTGAGGAAACAAGCAGCATGTTTTGCAAGATCATTTTGAGAAATGAGAATCAATAGAAAGATCTTTCACTAGGTGTTTCTTCGTGAAGTTGAAAAACAGTTGTAAACATTGAGTCCTGCCACAACAGTGACTCTGTGGGGTAAAGGCAAAGTGAGGTATGCTTTGAGAGAAGAATTGCACTGAGGCCCAGAGGGGAAAAGAGCCAGGCAGGTTGGACCCTAGAGAAATTGAGCAACTTTATGTAAAACCTGAGGCTTCTTTGGGACTAGCTTTTGTTTTAGGAGGGAGCAGAAGGCCAGCTCTGCTGCTGGTCTCAGAATCCCATAGGACCAGTCCCTGGAACATTTTGCCATTGGATTGAGCAAAGCCTTCTTTTGCTGAAAATAATTAGAGCAATTTGGCTATACTAATTATCCTGCAGCCTAGTGGCCTCTGTATAAGAGGATATGTGATAGAGCCAATCTCTTGGTGTGGACTTTAAACTGACCTTTTAAAGATGTTATCTGCCTGCCCCCATAATAAAAAGTTATTTTGCTTGATCAGTGAAAAGTTGCTACATATGTCTCTTAACAGAGAATCAGAATGTAGGAAAAGGCACTTAGCATGATAGAGACCCTGACTGTACTGTGACTCTTCACTGAGTCACCACTGAGGAGATGGTCAGATGCGATGCTTCAGAAACCAAAAGAACAAATGGGGTCCATTGGTCAGCACACTTGGCTGCTAGTTCCCCACCACCACAAGATAACTCATGACCTTGCTCACATCTTGCAGAATCACAGCTCATGGAACAAGATGCTGGGTAGGTCATTTTGTCTAGATCTTTGTCTCATAGGAGCAAGCAGTTAACGTCTCCATTTTAAAAATGAGGCAATAGTTGCTTAACAAGAGTAAATGAAGTACTGGTGCTGGGGGAGGCATGGACCAGTTTGAGGAGAGAACCCAGGCTCTCAGCAAGCAGGTCTTCTCACTTCACCACTTTGCTTCACCGAGTTTCACTTTCCTCATCTCTAATGGGCACTGCAGGTATGGATTAAGCATGGTATTTAGAGCACATTGAAAAATCTCTGCAGGGTAAATGATTAAATGTAGTGCTGATAAGTTACATTTTTATATGGCACTTTATAATTTACAAAGTGCTTTCCTCTGCATTATTTTATTTTGCTGGTGCCTCATTGAGTTGGGTAAGCAGTAGGATTCCTTCTCCACTTTTCACAGATGTGTCAACTGAGGCACCACAGGGTTAAATGGCTCCTCAAGATCATATCTCTAGGTAGAGTCAGAATCAGGACTCACACTCCTGCTTTCTGATTCCAAACCAGGACTAACACTCCTACCTTCTGATTCTGAATCCAGAGTTCCTTTCACCATAAAATGACAAATAATGCAGTTGACTGTATTTATTATTCACTTTAAAGACAGCAGAGTCTTCAGTGTCACAGTGTGGTAAAAATAGATGTTTAGCTGGGAGGACAAGGAGGTTCTTGGTAGCAAACAAACTGAGCTCACCAAAATGTTCTTCTCATGGGCAGGCTCCATTGCCATGGCCTTTAGGAAAGCCTTGGCAGGCCTACCGGGGGCAGCCTCACTGACTCACTGTGTCCAACTTTCCCTGTGGAGCTGCCTCTCAACCCCAGTGCCAGATGCAGACATTGCCTTAGAGGACATGAGGTGGAGGGATTTCTTCTGAGATACAGGGACCACTGCCTAAGAGCACATCCCCAGTGAGGGGATTGGACTGCAAGTCCCACAACAGCAGACTTGCTGTGCAGACTTTTTGCACACATAAGGAGAAAGAACCTGGTGAGCTTGGGGTTCCTGTGACACTAATGTTTTCCTGGGAGATAGGGGAAAAGAGAACCAGAGTAAAAGCAGCAAGGCCAAATGAAAAGCCACGTTTTCATTCACTCAAAAATAATTTATAATTCATCTACTTTCCTCAAGTAAGTAGGTGAATATGGATTATAATTTATCCAACTTATATATATATGTATGTGTGGTTAAAATAAAGATCAATGGAAAACAGGGAATCATACAGAGAAAGCAAGATGGTCTCAGGTGGCCATTTTAATACTCATTACTGCATAGAGAAACATGACCCCTTCATTTTCATAATAAAGATAAAAATATATTTTTATTAAGATGCACCATTAGTATTCTGTGTCATATTCTTTTGAATCTTTCTTTCATTGTAAATATCTGGCTGAGGGAAAATGCATTTTGTTACAGCAGAATAGAGCTTGGAAAGATGGATGTTTATTACACTTGAAGAAAACCTATCAAACCAGTGTAGTCCTTAAAGCCTTTTAAAGTCGTAGATTCCTTTGAGAATCTCATAAATCCCGTGCTTCCTAGCCCCAGAAAAGCACACAAGCTTTTGCAAATTTAACTTATCATTTTAGGTGACTTGTAAACCTCCAAAGCCTGTCCATTGACTTTAGGTTAATAACCTCTTCATTTAAATAATTAGAAGTCAATATTTTATATAATAAATTTTTTCTTTATAAAAAGATTCATCTCAAACTATGACTGTAGTTAAAACGTACAAGTATAGCAAGTGTCATATCAAATATTCTGATATCTATGAAATTTCCTAGCCTATAGCATTTGTGTTTTAAACTTGTACTCATTGCACATTCACTTATAGTTCTACTCTAGTCTTATTTTTTTAAAGATCCTATATATTGTATACTTTATTGTAATTTGCATTTGATAACACTTGTGTAGTACTTGGTATAAAAAGGAAAATCTGCCTTCACTCATAAATCAATGTTGATTATATGTAGAATATGTATATAAAGTAATACTTTAATATATACAACAGCTCATACACCATCAATAAGATCTCATCCTCCAGACTTGTAAATTCTTGGAAAAAATTACTTCCACATGTTCCTAAAAGTACTTAAAGATTTTTGACTGGTTGGTGGTCCATTGACTCTGAATATCTGACCTGTCAAAATGCCATCTTTAAACTCCAGTGATGCATACAGGCTTGGAATTAGCCAGGGTTGAATTTATTACAGAACAAAGAGAGGTGATGATTAACACACCCATCTGAACAGTAGGGGGGGAAAATAATCCTTGAATGGATTAGATGCCATGATCCTAAAACCACATTCTCTGAGTGTTGGGTTCTTGCCCAGGAATGGGAAAGGCCAAACGTTGATGCCTTTTAAATGACAGGTTGTCTCCATGGAACTCTGGTTAGGGACAGTGGAGTAGAGAGTTTGGGGTCAATTGAGAAAAAGCCTTTCTTTCTCCTGTGACCTATCAGATTGAGGACCTAGACCTGCTCTGTGTGCAGTAACCCTCAAAACTTACAGCCCACCTGATAAGTGTTATACAATTATCAGTCTGCCTGTCTGGGTGGAGATTAATGTGAATATGTAAATAAATGGACTTAATTTTTAACCACTAACCAGAATTAACTTACAATTTTGGGGAGACTCTAGTATGCTGCTTTAAAGACTGGAATAAATGCTGCCAAGAAGATGAAGTGAATTCTTATACACTGTCCCACTTAATTGTGAAATAGACAGGCTCTCTCAATTCACTGGCAATATCTGGTAGGTTCTGAACACTCCCAGGCTATGTTTTCAGGGAAATTTATCTTTGTAAGAATAGTCCATGAATAGAGTACTAAACCCATTTTCTGACTGACTTTCCTATTCTCCTCTCTTTCCCTGCTACGTATTGCAAGCTGTATAAAAAGTATGGATTTTTAAACAGTATTGTGTAACAGCATTGATGGAGATTGACTCTGAGAAGAGGCCTCCAACAGAAAGACACCATCCTAAGAAGGAAACAGGTCATCAGAGGAAAGTCATTTTGACCCCCATTCCCTGGGAGGAGGAGTGCTCGAATCGCAAGCCCAGGTGCTCAGGAAATCTCCTGTCACTCTGAGATGGGCTGGAACATGGTGCCATGTCCAAGCTTCTAAATACAGTTCAGGCTGGGTCATCATGACAGATGCTGAACTGGCACCACTGTGGGAATTGAAGTGGGAACTCTGACAGTGCTTAAATGCCATGGCCCCTGGGCTCAAAGTCTTCCTAGGCAGGGATGGGGAGAGGCAGGGCAGAGTCTTGTGGGGAGGAGGGTAGGAGCAACTTTGGCAAGGAAATCCTGCTGTCTCGGCGACACTGCCACTCTTTCAGAAGGCAACAGACACTCAACAACACACCAGCTATTTTGGAAGCTGTCAGTTTCTGAATTGCTGACACACTTGAAGGACACTGTCTCTTCAAGGGTCATTCTGACCCTTCAAGGTAGGTAGGCCTGGGGAAAAACAGAGGCTTGCTGAAGCCAAGATGTTGACCATAGAATGAGTGGAATTAAGTGACATGGTGAGGATGACTCAAGGAGTTGGGAATGGAGTTAAGAATAACATGTTCACTTTGCGATTCCCAAATCAGCCTTCTACACAGAAGACAGTGTAAGGCAATTCCTTACTCCACTCCACCCTCCTTTTCTTGGCCATCATAAGAACTCCACCCTGGGGTTAGCATCCTTTGATGACTCATTCCCTTTTGGGAAGAGCTTTAGAGGAAAAAGAAAGACAGGAGAGACTTGGGAGGAAGGCTTTTCCTGGAGGGTCTGGGAACTTGGGACGTGAGGGTGGGATTCTAAGTTTTGCAAGCATCTTAATCTGGGTTTGTTGAGTTGTAAATATAAAGACACTCAATGATTTCACTCTCAATGATTGCCTTGTGCCCCAAAAGTGAACTTCTTTCTGCCATCAAAGCATTTGATTTTAGGGTTTCTGAAGATGGTGTGGGATGGTGGATGAGGTGAAGTTTCAAAATGGGAGAGACTTAGGTTCATTTGTTCTCTCTAATACTTCTGGGTGGGTGGCACTGGGCATGTTCCCTTGTGTAAGTCTCAAAATAGGGTTAAAATGCCTACCTTTCAGGCCTCCTGCTCATGCTCCCTGGGAGCCTCACCTAGGTACTAGATTTTTTTTCTGCCTCCTCAGTGTGTTTTCCTTATCCTGAGCCAGGTGAGTGTTTCTGACAAGGCTGTCCATCTGGAGTCAGGGCTTCCTGCAGCTTCCAAGCTCTGCCCTGTCCTTTCCACCTCTCATGGAACAATGCCTTTGGGCAGTTTTTTCAGCCTCAGTTGCTATCTCTGCTTCTCTGCTCAAGGTGAAAGTTTGCTCCCTGGCCCATTTTCCTTACTGAAAACCCAGCATACCTCTTTTCTTAGTGATCTACCCTTTTCTCTCTTCTTTTAGACCTTATCACTTTCCTTCTCAGATATTGTGCCAGCCATTATGGACCAAGAGAGCATCACTCAAGCAGACCCACACAAAAGCAGGCTTCCCTACATGGCATTTTCATTGTTTCTTCTGCTTTCCCCTCTTTCTTCCTTTCCACCATTTCTCCTAACACCATTCAGTTTTGATAGTTTTGCCCTAGGCCCTGAAATATTTTCTTCATCATGTGATCTTTTCCCACTCTGTATTTTACATTTTCTTTGGTGAGGTTTGCATTTATTCATTTGAAAGTCTTCTTTCTGCCTTTCTGACAGGGACAGGGAAGTGACTGGGAAAAGACTTAACACGTATGGTCATTTTCTGTTCCAAATGATGGAAAGAATTTATATTAAGTATATTCCTATTGTGCGCCAGGGGCTTCACTGAGACACATGGTATCCACTATCTCCATTTTAGATGAAGAAATTGGCTCAGAAAAGTTAAGTAGCTTTCCCAGTCATAATCTGGGTCCGTGGAATTCTAAAGGAGGTTTGCAATCTTTTGCCTTACTTCTCAGCAACTCTGGAAACCCCACTTCACTGCAGACAACAGAGACACTGGATGTGTAGGGGACCTGGTGAGCACAGCAGTCATTCTGTTCCTGAAGGAGGAGGATATCTCTGTCTCACTACCTCTCCCTTAGCATTACTAGCTCTAGCATTTGTAGAACTTGATCCTTTCCCCATTTTATCCTCATGATTATAAGTACCTTCTCTTCTTATGTTAATGTGGAGGAGAGTTAGTATCTGAGTATTTTCTAGGTGTTTGACTGAGTGCTTCTCACAGAAGTGAGGGAACTCTTTGAACTCAGTTGAAACCCCTGAAAGATTTCGGGTCAGACCTTGCCAATCAATTTGACACAGCTCATAGTCATGCAAGGAAAAGCTGGTAGTATTCCAGTAGTTCAGGTTATGATGTCAGGAGGTGACCCTGGGACTTAATAGGGATTTCACTGGGAACATGTCATGCAATTAAGACACCTCATTACTAGGGATATATTTGTCTCCTGGAAGAAGATGAGAAGAATAGCATTCAAGATTCTTCATCTGGCTCCAGCCTACCCTCCCAGATCTTCTCTGGCTATATCTCTTCTCTTATTTTGCTAAACCTACAGCATCTCATTCATTAATTCATTCAACAAAAACATTTTATTGAGTGCATAATAGGCGCCAGACACTGTTCCAGGTGCTGAGGATACAAGAGGAATAACACAGATGTGGTCAGGATGACATAGATTGCTGCTCTCTAAATACGTTTGGTAGATTTTATTGCCATGCCTCTGCCAGAAAATTCCCTTTTCCTAGAAGACCCCTCTCTTTCTTCCCCATTTCTGCCTTTGCATCTCACAGACATATCTTCATTAGGCCCAGAAAAAATCCCTGGACTTGGAGAGATTTCTCTTACCTCTAAACTCCCATAGGATTTTGTTGCTATTTCTCTTAGATAATAGTATCTGAAAATTAGCATTCATATGTCTGGATCTTTATTGTTGATAAAGTATTAATGCAAATACACATACACAGGCACTTTGTTAATAGTTCATAGAAGTTTCACAAAGTAGATACAAATGATATCCTCATTTTACAAATGATAAAACAAAGGCTTAAGAAGTTAAGTGACTTGCTTAAGGTTAGATGGTTGGAAAGAGGAGAGATGAGCTCAAGAACTCAGTCTTTTTGATCCTAAGCCCCAGCATGCTGTGTGCTATGGTGGATTTTGACTATTCTACTTTTATTAGACTTATTTATGGACCTATCCTCTCTCCCTAAATGATTGTATAAGCTCCTGAGGACATGGATCATCTCTTATTCAATTTTGTGCCCCTAATAACACCAAGTACATTCCCAGGTCCAGCCTAGAAAATGAGTATTATTTGCTGAACAAATGAATGATTGATTGAATGGACGAGTTTTGATTACTGGAGAGGTTGTTACATTGTTGTCAGCCATGTTATATTTACTAAACAGGATGGTTTTCTATGTTTGCATGGTGAGTTGGGTAGATTTTAAACTTGGAATAGTTGGTGGTCTCCTGGGATCATTTGAAGGGCATTCCTGGCTGTGCTCAAATGTTTATCATACTTACATCTTTGAAACTGCCACATCCAGAGGCACTCTCTCCAGAAGTCATAGTTAAATTACTCTTGATGTTTAGAAACTGGCTTCTTAGTTCTTCCCTTTTAGTGCATCATCATGAATTTGTTTCTTTATTGGTGCTCAGTGGGAACATTCTAACAAGGTATAAAGCAAATGCTTGTAGGGCCTTTGGAGAAAGGCCCACTTTTCACATCACAGAAATTAAAAGACCACAATGGCAGATATATAATGGTGCTATGACAGTGGCTGATGTCGGAGGTGGTGGTGGGAGGTTGGAAGTAGTGGTTGCAAACAGCAAATAAACATTGACTTGGGGATGAGATAATATATCACTTCACCCGGGAAAAATGCCAAGAGCCTTAGGATGGGGCCTGCGTTGATAGCGGCTCACCTGAAATTCATAAATCTTGAAGACCACCCAGTTTATCAGAATGAACTTTTGAAGGACCTTTGGTGCAAGAGGTACTTAGGTTGAACATTTCCATGTGGCTCGTGGCCAATTTTTGATTATTCCACTTTTGCACTGTCTGTGTGTTCATCAGGAATATTTTCTAACCCAAAAGTTGGTCTCATAAATATTAATTTTGTGGGAAGAATACAATAAAATATTTGAAATTTGAAGTTAGGACTGTTTTAGAAAATTCGGGACCCATATTTGTCCTTTATTTATGTATGTATGTATGTATGTATGTATGTATGTATGTATTTTTTGTTTTTCTGATACGCTTGGTCACTGGCGTAGAATCTTATATGTTAATTTGACACTTTACTGTTTATGAAGTGCTTTCATATACATTATTATCAGCTGAATTCTCTTCAAGCATAGATATCCACTTAGGACCATCAAAAACTCTTGGGTCCTGCACTCTGACTTGAGTTAAGCCTAAATAAACCAAATTCTGCACAAGTAGGGCCCACTTCAGTTGCCTTCTGTCTTTCAATGCTTCCATTAAAAATTTCTCAAAGCCCAAACATCTTCCAAGTACCTTGTAATGTTTTGATTAATGGTCTAGGCTAAAGCAAAAGGATGATTTGACATTGACAGTGATCTTCAGTGTCTGTCATATTTGGATCTTCTACCTAGGTTGGATTGGGGATAGGAAGTGAAATACAGCAAAAGAGGCCTTTCATACTTGTACTTACTTACTAAATAATGTTAAGTTGATGAAGAGAGCTAAAATATTTCTGAATATAACTGCCCTTGTACTGACAGGGGAAAATTCCCATCAGACCTTCGTTTGAATTTTCCCTTCTCAAAAAACCAACAGTGTTAATTTCCATAGCACTACCTTCTGATTGAGCAGCCTGAGCATTAACTCTGCATTTCTGAGTTCAGAATAGGATGTGCACAGCTCTGCAGTTCTAGTTATGAAAAATGGGCAACAGAGTATAGTGAAAAGAGCAACTCTAGTGTCAGACTAATTCAATTCCCACTCTAACACCTCCCATTTATATAATGTGAGACAAGTCTTTTATTCATGTCATGCCTCAGGTTTCTTATATATAAAATGGCAGCAATGATGCCTACTTTAAAGGTTTCTGTGAAAATTCTATGAGATAATAACGTATATAAAGTGCCTAATACAGTACTTGCTACTTCTCTTCCTTTTTTTCATTTCCAGCTTCAAAGCATGCTGGATCACTAGAGGTTGAAACTTTTGCATATTGTTCTAGGCTAAAGCAAAGTTTTTAATAATTTCATCTTTTACTTGAAATTTCAACTTCAAACAATTTTAAATCTAGGAGATACCTGTGCAGGTTTGTTGCATGGGAATATTGTGTGATGCTGAGGTTTAGGTTATGAATCCCATCACCCAGGTAGTGAGCACAGTACCCTATAGGTACTTTTTCAACCCTATGCCTCCTTCTTCCACCATCTAGCAGTCTTCAGTGTCTGTTGTTCCTGTATTTATGTCCATGTGTGCTAAATGTTTAGCTCTCACTTATAAAAGAAGATGAGATATTTGGTTTTCTGTTTCTGTTTTTTTTTTTTTTTGAGACTAGATCTCATTCTGTTGCCCAGGCTGGAGTACAGTGATGCCATCGCAGCTCACTGCAGCCTCAACCTTCCCAGGCTCAGGTGATCCTCCCATCTCAGTCTTCCAAGTAGCTAGGACTACAGGCACGTGCCATCATGCCTGGCTAATTTTTGGATTTTTAGTAGGGATAGGGCTTTGCCATGTTGCCCAGGCTGGTCTCAAACTCCTGGGCTCAAGCGATCTGCCTGCGTCAGCTTTCCAAAGTGCTAAGATTACAGGCATGAGCCACTAGGCCTGGCCCGCTCCTGTGTTAATTCACTTAGGATTATGGCCTCTAGCTGCATCCATGTTGCTGCAAAGGACATGATTTCATTCTCTTTTTATGGTCGCATAGTATGCCACGGTATATATGTACCACATTTTCTTTATCCAATCTACTATTGATAGGCACCTGGGTTGATGCCATGTCTTTGCTATTTTGAATAGTACAGCAATGAACATACAAATGCATGTGTCTTTTTGGTTAAATGCCTAATATACAGAATCTATAGGGAACGTAAACAAATCAATAAATAAAAAACAGCCCCATTAAAAATGGACAAAGGACATGAACAGACACTTCTCAATAGAAGACATACAAGCGGACAAGAAACAGGAAAAAACCCTGAGCATCACTAATTAACAGATAAATGCAAATCAAAATCACAATGAGGTACTATCTCACACCAGTCAGAATGGCTATTATTAAAAAGAGGAAAAAACAACAAATGCTAGCAAGGCTGTGGAGAAAAGGGAATACTTATACACTGGTGGTGGGAATGCAAATTAATCCAGCCACTGTGGAGAGCAATCTGAAGCTTTTTCAAATAACTTAAAACAGAGGTTGAACCTTTAATGGCATTGAGCCTTTGTCTGCTCAGCAAGAAACAGATATAAAAATTACTACTACGACTTCTTTGCAAAGACTCTCTCAAAGGCTTTGATCTCGGGATGACTTTGGGTCCTTGCTGTGGTTCTATGTATCGCTGAGAGAGGTTCTGCTTGTTAAGTGGAGAGTGCTGTAGGCAGCTGGTGAGACATGATGTGCCCTTAGTCTCCTTAATTGGCTTATTGGCATGGGAATTGCAGGCTTCAGGTTACTCCCTTTTCCCAAATAGAACTTGGAGGGCATGGAGAGCTCAGAGACACCATTCCATTACTAAAGCCAATTAACAGGCTCATTTGAGTGTTTGCTATCATCATAATTTTAGTTTAATCCAACCCAGGTTATAGTTCATTCCCTTGAAGCTCTGGACTGAGTATCAAATTTGGGCTCCGTTCGTACTCAGGTCAGTGCCAAATGCTCTGCTTCTGCCATATTTAGAGTTACTCTATGAAAAATTTCGTCACCAGCATTCTCTAAGCTACTCGATAAAATCTGATAGCCCACAACCAATTTCCACTGCAGAGGTCCTCTGGAAATAGGAACTTACTTGCTCCTGGTACAGAGAGGGCTGCCTGGGTTTTAAGATTCTGGTATGTGCCCTTCTGTGAATGGGAGCCCTGAGATAGTCATGAGAGTTTTGGTTTTAGAGACTTTGGGATTTATGAACTAGATCAAGAAGTGGCTGTCCTACCAATATCAGATAGGAAACACCACTCAATGTGGTTGTGTACCAGTATTTGGCAGAAAAGAAAGTAAGATGAATTGTCTATCATCTGGGTGGGGTTTTTCTCCTTTGATTGTTTCAAACTATTTTCTTCCTTGTGGAAAATATGACAGCTGAGCTCCAGTCTTATAGAAGTAACACTGTGCATCTAATCTCAGAGCATTCTACATCTCTTATCTGACTGTACAGTCAGCTTACACATTTCACATAGAAACCAGGCTATCTTGCATCATTCATACAGGAGATGGGGCAAAGTATTAAACTGAGCTTATGGAATTCATAGTCTGGATAGAAGACAGAACTATCACTACCTGCATGTAAAAGAAAACTTTAGCATGTAGATGATAAAGTCTAAACTCCATATCCTGACACCCAAGATCTTCGGCCATAAATTTTTGTTTGTTCCCTGATGTCCCAAGAGTTTAGAATAGTGACTGGCACATAGTAAATGTTCAATATGTAGTCATTTAGTTGAGTTGAACCTGAGCTTCCACCCTCATCATTTATCTTACTTCTCCTCTCCCTTTACATAATCTAAACTCTGACATACCAGTTTGTTTGTAATTTTCTAAAACTCCAAATCCTTAATCACTGTTATTCCCACTACCTGAAGTTCTTTCTCTATCATTTTGTTGTTTATTGGTTTCAAACTTCTACTTCAAGACCATATTCAAATGTTACCTCATAAAATCTTCTCAATCCTCTTATCATTGACTTGCTTCCACTTCAAAGCTCCTCAACACTTTTCCCCACCTCTGCAGGTGTGTCTGTCACAGTCAGCCTTCCTTAACAGTTTCTATACCCTTTCTACCAAGTTGTGAGCTCCTTCAGAGCAAGAACCTGTTTTATTTGTCTTGGTCCATTAATATGTAACCTAATCAAGGCAAAGCAGAAATATTTGGTGATATAAAAATTGAATTAAATGTAGTCTTCTGTGCTGGAAATCCTTAGGCAGTAGAATGGATGTAACCTGGACTCTGGCATCAATAATGTATAAAATGGAGATAATAATAATAACAACTCTTAGGCTTGCCTGTACTAAGTGATGTTATGCATGTACAGTCTTGGCAGAGTGCCTGACAAATAGTAAGAGCTCAATAATGTTGACCATTAACTCCAAGACTTGGTGGTCTCTAAGCTGTACTACTAATCCACCCATTAGACATTCAGGTTAAAAGGGACTTTATACACTTCTAACTAAATGTGCATGTGCTGTGCCATAAAGATTAAGGAAATTGGGGACCAGAATAGTCATGTGACTTGGCCAAGATCAAACATATTTAAGCCACCTTAGTTGTGAGGATGGTTAAAATAGTTAAGGGGTGTTACAGAGTTGCCAGCTGTTTTGGCTGGGTTCAACTTAGTATGCTTTTGGGGAGATCTGACCGTTGGATCAGGATGGAGAAGACCTACATTTTAGTACATGTTAGTTTTCAATTTCTCTTGTTTCAATGTCTTTGTCCACAAAATAGACATACAAATACAAGCTATGTCTATCTTATCAATGGGAAGACAATATTAGGTAATGTGTAAAGTATAAATTAAAAGTTCTTTTATTATTGTTGTAGAGTGAGAATTGAACTTACTCTAAGCTAAACTCAACTTTCTGTGGGAACTTAGTGTTACAGTATTCATTTTATCAAAGTGAAATAGGTCAGAGATAGAAAGTAAAATGATGGTTAAAATCTCTTTTTAAAGAATTTTTTTGGGGGGATGAGAATAAATATGTTGCTTTGGCCCTGTGAGTCACAAAATGTTCTCTAGTGACTTGTAACTGGCTCAGCGCAAGTTACTTAAGTTTTCTCCTTTAGCTGCCTTGGTTACGTGTAACATTTTATGTTCCTGATTTACTTAAACTTATTCTGTTGAAATACTATTCTGACAGTATCTGATAGCCAAGAAATCCTGCATCATTCATATGAGTTCCTAATGGCTATTTTTTTGAGGACAGGAAGTCACAAATTGCCAAGAATAAATGAACTTGAAAACACAGAGGTGTTTTTTGATCTTTAAGGGGCTGACTAATTATTTTTCTAAATGGATGATCTGATTTGATTAAAATAACCAGCTGTGTGTTTCTTTCATGAATTAGATAACTTTATTATACATCCTAATTAATAGCTAAAAATTTAGATCTGGTTAGCCAAAATATTTTTTATAACTATGATTTAGAAATGTATTTTACAAAAGATTAAATTTTATTTTTACCTAGGCTGTTATTCTTGACTCTGAGATTACTATTTTAAGAGTTTTGTAGGGTTGCTTACCCCACAGGTGGCCCTAACCCTTCTAGAAGCTTTTTAAAAAGAGCCTCTATAAAAGTAACAGTAACTTTATTTCAAGATTATAATATTTAAGAAACAATTGAGAATAGAAGATTGGATAGGCATTCATGTTATTGAACATGTGGGCTGTTGCTTACATTCTTTATATAAAGGTCACTGGATCCTGTTTTGTGAGAGAGTGAAAATCTAGAATTTCAGGGTATTTCCAGTTAAATAAATGTCTTTGAAAATCCTCTTCATGGACAAATACTGCCTATGCCCCCACAGACTTGCCCATTTCCTTTCTAGTAACCATGGGTTCCCCAGGAGTGTTCTAGCCCTCTTGGATCTCTTTCTCTTCTGGACTTCTAAGAGATATCTGAGACAGTATGTAATGGTGTGGAAAACTGTGTGGCAGTTATTTGTGTTGCTCTCTGATTATTTTTGAGTGCTCCTAGTCTCTACTGTACTGTACTTGAAGAGAGGTCCCATTGTGTACTTTGTTATTTCCCAGAATCTAGCACAGTGCTGGGCACATAGTAAGCACTCAATAAACACATAATTAATCAACACTAACCGGGAAATTTCAGAAGGTCTTGGATTCTGTTTCTAATTATCTCCATGGTACTTCATCTAAGGCCATATGCTGATAGGTGCTTATTGATTGATTTGATTGAAACTATAAACCCTTATAGAATACCCACTCAATTATTTAACTCCTATGGTAATGTGAATCTGAGCCCCCAGTCTTTTTCCTTATTTAACTTGTCTTGTTCAAAGAGTTTTAAATTTGATGTTTCTAATTGAGGTTACCTGGGTTAGCACTTGCACTGGGGAGGATTCTTACATTCAGGTCATTAGAGGTGGAATCCTTAAGCTCTTTCTTTCCCATTGCACATTGAGGACCTAGGCCCCGCTGTGGTTAAATGGCTTGTCTAAGGTTATTCATTAATTCGTTTGATGTTATATTTTGAGTCCCTGTTTTGTTCCAGATGACATACTGAGTTAAGGGTAGAGTCTCTTATTTCATAATTCTCTAGCCGTAGTCCCAATTCCAATCTCAACCTCAATTTAGCTACCATTAATACTTATCTCTTAGTGTAGTGATACCTTTCCTTCCCTTTCCCACTTCCTAAACATACATTGGAGAAATCATATGTCCAAAATTTCTGCTGGGTCCTACTTAAGGTGTCTGTTTCCAATTTTTTGTAATTGTGGCACTTTATGGTGGATTTCATAACTTTTCGCTTCCAAAGGCAGGACAATAATATATTTTAAAAATCTTTTTTTGAGGAGTTTTTTGAAAAATTTACAGTATTCATGATAAGTGAGGAGCTCTTAAAATATCCCAGAAACAAAATAGGATTTGGGAATCCATGTCTCAGGGGACATGAATTAGTGTGTTTGCCTGAGTTTGTGATGATATAATGGCTCTGCTACTGAAAGGCATATAGAATCAAGCTAGGATATAGATTTGTCACTCAGCAACAGCTGTCATCTTAGATAAGTAGTTCTACTTTTCAGTGCTTGGAGAAGACCAAAAATAGCTGCTGCTTAGTCCTAGGTATAAAATTATGTGCTTAGACATGTAAAACCTAGTTATAAAACTTTATAGATTTTTTGTGAGTGGGGGGAAGAGGGGGAGGGAGAATGAAGATAGTGACTACAGTAGTGATTATGGGTAAACTGAAGTTTTTGGTCAGAAACTTCCCCTTTATTTAGAAGTTTTGTTTGGTTCTTTAACAACCTGAATATCTTCACAAGTGACAGGTGAGGAATTGGGGAGATGGAGAGAAATGACACTTTTTCCCCTGTGGGCACTTTATTCCCTGTGGCTTTGACACAGCTGTTAGATATTCTTGCCAGAGATGCTGCCTGGTGTTGCAAGAGAAAAAAGTCAGTGACAAAAGGAAAGAAAAGTAAAGGAACAATGGGATGTATCTTTCACAGGGCTGCAAACCTGCTGCAGGTAAGTGAGGTTGGCAGCAATGTGATTGGGCATTCTGTCCCATTCTTTTACCATCTTACTAGTGCCAAGGATTGATGCTCAAGAAGCTCTGACCCTTGACACCATTGAAAAGTCACTTCTCAGAGTACAACACTTGTTTCCAGCCTTTACTCATGTATATATTTAACCCCAAGGAAAGCAATCAGAATTCTAGATGTTAAGGGTGGGTTAGAGAAATGGATTCTTAGGCTTGACTTGCAGCATCATTTGACTTAAGAAAATTATACTAGATAATCTGAATTTGAAAAATTTTAGGACATACAATTCTTGGCATTAAGTTCCTAAAGGTAAATGTTTAAAATTCCAGAAAATCTTCCCTGGTAAATCTGGCTCTAGCCTTCTCCATCAGTCAGCTTCCCCTGCCCCCCAGCCCCACTTGTCTTCACGAGTGCAGAAGACACAGGAAAGGACCATCTGGCCCAGCATGCCAACTTTTTATTTGGTTGCTCTCAATCCCACCTTCCTGTTTGGATCACCCCTCCCATCTGCCTATACTTCAGAAACCAATCAAGGTGTCTCCTGACCTCATTTATTCCCTTTGTTTCAACTGCCTTTTTGGGTAACTTTTTCCATATGCTTACATCCTTGACTCACAACAGAGGTTTTTTTCCCATTCAACATGGCCTGATTAGACTCTTAGGAAAAACCATTTACTCAAATATATGACAAAGTACTTCTAAAGATCCCAAGCAGCTTTTCATTACTTTTGATGGCCATGGCTTATGTAAGTAGAGGAAAAATTTCTGTGTTTAAAAATAACTGACAGGCAGTGATGCTGAGTGGTATGGAATTGAAGAACATATTGTTAGCACTGAATCTTTACTCGCACAAATGAAATAGTCTAATCTAGGTTTGGATCTATAATTTATAATTATTTTAGTTTAATTTGGCATTTATTTTGTTGCCCCAGTTTGGCCTCATTCCCTTCAACATGGTGACATTAGTACTATTTATATTGCCTGTTGTGGACCAATTTTCTTCAGCTGTTGCTAAAACTTACTAAAATGCCAGATGTCACGTTGGAAACACGAAACCTGAAAGAAGGTCATAAATCACAAAAACAAACCATAAAAAATAATAAAATATCCTGAGTGCTGTGCTCTGGAGCTTCCCAGCTTTAAGTCTCCTTTTGTTTACCCCTCTCCCCACTTCATTGCATTTCCCACCCCCATCTTTTAGGGCCAGGGGTGAGCGGAGCTCAGCAGTTTCTCACCTAAGGCTTGATTGTTTATTTTGCAGATTCTGAGCAGAGCACTGGTTCAGATTCTGAGGTCCTCACTGAGCGGACTTCCTGCTCCTTCAGCACTCACACTGACCTGGCCTCTGGTGCTGCAGGCCCTGTGCCTGCTGCCATGTCTTCCATGGAGGAGATTCAGGTGGAGCTGCAATGTGCTGACCTCTGGAAGCGGTTCCATGATATTGGAACTGAAATGATCATCACCAAAGCAGGCAGGTAAGGACAAATTCCTTTGAGTGGCCAGATTCAAAGAATTTGCAGAAGTAGGAGCCATTACATTCTTCCATTCTTATTTATTTGTGATGGCATCAATAAAACCAAAGCAGCTTGCACTCACTTTCTGTATTTGGACATCTTGGTAAAGTGGTTCTGTTGTGTTTGTTGTGATTGTATTATTTTCCTCCAAGGGCCAATCAAATGTAAATCATGTAAATCACAAACATTTTCCACCTACAAATGTATTTCAGCTAATATTGGAAGTCCATGGGATCTTAACAGCCAAAATATATATTTCCAAAGCAAGTGTTTACTTCACCATTAAATACTTTCAAGAAGTTTGCTTCCCAAATAAAAACTTGCATCTTCTAAAGTATTTAAAGCAACAATGCTTTTGTAATAATTTTTTAAAAAGAATTGGCTTGATGCATATTCTGAGCCTGTTGATGTCCATTGGGTTTTATCATTGACTTGAAATTATTACACAACTTTATTGGTGACCTATGGAATTTCTTGCAAAACTGTTTTTCTAGGATTACAAAGTTTTAAAAACACAGCTTCTCTTGATATAGTCACTTTTAGTTAAGCTACTCCTTTATTAGTATGTTTCAGCTTTCTATAGTTAAGTATCTATTTTGTGCTGGACACTCAAAATACATCTTCGAAACTTACAGGAATCCTATGAGGTTGGACATAATCATCCCATATATGGATTAGGATGCAGAGGGTGAAAGACATTAATTAGCTTGGCTGAGGCACATGGGTACTAAGAGGCAGCTCCAGAATTCTGCATAAATCTGTGTGGCTCTAAAACAGTGGTCTCAACTCTGAACTGTTAAGAAATTGCTGTAGTTCTTGCCCCTTGGATTCAAAATGAAACAATTTAGATAAAATTAAATTTGGGCTGGGCACAGTGTCTCACACCTGTGATCCCAGCACTTTGGGAGGCCGAGATGGGTGTTTAACCTAAGGTCAGGCAGGAGAATCGCTTGAAGCTGGGAGGCAGAGGTTGCAGTGAGCCTAGATCATGCCATTGCACTCCACCCTGGGTGAGAGAGCAAGACTCTGTCTCAAAAATAAATAAATAAATTTGGACTAAACTTTTCAGCATTTAGGAATAGTTCACTGAAATTAAGCAAAACAATTATGCTACTTTTGTGTTTTCAAAGCCAGTGTACATAATCTCACATGTCATGGGGAACAAAAATCACATCTTACTGATTGTGAGCTGTTTTCATGAACATAGCCATTTAAAGTAAAATAATATTTTGATTGGGTCCAGTTTATCTACGTGTATATAAGGAAACCTTCCAAAACAATAAGATGTGACAAAAACGTGAGATTAGAATAGAGCTGAAATGTTGTTTATTTTCTTTCTTTTCTGGAGCTCTCTTCCTTCTCTCAGTAGTGAATAAAACCATTAAAGGCTTCCTAGGGGGAGAAGCTGGGCTAGATAACTGTGTTCAATATCATCTCTTTTTCGTTGATTGGGTCGCAGGGTACTTCTGTTCCACATTTTGGGGTGTAAAGGCTTGGAAGAAAACAAAGTAACTCAAGGAAATTTTTTTAAAGTTTGTGGTAGAAGAGTTGTTTTAGAGAGAGAAGAAATATTACTTTTTTTTGTCTATAAGATTTTCCGGTATTCTTTTTGGGTTTTTACTTTATTACTCTTGGGTCTGTTTATTCCAGTCATGTTTGTTCCTGATATCACTCCCTTATTGCCTGTGCTTTAGTGAATTGAGTTCATTTGAGCATCTCCTTGACAACCCTCTTGTGACTTATTTTGTAATTCTTCTGCAGTATTTTCATTTCCATATCTCTGATTTCACAAATTCACCTTAATATCTGGATACTCTACATATTCCCCAAGACAGACACATAGTTTGTTCTTTAGTAATAATTGAAATCCTTTGTTTAGGTTTAGAAACTACATTAATTGGTTCTGTATTCAGTTGTCTCAACTGTTGTTACTACATCTAATTCTTCTCAGGTAATTCTGAAACAACTCAGAATCATACAAATAAGGCTTTCTCTTCTGTGAATTTTCTTTGTTCCTTCTCATTCTCCTGGTTAATTTCTTGCTTCTCACTCATTTTTCTTGCTATGCAGTATTGTCAGTATTCTTTTCCGTTTTAATTCCGATCTCCATCTTCTTAGTTATGTTAGTTATATATGGCTTTCTCTCCTTTTTCTCATTTAGATGATCTTAGTCACCATCTACCTCCTCCCACACTCCAAACTGTGATCCTATTGATTCAGAGCTGCTGAAGTCTATAGAGCCCTCAGTCTTTGAGTGTACCAACCCAACCTGCATGATCAGCACCATGGACAGAGGTGCTGGCGAGGATTAATGGGTTTAGAAGACAAAAGAACTGGCCTACATTTAGCCATAAAATTAAAACCAAACACATCTCTTTTTGTAAAACATGAAAGGTTAACTTTTTCCTTAGAATGTTGTGACTTCACTTGATATTCTATGCTAAAATGTGACAAAAAGAAAAAAAAGGCTTGCAAAGTTTTTAAGAAGAGAATTCAAAGGTAGTCACAGAATTTTAAAGCAAGGGGGCACTGTAGAGATTATCTAGTTGATTTCCTTTGTTTTATAGGTGATGGGGTTAAATGATTTATCCAAAGTCACATAGTTCATTCATTTTAGAAGTTGGGTACTGGAAAGGGATGGGTAGCTTCTCCATTAAAGGTCATATAACTGTTCCAGACAAAACAGATATTGAATTAAAAACATCTAACACCTTTTTTTGTAAAGGTATGAAGAAAAGAAATCTCTCTCTTTCATGTAATACAGCCTCTCTAGGTGACTGGGGGAAACCATATTTTCTTAACTCAGGTAGTAAGTGAGAGGACTTTTGCCCCATCTCTGGCAAGATGCCCTCCAAACATTTACATATACAGGGAAGCTATAAATCAGTGTTATTAAGAAGGGAATTACTTATCTGTATTTAAGTATATAGATCAATGTTCCCAAAATTTTTGGAATTAATTAATGCAAATTAAAGTTCCTTACCTATAGTGAATGTTAGATTTAGTCAATGTGAGTATCCCATCATCAAATTTCATTAGCCGACCATAAGACAAAAGTATGAGGCTTTTAAATAAAAATTGTGAAGTAGGGGGAGAAATTTTTAAATGATATACCGCTAGAAGCTTCTGAAGAGTAATAAGGTGAGAAAGATGAAATATTTATGCATTAATTTTGTAAATAAGAATTAGCCACCATCTCTATTAAAGGACTGTGATTCTTCTTGTGCTTTCTCTCAGATATGATTATCATGTCACTGACCTACTGCCAGGGGATATTAGCCTTTTGGGTTGCTTTTCCTGGATGAGTAGTGAGTGTGTAACTAGAACAGAGAGCCTCTCCTGTGAGGAACCAGTATATATTTGCAAGATGGCTGTCTGAGGTCAGGGTATGGTCTATGGCCATGAAATGGAGCAAAGCCAATTAGGCCATATGTGGATCAAGCCTGTGACCTTGACCTCATTAGCACCGTGCTCTGCCCAGCTCAACTAACTAGCCCCAGATGGTTAAGCTTAATGCAGCATTTTGCATACAAGTAGCCTAGAGCACATTCAGTGCAATCCAAATTTTTGAACTGAGGACTTTTTATGTCCGGCTTGATAGAAAAGAGCTTGAGCTTGATGTTTTTCTTCTTTCTTATGGTTAAAGAAGAATGGTGAACTTTATTCTAGACTTATTGAAACTCAATATCTCTTTTGGGCTGCTCTGTCTCCTCCTCTCTTCAATTATGAGAGAAGTCGTAAAGTGCTATATCCTGACCTCACTTGCTTTGGCAAGTTTAACAAGCCATTGTGGTAGAAACAAGGTATTGCCCAGAGGCCACGAGAATTCATTTGGTATTTGCTTCCAATTCCACAGGGTCCTTCCTCTGACACACACGTTGACAGCCTGAGAACTTGCAGAAAATTTTCTACAGTTTTATGCACTAAAAAATCTGGTGGCTCTTTGTTTGGAGACTGGTAGCACCTTCCTTTTTTCTTTTATACTTGAGAGACTATTTTTAGAGTGGTTATTTTCAAATAAACTCAGTTGAAAATATTTTATGATAACTTGCAATAAACTGAAAAGCTCTTTGGATTATAAGAAGAGTGTAAGTTGCTATACTAACCTTTAAACAGATTATAGCTAATAGGAAATGTATGCATGGCTACACACATGCACACACATGCCTATGTATACATATATATCACAACAAAGATTAACTAAAAATACAAAGCAGGGTTGAACACTTGGAGAGTATGAATCATCAGATAGGTCAATTTAAGTTAAGAAGAGATACTAGTTCAGTAGTGTAAGTCTCCAGTATATTTCATAGTGATAATTTCCAAAGTGAAAAAAATTAGTCAACTTTGAGAGTTAGAGGACATTAGAATTTGATGTGCTTAGAGTACCTAATAAGAATACATTGTTTAGGCCGGGCGCATTGGCTCACACCTGTAATCTCAGTACTTTGGGAGGCCGAGGCAGGCAGATCACGAGGTCAGGAGTTCGAGACCAGCATGGCCAATATGGTGAAACCCCATCTCTACTGAACACACACACAGACACACACACACAGAAATTAGCTGGGCGTGGTGGCTTATACCTGTAGTCCCAGCTACTTGGGAGGCTAAGGCAGAAGAATCCCTTGAACTCGGGAGGCGGAGGTTGCAGTGAGCCAAGATTGTGCTACTGCACTCCAGCCTGGGTGACAGAGCGAGACTTCGTCTCAAAACAAACAAAAACACATTGTTTAAGCTTTTACCCCTGCTACTTCTCACACTCTGATTTCTGAGCTTTCTATTTTATTCATCTTTATAGGAGGATGTTTCCTGCCATGAGAGTGAAAATCACTGGCCTAGATCCACATCAGCAGTACTACATAGCAATGGACATTGTGCCTGTGGACAATAAAAGATACAGGTAACAATAACTCTGGGATGCGGAAATGTGGATATCACCAGCATTCCAAGACAATTCTTCAAACTCCTTAGAGGATATATTTTAGCAATGTATGCTGTACAGGGAACAAGGAATGCAGACTATGCCAATGGCCTGTGGCAGAGCACCAGGTGGAAAAAGCGTTAACTTTGACCTGGGATTCCCCACTATGTCTCTGGATAAAATGGGATTGTATAGTGTCTCCCAAGGTAGCAAAAATCAAGTGGATCTTAAGTCTAAAATTAATTTAATTAACATTGGAAGTGATTAATATATTGAATAATTTGGTCTGTGAAATGCTAAATAAATTGGGGCGATTTATTTTGGAAAGAGGAAGGAGAGGTGGAACAATAAATCATATTAAAATGTATATTTGATGGATCACCCCATAGATGATGGAGAGGAAGAACAGGAGAACTGGGTAAAATTTCAAGAAGAATATCTACTTAGGGAGAATTATTATTCATTGATATGGGTTGTGAGTGAGATTGTTAAGTAATTTTCCCTCAAACTGATTAAAAGCCAACATAGTCTCCATGTCTCTTGGATGGCTTATACATTGCTCTTGCCAGAAAAAAAAAGTTGTGGCTTATTTGTTTTCTTGAGGTCTCACTCAAATCAGTAAATCATTACTCATTTTTGAAATATCTAAAGTGTAACAACTTGGCCCTAAACCCGTGAATAGGGAGGCAAGAGTTGATGAAAAAGGCCAGGACTAGTATAGCAAGTGGGGAGAGAGCTGGCTGAGAGAGACACGGTCTGGATTTCAGGACTTAGGAGAAAAGATACTTCCAGCTTGTTTCAGGGGATCTTGGGATTGTGATTTGGACTGGGTGCCTCTACTTGTCAGGGTCCAGGTCACATGTGGTCCTTTAGAACTGAGAAGCAGGGAAGTACCAGATCCATGGAGATGTTTCTTCTGAACCATGAGAAAATTGTCAAAGTCGGGAAAACTGACTTCCTTTGCTACCAAACAATGTCTTTTTTCCAGTGACTTTGTGGGAAAATAGTGTAGAAGATGATGTTCAAAACAGGTTCATCAGACAATGTGAACTGGGAGTATTTGGTGGTGCTTCTGAAATGGTTGCAGAGAGGCAAAGGCCCATCATAGAAATGCCTCAAAGTCCAGATTCTTAGCAAGGAAATGGTTAACCAGTGAGAGGCTTGGGAAGGCTCTGCACATGGCTGCATTTTATAGGACAATATGGAAGATGTTTTTAATAAGGAACAAAATCCTGAACAAATGGCCAAGGGATTATATGGTTTGCATTTGAAAGGTGAAAGGTTGCAGTAAAATGCCTTTTCTATAGCTAGACATGTGAGTTCAGGATGCCTGTGTGCACACAGGGGTGCACGGCATGGAGAGAGGGAAGAAAGGAAGACGGCCGTGAGAATGTTTTCCTTGCGAGGGCTGTAGATTTGATCATTAACCACAACACCTCTCTGCCCTCCCCACTCCATCTTTTTGTCCATTTCTATCTCTATTTCATTTCCCTGGTTATCTGCCCTTCTCTTTGCCTCCTTTGATTCTCTGTTTCTTTCCCATTACTTCTCCATTCATGTAATCTCTTTGTTTTTCTCTCCTTTCCCCTGTCTCAACTTGTTTCCTGGGCCTCTGTCCCTTCTCTGCCTCTGTCTCTGAATTTTCCTCTCTTCCTCTTTATCTCAGATATGTGTATCACAGCTCCAAGTGGATGGTGGCTGGCAATGCTGATTCGCCTGTGCCCCCAAGAGTTTATATACACCCTGATTCTCTAGCTTCTGGAGACACCTGGATGAGACAGGTGGTTAGTTTTGACAAACTCAAGCTTACCAACAATGAATTGGATGATCAAGGACATGTGAGTCAAAGAATCCTATCTCCCCTTTCTTTCTCTCTTCCTCTGTTTGCTTTAGAGCTGGCTAGCCCCAGTCTTTCTCAAATAGGTAAAATAAGGAATCTCTATGCCACTTTAAGTAATTTTAAGTAAATAAGCATAAAAGTGTTTTTTTCCAGTTAAATTCCATTTATTACAAATCTAACATTTAGCAAACATCTGTTGTATATCAAGCTGTGTTTACCAGACAAAGTCCTTTTGCTCCAGAGGCTTACAGTCTAGTTGAGGAGGCAAGACAGCAAAACAAGACAAATCAACTAGTGGTTAAAAAAAATCACAACAATCAGTAGAATAACCCATGAGGCCATAAAACAAGAGAAACAAGTGAATGACAGTTTCAGCTAATTTGTCAAGAAATTTTTTATACAGAAGACTAAATCTTAAGGCTTTCCAGGTATATTTGGAGCATGTGGTGTTATTAATTTATCTTTGGCAGTGAAACACATACTGAATTTTCACTGAATGGCAGGACCCATACTGGGTGCTATGGGAAGATTGAATAAGCTAAAACCATTGCTTCCACCTTCAAGGCAATAACAATTTTCTGAAAGAGTGAAAACCCATATCTACCATTTACTCTCACATAACAAAATAATGTTCACATATTCAATAATGAATGCAAATAATAGGATGTAGAATTTAAAGACAGCATGAATACATGCTGAAAATTTGAAGCTGGAGGGAACAACTTGTCACATGGCAGAGATTCTGAGACCTTTTAGTGACATGTTGTCCATTGGTACTAAAGAAGTCATTCAGCATTATCCAATTGAAGCAAATGTATTACTTTTACCCTCCATGATAAGGATGTCCTGCTATTTGGTTTCATGTAATGCTATTTAATCACTTAGTTCTTCCTGGGCAAGTATACTGATTTCTAGTTTTCTGTACATCTCACCTCCAATCTGTGCTTTTCTTATAGTGCTTCTACTTACTGATTTATTTTTGCATGAGAGCAAAATGTAGGTTCCTTAAAGCCAAGCCTGGTACAATTCCCCTTTTTATTTCAGATCATTCTGCACTCTATGCACAAATACCAGCCTCGAGTTCACGTGATTCGCAAAGACTTCAGCAGCGACCTTTCACCCACTAAGCCTGTTCCTGTTGGGGATGGGGTGAAAACGTTCAACTTTCCTGAGACTGTGTTCACCACAGTTACGGCCTATCAGAACCAGCAGGTAAGAAGTGGCCCTTGAGAGTCTTCTGCTACATCTCTTTTTAAAACAGTCTCTTCTTGCTTTGGGCAAGAAATGCTTAGTCCTGCATGGCACTGAAGGATTAGTATGAGAGACAAGAGTTTTTCAGTACACACAGGGCATTGGTGATAACAATATGGTAGTGCCTAGTAACAGCTTATACAGTCTAGGTTTAGATCAGAGACAAGATCTTGACCGAGAGGACCAAACCTATTAAATTATTTTTATGTCTCTCTGTACTTGCACCTGTGTTCATGATCTCTACTACATCCTGGCAAATGATCCTCATCGTTTGGAATTCCTTTGCAAGTATTGAGGTTTGAGTCATGCCTTCTCTCTTATATACAGTTTTCTGTGTATCCTTCCACCAGGCTACATCAAAGTCATCAAGCTATTGTGGGTCTATTTAAGACCCACTACTTTCACTTACACTTTCAGATTTAATTTACTTCTGTGTGACCACTGGCCACATCCTAAGATCTGTAAGTTTATATCTGTAATACATTCATTCATTCCATAAATATTTATTGAGAACATACTATGTTCCAGATTTAGCAGCGAAATAGAGCTGATTAAGATGAATTTTTTGTTCAAGAAAATAAGAATTTTTGTTGAATGAAAGACATATAAAAACATAATCATAGTAAAATGAAATAATTCAATGACAGAGATGTAGGCAGAATGTTTCTTGGTTTGTGGAATAAGGTAAGTTTTCCTGGAAGAGTTGACACTTTTCTGATGTTGACACACACACACACGAACTAGCCAGAAGAATGCAGGAGAAATACATATAGGAGAGGGGGAAGGAGAAGTCAAGCCTGGAATTACTGTGGGTATTCTAAACGTGTTTTTTTTTTTTTGTTTTTGTTTCTGTATTTTTTTTTGGAGGAAGGTGGCTAGGTGGACTTACAAGTGGTCTCACTTTACCCAACTCCCTAAAAGTTGCATAAAAATGCTATTTTTGTTAATTGGATGGTGTTTGTTTGTCAAAATATGTAATTACAAAGATTCTGCAGTGAACCTTTCCAAAACAAAGAAATGTTTTGTTTGTTTATCTTGCTTGAAACTGTGCTCACTTTTATTTGGGGCCTATGGAAGCAAAGTGAATGTACACCATTATACTCAATACCTTTTGTACTGGATGCTCTGCTTCGTGCTCTAACAATGAAAGCAATATCTAGAAAAGCATTCATTTACTAATTCTATATCAAGTGCTTATTATGCGCAAGGCAGCTGAAGGTGAATTATGTAAGTATTGACTCATATAAAAAGGGTATTTCTATCTTTCATGGTCCTTCTGCATAAGATTCCTTAGGTATTATTTACTTTCAGGGGAATTTGACATACAACAAACCTTAGTCCACTAAATGTTAAGTACTATACAGCGTTAGACTTCTCAGCAGCTGTGAAGTGTTTTCAACTTCAGATTTTCCTTGTGAATGCCACATTTGATCTAAAATAGAAGAAAAGCTTTAGTTTGGTTTGGGTGCTATTTAAGAAGCTATTAAACCATCTCAAATTCCTTAGATAGTAAAATTGCAGAAGCCATGGAGGATCCATACAGAAAACTGTAATAATTAAGATTTTTCAAGCTCTGATACAAGATATAGCATCAATATAGACATGGACTTTGGAGCAACCAGAACTTTGGGATTAGTTCTGGCTCAGAAGAAGGGGAATAAGAGTCTGAGTTCTTTGGATAACTGATTAGACTTTTCTAAGAATATTCCAGCCACAATTTAAAATAGTTTCTGATGAAGGCAGTGATGTGACAATAAATATTTCAACATCAGAATTTACTTTGTAGAACACTGAAGAACAAACATTCTACTGCCTCATTGAGATCAGTTATAGAGACTAGGAGAGCCATTATTGTAACCCAAGTTGAAACTAGAAAGCTACAACTCACTTTGACAAAGAAAGAGGACCAAGCGTGGGTTTCCGACAGCCTCTTCACATCCTTTACCTTCTTTCATAGACAGTGTTCTAGCACATGAGTACATTCTACTCATAGAAATATTTTGTTTACATCTGGGCTGAAGTGGGAGCAGGATACCATGGTTAAGATCATGAAATTTGGCAGCAGATAAACTTGGTTTGATTTCTGATCTTTTCACTGACATTGCATGGCATTAATTTCTTTCAACTTGTGTTTCCGGTCTTGAAAATGCACCTACCTCGTAGTGCTATGAGGACTAAATAAGGGAACATGTATAAATTCACTGACACAAACCTGACATCTAATTAATAGTAGTCAGCCTAGGTTGCTCCGTGGCTGGGTCTGAACAGGCATGAAAAGCGGGGCATAGAAGCAATTTTAAAGAATAAATTGCTTATTAAGGAAAAAGTGCATTGTTGGAAATTGGAGGAGCTGCAATGGCTCTCAAAGGAATTATAATCCATAGGTAACTACTTTGATCTCTCTGTCGTCATGTCATATTGGTGAATTCATGATGTGCTGACATGCAAAATAGATGAGTCATACTCAATTCTGCCCATTTTGGGATCAAGATGACAGCTTTTGCCTGTTTAACAAGCCTCTAATCCCTGGATAAATCAGCAAGCATGCTTATTTAACATTCCCTTTGGCTGCACAGATATGATTTAATATAATACGGTACCTTCTAGTAATACAAAATAACCTTGGGTCTTTCCCCCAGGAATCCTGAAGTTTGCATCCTGTAGGTCAGAGCTGTTACCTAACTATACTTTTCGGACTTGTTATGAAGATGCCAGGTAGCATAAATTGTTCTCTTTTGTGAGCTATTTTCACCTATTACTGTGTTTTTATTCTTCATAACATTCTAGAATGAGAACAATCAATACGGCAAAATTATTTACTTCATTTATTTCTTTTTAAAGAAATGGTTAGGAGACCTGTGAAATAGTAAACAGAAAAAAATTTAGTGGTAGGTCCTTAGTGTTCTCAGGAACTTGTTTGGGGAAACACTGAAGAAAAGACAATAGAGGGAATGTAATGGAAATGGAACATTACCCAGACTTTCTAAGGAAAAGCAGTGTCCTGCTCCACAGACAGCAATGGGCTAGACATTTGGAGACCTGGGTTTTAGTCTTAAATTTTCTACTAGCTACACATGCTGCTCTGAGCAAATTGTGTTTTTTTACAATAATTGTGCTTCAGTGCTTCAGTTTCTTCTCTTAGAAAATGAGGAATTGGCCTGTGCTTTACAAGGTCCCTGAAAGCTCTGGAATTCTAATTTATCCCTCTTTTTTTTCTGCATGATTTTAAATGAGGATTGGGAGCAATTGTTCTCAAACCAAGGCAATCAACACAATTTTCAACTACTGAAAATTATTAGAATGTTCATGTCTAAAAATTGTTTTTATTCACCAGATAATCTATACCAATACATTTTTAGTAAGTCTATACTTGAGAGGTATGAACACAGTGTTTTGTAAATAAAATATTCCCCAATATACTGTTTATTTGTGACTCTCTTCAATTCTCCTGTTGTTTTTATTTTTTGTTTGTTTGTTTTTTGGGACAGGGTCTTGCCCTGTCACTCAGGCTGGAGTGCAGTGGTGTGAACATGGCTCACTGCAGCCCTGGCCTCCTGGGATCAAGCCGTCCTCCTGTGTCAGCTTTCTGTGTAGCTGGGACCACAGGCGGGTATCACCATGCCCACCTAATTGTTTTGATTTTTTTTTTAGAGATGGGGTCTCATTTTGTTGCCCAGGCTAGTCTTGAACTCCTGGGCTCAAGCGATTCTCCCACCTCAGCCTCCCAAAGTGTTGGGATTATGAGTGGCATTGTTAAACCCCCTGTTCCTGCTAACTTCCATCTTGTCACCCAGGTTGAACACCTGGTTGTCACAACATCCAGTCTGCCACTAATGTCTTTTGCTTCTACTGACAGAATATTTTCTTCTTTCGAATCTGATTGATTTTGTCCTTGTTCTGTTCCTGCCTTCCCCTGACCTTGGGTTCTTATGATAGCTTCCAGTTAGGTCACCTGGACTACAAGCTTAATATCTCACAGGCCATCCTATACATCATTGTAAAGCACAGTGATAATTGCACCATATCTATGCCAAAAATTGTCAATGACTCCTCAGTGCCTAGGGAGTCAAGTCCTGGACCCCGAGTCTTTCCAATAATGTCCTCCGTGGCTAATCACCAACAACATTTCTGGGCTCAATTTCTGTTATTCCTCCTCACACATCTGCAAGAGTGGTGCAATCTGGTCAGATTTTTACTGTTGCCTGAACTTTGTAGCATCCCTGCCTTTGTATGTCCCTTTTTCTTTTCCAGGAATGCCCTTCCCTTTCATTTTTATTTGTCTTGATTCCTTCTACTCTTCAAAAATTCGGTGAAAATACCATTCCCTACCACTTCCTTTCCTTTTTTCAGCTGCAAATGAGCTCTCCCCAGTTAGAACTGTTAGGGGACTGCATCTCTCTCGTGACCTCATCACATTGTAACTTTGGCGTGCATGTCCAATCTTCCTCTTGATATTTTGAGCTTTTTAAGAACAAAAGTTCTACCTTTTACAGATAAACAGTATGATGTAGAAAACACGAAGTTGGGAGTTAGAAGACTTGAGTTCTAGACCCAATTCTGCAATTGACGGACTGTACTACTTTTGACAAATCACTTTACCTTAGAATTCTCATTTACAAATTGATGATTTGGTCTGAATCAGTACTAGTCTATGGAAAAGTTTTTTATGGTCCACTGAAAAATGAGAAAAATAAAGAAATGTGGGGACTTTTACGAATGTAGACGTTTAATTTAATAGACTTTATTTTATTTTGTCTTTCCTACTTTTTTGATATAAAAACGTCACTTATTTTATGAAATTATGAGACAGGAGAAAGTAGATAGATGTCAACTGTCTCCATTTGGTAGAATGAAAAATTCAGATGTAATGTTGATTCCTCAAATAATGGGAGGGGGATTAGAATTGGCCTAAAAAATTCTGAAGCACATTTCCGTAAATCTAAGATATTTGTGTCTGACCTATATTGCATAGCACTGAATACATATGGTTGGCAAATGACTGAAATGAAACTGAATGAATGATTAGCCAATACGACTCTACCACTGGTTTCTTTATATATCTGTGGTTCTGTTTCTTTGGATGTAAGTAGTAGTAAAGAGAGCTTTTCTATTTTCATGGAATATGTTATGCTTTTCTTTCCCCATTTTCCATTCCTTCTTTCCATCCTTGCTTACTGACCAATAGACTCTTAGGGCTGCTAGCATACTGAAGTTATTATTACTATTATTTGCTTTCTATGTGCCAACTTGGCAGGCCTATCACAGAGAGAAAGGTGCAACATGCCCAGAATCTCTTCATGGAGAATAAAGTGGGAGATGTGGGAATAAAGGTGACTCAACACTTCATGCTTTTTCTTAGGAGAATCTGACGCCAACACATCCTCACAGAATTAGCAAGAAATTTCCATTGCAAAGTCTTTGTCTTCTCTAAGGGAAAAAGAATGCTGAATGTTGATTTTAGTTTTCAGACAGGAAACTAGATTTCAAAAAGACATGGCCTTGTTTTCCCAGGTAACACAGTCTTATTCTTGATGAGAATTGGCTACATGAACCAGATAGGAAGTCGGAAACCACAGCCAGGTTTGTGTGAGCAAATCCAATAGGATTTCTGAGCCACTCATTATGGTCTAAACTAGAGAGCCATTTTGCTGGCTCAAACCAGTGTGGAATCTTTTTCATATGGGCTAAGGTTTTTTATTTTGTTTTGTTTTCCCCCCTATGGAAAACCTTTCAAGCAATATAGTATGAAATACAAATAACGAAGAGTGTTAATAAGAGAAGGCCCTTTCAGCCTTTGTACTGTAAAACCATACTCAGGATATTCAAGTTTCATTTCCTTTTCAGGTTGTGCTATTTATGTCTGCCTGGTGCACTGTGAAGTATACCTCATTTATTAACTGCCTCCATGTTACTAGGCAAGAAGTCCATGACAATGATTAACATTAATGGTGGCAAGTCGGCAACCACCCCCTTATGTGCCTCATTATGTAGTTCTATAATTCAAACTACACAACTTAGTATAAGGTTATGGAAATAAAATCGGTAAAGTAAAATGCTTTTACAACCTCTGTATTTTCCCTGTCTTCTCATTATCACTGGACAAAGTTTGGACATGTAGACTAGTAGACTTGTTTTAGTCACACAGGAGGTTACTAATAGACCTTGTTCTATTAGTATAGGATTTTTGTCTCTAATGCCTCTAGTGAAAGCAAATAGAATCAAGAGCATTGTTTGGTCTAGATTCTCTAAAGCTTATCATGGTTTTGGGACTCTTGATCCCTGGCTCTCACATCATCATTTATTCATTCACTTGCTCATTGAATAAATATTCATTGAGCATGTCACACTAGGTTCTGCTTAATTAAATGGTATAAAAAATAGACATGGTTCCTACTTGTGGTCCAGGGGGAGTTACATTTAGTAAACATGTAAATACAAAAATACGTGTGTAATTACCAATTGTGTTAAGAGGAAAGATGGAATTTAAAAGGGTGCAGTTAAGAAGAGTAGCAGAAGTATCCTATTTTGGAGAGATGATCAGAGAAGATCTCTCTCAGGAGATAACATTTTGACTGAGGTTTAGGACGAGGAGTCAGCTATGTGCAAAGTAGAGAAATGAGCATTTCGAATCTGGTTGTAGAGCAAATGTGAGTGGCCTGAACACAGAAAGAGCTTGGCACATTCCAGTACTGGGAGCATCTCAGTCTGGCTGAGTTGCTCAGTCTGCCCTGAGCCTGTGGATCAAGGCAAGGGAGTGTGAATGGGTTGGAGAGGCAGGCCAGAGTAAGGGCCTGCTGGCTCTGCAAGGCTAGACAAGGAATTTGGATTAAATTCTGAGTGGTAGTGGCCACTAAAGAGAATGACTTGGTCCAGTTACATGTCAACGAAGACCAAATGGGGTGCTCGACAGAGAAGAGATTATACAGGGATGAGAATGGAAGAAAGGAGTTCAGTTCTAAGGCTACATAGAATAGTTCAGTCAAGAGATGATGATGACATGGGCTAAGGTTTCTGGAATATGTGTCATTCTTTCCCACTTTGATATTCATGCTTACATAGGGCCTTTCTTTTAAAAAATTTAAATTAAATTTTATTTTAAGTTCCACGATACATATGCAGGATGTGCAGGTTTGTTTCATGGGTAAACGTGTGCCGTGGTAGTTTGCTGCACATATCAACCCATCACCTAGGTATTAAGCCCCCACATGCATTAGCTATTTATCCTGATGCTCTTCCTCTCCTGCTCCCTGACAGGCCTCAGTGTGTATTGTTCCCTTCCCTGTGTCTATGTGTCATCATTCAGCTCCCACTTATAAGAGAGAACATGTGGTGTTTGGTTTTCTGCTCCTGCGTTCGTTTGCTTAGGATATTGGCTTCCAGCTCCATCCATGTTCCTTCCAAGGATATGATCTCATTCCTTTTTATGGCTGCGTAGTATTCCATGATGTATATGTATCACATTTTCTTTATCCAGTCTATTATTGATGGGCATTTTGGTTGATTCCACATCTTTGTTATTGTGAATAGTGCTACAATGAACATACACATGCATATATCTTTATAATAGAATGATTTCTATTTATTTGGGTATGTATCCAGTAATAAGATTGCTAGGTTAAATGCTATTTCTGGTTCTAGGTCTTTGAGGAATTGCTGCACTGTCTTTCACAATGATTGAACTAATTTGCATTCCCACTGACAGTGAAAAGAATTCCTATTTCTCCACAGCCTTGCCAGCATCTGTTTTTTCTCGATTTTTATTTATTTGTTGTTATTTTTTATTTCTTTATTTTTTTTGGAGACAGAGTCTTGCTCTGTCACCCAGGCTGGAGTGCAGTGGTGCAATCGTAGCTCACCGTAGCCCCCACTTCCTGGGTTCAAGCGATTCTCTCGCCTCAGCCTCCCAAGTAGCTGGGACTACAAGTGCACGCCACCATGCCTAGGTAATTTTTTGTATTTTTAAGTAGAGATGGGGTTTCACTATGTTTCCCAGGCTTGTCTCGAACTCCTGAGCTCAGGCAATCCACCTGCCTCGGCCTCCCAAAGTATGAGGATTACAGGCATGAGCCACCATGCTTGGTCTCTTGACTTTTTAATAATCACCATTTCTGACTGGCGTGTGATGGTATCTCATTGTGGTTTTGATTTGCATTTCTCTAATGATCAGTGATGTTGAGCTTTTTTTCGTGTGTTTCTTGGCCACATAAATGTCTTCTTTTGCGAAATGTCTGTTCATATCCTGTGTTACATAGTGCCTTTCTTAAGAAATGCTTCCTTTGTCCTTTTTCCTTGTCTTGTGTTTTCATTAAAATCCTACACATCGTGCAAGGTCTGGCTCACATGCTGTCTCTAACATGAAACCCCAGAGCCCTTCAACATGGAGTAATTCCTACTTCGTCTAAGCTCTCAGGGTACTTTGCCTTTATTGTAAGCTTTATGACCTTCTTTTTTATATTGTAATTGTTAGTGCACATCTGCTTCTTTCTTAAGGATTATAAGCTCCTTGAGGAAAAATGGATGACACATATCTGTACACTGGCTGTACACGGTTCTGTCACCTGTGTTGCTTGTCACACTGCTTTGCACACAGAAGGTATTTGATGATAAATGATAAGTGGCACAACCACACTCTTCATAAAGCTCTCTAGTTCTCACATTAAAAGCTTTAAAACAAGTGTACGGATATTGTTTTTTTCTAACACTTGAGGCATTTGCTATTAAATTTCCATGCATACCCATTGGCCTGGGATCCAATGAGCTGTGGGAAACATGTTTTCAACCATTTCTCCCAGGCCCATGAAGTAGAGTGCTGTTATATTTACAGGGGTCTGTGGAGACCCCCAAAACATGGCATCACAGTCATGTGTCAGAAATCCGTATCATAAATGAGTTGGACAGGATAAACCAACTTGAAAGAGAAAATAAAATACTATAACCCCAACTTGAAAAGAAAATATGGTGCATGGTTTATTGCTGTAGATTATGGAGGAAGAAAGAACTGATTTTAAGTCAAACACAGAAAAGCAGTGACACTCTTTAAACTCAATACAATATTCAGACGGCAGACACTCGACTTTAGAAAGCCAAACTTTTAGACTCCTGCTATGGTCTATAAAATACATGTAAAATTGCTTTTGCTACATTATTAGTGCTGCATAATTAGTGTGCAATTTTAAAGGCAAGGAATATTTAGGAAGAAAATAACCTTGAAGCCTTGAAGACTCTTTCAAGTCAGAGTCTGTTTGTCAGAATCTCTCATTGCTTTGAAAGACCTTTAAAGACTGTGGTCTTGGGAAATTCCACTCTGATAAAATGAGGTGAAAGAGAACTAGGAAAGATTTGCAATGTAGGAAACAACTTTAGCTGTCTTAGTGATAAGTTCTACAATTATCAAAAATATGGGTCTTAAATAATGAGATTCCCTTATTTCTAGAATCACCTTGCATTGGGAGTGCCTTCCTTCCTTCCTGAACTCCCTAGCACCTATGCCTAAGTCTCCATTGCTTGCATGTAGTGAGTCATTAACAATTGGTTCAGACACAAAGGTACCAAGGCTGAAAGTGGAAACACTAGAGTGCATGTGAAATATGTTGTTCAGGCTTGTTCTAGTCTACAGGCGTGAAGGCAATATATACAACCATGGCAGGGTTTGCCAGAACTAAGATAGGATGCAATGGATGGGGACTTATGCATTGAGTGGAGGTTGAAACACATGGCCCCTGAAGACCAAGCTGGTGACACAGTTGGATGTGCTAGCTTGGTCAGCCTTATGAAACTGGCTCTTTATTTCTGATTTGCTTGTGAGTCTTGGAGACTGGATAACATGTACTGCATCCTGCCCCATTCAGTCTCACATTGCAGATTTTCCTTTGGGTAAGACCCTGGCAAAAGTCTGCTTTTTCTGTCTTTTACATGAACATTTCAAGTCATTAAATGAATAATTTCTAGTAGTAGGAAAGGCATGCCTTCAGTGAAACGGCAAATGCAGTCAATTTTTTGGGTCTTTCAGGCTAAGGCAGATTGTCTGGTGGTCTGATTCAACCTAACTGAATTGACTGAGTCCATTATTAATTATTAACCCACTTGCACATCATTTGTTTACTCATTCATTCAACAAGCATTTTTTAAGTGCCTCCCATGTGTCATGTACTATGGACGTGACCATTGACCAATTTTCCATTTCAATATCTGTCTAGGCAAGTGATTTATCACCACTCTGGGGCAAAGAAGGTGAATAGGAGAGAGTTTATAGAGTCACATACTGGGCAAATTTTAGTTTTTATAGAGAAGTGAGTCGGGTGGGTCAGACATCTGTGTGCCAGGCCAAGTTCTATATCCAGCTTCAAATTAAATCTCAAGCTGAAAGGAAATTAAATAAAAGCAACAACTGTTATTAAAAAAGTGATTTTTGTAATTTTCTAGGAGTACTAAAAAAGAAATTAGTTAATATAAAAGCAATTCATAATTATTTGTTTGTTTCCAGATTACCAGATTAAAAATTGACCGAAACCCTTTTGCTAAAGGATTCAGAGATTCTGGGAGAAACAGGTAAGAATCATTGGGGAAGAGGCACTTCTTTTCTATGTGACATTACTTCCCTCACATCCTGCTGATAGTTGATGGCTCCTGCCTTTTAGAAAACACCTATATGCTCCACCACTCTGTACACTTCGGCAAAGAGAAATGGATAGCTAACGTAAGAATGAAATTCTTTGTTGCATAGTCTAAATCACCAGATCAAATCCCTCATGCTGTTTTCTTCCCCACATCATATTTAGTAATTGAGTCACTTAAAACAAATTTTATGTTAATTTGTTATCATTAAAAGATTGCCATTTTTTCTCTGATAAGTATCTATAGGTGGCTTCAGCACCTGCAGTGATATCTCATATATTTCGCATTCCCAGGAAACAAGGAGTTGTAGACAAATAACATTTTTTTCAGAAAATTACTACCTTAAGAACTAAAACAGTGTGAAAAAAAATGTAACTGTTTTTCTCCTGGGAAATAGTTCCAAAATATATCAGATGCTTCCTGCTTTAGAAAAGAGAGTTTATAGAACACCCCTTTCTTGATGACTTAGCCTCAGTCATTATGACTAGGTTATTATATAGTGAATCTCTTATTGCTGAAGTTTATAGGACTATTTGCTCCTGCTATAAATGTCCTAAGAGACTGTGTCATTTCTCTGGTTGATACTTCTTTCTTTTCTCTAAATTCTTTCTCACTCCTCCTATATAAAATTAAAAGCTGTTACCTATGGAAAGTTAGGGGAGAATCAAAATAGGTAGGGAAACCAGCTATATCTAAGATTATTCGATCAAAAAATTTCATCTTATATAGACAGTATTGAATCCACAAACGTGACACATCTGTCTCATAAAGTGCATAGGCTTTGCAATGACTGTTTATTTTAATAGATTTTTAAAAATAATTTGAGGGCATTTATTTACATTCAAATGACAGATTACCAGGGGTTATCTTTGGTATTCTGTCTGTAAGAGTTTTCTAATAAACCAAAAACTTTAACTTCAAACCATTTCGTGAAATGTGCAGTGCATTGTATTAGAATCCAGATTTATGCTAAAAATCAGTTACGGCAATCATTTTCTTTACAAAATGACTTATGAATCACTTCTCTGCTAAACTTATGTATATTTAAAATATATTTAGATTTGAAGAAAATTGTATTCACCTCAGAATTTTTAAAAATTATATATACTGAGAAAAGTAAAAATCACTTAAAATTCCAGCTTGTAGATGACAAAATTGAGCAATATATTTTTGGTCAAGCAACTACTAGTTAGTGGTAGAGCGTAGTAGAACTCAGGCATGTGGACTACACGTCAAATGCTTTCCTTTTGATCACTCTTTGTTTATAACAAGACAAAGGCCCTCATTTTCAAAATTTAGCCAGTGAGGAATGAATACCTATTACTTTCATTTCAGGTGGCTCATCCTCTTCCATCCCATTAGCTTATTTCACATGTCCAGGTCAGCAGAATGTGCTTGCAAGCCATTTCCTATTGCCTTTTTTTCCAAGGTTCTGTACTATGGGCTAATGGAAGACCTTGTTAGTGATAAGGAGATCAAAAATGAAGCTGGCCTTTTGTAAAGAAGCCTCTAGACCTGTCTTGGTGGTGATTCTTTGGGGCAGGACTTTCATGACAGGCTATTTCTGGAGGCAGGCCACGGCATGCAAGGGCTTATAAGACCTTCAGCTTGGAGTACACGGATAGATTTTTCAGGGGTTTTAGATATTGTAGGTAAAATTGTGTTAGGATGAATAGATGCACATTTTTCCTGGAGAGAGGTCTATATCTTTCTGCAGATTTTCAAAAAAGTCTTAAAGTTAAGAATTTCTGCTCTAGATACAACTCTCTCTCTCTCAAGGGTTCCAACCTACTGGTGTTAGTTATTAAACTATTTCTTTCTTTTTCCTTCCTTCTGTGTCTCCAATAGCATTCAGTATTTGCTTATTTTATTCTTCAGCACTTGAAATATTTTATATTCTTTGCTTTTTTCTCCCATTTGAGTCCTTGTTTTTCTGAGTTTTTATTCATTTTTCTAAAGTTGAATTTGATTTCTAAATAAGTGCTTTCCTATGAGCAGGCACCCTATCCTTGGAAATTGCCATCTGAATGTACTTTAACCATTTGTTGTCTGCACTGCAAAGGCATCAAGAAATATGTATGTCAATTATTGATACATGCAAAGAAGAAAAATAAATCAGATTAAGAGGTAGAGTGAGAGTGGAAGACACTTTTACAGCATGAATAGGGATGGTGTCCTGATAAGATGCCATGAATGTTGCAAAAGAAGCTGCCAGCTATGCACTCCGGGCAGTGGAAACAGCAAGTGCAAAGACAGACGTGTGCCATGCATGTCTGTGCAACATCAAGGAGGCCCTGTGGCTACAAGGCATGACCCCTGCCCAGGAACATGACTGAGCATCATGAGAATGAAGGTGCTGAGGCATGATTTAGAACAGAAAAGTAGGCTAGATAAGCTAGTGTTGACCAGCATTAGATCTATGTTGTAGGAATTAGAGCCACTCTTTAACTTTGAGAATTAGACTGTTGCATCTTGAAGGATTTGCTGTTGGTTAGGAATTGTGATGACATCTCAGTTCAAGTGCTGAGGCCCTCGTTCCTCTACTGGCTTGAAGGCTGGTGACTGTCTTACTGCTCAGGGCAGACAGTTATGTGTGTGTCCTTCCTAATGGGCTCTGTTCTCTCTAAGGGCTCTGGGAAAGCAGAACTATGGATCTTCATTAATCCATTTCACAGTGTTATTTTTTTATTCTTTTCTGATACCATGGGAATTCTTCATTATGTTCTGTCAAAATCTGAGGGCTACTTTAAGTACTATCAGAAATTTTATCAGTTAACTTACTGTGTTCCAGACCTTTAATTATGTTTTCTCTAATCTTCAAAACAACTTGTATTTTAGAAATGAAGCAACTGAGGCTCAGAGAGGTTGGGCAGTTTTCCTACTGTCACATAGTAAAGCTGGAGCAGGTATTAAAATCGACTCTGCCTGACTTCAAAGCCTGAATGGTTTGTGCTATATCATGCTAACTGTTTACACTTGACTTATTTTGTCTTCAGCAGATATTGAGAACAGAATTCTAACTCTAAAAGGCAGAATCCTACCTCTTAATCTGTGTAAAAACACTATTCAAGTCACCTAGAACCTTTGCTTTTCCAAGTAAAACAAACTGTATATTCTCAGTTTGTCTTCGTCGTCTACTCCCCATGACTTCATTGTCAACTTTCTATCCCCGTGTCAGTAAGTGTTTTCCTAGTAGAGAACAGGAAGCCAGCCTGACCTTCCCTAGCAGGTGAAACTATGATATAATGACATTGAAGTCATGTGTCTCATGATGGGACAAGGATGAATTACTAAAGATAGAAGCCATTTTTGTCCTTCAGCATTCTAGAAAACTAGATTAAAATAAATTGCTACGGCAAGTAAGAGGGCCCTTGTATTTTTCTCTTTAAATATCTCAAAATTACCTGATAATCACACTTTAATTCTCACTGGCTACCCACAGGATCTGATAAGGGCAACAATTATTAATGCCACTTTGCAGGTGGGAAATATTGATAGATGAGGATATAGAGAATTATTTGCAAATCTTCTGGGAACTGGTGGTTCTGTGTCAGAATCAGGACCCAGTTCACCATCTTCCATCCAGCACCTCATCTATTGCCCTTCTGTGGTAAAAAAACAAAAAAACAAAACAAAAAAAAAACACAAAACTTATAAATCTAAGATCTTCCCCATGCATTTTAGACATCAAGTGACTACTCATGCAGAGGAGCATGGCTTGATGAGTTGCGTATAAATTTACCCAAAACATACGGATTACATTTCGTTTAAACACACATGGGCTTAAAAATTAGGGGGGAAAGTGCTTGTCCAATGTTTTTTGGTTTTGCAGAACACAAAACATTTGTGGAAGACTTTGGAGTTACAGAGTTTGCCAAACCTCAAACCAAAACATGTTCAGGTTTGTCGATCTCAATCCATCCTAGTACAATCCAGAGGCTCAAGAAGGGGGGAGTGAGAGGAAAGATGCGGAGGACACAGCTACCCACGACACTCTCCTCAAATGCCTATGAGAGTCTCTCTCAGCCCATAAGCCTCTCACACTCAGAACCATCCGAGTGTGGCCCCCTGGCTGACAGCTATGTCCTCTGAAATATAGAAAAGAGTGCTTGAGGGACCTGTGGCTGAGCATACTAGCTTCCCATTTTTCATATGTTGATGTAAAGAGACATCTGGCTGGGTGCGGTGGCTCATGCCTGTAATCCCAGCACTTTGGGAGGCCAAGGCGGGTGGATCACCTGAGGTCAGGAGTTTCAGACCAGCCTGGCCAACATGGTGAAACCCCATCTCTAGTAAAAATACAAAAATTAGCCAGACATGGTGGCGCGTGCCTGTAATCCCAGCTACTAGGGGTGCTGAGGCAGGAGGATCGCTTGAACCTGGGAGGTGGAGGTTGCAGTGAGCCGAAATCATGCCACTGCACTTCAGCCTGGGCAACAGAGTGAGTCTCCGTCTCAAAGAAGAAGAAGAAAACAAACAAACAAACAAACAAACAACAACAACAACAAAACAGAGATATCCATGGAGAAGTCCTCCTGGCTTCTAGCCCCATCCCTTTCTCATTCCTCTCAGTGGGAACCAGAATGACTGACCTGATTGGTGAGTCTGGAGGAAGGAACCCCCCAGATTCTTGCCTGCTTGCCTGCAGAACATACATTCCCAGCTGTCTTTCCATTATGTGGAAAGTCTAGCAGAGGAGGCCTACATTTCTGGGGCATCAGCTTATTTCAGGGGAGTTCAGCCTAGCTCATTCAGCCTTCTCACTTATGCCACAACACCCAAACACCTTTATCTATAGTAAAAATGGTATTCTGGTCTCCATGGCGTTAGGCTCCTGTGCCTTCCACAGAATAGATTCTGAGCTTGGGTGAAACAAGAGGTGATATTCATTGGACTGTGTAAGACCCCAAGGGGAGCCCCAGTGAATCCACATTTCAGCCCTGTGGTGCCACCATCATTAGAGCCTATTGTAGTTCTCCCTGATTCTTTAAGAAGTGTCATGTGAGAAGCATAGGAAGGTCTCCACCCTTCAGACTTGACTTATGGAACTGCTACTTTCCATTACCAAGTAATTAAGCCCCTGATGAGAAGTCTTCACTGGGAGCATGCATGTGTGTGTGTGTGTGTGTGTGAATGTTGAGTGTGCGTATGTGTAAGTAAACCTGTATATGTGTGAGTGTGTGTCTATGTGTGTATGTATAAATATTGTAAGTATTCATATATGTGTGAATGTGTGTGTGTGCAAGTATAAGTATATCTATATATGTGTGAGTGTGTGTGTGTGTGTGTGAGAGAGAGAGAGAGAAGAGTAGGTGTATGTGTGTGTTCATGTTGTGGTGAAGAATAGCAGATGGCCATTTCATCTGGAGTGAAATCACTGACAGATTTTGCTTCCCGGCATTGTCTCTGCAGTGGGAGGGAAATTGTTTTTTTTTTTTTTTTTTCTAAGTTGTTTCTACTTCCAGATTTCTTAGAAATGGTGTGGCCCAAATCTGGTTTTGGGTGTGTGTGTGGGATGGGGGCAGCCTTCACCTATTATCAGGCATATAGCTCTCAGGCACAATATCCAGGGTTGCCTCTGGGAGATTTCTCTTACTGGGGGAGACAGTAACACTTGCCTGTTTTCAGGGAAAAATAGCTTTTCTCAGCTTGAGATTTTTTTTTTCTTGTCTTGTACTCTGTGTTCCTGGGCTCTACCCTCTACTAGAATATAAGCTCCTGGAAGACTGGGACTGTACCTATTCCAGGTTTCTTTTCTTGTATTTTTTTTTCCATGGTGCCAGGAATACAGAATAAAACAATAATTTTTCATTTAGCTACAAAACAGTAAAAAGGTATCGATGAATGGCACAGAAATTAAAAATCAGGAGCTCTAGAGAGAGAAAGCCCTATCCCAGCCAGGGGGAAATCAGGTAGATCAGCAGTGAGGAGCTACTTTTGAACACCACATAAGGAGGGAAGAAGGAGCAAATCTCTAAATAGGCTTAGTTTAAAGATTAATGGCAATTGTGATTAAAGTCAGAGACTGATCACTGCTGTAAGACATTGAGTTAGCCTAACTGTAGATTAGACACACACACCCTTGAGGCCCTCTGATCTGGCTCTGGGTAGCTGGGGCATGTCTCTGTGTTCTGGCTCCCTGGAGAAAGATACCTAGCAATTTTCAGTGCCTGTGAGCTTCAGGAAAGAAGTGGTTCCCAGAGACTGAGCTAAAGCAGAATGAGGTTTGGTTGAGAAAGGCCACCCAGTAGTGAACCAAGAGGTAAAATTATGTCTTTGAGTATGGCCACCCCAATGGGGAACCTGCACCAAGGAGAAGACAAAGATCCTGAAGCTAAAGACAAAGATCCTGGAGCAAGAGTCTTTGCACTGGGTCTAATTGTCGAGAAGCACCTATGGGAGGTGCATGTGCACACATACCTGGAGAGTCCACTGTGCTCAGCTAGAGGGAGCATGACAACTGCCAAGACCCTGCACATGAAAGAGATAACCAAAGAAGTGGAAAGAAAGAGACTGCATCTTTCATCCCACATCTGATGTGAAAACTTTGTCCTTGATAGGGTGGCTGCCAAGATTTTACAGAAAGCACAAGTCAGCTTGGGAAATTTTATATAATAATTCTCAGGGACTTCCTCCAAAGCATACACATACATAAAAAAGAGATGATTAAGGTTGTGGTCTGTCTGGGTAGTGAAGGGTTCTATGAAATTGTCTTAAAAGTGCTATGGAGTGAAAGACTCTGGGATTTTCCTCTGAGCCTTCATCCTGTCTGTGACCTTGGGCTTTACCCTTACTCCTGCCTCCATTGCATCTAGTACAGCTGCAGGCGGAACTGTCCCATCTGACACAGTTTCCTCCAGATATTTCCAGCTGGTATGACACCCCAAAGCCACTGCTGTTGGTCCCATGATAGGGCCCAAGTGGAATGGCTCTTCTGTAGCCCAAGGAATTGGTACAACTTTTTAGGAGGGTATGTTTTTCTCTTTGAAATCCACCATTGGAGGCCTGAGCCAGACACTCAAATTCTATAACTTAGAACCTGTCAGAAAGGAGCCAGTGTAAGGCTCTGTATCACAAGGAGGTTGTTTTATATGGGTAAGTAGTTTTAATGAATTGCCCCTCACTGAAGAAACAGTAGGGCTTGCAGGATGAGGTGCAAGAAGAAATCTGAGTCTGAGCTCATTCTTGGAGTGTTTGCAGCCAGCAGTGCTGTTTGCTGGGAATGTGGTTGGTGGCAGTCCTTCTTGGTGCCTAGTGTCGTTTTACATAACGTGTCAGAGGATGCTGATCTAAAACTGGTGCCACTCACTGCATTATGGGAATGGATATATTTGCTCACTGAAAAAGAATGTTTAATGAGGTTGATACTTAGCCTGAGAGAAATAATTTCTCTCTAATGGTGGTGGAGAAAATATTTGGGAGTAAAGAACTTTCCCATGATCCCCTCTTCAGCAACTGCTGTCCCATGGTCATGTTTATAAAGAACCACCTCTCTTGGGCACAAATAGGTGTCCCCTGTTGGAGGGCCAGCCCCTCCTCACAACACCCAATGGAAGGTGGAATGTAAGGTGAGGAATCAAAGTGCCTAATAGTAACAGAAGGAAAAGAAGGGACAAGGAAAAGTAGGCTAGGAATTAATCCCAGGCCAGTTTGTTTTTGCTGAAATCTGAAACAACTTGTCATTGGGGGTGGGAGGAGAAAGGGTATACAGAGGACCTCAGTTAAAATTTGCCAATAGAACTCTCTATTATAACCAAGTAACTCAAATCTTATCTATACCTTTATCTATTAAGTTAAACATAGAAAATTACTGTATTTATAGGTCAAAAATGGCAAAATGCTAGCAATTTCATACAGTTTAACCTCATATATTTATTTTTAGCCATTCAAATCATAAGTATACAAGCAATAGTAACAATTATTTCATAGAGTATCTGTGGTCCAAGTTGTCCATTTTTATCTCCAAGTGGATGACATCAATACACTATTTCCCATTTTACTGATGGTAAGACTGAACACTATGAGGTATTAGCTTTAAGAATTTGTAAATCCAGCTAATGACAGCGTACAGTGAATGATTTCAACAGAAATTGTATCTTTGTTCACCTCTGGCTCCATGTCACTCCTGAAGGCTCATGTAGTGAGCTTAGAGCCAGTGAACTGACCACTTGTCTTTAATTCAACCAGCATGACGTCTCAAGTGTCTACCTCACTTTCAATTTCTATATTTTCATTTGGTTTCCCTAAAGCCATTGGGTATATTTGTCCAGCCAATCTCTTTCTACTCTTTCCTGGCACTCTTACCAGCCCCCACAAATTTTGCAAACCCTTTTGTTATCCCTGGCATGGGTGGCTTCTGCCATTTAGCAGATCTATGGAAGTAATCAGTGCTGGACACTCCATCAGGCACTACTGCATCTACAATTCAAGGTAGCTGGCCCTGTGCTGGATTCTGGCAGATGATCCAGCTGGACTCCTGCTTTTCATGCAGGCCATAGCTGTTTATCATATTCCTTGGCTTGTGGTCTTTTAGCCAGTACTTAACATTTTTTCTGCCTTATTTGTTCTCCCTGCCTTGTCATGAGCCTTTTCCACCATTGTCCTCTTGGCTGTGTGGCCTTGCCAGAGAAAATTGGCGATCATTTTGTTATCTGTGGCTTTTGCCCAGGGATGGTGTCATCGAACAGAGAGACGTCTTTTTAATGGCTAACATATTTGAGTCTGAAATATCTGCAGGATAATGAGGCCTACAGGAACTTGAGGGACACGTTTTTGTTTCTTTGAGAAGACAACGAAAAATGGAATTAGGTACCATACAGCTCCCTCCACATTTAATCCAGAGCCAGAGGGCTGACAGAACTTTGGATTTCAGTGAAGTAAGAATATATTCTTCTATTATAGGTTACAGTCTGAGGAGAATGATTGTAATTCTTTTGCTTGAGTTAGACCAATGCTCCTCAAACTTTCATTATGTTTTATCTCTTGTTTTGATACATTTTGTCTTTAATCAGTCTGCATTTATTAGGTTAGGAGGAAGTATTATGATTATCTCCATTTTACAGATAGGCAGACTTAGAAATGAAGAGGTTATATAACTTGGCAAAGGTTGCACTAATAATCAGCAGGGTTGCAGTTTGAGGCCAGGTAATCTAGCCCCAGAGCCTGTGCTCTTAACCATTATGCTATTTTGTCCCTCATGTGATTTTAGCATTACCGAATTAAAGTTAGACAATTTCAGTTAAATGCAAAGAAACTTAATATTCTAGTTAGCCAGCTTGGTGTGATCATGGGTTATTACTACACTTATTGAGTCAGTGAAAACTCTTTATGGACTGCCATTACTACTGATTCATACTCCAAGGGAGGACAGGGTTCTCAAGTTGGGAATCACTTGGTAAGGAACAATTTTAACTCAACCCCAGGTATCTGTCCATTGGACACTTGTTCTCTCAAGCCATTGCAAGGCACATTAATGACAGCTACTTCATCACGTAGATATACTTATGGTACTATTTAACACCAAGTTTTGAATGATGGTTAGGTTTTTAGTCAATTTGCACACCTCTGCTGGGAGGTCTTTTAGAATATCCCTGGACAATAACATTCCTGAGTAATCTGGATATTTTGATATGAGTAATTCTATTTCAGATCCAGTGAAGGAGAAAGAAGTATGGAAGGTTTGGCTTTACCTAAACCAAGCAAGAAAATCTATGAATGTTGAGACGTGATAATTATATCTGAAGGAACAGTATATTCTAGTTATATGTCCTTTCAAATACTAGAAGGGAAAAGAAAGGGGATCAGAGGCATAGCACCACCTATGGGATAAAATCTAAGCACCTATCATGTAATAAATGCTCATGGTGTCTACTGCCCTTCTCCCATTCTGTACCCTAGGCTCCAGTCACCCTGAACTATGTCCCCAAAACATGCCTTCTCTTGCATACCTCCAAGTCTTTGCACATACTGTTAAGTCTACTAGAAAAACTTTTACTGACTCTTTTCTGGATGGAAAACTGCTGATTACTCTTTAATAGTAAGCTTAAATAACTGGCCTTTTGTGGAATCTTCCTTGAGCTTTTCAGGTGTATTAAGTGATTCTTGCCCAATATTCCATGGCATCTTGGCATACATGTCTTCAGTGTAACATCTACTGCATAGTTCAGAAAGTAGTCATTTATATCTTGTTCCTTTTTTAAAAACCAAGACAGTCATAAAGGGTAGAGACCCTGTGTCTTTTCTGTCTTTATATTTTCTGAACTTAGCATTATAAGTATTTTTTTCTGGTTGGATAATTCTCTTATTACTTCAAGACCTCTGTCTCAGTAGGCTTCCCTTAGTCCTTTTCCATCTTCTACTGAGAAGACCAATGGCCTTATCAACCTATAGCATATGTTGCCTTTGTTACCAGTGTCACCAGCAAATAGTATGAGGAAGAGTAAAAATTAAGGAAGTCAGAACTAAAGAGAAAATAAACAAAGGAAACATTAAAAAGCAACTCCCTATCTCAAGACAAAAGAAAAGCAGAAATATGTATTGGAGTGCTACCAAGTAGGGTTATGAAAGTTATTATAATTATTGTTGTACTTATCAAATATTTGTTGAACTTTGAAGGAATAATACTACCATCTTTTTTGGATCGGAAATGTTGCAAGGATGTTTTTTTCTGTATCCTGACTATTTTTCCAAATAAATTGATTTCAGGGCATCATCAATTTGCAAAAGAGGTCCTTGGCTTGTTTTCTCTTCTTCCTCTTTCCCCTTCTCTTCAGCACATTCTGTTGGTTTGGCTAGTGAGCAGCCTGAAAAGCCTAAAGAGAAGAGGCCTGGAAACCAGAGAGGTGATTACAGCCAAAGCACTGAACAAAGGTGGTTTGGATACAGCCTATGTTGTCACTGGAGCTAACAGGGAAAAAATGAGCAAGAGGGGGACACTTGCCAATTTGACCGTCTCTGATTGGAAATCTCAGAGATGACATCAGGTCTCTGGTGTTCAGCAGACCTGAGAGGCTCACCATGTGGAACACGTTAATGGCATACCATTACCTAAGACTGCTTTTTCACCCGTTAGACAATGAATTCACTTTTAAAAACTTGGAGATAAAATTTTACAAAACTAGGGTAAAATGATGACAAATGAGTAAACAATGTGTAGCACAGGGTAAATTTTGACTAGACATCCAACTGGCCGAAGATGTTAATAGGTGGTTGGCAAGAACTCTCATAAGAAAATATGAGAGGTGAAATGACTCGCCCCTGCGAGGGAGCTCAGACTCTGCTGAAGCTCAAAAGTTCTATGGCTGGAATGGAAAAAAACAAGGAAAATGCAAACCTCTCTGAGCCTGAAGTTAATAAAGGCACAATCACAATCAGCTGTAGAAACAATTCCCAAATCTCTAATACTGGAGGATCTCTTCTGTTTTCAGATACTTTATTTTGCACCAAGTTGTGTTCCTAAGTTTTAGGCTTAGAAAAATGAATGCTTGTTAAAGTGTAAGAATGACTCAGCAATAAAGCATTCATTCTTCTACTTATTAATTCAATGCATATCAGTTGCGATCTTACCCTGTAACCAGCACTGTGCTAGAAAACTGGGCATAGAAGAACATGGGACCTAAGCCCTTGAGATGCGAACATACTAGTGGTGGAGAGAGGTGAATTGTTTAATCTTGCCATGGCACCACACCAAATATTGATATATAGAACTAGTACTTTCTAATAATTAGATCTATCCAATGAAGCGTAATAGAGTTGAGGACAAATAAAACAGGTAGAATATGGTAAATAACTAGGATTAATTTTTCTAAAAAGCAATACACACTGAATATATAAATAAAATCAATAATATAAATCTATGAGACCAATATTATTCTCTGTAGGATAATATGTATTATAGGATCATTTCTATTATAGAATAACTTATATATATGCTACGTAGGATATATTTACAAGACATAGATCCACTGTGGATTAATAAGACATGGTTAGGCATGTATGGTCTTAGCCATTTTTTTTTGGGAGCCATAACCCTCCCCACACAATTCCACTACCAAACTGATCCTTGCTGTAACAGACCCCTGGATGGATTACATATGTGTCCATAGGTGGCATGTTGTACTTTATGTTCTTTAGCTAAGGAAGGTCTCCCTGCTGAGGATGTGGCAGGTGGACTCCTTGTGGGAAATGCCTGTCACTCTCACTATTTACTTATTGGTAATGGAACCAGAGGGTGAAAGTTATATCAGATCAATCAAAAAACTGAAAATTTTCCTGGGGATATATATACCAACAGAGGTGGATAACCATTCAAGATGGTATCATAAGAGGTATAGTAGATGACATCCAAGATTCTTCCTGGATTTAAAATCTGTGATTTTACAACTCAGTTCTTTTAGTTGGATTTTAGATTTGAATTCATGAGTAAATGGTCACTATTCTATATAGAGTTAACCACTTAAATAATATAAAACTATGAACACTTTTGTCACAGTCTTCTTGCCTATTATGAAAATGAAACTGCTATGGTTTGAATATGTCCTCCAAAGTTTATATGTTCCAAACTTAATCTGCAATACAACAATGTTAAGAGCTGGGACCTTTAAGAGGTGATTAGGCTCTGAGAGCTGTGCCCCATGAATGGCTAATTAACACAGGAGTGTGTTCCTGATGAAAGAATGAGTTTGGTGCCTTTCTCTCTTGCTCTTGCCCTCTCTTGACCTTCCATCTTTTGCCATGTATGACTCAGCACAAAGGCCCCTACCAAGTGCCAGCACCTTGCTCTTGGACTTCTCAGCCACCAAAACTGTGAGCCAAATAAACTTTATTGTTTATAAATTACCTAGCGTATGGTAAGTTATAGCAGCACAAAATGAACTAGGATAGAAAATGAAGTTCATTTTCTATTTATTCAACAAATAAAATATTGGCAGTGTATCAGTATATTATTGCAATTTCATAGTCTTCCAGCAGTTTATTATGAACTGAGAAGGGACTGTTCTTTGTCCTTGAGCTAATATTTTGTCCTCATGATCAGTACATGTTCCTGGGAAGAATGAACTAGGAGGTGGAACAATAAAGACTCTGCCATTTTCAGTGAGCCTCCTGTGCCATTAAAGGGAATCCTGAGATATTCTGGTGGGTGGCCAACATTCCAAAACAAAGCAGTAAGACCTAAGCCTGGCCTGTCTATTTCTTCTATCCATCCAGGCTCAGTGTGGCTTTATTTGCCTATCCCCTTATTATTCTGAACTCCCTAATTGCCTGGGCTCTTTCTCTCCACAAATAGTTTCATGTACTGTATTCAACATTAATGTAGAGTGACTATGTGGAGATGTCTCCTATTCCTACTTCTAACAGATTAACAGCTAATAAACACCATGCAGCACTCTCTTCTCTGAACCTCTTCTTAAAATACAGAGTTTGGTTTGCCAACATTGGTGTATTTAAAGCCTCCAAGATTCCAGGGAAGACTTTAGAAAGTTAACTGTGCAAGTGAGGCCTGTTCAGAGAGGAAATTTTCCAACACAAAGAGTCAATCAGCATATCAGCAGCTCATCTGAGAAGAACCTCAGGGTATCCTATAGTTGTTGATAAGTAAAGGATATTTATTCTCACCTAAAATAAAATTTCTTTATTCTTGCTGTGTAAGGCTGAAGAGAACTCTGGAAATACATTACCAAGAAAGAAACACAGGCAGCAGAAGTTTCATCTCAAAAGGGGAAGCTAATCCATTTCAGGAAGGGATGCCATACCACCCACCTTCCAGTGACCTTGCAATGGAAAGATTTATGCCATCTGCTCTTTCCTATTCTCCTCCCACCTTTCTGACAGGTCCCACACTTTTCCTCCCTCTATTTAGTTAAGTGAAACAGTTTTTTTTTTTAAAGAAAGATCAATAATTAGAAGCTGTGTTCAAAGCTTCAAACAAAGCCGCAGCTGATATTTTGTTTTGAGGGTGTGGATATCAGCAAGAATATGTCTGTGATAACCTCAATAATCATGTGAAAATGATGTTTATCAGCACTTGCTTATGCGTTAGAGACATAGTTAATTGAAGGGTAAAAAGACAGTATGCATATAGTCCAATTTATGGAATTTCCAATACAAATGAACCAGGAGCCTTAAAGGAATGTACTTGTAAAATGTTGGATACTTCCTGAACTCTGACAGTTTGTGATGGCCAAAGGCCAAACTGATTATTAGGTTACTAAAATGCAGATGAATATTTGGAGAAATGTATTAGTCTTTTTGCCTGAGCCATAATTTCTGAGACCAAGCCCTTTCTTTATCTTCAGGTAGGTGTTTCTAATTGCAGCAGAAACCCAAGTCTATTTCATTGCTTACCTCTCCTTTTATTTCTGTTGCCCTACCCATCTTTGTTGATTTAAGAAGCCTTTAAAACCACAGCAGTTTGACAGTTCCATTCATTCTGTACATACCCAAGGTGAGGAGTTGACTCTCGGTCAGGCTGTGTCAGTGCAGTGTGGTAATGATGACGACATTGTTCTGTGCTAGAGAAGCAGTCAGTGTTACTTTCTGCACAGCTGTACTCATGGTATTAGTGGCCTTGATCTTTAACACTTACCATGCTTTTTTTCCTGCAGACCAAGCCTCCTTTAAAGGAGGGTCAGAATAAAATTCCATCATTGTTGTAGATTTGCTTGCAAATGATCTGAATTGGGTTGTTATTCCCCCTGCAGTCCAGCATCATTGTACCTTGAGTTTTTTCACCCTAATTTACCCTGATGGTGGTAGCTCTTAGTACCTATGCTTTTATTACCTGTTTGACAGTCCACCTCTGGATCTCTGAAAAGTCAATGCATTTCTTGAAATTATTTATGACTTCCTTTGCTGGCTTTTCTCTCATCAGAACTGGACTTGAAGCCATCATGGAGACGTATGCATTCTGGAGACCTCCTGTGCGCACACTCACCTTCGAAGACTTCACCACCATGCAGAAGCAGCAAGGTAAAGCCCTGGAGCAAGGCGTCTGCTTAGTGATAGGGCCAGGGACAGAGTGGGAGCTCAACTGAATATAGCACATCTGGCCTCAGGCCAAGATATGGGTTATACCAATTCTCCTGGAATGAAGAGAACTCAGGAGCTCTGTAAATAACCAAAGCATCACCACTTGGGTAAACAAGCTGGGTCCAAAGGCAGCATTTCATCTGGCACTCAAAATGCTCTCTCCCTTCCTAAGAGTGCAGTTATATATTTATAATGATGATGATATTATTATTAATATTGCTAAGCATTCACATATGCCTTGGTATTTGAAGAGATTTTCTTAATAACTTCATTTATTCCTCATGGTAGCCTTCTCAGTTTTCTTAGAATAAGAAAAGTTTTGTGATGAGCAAAATCTTAGCTCTGGACAATGGGAATAAATTGTATCAAGTCTCAAGGTGAGGAATGGGCTGCTGCAAGCCTATCTGAACCTTGCAACTTATGTTCTTTCCTTTTTTGCTTATATAAAACACCCCTCTCAGTTGGTGGACTAAATAGACTTTCCCCCCTACTGCTTTGAACTTTGTGCTTTTTATCCAATTTATAATTTTTCTTTCCTCACAGCTCAGGTTGGGAAACCTGTGGCCAGATGGGTCGTGACTTATTTCAGATTTTCTCAGTCTAGTCTGTAGCTTTCCCAGGCATAGCACCCATATATTATATTTAACATTCCCTTTTCAGGGGAGCTTCTAACATTTTGCACGCTGAATTAGGTTTGTAACCTAAATTGCTGAAATCTGTCAGGTTTTAAGATGAGTGTAGTGATTAAAAGCATAGACTCTGGAGTTAGACTAGGTCTAGGCTAGGCTCTTATCACTGATCCTTTCTAGCTTTGTGACCTTGGTCAAGTCCCTCAACTTTTCTGACACCCAGTTTTATCATCTGCATTATATGGAAAAGTAGAATCAAACAGAATTCTTGAATTAAATGAGATACTGTATTTAAAATCATAGTAAGCATTTAATACAACTAGTTATTATTGTCTTCGTCATCCTCATTATCTTCACTTTCAAGGCCCTTATGTCCCTGTATGTAGACACTTAAGCAAAGATGTGTCAGGACCAAGGAATATTGCCTTTCTGATGATTAATTATTTAAAACATGATTAGAGTATTCATTTTCACAGGGATCTGGTGAAGTAAGTGATCCAGAATTTCCAGCTGTGATTAGAAGCAGAGTCTATAGTTATTCAAGGTGTCACCACAGCTTTGAGGCCCTCATGGATGGCCATTAAGAGACAGGGGCTTAAAGGGACTCAGGAAAATCTAGGCCCTCATCTTTGATGGTCATGAATTCTCTAAATTGAGGCAATTTACTTCTATTCCTGCATGCCAGTTTTCTCACTTACAAAAGAGGGATAATTTTTTGGTGTGAGGAAATTTATATAAACATGCTGTGTAGACAAAAATGTGTCATTGATTTGATTTAGTTCTGTGGTGGCTTCTTTGCTTGTCTGGCCTTGCTTTACTCCTTGCCTTTCCAAGCTCTAGGTAAGCAGGAGTTTGTATCATGGAGGCTGGTCGGAGAAGGTTGGCAGGGATATTGCCAGTTCCAGAGGGCAGGCATTAATGGCAACAATTGTGTTCAATGCTGTATCCTCAAGATCTACTACAGGGCCTGGCACCCAGTACGTACCCAATGAATAGTGAATGGGATCACTTGCTGGCACTGTGGCTCAGGTGGGCAGAGCCACTCTCAAACTTCATCTTGGAGCACAACCACCTAATATGTATGTAGACATGGACATGGAGTGATCATTGAGGGTGGCCATTGGGCAGGCACAGACACAGGAAGCTTGCATGGGTTACTTAGATGTGCAGCATAGTAGGTTTCATGGTACTTATAACTAAAATTTTACCAGTATGAAGGGTTATTATCGACATTTTGAAAACAATGGTTTCAGATAAACTGAACTTTCAAAACACTTCAGTGACCCTCACTTTTATCGGAAGAGAAGAAAGAACTTGAATTATTGGATACATATGGTGATGGGATGGGGTTAGAGAAAAAGCCAGGACTCTATTAAATTGTTTAATTGGAATATATTTTTGAAATATCCACTGAAGTTGATCCAGATTCTCATTATTAAAAAATATGTGGCTTGGTTTCTTGACGTTAACAAAGGATGTAAAACCAACAACACCCATCCCCTCTTCCCTTAAGAACTAAGAGTTTCAGTGACTCTGGACAGTATTACTCATAAAATGAAGAGAAGAGACACAGCCATGCATGCTGAACTGCTTTGCATCTTAGAAGGAATAGAGAGGAATGAGCTTCTAGTGGAAACTGCAGTGGTAGGCTATTTTTTACAGCAATTCCCTTTTAATGAGGTGAGTATTGGCAGTGTTTGCACCAAACCTAAGATAGGTGCCAAATATTGACTGACTTATCCAGTTGTCCATATTACCTCATTGTTTCAGCATATGAATATCTGTCATGTCACATAGCAGTCCTAGACAGTTTTGTGCTGCTACTGGTGAGGGTGGATCTGTCTTTCTGTATAGATGAGGTTGAGAATGCTTTTTCCATCCTGCTTTGCTGCCATCTTTTATTTCTCTTGTCATTAAGACTCATCTGCTGATAAAACTTCGAAGAAAGCACTTCGGTAAATTTTCCACAGTTTTGCAAAAATTCAAATCTTTTTATTTTTAAAATCACATTGAATAGAGTATTTTAAATAGTTGCTTTAGGGAGAAGAATGCATGAGATTCATTATCTTCTGCCTTTGACACAAAAAAGAAACTGAGGCATGAGACAGTCTAGTACAGGGATGTCCAGTGTTTTGGCTTCCTTACACCACATTGGAAGAAGAAAAATCGTCTTGGGCCACACATGAAATATACTAAAACTAATGATAGCCGAGGAGCTAAAAAACCTACAAAAAATCTCATAATGTTTTAAGAAAGTTTACAAATTTGTGTTGAGCTGCATTCAAAGCTATTCTTGGCCGCATGTAGCCCTTGGGCATGGGTTGGACAAGTCTGCCCTAGTATCATATCTGTAGTTAAGTGGTGACCGAGCTAAGTTCAGAGTACCAAGGCAGATCTCTTATTTGACAGGACAGTTTCCTTTACACCAGATAACATTACTTTTCTTGTTCTTTCTTACTACGGCTTTAATTTTCCACAAAGATTTTAGTTTGCTCTTCCTATTGATGGTTTTTATTGTTCAACAACTTGAGCATTAACTCTCAATAGGTCAATTTTTTTTTATAAGTCCAGTATATGGTCTTCAAATGTCTTCAGTTAGACTCAAGGATGTTTATGTGTTTGGGGAGTCTAGAGAGGCTGGAGGTTCTGGAGATGAAGATTCTATCTCAGGAATGGCTTTTGCCTGAACACTGCTAGTGACAAGGAGGAAATGAACTAACCAGGCAAGTTATGCTTGGAGAAAGTGACTGAGGCAATGTAAACATAGAAGGAAAAGGAAATAAGAGTCCAGGTCAGTTATAGCTAAATGCAATGCAATCCTGTTGTTGTTCTGATGGATATCCTTGAATAAAATCTGTGCTTCAACTTCCTCATGTATATAATGGAGCTATTTGAGTGGCCAAAACCGAGAGCTTTATCAGCAGTGACTTCAAGCTATTTGATAACTGTTGTTCTAAAAGGAATCATTCTGGACCAATGACACCAGAACTGCCAACTTTCCATCTGTGGACATGAGGGCACCTGCCATTTACAAAAGCTCTCCATTCCCCAAGAGAGTTGGCAGACATCACTACAGAGCTCAGTACCACTGGGTGTTTCAGTGTTTGTCAGGCAGTTAAAGAGTTAGGATTATGAGGGTCTCTATTGATGACTGAATTTTCATCAGTTTGACTTGTATTAGTTGAGGTTGGTTAGTGAGAGGGATCAGCTACTGATCAAGTCATACAAGTAAGATACTGAGAAAGAAGAACAATTCAGTGGACATGAGTCACTGAACTATGACGTCACTGTAATGATCAAAACATAGCTGATTTATACAGATTTCATTTATCACTGAGGTGAGGAATAATGCCCATACATATGGCTTATCACATAGAATTTTTTTTAAAGCACTCCCTTTTTAGCTATAGAAGAGCAATATCCTAATTCTGCACTACAATCGTGAAGAGCTACTGATAGGGGGTAGGGAGCATCTCAATTCAATCCATTAAAACAAACAGTAATTGATTACATATTTTGTTTTGTCCCCAAAGTTCCTTATGCTCAGCATGTCCAAAACCGACTCATCATCTACCTCACAGCCTGGTGCCCTCTCCACGGGGAAGGAGAACATTCGATATCCCGGAAGTTTCCCTCCCTGCCCTACCCCCGTGCCCAACCATTACTAAGTTCTTAAATCTGCCCACATCTCTAACCTTCCTTGTTACCATGCCACTCTGCACTGACGTCACCTCTCACTGCATGACCATCATGTCCTCCATAGTTCCTACATTTTCTTCCAAGCCATTCCTCATGTAGAAATGAGAATCATTTTTTTCAAAACACACATCTTTGCACCTCAAACTTCTATCTCCAGTCTGCTTAAAGCTGCTCAATGGCCACAGTTTACTTTCACCTATGAAAGACAGACCTTGCATGTTCTGGCTTTTGCTACCTCACCTCTAAAATAGGGATAATAACAATGAGAATTAATGAATGTAAAGTGCTTAGGAAAGAGCCTAGGATTTACTGAGTGTTCAAAAATGTTCTCTATGATCATCATTATTGCTATTATTACTACTCTAGCTTCAGCCTATATCACCTCCCCTCGTTCTCTCTGTTGTTTCAGCATCACTCATCTTACTTCCCTTTCTCAAACATGGTGTGCTCTTTCCTGCCACGTTGTTCTCTTTCTCTGGAAGGCTCCTTGCTACCCACTTGCCTTCTTAGTGCTATCTGTCTTTGAGATCACAGATTAAATATGACTTCTTTGGGGAAATTCCCTGCCATCCAGAGTAGGCCAAGTCTCCTTAAGGTGAGCTCTTGTTTATTTGTGTCATTCTTTCATTAATGTCTCTTATCCACATTTTTCTCACTATTTTTTTCCTGCATGATTAAATCCCTGGGTCCAAACACTCCCTGTTGGTTGAGTGTATATTTAGTACTCAAATAGTGATTGAATAAGTGAATAAACTCTGCTAGGTTCTGTATCATAGGGACTAACATCAATGTGTTTGGCAAAAATTAACCAGAGACAACTTTAGGATAAAATTTGAAGGGCATGATGATTAGAAAAGAAAAACGAAGAAAATAAGTTTTGTAAAGGATAGTGAAGAAAGTGCTCAAAATTCTTTTCTTTTCCTTCCTTCCTTCCTTCCTTCCTTCCTTCCTTCCTTCCTTCCTTCCTTCCTTCCTTCCTTCTTTCCTTCCCTCCCTCCCTGTCTTCTTTCTTTTCTTTTCTTTTTTTCTTTTCTTATTCTTTTCTTTCTTTCTTTTTGACAGAGTTTTGCCCTGTCACCCAGGCCGGAGTTCAGTGGTACCATCTCGGCTCACTGCAACCTCTACCTCCTGGGTTCAAGCAATTCTTCTGCCTCAGCCTCCTGAGTAGCTGGGACTACAGGTGCACACCACCATGCCTGGCTAATTTCTGTATTTTTTGTAGAGACAGGGTTTCACCATGCTGGCCATGCTGGTCTCAAACTCCTGACCTGAAGCGATTTGCCCACTTTGGCCTCCCAAAGTGCTGGGATTACAGGCATGAGTCACCACACCTGGCTCCCAAAATTCTTAAGTGAAAATAACAAGATAGTAAGTTGGGAACAATTATTTATGGTCTCAGGAATCCATATGTCAGTGCATATAATATGAGGAGTGAGTAAAATGACCTTGAAGCTTTAAGAAGTAAGAGTCACTTGTTCACTCATGCAGTCAATTAACATTAGCGTTTCTCATGCTGTCATGGGTAATGTTAAGTCTTCTTGGGACAGAAATAATGACAAGAATAGTAAATTAAAGTGATATACTTTGAAAGAAATAAACCCAGTAGGAGAAAAATCATGAGTATTACTGTTAGGGAAGACTACAAACTTCACTGAATTCTAGGCATCCTAATGTTATTCCCACAAGATCACACCATTTTTTTTCCTGCTTTTATTTATATATTCTTCCTTTTATGTCTTATCTAACTGCATTTCACAAACCTATCAGAGAATGTCCACTTTGATGTCTTTGGACACTCCTCTTTTATCTTCTTACCATTTGTGGTGTTATAATTGGTTTTTGAAATTACCTTTTTGTTTAGATTTGTGCATTTCTTTCTACTGAACTTTTAGAAAACTTAAAAAAAATAGCAGCTGTTGTTTTTCTATTCTGTACATTATCTTCCTTATTTGTCATGGACACTAATATGAAAAAATCATCTTGAAAAGTTGCCAGCATTTTTACTTCATTGTTTAACCTGTTCTTATTGATCAGAATGAGGCCAGCAACCATTTAAGAGATTATGTATTTTTCTAAAGTAAAGTCACTATCTTATTAGATTTTTTTTATAGAGCTAGATGTCTATTTACATAGCTGAAATCCCTTGTTCCTACTCATAGGTAATTTATCATGTCTTAGGAAGGAATCATCCACAGCTTCCATTTGACAAAGTGGTTCATAGTCTAGTCCTACCATTCTCATTTTTATTTCTCTCTCTTCCAGCTTTATCTTAAAATTCCTACCCCTTCAGATTCATAGTGGAATTACCTATAGAATTAGGGAAGTATATCGATTAGGATTCTTACTGTTGTAAATAAAATAAAACCCAAATGGGAAAGCAAAAAAGAAACTCATTGGGTCATGAAACTGAAATGACTCAAATATCCAGTTTTAGGCAAAGCTTAATGTAGGCACCCACAAAAGATCATCAACTCCATTTTTCAACTTTGCTCTCTATCATCCTGACTTTATTCTCAGTTTCCCCATGGTATAAACATGCTTACCAGAACCCCTGACCCTACATATTTTGAGGTTTAAATCTGATGGGAAAAGGCATGTACCTTTCTCCTAAGATTTCTACCAAAATCTCATTGAGTCTAATTGTCTTTAATCGAGTCATCTCAATTTTAATTACTGTAGTAGGGGGGAATATGATGCTTTGATTGTCCAGGCCTGAGTCACATGCCTTCCTTGAAGGTAGGGCTGAAGCAGTGAGAGTGGGAGAAAGTGTGTAGTAGTGGGGAAACTAGATACTGTTGCCAGAAAGAAGCAGATGAATTCTAAATGAAGATAACAGATGCATGCTGCAGCAAGGAAGGCAGCAAATCAAGTAGGGGAGAAAACAATTAAGTTAATCAAAGTGAGGAAATGCTGCAGTCCACCTAAGGAATGTGGTAGGTATAAAATAGGACCATCTAAGAAGCAGAGACACTCAAGCACAGAGTAACAATGTGCAAAACGAGAATTGGATGAATATATTCAAAGCAATTTTAAAGAGAAGGAGTTTAGGTCTGTGCATACCTTTAACTTTTATGGAGAATGATTCACTAGGAGTCTTTCTAAGATTGAAACCACGCAATTCCTATTAGCACTCTAATGTTCATGTTTGTATTATAAGGATGGTACTCATCTCAACTAAGTAATTCTTTTGTTGAGATGAACAGTGCTGTGCTCATTAAACTTTACAATCTCTGGGTTTATTCTCTGGAATCAGTCTATAGGGTGCTGATATTTTACCTCTTACCTGTTTGAAAGCCTCAAAGAAGACTTCTCAAGGCTACACAGTGAATCAGCACTCCTCAGAGACAGATGCCATTGAATTATACAAGAGAAGAGTCTGGCTCATGGAACAAAGTAATTACATGGAAATTTATTCTTTACTAGCCTAGATGGGGTTTTGCCTTACTGTTTTTCAATTTTAGGGGAGGAGGAAGAAAAGCACAGCAAAATAAATCGAAAAAGAAACTGTATGTGAAAGCCCTCATATTACAATCTGGAAATGATCAATTTAGAGATGCAAAAGTCAGCAGGTTTAGTATTCAGGATTTTCATGGTCACGTTTAACTTGTCTTTATGGTAAAAACAAGTATATTCTAGGTTATTGTCCTCGTACAGAATTACTGCTAAATGTATCCTTTTTGGTTATTTTGGCCATTAGCCTTGGATATTGGAGCAAGTTAATGTCATATATGAATTTTCATGTGTGCCGCCTCATATTGGCCCATAGATGAAATAGGATGAAAGGAGCTGGGGCTGTAGGAGATCGATCCTACAGATCCTACAGGACCTACAGATCCTACAGATGCTACAGAACTCTTGAAAGTTTTAAGCTACTTAGGGCATTATATTTTAATCACTTCTCAGAAGTGAATTAAGACCTCTAAGGATAGTGGGAAAAACACCAGTCTAGCTATTTGTGTTCTGTCAATCCCACTTTGCTTCATTTGAGGAAAGATGGAGACACGGGCAGCCATTCTTGTCCTGAACTGGAAGTGAGGGAGGAGGGACAGACAATTCAGAGAGGAACCAGAGTTATGTTAGCCTTTGGGAATATGGCACAGGTAGGGCCATAGCTGCTACCTGGCCTAGTGCTCCATCATTCACAGTGATTGAGGTTCCTCTAGCGTGTAACAAAAAACATGTAGTTGTTGTGACATAATGCTCACCAGGGTGAGGAGAGGCCAAGATGCTTAGCTCCACAGACAGAGGCCAACACCGCAGAGCCATTCTCATTAGAACCCAAGTTCCTTTCTCCTTCCTTCACTCTTCTCTCATAGAAGAGAATAGTTAATGCTTATGTGCTGGGCTAGGTGCAGTGGCTCACACCTGTAATCCTAACACTTTGAGGCTGAGATAGGAGGATTTCTTGAGCCCAGGAGTTTAAGACCAGCCTGAGAAACATAGTTAGACCCCATCTCTACTAAAAATTATTTTTTAAAAATATTAATGCCTATGTGCCAAATACTGTTATGAGCACTTTGTAATATATACTATTATATCTTATCTATTTCTCAAAACATCTCTACAAAATAGATATTGGCAATTCCTTAAAATGTAAAAGGCTTGGAGATGCTAACTTGCTAAGGTTCTGTCCTTAATCAGTAAGACAGCTGGGAATGGAACTGGGTTTGTTTGACCCTATACAACACACTCATCCATTAAATAAAATTTCTGTCAAGATGCTCAGACACTTGGGACCTGGCAAGTACAGAGGGGAGGAGGGCACAGGGAAGAGAGGCATGCTTTGCTTTGAGAGGCAGCTCTGACTCTCCTATATCAGTATGGCCTGGCCTGGACTGGCCTCCCACCCTGCCCTAGCTTTTCTGTGATGAGAATCTCTAGTCAGCCAAGTGTTGAAAATGAACAAGGAGGATGGGCTCCCTCTTTGTGCTCATTTTGCACTTGGCTGGAAATTCCAATCTTGTTTAACAGTTGACAAGCTGTTAGATCATAGGAGGAGAAAGACTTGTCAGTATCTCGGTTTGCTTCTCTGCAAAATGAATACCATAGTCTTCTCTTTCTATGGGAACTTTGAAAAATAGCTGTTATCTGTATTGAGTACTTTATGTGCACAAGAGCATTTCTTCAAAGTGCATGGAAGCAAGGTGACCTTCTCTTGGACAGCCTTGCCCCTGCCTCCTTCAAACAGTAGTTCATATGGAGGCTTCGCCCACTCAAGCTCAGCAGGCCACCAAGTCTCATTTCCAGTGAATGTCATTTAAAAGCCCAAGAAAGCTGACTACAAACTTTTTAACATGTGCCTCTCATCTGGTCAGCAGAAATCCCTGTAACTTGTTAATAGTTCCACCCCCCCACCTTTTTTTTTTTTTCTTTTTGTAGTGAAACCAATTGAGGCCTTAAATCAGTACCATTCGTTCCATCTTGGGCCATCAGAGAAAACCATTTAGAGTTGTAGGAAGTCATCTGCTCCATCTTGCACTTCCTGCTGCAGGGCTAGGACCAGTGCCTGATAGAACACACCTATAACAGGACAGTATGGCATGCTGAACAGGTGGTCTCCTCAGGGACCACATAAACACAAGATCAGGGAGAGCAAGGATGAACTTTCAAAGAGAAGTGACCAGATACCTATCCCATAAAACACAAATCTCTTTACAGCTGGAGTCAGGTTTCTCCATTTGTGCCATAGCATTTATTTCAGAGAAGCTCATGGCATTTAGAGTGGAAAATAAGGAAAATGTGTAGGATGCCTCAAAGAGGAACCACACACTTGAAATGAATCCTTGAGATTTCTGCAAGGCACAGAAGGCCTGGCCATTCAGCTATATAGAAACAAGACAGATGAGATGTTCTTCCTCCCCCTTCTAGAGTCTTCTCCTGCCAGAGATCCTTTATTATATTAAAATAATTCCATGGAAAGTACTTGTTGTTGGCGATTCACACTTTATATTATTTGAAACTTCAGTTACAGATATGCTGAGAAGGAGAGAAACTGAGGCCCACTGGTTCAAGCCCCTGATTTCACAGCTAATGAGAATGAAGAGGTGGCCTGCATTGCTAGTGGTCATGAGCTGGACAGAGGTTAATAGGCCTGGAATCAGGCTCAGAGCTCTTTCCAACATGGCCAGCTGCTGTCTTCCTTCTCCCAGCAGTATTTACAATGTTGGCCTTGTCTCAAATTGTGGAATAAAAATCATTTTACTTTTCTTAAAGGATTTTAAGTTGAGTATTAGAAAGGAGGAAGGAGAAGTTTCTGAAATGTCTCTAAAATCAGCAGCTACTTATATCTAAATGCAATTCTTCCTTGAAAGTTCACTGGGGAGAATTCTTTTGAAATTCTTTTGTTATTAGTTAGGCTTTGTCAAAATTTACCTCTGAAGAAACTATTATAATAACGAGAGCCAAATTTGTACTTCTATAGCCAGCACTACTACCTATGTCCATGGATGTAAGCTGAACGCTTTTTTTTTCCTGTTAAAAATTAACTTTGGGTTCCTCTTTGAGGGCATCTGTCTCTTAATTGACACATCTGGAACCCCTGTGTCCTTAGCACACTGTGGGTGGTTTCTTTGTATTCCAGTGTCTCTGGAATCCTGCTTTTTTTTTTTTTTTGACAGAGAGTTTTACTCTTGTTGCCCAAGCCAGAGTGCAATGGTGCTATCTTGGCTCACTACAACCTCCGCCTCCTGGGCTCAAGAGATTCTCCTGCCTCAGCCTCCCAAGTAGCTGGTATTACAGGCGCCCACCACCACATCCGGCTAATTTTTGTATTTTTAGTAGAGACGGGGTTTCACCATGTAGACCAGGCTGGTTTTGAACTCCTGACCTCAAGTGATCCACCCACCTTGGCCTCCCAAATTGCTAGGATTACAGGCATGAGCCAGTGTGCCCAACCCCTGCTAGTTTTTATAACATTTTCTTCACTAAGAAAAACCTTATTCCTGCTCTTTTATACCTAAAATGCCCTTTACCCTTTTATAATGCTCAGCTTCTAAGAGTCCCAACATGAGTGGGTAGGTGATCTAAAGGATATTACATTCCTTGGGGGAATCACAGCTCTTGACAATGCTGGGAAATTCCTAACCTTGTTGTGAAGGAGGAAGTTACATCATGGAAGATTCCCTATGGAAGACAAAGCAGCTGCTCTTTCCAGAATTCAAATAAAGGGCCCCGCAGCCCTAGCACACACCCATGTCTTTAACTTCCATTGGATGAGACAGGAGGCAGATGCTGCACTGCTGCTTCCTGACTTTGGGAAAGAGGAGGCTCGTAAAGGTCATTTTTGGCCTTCTTAAACTATCTGAGAACACACTGAAGTAGGTTGGATTGAACTGGTCCTGTCTGTTGGTGCATCATCTACCTGTCTAGCTCTAACATTCGCACATCATAAGATCAACTCGTTCAAATACAGATTTAGGGACTTTTGGAAATGAAAGGAATCTGGAGTTCCTCTAACCCAAAGCGTGGTCTCTGGACCATCACCTGAGAACTTGTTGGAAATGCAAATTCTTAGGCCCCACCCCAGACCTACAGAATCAGAGACTCTAGGGATGGAGTCAGCAATCTACGCTTTAACAAGCCATCTAGCTGACTCTCATACACACTCAAGTTTAGGAAGGACTATTCTGAGTACTTAGAAATGAGGAATTTGGGTTGTATGGTTGGTTCTTAAGCCACACTGCACATCTAGGGGAGCTTTTAAAACAATACTCATGTGGAGGTTCCATGCCCAGAAACTCTCCTTTAGTTCATCCAAGGTAGGATCCTGGAACATCAGCAGTTTTAAAAGCTGCCAGGTCCTCTATGCCTGAGAACTGCTGATCTAAGTTGATTCCTCATCTCTAGATGAAGAAATTGTAACCTGCAGAGGCTAAGTGATGTGCCTAGGGTTACCTGGGCAGTTAGTGTGGCAGAGTTCTGAGCAGACCCAGATCTCCTGACTCTCAGGTCAGTTTAAGGCCTTTTTGGCTTCTTGTTCTGATAAATATTAAAACTCCGAAGACTCCATTTACAGTCTTTATTCCAGTCTCTGAGAATGGGCACGATCCTATAAAAGGAGATCAGCAGAGCCTCTGGTTCATAATGATTTTGTTTTGGGTTAGCCTTGCTTTATTCTAATCTAGCTCTTACAATTGTGTTCCCAATGTCTTCCATGTGACGCTTCAATCTCATACCCCAGGCTCCACTGCTCTGCACCCCTAGGCCTCAATTTTGACTTGGCATTCTCTTCCATTACCACATTTCCTCCGAGATTAGGGTCCTGCTTCGGTGTCCTGCATGTTTGGCTGGAAGACTAAAAATGGCAAAGTAGGCAACAGCCCTTGAATAAAATACATATTTAAAGCATTTCCATTAAGAATGGGAAAAACTGAGCTAGTGGATTTTAATGCTGACATCAGAGGTCTTATTAGAAAGTGAATTTGATGGTGAGAAATGGCAACGTGAATCTTGGAAGGTTTATTGTTATTTTTATACAAAGGACTTACTAAGGCTCTTACAGAGAAAACAAACAAAAGAATTTGGTGTTGTTTTTGATCCTTCTGGAGTGTGTGTGTGTGTGTGTGTGTGTGTGTGACTGTATGACTGTGTATGTGTCCACAGGTGGAATCACTTAGCATAGGTCTGCTGAGTTAAGAGGAAAAATGATTCTATAAAAATGAGCCCTATCTTGGACATTTGAAGGTAGCTCTTGTATGGCTTGCATGTGACTTAGGCAGACTCATCTTAAAAGACTCTGTCTCAATAGTATTCACGTTTTATTTTTCAGGAGGCAGCACAGGCACATCCCCAACCACCTCCAGCACTGGGACGCCATCCCCTTCGGCTTCTTCTCATCTTTTATCTCCATCCTGTTCTCCTCCAACTTTTCATCTGGCCCCCAACACTTTCAATGTGGGCTGTCGAGAAAGCCAGCTGTGTAATCTAAACCTCTCTGATTATCCACCATGTGCCCGAAGCAACATGGCTGCCTTGCAGAGCTACCCAGGGCTGAGTGACAGTGGCTACAACAGGCTTCAGAGTGGCACTGCTTCAGCCACTCAGCCCTCTGAAACCTTCATGCCTCAGAGGACTCCATCCCTGATCTCAGGAATACCAACTCCTCCCTCGTTGCCTGGCAACAGCAAGATGGAAGCCTACGGTGGCCAGCTGGGGTCCTTTCCCACTTCCCAGTTTCAGTATGTCATGCAGGCAGGCAATGCTGCCTCCAGCTCCTCATCACCACACATGTTCGGGGGCAGCCACATGCAGCAGAGCTCCTACAATGCCTTCTCCCTTCACAACCCTTACAACCTGTATGGATACAATTTCCCCACTTCCCCTAGGCTAGCTACAAGCCCAGAAAAACTGAGCGCCTCTCAAAGCACTTTACTCTGTTCTTCTCCTTCCAATGGGGCCTTTGGAGAGAGGCAGTACCTGCCGTCAGGGATGGAGCACAGCATGCACATGATTAGCCCTTCACCCAATAACCAACAGGCAACCAACACTTGTGATGGCCGGCAGTATGGGGCAGTTCCAGGCTCCTCCTCCCAGATGTCCGTGCACATGGTTTAAAGGCCAGTCCAAACACCACGGAGCTTTTGGCAATCAAGGCCCCAGAGTCTCCGTGGTCAGATCCTCCTCTTCGGGAGTCCAGTGCCTTTGGAAAACAGGAACTGTGTATTATTTTTTTTTTTTCTGGAGGAAAACATATACCCAAGAACAAGAGATACCTTTAAGCCAGTGAAGGATACTTGCGCTAGAATCATCCACAACTCAGTGGCCGTTCTTCTGCCTTCCCAGACCTTAGTTTTATAAAGCATTGTCTGTTCCAGAGTGGCCTTTGAAGAGACTGAATAATCACTTCGTCATAATGTTAAGGGAGATGCTAGTGTGTGGCAGCCGTGAAAAGTTACACATACACACCCACATACAGACAGACCTACCTATACATACATGCACACACACATATATATTCATACACAATTCATACATATGCAATCATACGTGCACACTGACTCTGAACTGGGTGAACTCTGTGGAGGGAGGCCCAGAATGGGTGCTTTCACCAAGAATTTGTCTATGTACAACTCTAGATGGAGTGGGCCAGCAATAGCTGCCAGTCTTTCTCCCCTGCAGCTTCCTCTGCTTCTGGAATGAACCATGTATCCTGGAGACCCTCCCCATGGATAAGAGTGGAAATACATCAGTACAACTGGACTTGGCTTCTGGAAAAAGATTGCTTTTGAACTTTGGCTCTCTTCACTTGTATGCTATCATTGATATTCCCAGTGGTGCCCATGGAAAGAGGGAGGAATGAGCAGCTGAACAGGAGAAAGACAAACAGAAAGAATAGAGAAGAGGAGTGAGGTGGAGAGCAAGACTGACAGAGAAAGTGTGAGCAATGATGAGAGTTTTAATTCACCAAGGAGATAGGTTTTTGGTTTGTCCCCCCAAACCCCGCCCACCCCACTGTAGGCTATAGAAAGAATCATGGCATTACTGAGGAGTAAACCTCTCTGGCACACTGAGCATGGTCAGGGTATTGGTCAGAGGGACAGAGCAAGGAATGCATCCTGAGCCTACAGCTTTGACCACTGCGATCCAGAAGAGAGGTGCACTATGTGGGAAGTGCTGATTCCACAGCATGCAGCCTGGTAGGGGAAGGAAAATAAAAGGGTGTGAAGAAGGAATAGTTTTATAATCTCTGAAGATGATACCAAGAGCAGAGGCAACAAATAGAGGCCTGGCCTCCAGGTGCCGGATCCAGACACCTGACCTAGAATGCCTGCCCGCTACCCTGTGGCAGGAAATATCCCCTCATGTCCCAGGGAATTGCAGATGGGTCTTCTATACCTTTCTACCTGCCCTTAGATCTCCATTTTTATCAAATAGTACATTGCATTTTGAAGTTTTGGGTTTTTTCCTTCATCTTTCCCTTTCCCTTCAAGTCTTTTAATGGTAAGAAAGCAAGTGAAGCTTGGTGCAACTAAAGTTTTTAAATGGTGTGGAAATGCAAATAATACCAAGTAAAATAATACAGATATTATTAAGATTTCTGGTTTTGAGGTGTTGTAGATAAACGTATTTATGTGCCTAGTGGGGAATCCAATATTATGAATATGAAAAAGGGGGCAATAAAAGGGTATGTAAAATATGTATGAAGAAAAGGTGTATAAAAATTTGCCCTTATGCACGGAACTCTGTTTCTAAGTGCCAAGCACAGAAAGCCGCTAAATAAAATCTTTGCAATTGTTTTCTGCATGTTTGTTTATACAGAAAAATCAAATAACAGCCTTGTGCATTTTCATCGTGCATTACAGTGAGTATAAAAGTTATATATATATATTACTGTATGTGATTTTTATATAGACCCCATGAAGTGAATATTAGCATCTTTTTATAAGTAGTAACTGCATTCCAGAGAGATTGAATGAAATTTGTAGCATTATCCAGCCTGTCACAGAGGGACCGAGGACTTGAAACCAGATCTTCTGACTCTAATGGGATTTTTGCCTTCATATTAGCTGCAGAAACCTGTGTGAGGCTAATAGTAATTGTCATTGTTACTGTGTGCCACCTGATACTATACCATGTGTTTTACATGATTATCTTATCCTCCCACAATTCTGTGAGATAGGTAATATTTGAATCATCATTTTATAGATCCAGTAACGAGCTTATAAAATGTTAAATATTTGACCAAGTGGTGGAGCTGGCAATCTGACCTTAGGGTCTGTGCAATTAGCACTGTCATTCAGCAGTACCACGAGGCGCTTGGACAATCAGGAAAGAAGACGTATCTTAAGGGATAGAGGTGAGAGTGCCTCTGAGGCTGGATTTTGCTTGGTATATTGAACAATAAGTATACACTATCCTCCTTGAATGCATCACTGCAGCATGGGGAGAGTGGTTTTGAGTTGTCATGCACCAACTGACAACTTAGACTAAAAAAGTCTAGGACTATGCCATTTGCAAGAACTTTCATATATTATCTCACTGGAGCCTCACAATAACCATGAAAGGTGGACAGGCCAGGAAGTATTGTTTTGCAAATGGAGAAGTAAAAGATAAAGTTTGTGACCTGCCCATTCTTAAGTGGCTGGGAAGCAGCAGAGCCAGGACTTGAAACCTCTTGCTCTTGCCCCTACTCCAGACTGTTTCCTGGTGGACAGTTACATTGGTTGCTCACTGACCCATTTCATCAGGGTTTGATTTGGTGGGCTCAGGTTGCCAACCACCACAGCCATTCACTGGAAATGGAGGTTGGTTTGGGAGAGCAAAAACCTTATTCATTACTCTGGTTTTATAAATAACTGCAGAGGGTGGCATGCTAGTTAATTCCATTAGCCATCAGATCATTGCCAAAATAACTGGACAATGACTGACTGAGTACCTCCACGGATTATAGGGTGTCTGGGATTGACATGCCTCAAAACTTAGAAAACCACTCCTATTTGGAAACCTTGCATCACCCCTTGGTTTCATAATGGTATAACAAAAACAACTACATGTGAAGCTTACGGTTATTATTATTTTTTAATTTAGCAGCATACCAAACATTGTTCACTGATCTAACACCCTTTGAGGTTTGGGGTAATAGATAATCACAGTATGCCAATCAGAAAACTTGACATAGAAATCTCCATATTTTCACCCAATAGTAAGAATAATAATTTCAATAATCATTTAGAATATTAAGTACAGAACATTTTTGTAATTTGGGTTAATTAGAACAGTCCAAGTTAGTTACATCTGAATTATGGCATATGTTTCCATGTGTACCTGAAGAAGTAATAAAAATGTTTTTTAAAAGACAAATTGGATAAAGATTTGTGAAGAATATGCTCTACGCAATTCTCTTTCATGAAATAGTGAGCATTTATTGTAATTGGCATAATGATTACACAAAGGGGTGTTTACTAGAAGGATTATTCTTCTATAGTCTAAGGTGCTCCACAATTGCTCATTTTTCTGGGGGAAAGGCTATCTTATTCATCTTTGCATCCTCAATAGCTAGGACAGTTCCTGATCTATTATAGAATCTCCGTACATACTTATTGTTTAATTTGTTGACCAAAGCCTTTTTTTAAGGATGATAAGAAATGGTTGCATGGCTAAATAATATTATTTACTCCAAGTTAAAGCTACCTAAGTTAACAAAGGTTTATTGTTCTTCATATAGTATTCTGTAATAGATTAGTGTAAATTTAAATAGTAGCTAGCAAGCATCCGTTATACATAATGAACAGTAAAAATCACACCATGGTTTCTTTCTTGAAAGGGCTCGCTTTTTAGGCAGCCATTCACAATGAGGTGCATGATATAAAAGGCTCTGGAAACTCAAAGAAGATGTTTAGGGTAAGGAGAGGTTAATTGTTTTCATTGGTGAGGAAGAACTTCTACTGAGATTTTAAGGCTGCTCAGAATTTTTATAGAAATAAGAAATGGTGGGTTAAGAACAAAATAAGATTTTAAAAGACACTACAATGAATAAACATTGGAGGAAAAATGATAGCGTTTCAATTCAGGGAGCAACTTAATAAAGATAGAGATATTCATAACTTTCTTACAGCTTATAGATTAATATCTTTTTCTATGGAATATTTTTTCATTAGTGGGAGTTTTGAGAGCTGAGATCCAAGAGCAGAGCTGTTTGGTTGACGCGATTCACTGCTTAGTACTTTGAGGATTTCAGAGAGGCTCTGTTGTACCAGTTTGCATTCAGTAAGCTAAAGGAGAGTTGTTTTCCCAAGGAAACCCAGCCACAAAGATGCATTTCACAAAAGCTTTTTTGCCTATGATCATCAACTGGAGATTTGTTCCCCACACTTATGTCAAGGTTCATCAAGTTCAATTCGATACATATTATATAATGCTCTGTGTTGAGCACTGCTGTAGGCACTGAGAACGTAGCAATGAACAACCAGACATGTTCTTGCCTTTAAGGAGCTCATGGTCTATTGGGAGACTGACAATGAATACACTAGCAAGTAAATGAATAATTTCAGATTGCAATGATGACTTTGAAGAAATTAAAAATAATAGAATGATAGAGAATGACTGGGCAATGAGAATGAAGGCTTATTTAGATGTGATTTTCTAAGAGGGCTGCTCTCAGAGGGTGGTGTTTGAACTAGTACAAATATAGCCATTTTCTTAGAATTGGCTTACTCTAACTCGTGCTGAGAGCAGCCATGTGTCACTGAAAGATGTGCTCAGTTGTTATTGTATCAGCGTAGGCCAGGCATTTTTGTCTTTACAATAGCTTTGTATAGCATTGATACTAATTTTTTGAAGTCTTCTTGGGACTGGAGTAATTTAGAGACTCTTCAAAATATGAATCTATCTTCTATACAGCCCAAGTAAAACCATATTTTCATGACATTCTTAGAGGATGAGAAGCACCTTTCTATCTAACTTTGTAAAAGGTTAAAACTAATGATCAACCAACCAACTGATATCAATCAGATTAAGGATGAACAGTAATTAATAAGTAAATATATTAAATATGGCTTGGTAGTCTATAATGATCTGAGACATTCTGTTCCAGAAGGGGATTTTACTCTGGTTGAAGAGTCAAGCTACATGCATACGAAACAATAAAAGTATTAAATTAGTGGTAAAGACCATATATGCTGCAAAATTTCAGAAGGAAACTAATTTTTATTGAGTGTTTATTCCATCTTACACATTATGCAAGGTAATATCCTGTAATCCTTGCAGCCACCCTATAGGATTTATATTTCAATCCCTATTTTATAGATAGGGAAACCGAAACTTACAGAGGTTAGTAATGTGCACAAAATCACAGAACTTGCAAGTAACAAAGGCAGGGCTCCAACCCAGGCCTTTCCACTACTATATTTTTCCAAAAATGAGATTTATAGGGACTATAATAAAAAGTGGTGGGCTCATGGAGAAAGTTGAACTTGAATCGTACTTCGAAGAATTCATGGAAACTGCCTAAACTGAGGAGGAGGAAGGTGTCCTGGTGCTAGGGTGGGGCCAGCACAGTAAAGACTCATGTTCTCTGTGTGGTATAATGAGCTATGGTAGTGGGATTGAAGCAGAGGATATTCATTTTCTTGAGTCAAATCTCATAAAGTTCTCCCTGCTGTTCCCGGCACCATGACCTCTGGGTTCCCTTTCCCTATGTGAGGTGTCCTTGCTCCGTAACTTGGGCAATTCAGGATTTCCTCCAGTGTCTCAGTGGGAACCTTCAACCTGGAAAGCATCAGTAAGGCCTGGGAGGTGATGAAGAAATCAAGTTGCATCCCTCCACCCCCCCAACACCTCCACCCCACTCTACTCCCCCAGTCGGGGCCCCAGGAATAGGCTCAACTGCCACACTCCCTGAGTCAGGCTTTGCACAGAGGCCCTTGCTTTTTCCAGCCAGGCACACAGTGCCACGTGGGATGGTGAAATGGGATCTTGCTGCTTAAGGCCGAGAAAACATTCATCATGTTTTCCTTCTTAGCTCATTTTACTGCTCACAGCACTCATCTTTTATGGGCCAGCCTAACGGCATTTCCCACTTCAGATGCTTCCTACTCACAGTTTCTGCTTTTATTACACTTTACTGCAGGCTCTGCAGAGGCACAGAAAACCAAAGGGGTTTTGAGTCATTTTTAGTATTTTCACCTAGTGAAGCCAAAGTGGACAAAGGGGGCTATCAAAGGATTGCCAAGTCAACCTCTAGCAGCTCTTCTTCTCAGGGAAGCTTTTGAAATCCATGAAGAAGATTCTTGGAGCTCTCCTCATCTTGCCCACACCACGCATCCTTCCTCTACACATGGGCAGGTAGAGCCTCTCTTAGGCTGTCTCTAGGTGAGGTAACAGATAAATCTCCAAATCTTAACATAATAATGTTCATTTCTCACTCATCTCACAACTCAACATGGAGTTTCTCATTGAGTGGCTCTTCTCCAAGCAATGATTTAGGAAAACAATCTTCTTCCATTTAATGGCTCCAATATCTTCAGCACTTAGCTCAGTACCTCTCCATTCAGCTAAAAGATGAGGAGAAAGAATAAAAACTTGGGAGATAGTCATAAGCCCAGTCTTGTATTGGTGCATGACTTCCTCTCTATTCTAATGGTTAGAACTCCAATGACCACACCTAACTGAAAAGGAAACTGGGCAATATAGTCTAGCTGAGTGCATAGGAAAAAGAGGAAACAGATTTGTTAGGCATTAGGGAGTTTCTGCGAGTCCCTGAGCCAACCTATCCTGAGCCGATCTCAATCTGCTTTTCCTATAAACCCAGCAGGCAAAGATAAGGCTAATTTCTAGTCCCAGCTTCTCAGATGCTTTGCAAAGCAATCTGGAACAGTTAACTTTGCCCCACTGGGGTTCAGTTCATCTGTGAGATATATTTTTTAGTAGGATTCCTTCCTGTTCTCCTAAAACATCTTGAGGATTTATAAAATGCTGAGTGAGCTTTTCTCAAGTGATAAGTATAAACAAGAAACATTTATCAAGTGCTTATTCATGCCAGCTTAAGTGCTTTAGCTAGTACAGTGTCTTATTTAATTCCCAACGACTTTATGAAGCTGACAGTATTATTACTATACCCACATTATAGGTGAGAGAAAAATGCAGAAAGACTAAGAATCTTACCAAAGGTCACACTCAGGCGATCTGACGTTAGAGCCATTAATATTCGATAAGGCAGACTTTTAGAAAATATTTCTTTTCTTGGGCAAAATTCTGAGAATGCTACACAAGCCATGTTCCCTGGTTTAAATAAGCTTATAGTATAACAGGAATCACCTCTTGTTTGGTTTCATTCAGGAAGAGCTCAAGAATGACTTGTATATGGAAGTCATCTCCAGGGTGTCAGGATCACACTCTGCTCAGCCTGTAGTTTTTGCAGGTCTTTGCGTAATACTTCCTACCTCAAAGCAGGAGTGTGGAAGGCCTGATCATGTAATGTTATTTGCAGTCCCCAAAGATTCAGTCTGTTTGGAAACTATATTCATACATGGCTTCTGGACTAAGCTTCTGGAATTAGGCTTTGTCTAACCCTGTGACAATGCTCAGGCCTTTGACCTAAGGATGTTGCTGGTGGTGCTCCTCAGAAAGGAAGCTCACAGGGTGAGGCACCCTCTACAACAGCAACTATCTTGGGTCCCATCACTGATGAATCTTTACAGAGAAAAATTAGCTATCCCTTCATCCAGAATGGTGCCCAGAACAAATAGGCAAAATGCCACTGGTTCCATTTTCCATTTCCAGAGTGTGCTGGTCTCAGGAGGGATTTTGCTTAATCAACAGAGCCTTTTTTCTGTATTCTTGTTTTGTCTCTTTGCAACATGGGCTTACATTAAAGAGACAATGCCTCAACCATGGAAATGGAAAGACTTTTTTTAACTGTTAAGAATTAGAGAAGAGTAAGACCCTAGTAAAATAATCAGGGCAAAAGCCAAAGGATCCAGAGTTGGAAAATCTCAGTTTTCTGGTCAAACCTCTGGCATACAAAATTCCCCAGACTTAGTCTCTCAGGGACATCTTTACCATGTAGCTAAACAGAGAAAACTGGAGATGTTGAGATTAGTAAAGATTATCTCTTGGGCTCCCGGTCTATATCTGAGACAAAGGCATGCTTGTGTTTCAGTGGAGGGTGGGAAGACCATAGATAAAAAGTTGAAACAGAGGTTGAGGGGTACATATGTCTTATCAGGCAGTTTAGTTTGGTAATGTCCATGAAACCTTATACAGACTTTTGGGAAGATTTAAGGAAGATAACACTGAAGGATACTGAGGTATAGACAAAACTAAAGGCCAATCTAGGTGGCTGCTAAATTCCTTGTCTCCTACAAGGTGAAAGCATGGGGAAGTCAGTCATCCTTTCAACACCTCCCCTCCAACAAAGGCATGATAAATAAAGTTACCCTTTGAGAGTTAAACTAATTAGCCTTTTTGCAGTGACAACTCTAGTGGGCTGTATGTCCTTCTGTCTGAGTGTTAACACAAGTCATACTTAATATTTCATGACAGTAATATTGGCAACAGAAAGAGTTCTGGAATAGAATTAATTCACAGGCCTGGAAATAATTTTTACCTTAACGCATTCAACTAAACCTTCAACAATGGCTCACCAATATGTAGCGAATTTATATTTTCTGTAGGACATAGTGCTAAGTGTTGGTAATATGCAGATAAGTGAGAGCTAGTCCATCCAACTTAGGAGCTCTAATGTGTCTAGTGTGGTGACAGACCAAAAATAGAAACAATTACTGTAGTGAGGAAATGCCATGATAGAGCTAAACATGGATGCTATGGGAGAAGTTGGGTCAGCCTAAAGTTCAGGGGAGGCTTTCTGGAGACGATGATGAGTAGCTGAAAGTGAGACTGCTTAACACAGACAGAGGATAAGCTGACGACCAGTGATTATAATTAGGGTGGCCTGTCATAATGCTCCAAGGAAATGCAGAAGCCCAGTGCCACATGATGCAGTATGCCTATGGATTTCTGGAAATTTTATATAAGAGGAAATGGCTCTGGGGTGGTATGAAATAACAACGCATGGTCTAAGATTTAGAGTCTAAGGGACTAAGCACCATTAGATATGTGGAAGCTCACTTTCATAAAAAGTGCTGTGCAGCTCAAGGGGCTACACAAATCAAAACAATAGATATACGTAGGGCAGTCATCATCTTGCCATATCCTCATATCCATACTTATCCCAGAAAAGATTGCAGGAGCCTGAGCAGAGCTTCAATGTCCTTTGCATGTTTGGAGATCAATAGCACGTATGACCATGCCATCTTCACATCGGGAACATGATGACGTGAATGTGTGCAGACACTTAACCCACCACAGAAAAGCCAAGCACAGAGTGAAAAGGTCATTTGTGGGAAGGTGTGAGATGTGTGGGGAAAGCCAAATCACAGAAGAGTTACCCATGAAGGGGCCAAGTCAAGCAAGATTCAACAGGGGCCGTCTTGCCTGTTCAGGAATTTTATAAGCCCACACTCAAGGGTGCTAGCGGGACCCAGAGATCCAAAATTATGAGTTATTTAACTTGGCCTTCAGCATGACTAGCTCTTTTGTGACTTGGCTGTTCTTGGGGATGTCACACCTTGATTCTATTGGGCTTTACTGAAGAATATTTTTTTAGGTGCATTTTATGCTTCCAGTGACACAGTCCTTTCTGTTTAGAGAAAAAATTAAAGAAGAACCAGCAGTAGGGGATATATATTTATTTCAGCTCATTATCTCAAGGAAAACGTTGCTTTGAAAAGAGTTGCAGTACAAGAACACAGTCACAATGGGACCTGCTACTGTAAACAAAACATCATTTTTCTCCTACTGCATTAAACAGTAGACCCTGATTAGAACTAGGTGACATTAAGATGGAGGTGGGAGGATGGGAGAGTAACCCTTAGATTTAAATGAGTATCTATTTTTGGCTTTAGCACTCCTAAATGCCCACCACAAAAAAATCAATGGTTTAAAGTCTGAGTTCTGTCATCTGTCCAAGACAGCAGAGATTTCTTATGCTTGGACAGGATGGAGTGCTGCTGTGATGAGAGGAGATCGAGAAACTGGCCTGAAGACAAGATTAAAAAATCTGGAACAATGAGAAATGAGCAGAGACTCCTGTAAGGCCTAATGGCAGCAACTCACCAGGAGTTTGGTCTTCTAACTCTGTTTTATAGGTCAGGAGATGACAGAATGAAATATATTCTTATTTGATTTCCATTGACACCCAGCTGGAAACCGAGATTTTATTGGCATATTTTGCTTCTAAAGAAGCTACAATCTTTGGGATAAATTCAGTGGTTTTTCTGCTATACCCTGGAAGGCAAAACACAGAGAAAGAGCCCTAGACCTAGCTTTTTTTAAAAAAGCGCTGGATTTTAGCCTTTGGTCCCATTATTTATTAGCTATAAGATAGACTTCAATACCCCATAGACTATTAAAGATAATGTTAAAATAATGCAACCAAAAACCCTAATCTCATTGAGGGCCCTATAATAGATACTTGATAAATGCTAGTTGTGATGGTGTTTGCCTATCTATCTTCTGGACAGAAAACAACATGTCAGCCCAAGCTATTTAAAGAAAGACATGGTTAGATGATGACTGCCTATTCCATTAATGCCAATCTGCAGAACCATTGAACCAGTGAGAATTTTGCTTAGGTCAGATTGCAATTGATGAGAGCACCTTCCTGGTAAAGTGGGGCACCGAGTAATGCTAGTTGGATGTTTCACTGGGTCATTCATAACGATAAGCATGGCACGGATGGGCTGAAAGAGTAGTAGATTCAAGTCCCAGCTCTGCCACTAATCACCAGTTATGACAGCCTTCTGGACTTTCTGGGCTTCAGTTTCCTGTCTTTAAAATAGAGGTGTCAAAAGAGAAGATTTCTAAGTTCTTTGCCATCTCTCATGCTCCATGAAAGATAGCCGGGTCTTGTCCATGATTTTTGGCCAATCTTTGGAGTAGATTCTGTTTAAAGAAATAAATAAGAAAGATGATTAATGATAAGCTGACAAATCTCATTTGAATAGAAAATTAAACTAGAAAACTTGGGTACATCATCTCTGCCCAGGGACTTGTAAGTGCTTCTTAATACTTAGTTTTTATTGAAATATATTTTCTCTTCATAGCCATGGCACTCTGAGAAACAGAAAACCTGAAAGAAGACACTTACCCATCAACATTCGGTAGAGAAACTCCTGGATTTGGAATCACAATACAGTTCTCTCATTTGCTGGCATCAGTTTCTCTGCAGGTCACCTTCCTTCATCTATAAAATAATGACAGTTGTTTTTTACTTATGGAAAAGAAAGGACTACTAGAGTTTGAAAAATATTTGTAAACTATCCATACATATAGGCTCCTCTACTGGATTATGATGCTTAAAGACAGAAGTTTTTTCTTTTATACTTTTGATGGCATATAGTACAGTTGTGGAGTCACAGTAGGTGCTAAGTTAATGAGTTAATGAATTAATGAGTTGATCTGATAAGGACTAAATATTTTCTTTATATATTCACTTTCAAAATTTACAAAATGACTTCCTGCTTGTTGTAACAAAACGAAATACCGAAGTATATTCAACAAAAATGAAAACTGTCCCCAGATGTACTATTGTTAATGGTTTGGTATGTAGCTTTCCAGATTTTTTTCTCTAAACCTATTCAACCTACATACTCACATATATGTTTACTCTGACACATATATTCACATATATTTTTATTTCCTTCCTTTTTTTCTTTATTTGCTTTAACCAAAAAGGAATAATACCATACATATTATTCTATACATAGCCTTTGAAAAATTCATTTATCCCATAGCTGGCTGCCTATGATTCCATATTATTGATGTGCCATAATTTTTTTTTTTTTTTTTTTTTTTTTTTTTTGAGACAGAGTCTCTCTCTGCTGCCAAGGCTGGAGTGCAGTGGTACGATCTCGGCTCACTGCAAGCTCCACCTCCTGGGTTCACACCATTCTCCTGCCTCAGCCTTCCAAGTAGCTGGAACTACAGGTGCCCGCCACCACACCTGGTTAATTTTTTATATTTTTAGTAGAGACGGGATTTCACCGTGTTAGCCAGGATGGTCTCGATCTCCTGACCTCGTGATCTGCCTGCCTCAGCCTCCCAAAGTGTTGGGATTACATGCGTGAACCACTGCACTTGGCTTATGTGCCATAATTTTTATGCAGTTCACTGCAGATAATCATTTAGGTTGCTCTTATTTATTTATTTATTTATCTATTTATTTACTTATTTATTTCCAGTATAAATAATGATGAAATAGGCCTGGGTGGTGGCTCATGCCTGTAATCCCAGCACTTAGGGAGGCAGAGGGGAGAGGAAAGCTTGAGCCCAGGAGTTTGAGAGCTGCTTGGGCAACATAGTGAGGGCTTCTTCTCCACAAAAAGAAAAAAAAGCCAAAAAATGATGAAATAAAATTTTAAAATATATTTTGACTACCTATAGGCATTAAATTTTAACTAACCCTAGCTCTAGCTCCCTGTGGATCAAGTCTGCAGGAAAATTATGCAGGATTCCAAAGATAGACTTTGCTCTTAGCGGCTTATCAAGGCTTCCTCAGCTCTCTCATAATCCTAAAATGAGCAAGGCTTACTCAACAGCTGCTACCAGCCCTGGTTTCCCCAAATGGATCATCTTGTGAGCTTCAGCAGACTTGAGTGCAAACACGTTGGTTGCTGGCCCCAATAACCTCCCCGTCTTTTCAACAAATGTTCAGGGCAGGGGTGAGGTTCTCCTTGCCTCTAACCATACATAGACAATTTTAGCAATAGCTTCTCTGGCATCTGTTTTACCGGGTTCTTAATCTCAGGAGCATTAGTAACTGATACCATAAATAATATCACCGGTGAGTGGCTGGAATCTTGGGATGGGCTGAGAATTTGACCTGGAGGTTCTGGGGGATCTGACAAGAGTAGTCTTGTGGTAAACTAATATCTGTGGCAAAAAAAAAGGGTGACTCTAGCACATAGCTGAGTGGACACGCAGGTTTCCCAGCCTGGAGGTGATCCATAAATAAGATAAGGTTTCCTGACCTATCTCTGGGATTATTTGTAGTCATGGTAACAGCATGTGGTAGCTACAAGTCTGTTCTGTGACTAGGAGAGTGGGGCTTCAGACTCAGGCTGTGAGCCAGAGGTTGCCAACAGGTGGTATGTTGTTAGTAAGCATGTAAGTGCTAGATATTGAAAAAATAACTTCCTGACATTTGAAAATTGAGAAATTTTACATAAAAGTCTGGATTTCCGGTATCTCTTGGGACAAATGCAAAAGAAGATTTGGTAATTTTGAGGTCACAGTTTTATGTGGGTGCCAAGTAGGGCTGCCCCGTTGAAAGTGTCGTCAATTATCCAATTCGACAGTCCTCATGTAACCTGCTCCACTGGCATTTGAGTTTGCAACTTTTGGCTTGGATGTAATGATATTTACAACTCAAAAATTATGTTGCTGCTTATTGCTAAGTGGAAGAGGTAAGCACTCACATGATGTAAATTTAGTGGCAAACTTCAGAGTTCTCAATCCTCAATTATTTCTTCTTTTATTTACCAGAAGACAAAAATGCCAACATTAAAATCGATTTGACGATAAGTAATAGCTGACATCTGTCCTAGCAGAATTGTAATCCGCATGCTACAGATAAATAAACTAAGGCCCAGAAAGGTCAAGTACATTGCCCAAGTTCACCGAGGTGTAAGTGGTAAGTCAGTACCAGACAGCATCTCTCCAAAAATTGAACTTGGAATCAATGGATCTCATTTCTTCAGTCCCTTCCAAAGATGAAAAATGCCTCCAGGTAGAGGGAAACTTGGAGTGTTCGTCAGCTGAGACCAAAGGATAGTTAGTTGACAGCTATGTCTTCAGCTTATGGGTATCCTAGGGCATGGAATGCCCCAACGGAGAGTGGGCAGGGCACTGAGAAGAATCTTCTAGTTAAAGATCATGACTGCACAGAGGGCATGGGAAGGGCCCTGATGTTCAGGAGAATGAAATTCAAAGAACAGTCCTGATAGAAAAAAGATAACCTTAGGATAAAGAGCAAAATGCGCATCCTGAGGACTCAGGGAAATCAAGGCTCACCAACAAGATCAAGAGGATTTTAGGCTACATGTGGAGGGTGAGGTTGGAGTCAAAATAAAAATGTAGAATAAGTTGAAGCTTATGAAAAAAATAAGAAAGCTTCTTTTGCTGGAATATGCTCAGTCACTTGGGGAAGTGCCTATAATATATGACAGACAGGAGAGGGGAGAAGCAAAGTGGCCTCAGTTTCTGACAAATCCCCATTTCCTTCACCAAGAAGTGTCTCAATACTAGAAAGTGTAGAACAGGCATAAATGAATAGGAATTGAAAACCCCAATAGGCAAGAAGAGAGTATAAGAGCCGTAGAAAAAAGAGAGGTGTGACTCAGTGGAGAGATTCTGCATTTGGGATTTAGAAAGACCTGGTTGATTCCAGACTCAGCCTGACTCTAGCTGTATAACCTTGGTCAATTTTTTTTCTGTGAACCTCAGTTTTCCCAACATTGTGGTTAGGATTAAATGTGCTATGTGTATTAAATGCCTGGTACATAGCAGACCCTCAGCACAAAGCTGGGCGGACATGCAGGCTTTCCAGATTGGAGATGCTCCATAAAGGAGATAAAGTTTCCTGACCTGTTGCTGGGATGACTTGCAGTCATGGTTACAGTATTTTGTAGCTGCAAGTGCTTTCTGTGCCTCAGAGTGGGGCTCCAGATTTCATTAAGCTCAATTCTTCAGCCCAGATGAATCTAAATATGTGGGCACTACAGAAATGTATAGATGAGATGAGGAAATGGTTGGTAATTGTTAAGAACATGGATATTGAGAGAAGTCCTGGAAAATTTGGAGAAGGGCAAACATCATTATTTTGAAAGAGAAGTTGGGAGGAAGAAATTTTAAATGCTATAGACTTGACGTGAAACCCAGGAAATATTCTGAAATGTATTAGTAAGCAGATGACTTGAGAGTACTTGGAAAAGACAGCAGTGATGTCAAGGAGTCAGCCCAGGATCATTAATAAACAATTATTTCAAGCAAATACCATTGTATCTTTATGTCAGAATTACTGAGCTAATTGGTAAGGAGAATGCTATCACATAGCAAATCACATTATGAATGGGACATTTGACAAAGATTTTAAGATATTTTGGGGACAAAATAGTGAGTCATGGATTGAATGACAATACAGTCCAAGCTTGTAGAACTGAAATACTGTTAATGAGTTGACCACTCTAAATTCTTGAGGGAGCCCCCAGAGCTACACTACAGTGGGTTTTGTACTTAGCCTTATCTTCACCAAAATCTTTGTTAGCAATTTAGAAGAAAATAGATTGCGTATCAGAAAAATTTGTAACATATTATCACTGAGAGAAGAAAATAAGACACTGAACGAGGGGATCAAGATTAAAAAATATGTTAACAGCCTTCAAAATGCGTCAGTAATTAAAATTAGCGAACTTAACAGAGGTATGTATTTATTCTTACTTTTGAATTCCAAAATGTTTAGAATGTACAGAAAAAGGGGAGAACTATGTTGAAAAAGCACATGTGAAAATAAATCTGTTTTTCTCTTTCTTTGTGGAGTTGTTGACTGGAATTTCAATACAAGTCAAAGTATGTTGTGATTCTTAAAATAGCAGGTTCAATTCCAGGCTGAAGTGACTAGATTAAGTAAGAGAATACATTAGACTCCCATCAGACTATGTGTATAGTAGTGGCAATAGTAGCAGTGGTGATAGAGGTGCTGTTAGTGGTAATGGTAGCTAATACTTATTGAGCATTTCTCTACCTGACACGGTTTTTCCATGGAAGTATTAGCTTAATATACATAGCTGCATTAGATTAAGGGCTGAAAGAACTTTAAAATCTCAGTGACTTAATATAGTAAAATTTTATTCTTGCCTCTGTTGCATACCATGGGTCAAGGGAGAGATGGGGGTGAAGAAATGCAGTCATGCAGACTCAGGTTTTTTAATTTTGTAGCTCCACCCTCCTGTAAGTCCTTGGAGCTGTTTCCATTCAGTAGGCAGATGGAGAAAGACAGGGAGGATCACACACAAAAAAGATGGACTAAACCAATTAGTGAGGAAAAAATAAGAATATGTGGAAATTTGCTTTTAACCTTCTTGCATGAAAAACAACAACCATTTACTCCATTTAAAAGCACTGATTTATTTGCCAGAAAAGCACACACACAATGTCAGGCTTAGTCTGAAAGTGGTATATATCCTTAGGCCCACCTTCCCTTCCTGGAAGCCAGTCATATGGTCTCTTCTAACTACTAGGGAGGCTGGAACATGGACTCCAGTGTGCCCTAGAGGATGAGCAGAGCACAGATGCTGGTAAAAACAAACTGTAGGTACTATTTCTTTTAATGTTCAACATACACCTATGAGGTAGAAAATACTACTAGCCCCATTTTGAAGAAGAAAAAAAACAGACTCAATGGTGGCACAGTCCAGAGCTGTGTATTATACATAAAGAAAAATAATGGCAAGTAACATATTTCAAAGCAATGAGATCTTTATAGGTATTTCATGGGATCTCTATATATGAAATAGGATCTTCATAGTAAAAGTTTGACGGAACTGTTTATATATAACCTGGAAAGGATAAGATGACATGGATGCTATGATAAATATCTTTCAGATGGTTGATGAGTTGATTTCAACTTGACTTGAAATTATTTTCTAGAAGCTAGGGGCATTCTCATAACAGCCATGATTCCTGGCATTGGTAAGAACTCTTTGAATCAACCTAGATGCCCATCAATAGTGAACTGGACAAAACCCAGAAATGAGGCACATACACACTATGGAATACTATGCAACTATTAAAAATGAGATCATGTCCTTTGAAGCAATGTGCATGAAACTGGAGGCCATTATCCTAAGTGAATTAATGCAGGAACAGAAAACCAAATACGGTATATTCTCACTTATAAGTGGGGACTAAACATTGAGTACACATTGACACTGAGATGCATTTGACGGTGTCGGGTTAGGGGAGCAAGAGAATTGAAAAACTACCTATTGGGTATTATGCTGATTACCTGGGTGACAAAATTATCTGTACATCAAACCCCCATGAGACGCAATTTACCCATCTAACAAACTTGCACATAAACCCCTTAATGTTAAATCAAAATTGGAAGAAAAAAAATGTTCCTAGGCAGACAAAAGGAGTACCTCGTATGGATATTGTTGAAGGAACTCCCAAATTGGGTAGAAGCATCCTTTCTATGATTTTGTAGGATAAAAAGACACTATCTGTACTTAAAATTTTGCCATGGGGCCCTACTTTCTTACTTGGCATTATGGCTGGAAACAGTTTTCTACAAATTTACCATATGAACACAGTAAAATTTCTTTAATTTAGATGTACTGGGCAGGGTGTGTAAGTGTGAAGTTGTGGGGGTGGTGGTAAAGAGGAAGTAAGATATAAACAAGCTGGTCTGAATTAGGTATTAAGAATGAATAAAATACTATTAAAAATAAATTTAGTTTTATTCTATTATTTTGAACTGGATTAATATCACCTCCTTTTTGGATCTATTTTTAGTGACTAATCCTGCTGTTGTGTGTGTGCTTTTCTGGGAAATAAATCAGTGCTTTTAAATGGGGTAAATGGTTGTCGTTTTTCATTCAAGAAGGTTACAAGCAAATTTCCACATATTCTTATTTACCTCCCACTAATTGGTTTAGTCCATCTTTCTTAATATTGTATTACAAATGCAAACTAAATTTCAGATCCTATTCTAAGGATTAGAAACTAAATTAGGGACATTTGAACGAATGAGAAACATATAAATCATTTTGTTCCTTAAGGCAAATCTTTGAGGAGTTTCTACTAATACCTCACTTACGTGAAAACAACATAGTAAAATTTAATTTAATTTTAAAACATTCCTTTATTTGGATAAATTTTTATTAGACTGGAATTCTTATTCCCTTCTTCCTTCCCCTTCTTCTCTGCCCACCATCTGCTTGCTCTTAAGTTTGTGTTTGTTTTGTACTTGATTAAGTTTGTTGTTTTTTTCTTAATTCTTGATTAAGTTTGTGTGATTTTTTTAAAAAAGCTCTCACCCACAAATGTTGGCAGTAGTTAGGTATCTTGGGCTCTAGAGCCCTAAGAGAGCTTGAGAGGAAGTGGATGGAGCTGGAAGGAGGGGCGGGGCATGGAGCTGCTAGAATAACAATTTGCTGAACTGACTAACATTTTCTATGATTCAAATGAAGGACTTTACTGGTGTTTTGTAGACTCAGTCCTACTGGAGGAGGGCGGAAGGCGTGGGCAGGAGTTCCAGCTCTCCCTTCTATGAGCTACAAAACCTTAGGCGAGTGGTTTAAATGTTCCAAAACTCAGTTCCCACATTTAAAACATAAGAATAATAAGATGACCTGCCCTATCTTCATCCACTTTTCAGAGTAATGTTTCAATATTGCAATGGATGTGAAAGTGCTTTCTTTTTCCCTCACCTCCTCCTCTCTTTTTCTTTTTTTTTATTTATTTAAAAATTACTTCATAGACCACAACAGCCAAAAGATACCTAACTTTTGGGCAATTTTCTCAGAATCACCCTTAACGTTTTACAGGATGGGGGTTGTGGAAGGGGCTGATTGAATGAGTCTCCTCTCTGGGGCTCCAAAAACCCAGTAGAGCTGATGTGTGCCACGAAAGAAGCATTCTGGGGGAAAAGCTTCACTTCCTCAAAGAGACAGGACAGAGGCATCTTCAGCAGAGAATATTGTTCTGCTTTTGGGGGAAACAATGGCTGAAGAACAACTTCACACAGGAAGAGGCTGGGATAATTGAATTCCTTGCGGGTAAGAGTCAAGGGTGGATCTGGTTTTGTCATTAACTCCATGTGAAGTTCGATGTGGTGGTCATGAAAATGCACCCTAAGGACTTGCGAATACAGGGAAAATGACCAAGGGCCTAGATACTGCTCCTGAAATCTCCTTCACGCCAAGGCCACGCCTCCCATATGTGCTGCAACCAAGGGTCAGCAGGGCTGGGATTCTGAGGCAAGACTGTTCCTGGGAGGTGTAGGGGCTGGGAGCTGACTCTGGCTGGCTCAAAGAAGCCCCAACAGCCTCCTCGAATCTTTTTCTTAGATGGCACAGCAGTCTAGGGCTCTTCCACCCAACCGTCTCATTCTCTTCTTCACTCCGGGTCAGACTTGCTTCCTGGTGTGAGTCTCCCATCTTTCTCCCTTTTCTCTCACAGAGCCGTTTCCTCTAATAAAATCCTTTGCACATTTGATCCCAAGTTGACTTCTGCTTTTTATAGGATCCAGAATAACACAATTGGCAGATCATCTAAATCGCTCAGCTTTACCTTTTATATCTTGCAAATTGGGAGAAATGGGGGACAGAAAGAGAAGCTAGAAGAGCAAAGGGGAACCGAGGTTTATTCAGTTATGTCTCATGACAGAAGGAGACATACACGATTTCACATAATTATCTCACCAATTTAAACGTTCTAGGTAGTTGTGCTGTCTTACAGAAGAGGAAGCCCTTGTTCAGAGAAATTAAATAACTAGCTCACGTTCAAATGACTAATCATCGCAGAGCCTGGATTGGAACCCAGTTTTCTTCTAACTTCATGATTTTGTCTTTTCTTCCACTTTCTCTCTTTTTCTGGATGCTTTATTGTGAGGATCAAATGAGATAACAAGTGTGAATGCCCTTTGAAAACGTAAAAAAAAGTGTTACTCCAAAGCCAGAAGTATATTTTTATTGGTTGCAGTCAGGATCACTACATCTTATGCAGAATAGTGCAAAGTGAAAATGTGGGTCTCCTTGTTCAAATTTATTGAGCATTTCAAGATGGCAATGGCAGGGCATTAAACGATGGGACTTCCTGAGTGTGAAACTCATGAATCTAGCCCTGGTAACAGAATCGTCAATATGGGGCAATCAAATTGAGCTTGTGGGACATTTTCTAGAAGAATAAATTCTAAAACTTGATAGTTCTGAGAGGTAATGTAGAAAAGAAAGCCTTAGCTTTCAGAGGCTCTCAATGCAGTCGAAATGACCTCTGGCTATCTTTAGAAGTCATCATGCATGTTAAACAAAAACAGAGACTTCTGGGCCCAAGAGATCCAATAATGTTTATGGGAAAGCAAGGGGCAAAGGGCAGGATGTGCCTGTAGCAGTTCCCTCCCAGGTCCTGTGTTTCTGGTGCTGGATGCCTTGGCTTCATCTAAAGACATTAAGGGGTTTAATGGCTCCAAACCTTACCTCATGGAAAAGTACAGGCCCTGCTGCCTTTTCTGTCCAGCAATATAAAGCCATACTTACTAAATTAGCTATGGGCTCAGTTTTTGGGGCAGCCTGCTCTCTTGAGGGCAGTGCTGCTGTCTTCAAGTATGCGGCAAACGTTCATCATGGGCCACCAGAAACCCATACTCACTTCACTTAACCAGATGGGTGGCAACATGGTCCTGTGGAGGCTTCAGATCCAAATTGCCTCATTAAGGGTGCCAGACAAAAAATCAGTGTGATTCCTTCTGTGGCTGGGGACATCTTCTGTCAGGTCAAATATCTATTTGTCTGGAAAAACCCAGATGAGCCTCTTTGTAAGCAGTGTGAGGCATACATGCACATTATCCTGGCCCTTGGTGCAGCTAGTTTCCAGTGAGCATACGGATCCTTTTAAACTAGGCAGGGAAATCCATCAGCATTGTCCTCATTCCTGCTTGGATTTGACCTTCCACTTTGAGCTTTTGACATGGTTAATAAGAGCTACTCTATCATTTCATGGCACATAAGCTGGTGACACCCTGGAGGAAAATGATCATGAATCTTAGAGTTATTGAGTGGTAGGGACCTCAGTTGTCCACCCTTGTGCCTTTGGGCAATCTAGCACCAGCCTCATCTCTTACCACTTCCTCATTTGTTCTTTGTGCTAACTAATGTCATACTGTTTTATATGTATTCACTTTTGCAGAGTCCTTTAACTGGCCTGGAATACCCTGTGTAGAAAGTAAAAAGTTTCCTCTTCAAAGTTTCCCTTCTTGTTAAAGAATAAATCATAAGTGTTAGAAATAATAGTTTCTTTTAAAGACTAACGTACTTCAAGCCTCTTTGCTTTGTGCTAATAACTCTTTGTTAAGCCCTATCCTATGTAACTGTTGTACATGCTCACAGACACGTTCCAGCTCACAGCCTATGCCCCTTCCTTATTTGGAAATGTTATTGCTTCCTTAAACCTTTCATAAGCAACTTTCTCTCCTTCTTTGTTCTTCCTTGTACTTACCTATTTAGGAAAGTTTTAGGTTATTAGCAAATCAGGTATTAGTTTAAGATTGTGAGGTCCAGCCCCAGCCAATGGATGCAGGACACAGCAGTAAGGACAACTCAAATGTATAAGGGATAAATATGTCTGCTTTTCCTTTGTTCAGGTGTGCTCTCACCATTGTTCCATCTGCGATTGAGCACCCTTTCTGCAGAAAGTAAAGATTGCCTTGCTGAGAGATCTTTTGTCTCTGTGCTGACATTTCTTTGTGGCACTGATTATCTGTTTCTAACACCTGTCTATTTTGTTCATGTGGGGAACTCTTACTTTTTAAAACTGCTGCTGAGAAATGTCAATAGCTTGCTAGGGGCCTCATTCCTCTCTCTCAGTATTAACTCACATATAGTCGTTATCTACTGTGTGTTGTCTTTCCTGCTAGTTGTTGTGAGCTTAAAGGCCTGGAATTGTCCTTGCTGGTCTCCATAAGCCTGGGTATTGTGGTATGTAAACCATAGTAGATTTTCATTAATGATTGGTGAACAGAAGTGAATGAATGAATCATCCCATATCCAGAATATCTCTCCCAGGGTCTTTCCACAGAACCAAATAGTTTCCTAGTCCGTGTTCTCTTAGTCTGGCCTCAGTGGAAATGTAGACATTGTCTTTGTATAACAAACTGTGGACCATACTCAGGCTTCACCTTTCACAGAGAAACAATACTTGCTTCTTTCATAAAGTTATACAGGTATTTTTTTTGTTTTGTTTTGTTTTGAGATGGAGTTTCACTCTTGTTGCCCAGGCTGGAGTGCAGTGGCGCAATCTTGGCTGATCACAACATCTGCCTGCTAGGTTCAAGCAATTCTCCTGCCTCAGCCTCCTAAGTAGCTGGGATTACAGGCATGCGCCACCATGTGCAGCTAATTTTTACATTTTTTAGTACAGACAAGGTATCTCCCTGTTGATGGGGCTGGTCACCCAACCTCAGGTGATCTGGCCACCTTGGCCTCCCAAAGTGCTGGGATTACAGGTGTGAGCCACCACACCCAGCTGGGGAATTCTTTAAAAAAAAATTTTTTTTAACTTTCAGCTACATTCAATGCTCTTACCAGAAATTTCTACAGGAATAAGTCATAGCAATAAGGGGGTTTATTCTTTGATAATATTCAGAAGGCCAGGATACAGTCAGCATGGCTTAATGGACTGTCCAGCTCTATAAAGTCACTCCTGAGTGGCTTTTGATTGAGTCTCCAGTTTGGGTGAGAAGAAAAATTTTCCCCGAAGATCAAAGGGGACCCATGTCTTGGAACTAAGGATGAGGTAAATCAAAGTCATCAAATAATTCCACAGATTAGAATAGTTTAAGGATTGTCAGAGGCCCACTCCTGGATTATAGTATTTATATCACCCACTGTTTATACCTGGAAGTGTTTAGAAGCAATTCTGTTTCACCTTTCCTGCTGAGAGTCATGGGACAGTTATTTTATAAGAGGAAGATACTGGCACATTAACTAAGTATCATTTCAGATTTTGGAGAAATATTAAAGATGATTTGTAAGACCGTGACCAAGCTTGTAACAAATTGGAAACATTTTTCAAAACCATTTTGGTTAGCATAGATATTCTGAGTGGAGAAATAAAAGATATGACAGAAAAAATCCTAGGTTTATGGTAAAGGAAACACAAATGTCCATTTCTCTAGGCTGTAAGAGTTTTCACCCTGTGATGTTTGCAGATGCCTCTTATTTGCTGGGCACTGCACAATGGGATAAGGCTTTAACTCTGTTATAAATTTGGATTTGTCAGAAGTACACAAGGTGTGGTTTGTTTTCATGGCAAAGATTAGAGGATGGGTGGGTGAGATCCAGTCAGTCATGTCTTTACCCCATGAACCAGAGAGGAGGCTACCATGACCCTATGGAAGGTGGTCTCTACCCAATGACCCCATGGAAGGTGGCCTGCTTTTGTGCCTGAGCACTCAGCCTTTTAGTGGCTGACCTGCATGGTAGAGCAGGCAAGGCTGGTAGAGTAACAGTATCACTTTACTGTCCCAGGAGGATTTCAGAGATAGGCCTGGACATATTAGTGATACGAGCTCCCACTGAGGGGTTGAAAAAATCTGTCCTGAAGTTGTCCATGAAAGGATTGTAGGCAGGACCATGTATAGATGTCTCAGATTTGTTTAGGTCTGTCCTGATTTCAAAGATCTTGTCTCATTTTTAGACCATGTCAGATCAATAGGTCAGATCATGTTGTCTGATTTTTAATAAAAAATATGGTTATGACCAACGTGGATAATTTGCAGAGGGTATCATTCACCCTTCACATGATCATATGCTTCTCCTTGAAAGATTTCTTTGAAATTCTGAGAGGAGAAGCACATTGAGTCTCTTACACTTCAGGGAAGTGTTTTCCAAACTGTTTTGCAAGGAACTATTGATATGTGTTTATCAAAAATCAAGGCTGTGGTTTAATAAATATTGGGAACATTGGGCTTAACAAAGTTAAGCAGACATATTTATGCAGGGACTTCTCAGAGCTTTTAATTTGCTAATAAAAGTTGTGATTCTCTAAGACAAAATGAGAGATGTTTTCCAAACTTATTGCCTAAGAAAACATATTGCTCTGGCATCTTCTGATGGTATCATTTAAAAAGAACTCTCTTTAGAAAACATAGTTTGAAAATAGGGTGTCTTTATAATTTGTCATCCAAGCAAGGACAATTTTGAGAGAAAAAGAGGCATTGTTAATATCAGTACAAGTGAAGCTAGGACTGTGCAAGATAAACTGAAGACATCTGATCACCTTACTTAGAAGACATAGGCTTAACTTCTTTCAGAGCTAACTCGATGGGAGACTTGGAGCATTGGGATTTTTAAGGAGAAAGTGATATTGATAGAGACTGTTGCTGGGAATGCAAGAGGCATCAATAACAAATTCACAGTTGACTTAGGGATCCTTGTGCCTCGCAAAGGAGGAGGACTTTGGAAGACTCCTTGGCAGAGCTACAAACAGTAGCCATCAGTAATAGAGGTTGGAAATACATTGCCATCCTTAAGCACAGCCTATCTCCCATGCAGCGGACCTTACCCAAGTCCTATATTTTAGCAGAATAACGTGCACACAGGTGGCATCAGGTCTCAGTGTGAGTGCTCATGACCCCTACTTGTAAAACGGCCAATTGCAAAAACAAACAAGCAGCTTCAAGCACCTTGGGAAAAGAGAATGCCATTTCACTCAAGATGTGCCAAATAAAACAGTCTAGAAAAAACAAAATAAATAACTTTCTTGGGCCTAATGAGAAACGGCAAATGTTTCTAATTCAGGCTTCCTCTGAGCCTCATCCCTTGATGGGCCGTTGGAACATGGTCTTGCTGAAGTTGCTGTTATTTGCCCAGCTGACTGAACCTGCCTCACAGTTGGCTTAGATGTCCTGGGCTTCCTCTGAATGGCTGCATGTATTCCACATAGCATAGTGTCCAATTCCTGCTCTGTACATCATCCAATTTCACAAATCTTCTATCAACTAAGATCTGATGTTTATTTTGCCTGACTCCTAATCCTGGGGCCTCAACTGGAGGAAGACTACTAGAAGATCACCCCAACATTCTTCTGTCCCTGGATCACAAGAAGCAAGGTCTGCGTCATTTATTATTTCAATACATATTTTTTGGTAAGAGTTTTTAAGCAGAAAGTAAACGGCATGATTAGATTTCAAAAATTTGGAAATAATCCTCTGGCCACAGTGAGAAGACTGGATTGAAAGGGACAATTTTGGGGGCAGGGAGTTCCACAGGGAGGATTTTGTAGGAGTCCATCTCCATCTGTGTTAGAAGCTGAGAGATCTCAGATCCTCCAGCCTTCAAAGTGATTGTCCTGTTTGTCTTGTGTAGCAAAAGGACAGGAGTTGGCAGCAGCCTGTAACAAAGACTTATATTGTATATGGATTATTAGTACACTTTTACAATGATCCCATGTAATCCTCACAGCTATTTTGTGAATTTGGAAGTGCAGGGGTTTATATTTCCATTGCAGAGACAGGGAACTCTGAGGTTCAGAGTGGTTTAGTATTTCTGCTGAAGGCCACTGTGGTGGTTAATGAAGGAGCCAGGACTAGAACCCATCTCCTAATTCCAGTCCTGAATGTGTTTTACCTTAGCAAGCTCCTCGCTAGACAGCAGTTCTTTTGGAGTTCAGAGTATCTGTGGTGATTGTGTGAGGGGACATGGTGAGCATATCTCACCACTCAAGGCTGAGAAAATGTGCCTTCTCCATGGAGGCAAGGCTTGGACTCCTGTTTCCTGAAAAGGACAGGTTTAGCCATTGTACGGGCTTCAATACTGTTTTATAAATTTATATCTTTCTAGAACCTTAGAATGTGGCCTTGGTTGAAAGTAGGGTCTTTGATCATATTGGAGATGGGTGGGTCTTAAATCTGACATGACTGATGCCCTTAAACAAAGAGGAGAAGAGACAGAAACAGAGACTCACTGAGAAGAATACCAGTTAACAATGGAGGCAGGGACTGGACTGATACATTTACAAATAAAAACCGCAAGGATTGCAAACAACTACCAAAAGCTAGGAGAGAGGCCTGGAGCAGATTCTTCTTCAGAGTGCTCCAGAGGGACCACCTTGTTCACGTCTTTATTTCAGACCTGTGGCCTCCAGAACTGTGTGAGAATACATTTCTGTTGTTTTAGGGCATCTAGCTTATGGTACTTTGTCAGGGTAGCCCTAGGAAACTAACATAGCCATGCTTTGGAATAGGGCTGTCCAATAGAAATATACTGTGACTCACATATGTGATCTTAAATATTTTAATAGCTGAATTAAAAAAGTAAAAAAAGAATAAGTCAATTTAGTAATACATTTAATTTTACCCAGTGTGAAAATATATTACAACGTAATGATAAGTATGTGAGGCAAAGGATATGTTAATTAGCCTAATTTAATCATTCCACATTGTATACATGTATCATAACATTGCATTCTAACTCATAAATATATACAATTATTATTTGTCAACTAAAAATTAAAAAATCATTTTAACACGTAATCCATATAAAATTATTAATGGTATATTTTACAATTTTTTTTCACACGAAGCCTTTGAATCTGATGTGTATTTCACACATATAGCACATTTCAAATTCATACTATTTCACGTCCTCAACTGTCACACGTCACTAGTGGCTTTCATACTAGCTAATGCAAGGTTGGATTTTCTTTCTTTCTTCTTTTTTTTTTTTTTTTTGAGACAGTCTTTCTCTGTTGCCCAGGCTGGAGTGCAATGGTGTGATCTTGGCTCACTGCAACCTCCGCCTCCCAGGTTCAAGCGATTCTCCTGCCTCAGCCTCCTGAGTAGCTGGGATTATAGGCGCGTGCCACCACACCCGGCTAATTTTTGTATTTTTAGTAGAGACAGGGTTTCACCATGTCGATCAGGCTGGTCTTGAACTCCTAACCTAGTGATCCCCCCACCTCAGCCTCCCAAAGTGCTGGGATTACAGGCAAGAACCGCTGTGCCCGGCCAAGGCTGGATTTTCAGAAGGCCTTTTCCCCTACAACCCTGCCTCCTGGTGCTCTCTCAGTTCCTATTGATTTGTTCTACATACACAGTCCCTCAGATACCCACTGCTTCTCCACTGGGGGACATCAGGGTGAGCCCTGCCCGTGGTGCCACCAGAATATCTTGCATGGAGGAGCTGGGGCAGAATTTCTTTCCAGACTTGCTGCTTCCTCACTATGGTTCCAGGACCTGTCTTAGGACTTTCTCGTTGACTTGGGTCAATCTTGTTTTAGCCCTCTGCTTTCTCCCGGGGGCAAGGTATTGTCAGTCCTCTGGTTCCATAGCTGAACCCCAAATCTCCGTTGTCCTGAAGCACATATTTAAGCACATGTTCTTCCTTTCCTCCCTTACACTACTGCCAGGAGCGAGGAAGCAGGCAAAGGTCTGAATCTGACACTGACAGATTCTCATACCGATTCTAAAGAGATGCCCAAGACCAAATGTTATAAAGACAAACCATATGGGAACCCCAGCACTCTGGGCCATTAATAGGAATTTTTAAATGACTGTGATTGATGGCACAGCTCTTACAAGTCCAAGATCAATGAAAATGCATCTTGATCTTTTGAACTTGCTCGTTTTATCTTGGATCCTTTTTCTGTACAATGAGACCCACTTCTGTGATGCCTGGAGGCATCTGGAGCCCCTGCAATGGATTTGCCATCTATGCCCTTGCCAGCCAGCTGGAATGGCGTAGGAATGGTGGAGGGTGAGAGCCTTGGCAACTAGAATTCTCATCGCAATGCTAGATGCCAAACCAGTCCTTACAAAGTGAAAATTTCACACTCTTCCTAGAAAAAGACTCTGGACCAACTTAGGAATATCACCCACATCGTTACTGACCCAGGGATGTTTAATTAATAAATGTTTATTAGATAAACATTTGTGTTCTTGAGTTTGTTTATGTGTCCCCATTTACCTGGAAGTGAAAATAATTCCCTTTCTCCTTCCCCCATATTGTTCCAAAGTAACGAAGAAGGATTTGGTAGAGAACTTGCCTTAGTTTGGAGTCTTGAATTCCTCCTTATATCTGAAGTCCTGTCTCCCAAGAATACATCGGTGAATATAATTTTGCATGCAATTTCAGGGCATTCACAAACCTTCTGGGACTCATCTATGGACCGCTCACATTAAGGACAATTGGTGCAGAAAAACTATTATGGGCTCCAAGTGAGGCCATAAAATTGAAGTGGGACACTATGCCATTTGTTTAAAAACAGGCAGAAAACCATATCATTTTCTTCCTTTATGTGTTTCTCAGAAAGCCACAATGCTGCTTTATGAAGATAGGTTCTTTGGTCAAATGAGTCTGGGAACCAGTGAACCAGTTATTCTCTCTTCACTTCCACTTTGGAAGTTAATGATACAAAGCAACATATTGCATGTTTTTAAGACATTCAGAAAAAATTCCAAATTAATTTGACCAGATAATCTTATTTTTGTCCAACACCTCAAACAATCTGCCAAATACACTTTGGGAAACGTTAAATATGGACCATATAGGCCATTCCATGTTTTGGTTTCTCCCATAAAAACCACAAAGTTCTACTTTTCTCTCCACTTCAAACTATCGTGTATGTGTCTGCCTTTGCAGTGTCCTGGGTAGCATGGCTATTGGCACACATTGTTAAGTGTGGGGAGGCAGGGCTACAGATGAGTGCAGAAGGGCTGCATTTTTTCCCATCCCCAGAAGCCATTATTATGCACATTGTTTTTTGCTAGAGAGGATGCCACTCTCATTGAATACAAAATTAACAATGTCCCCTGGAGTTGTGCAGTGGTGTGGTACTGGAGTGCAGATTTAGTTCTCAAAGGTGCTAACTGGCTTTTGCTCATTCTTTGGGTTGTGGACAACTAGGGCTTTGCTTTGGTCCAGCTGTCTGGAGTCACCCAACAGGAAGGGCAGTTGTCAGGTTTGGTGGAGGACCTGGCGGAGAGAGGGACAAAGAAAATGTCTCCAAGAAGTTGGCATTGGAGGTAAGCCTTGAGGGACGTGAGGGGTTAATTCAGCAGAGATTCTCCTTGGCAGAGAGGATGGCCTGAACAATGGTATGGGGGCTTGCACATCATAGAACAAGTGATCTGTGGAGCATATACTGAGAAACAGATCTGCATAACTAGGGGGTGTCTGGCTGCATTTCCAATGGTTCATATTCTAGAGAAGGCTGTAGCAGTATACAAACCTAACTTCATTTAAAGCTCATAGTTTTGGTATGGTAGATAATAAAGGACCCCACAGAGTTAGGTGTCTGGCAGAACATTCCAAACCCTCATTCAAGGGCTCAAACTTGGACAATGGCCATACATGGTTTCCCTTTTTAAAACTTGTTTTTGTTATTGTTAATTGTTAAGCCCTGGGTATTCTGTGAGAAACTTAATCCATCTGTTTCTGATTCTTTCACACTTAACTTATTGAAACCTTTTGTAACAGCTTTTGGATAGTGAACCATCCCTCAGAACCATTTCCATAAGCCTTTTAAGCCTGTTGACTCTGAAGTAGGAAGTTGCTATTTTGCCAAAAGAACATGAATCTTGGGACTGAGGACTCTACTGCTGGACATTCTGCCAATCTCATAGGCTTCCAACCCGGCCAAAGTGTCTCCCCATTCTGAATTGGAAGCTGCAGAGTTTCCCCAAGTTCTGTGACCTTATTGATAGAACAGACTCAGTTTTCTCCATCCTCATAGCATCTATGAGATTGATCAGCTTCTTGGCACCTTCAGCTTGCATAAAGTATGGAAGTAGGTGAGCTCAGCATGCAATTTTCAAAATGTTCATTTCCAAATAAGATTTCTTCAAACAAGGTAACTCATAAGAACACGTGGATACTCATTCAGAGGGCAGCTGCTTCTCCAATTTCCCTTGGCCCATGATGTCAGGAACCACGTCTTACTTATCTTTGAATCTCCAGTATTTATTTCAGGGTTCAGCATAAGATAAATGCTCAGGAAATGTGTGTTGAATGACTAACTACTGTCTAAGGGGTCAGTGTGTGAAAACAAAAATCACAGAAGTTCTCCTCAACCAAACTAAACTAAATTTAAAAATATTCTTAAGGAATTATTATCGGTATGGATATTAAAACATGTATTAGTTCTTGGAGGCAAGTTTTCCCTCTATTATATAAAGACAAATTTAGTGCTTTAATAAAAAGAATATCAAGCTTACCAGAATCCAAGGTGGCTTAATTTCCATGAGGGAGACTGGCTTGACTTGGAAAATATAACTGTTTTTCATATGGAAAGTGAAAAACTGGTGACTGTATTGGTTCATGTCCACCAGTCTTAAGGCTTTTGTCATAATAGTTTTGATGAATGTAGTCAGAATTTCCAGTGGAATTTGAGAGTTTGAAATATTAATGCCTCTGATCGGAGGGAGGAAAAACCCTGAGCAAAGTGGAATCAGGAAGGAGTTATGGACACAGGCAGCAGATAGAGGCTTTGGCACCAGAAGACTGAGTTTGACGATAATGGTGAAGGCTTGTTAAGAACTCACCAGCTGCCAGACACTGTCCTAAGTGTCTAACTGGCATTATTTTATTTAATTCTCATAACAGTAGCAACCCAATGAGGTAGGAGCTATTATTCTTTCTGTTTACTAATGAGGAAACTAAGGCACAGAGATGTTATCACTTGCCTAAGGTCACACAGCAGAGGATGGACTTGATCCCAAGTAGTAGAGCTCCAGTCTCGGTATTCTTTTTTTTGAGACAGTCTCACTCTGTCACTCAGGCTGGAGTGCAGTGGCGTGATCTCAGCTCACTGCAACCTCCACCTCCTGGATTCAAGCAATTCTCCTGCCTCAGCCTCCCGAGTAGCTGGGATTACAGGCATGCACCATCATGCCCGGCTAATTTTTATATTTTTAGTAGAGATGGGGTTTCACCATGTTGGCCTGGCTGGTCTGAAACTCCTGACCTCAAGTGATCCACCTGCCTTGGCCTCCCAAAGTGCTGGGATTACAGGCGTGAGCCACCACGCCCGGCCCAGTCTCAGTGTTCTTAATCTCTGCCTAGTAACAACACTGCTCATCAGCTATGCAATATTGAGAAGGGCATTTTGAAACCTTGACTCTGGGTACTCAGGACCATGACTGGAATAATAATAATAATAATAATAGCTTTGCTTTGTCTTCAGCACAGGATAATTCTGTGGACCATTTCAGGTAATGAATATGAAAACATTTGTATTAAAGCCCAAGACATACAATACTTACCTATTTATCTGAACAAGTGCCTGTCTCAGAGTAATGGCTTAACAAATATTTTTTGAATAATGGAATGAAGAAGAATAGATTTATAATAAAGCAAAACTCATTTTTTCTCCAAATCTGCTACATATTTATTCACACAGGCTCTTTTAACATACCATAATTCTTGCAGGTAAATGTAAATCTTATTCTTGATATAAACATGGTATAGACCAAACACCTCCCAAAGATCACCTGCAATTTAGGTGCATTTCAGGGTCTTTCTTTCTTGAGTCATTTTATTTAATAATAGATATCAGGTAAGGTGGCAAACCTTATCATTCAAAAATTTAAATAAATATCTATTATCTATCCTCTTCCATTCTTGAAAATTACAGTAACTCAAGAGGTAGGTATCTCAGGGAAGAACACTGTGATGTGTGGCTGGAGCAAGAAATGTGTATCTCTTGTTCAATGTTGAGTTTTGGCTCATAGAACAGAGACTGGCTCATAATAGGTACTCAGATATCTGTTGAAATAACCCAGGAAGAGGTGTGGTGGGGGGATTAGCAGCAGCTGGTCATAAACTGCCTGAGCAGTATGTGGGAAAGTGCTGGCCCAGGAGGTAGCTGGATATCTGGGAGCCTTTTCATCCCAGGAGGCTGTTCCTAGCGGCCTTCCCACTCAGCCATGGGAAGCTGCTTCTCTCTCTATGAAGTTTAGACTTTCCTGTGCACCCAGAGGTCTCTTTCAACACTCAGGAGCTGAGTGCTTAGACAAAAGGTGAGGTGAGCTTGGACAAAAATCAAGATGAATATCTGTGCCTACGCACATACTTGGTACAGACACATCCATATATGCAACAGACACAAATACATGGAGATTGAAGTGAACTAAATCAGGAATCCCTGGATGATCTACTGAACTCAAACAGAAACCACTTATGAATATTTTTCTGAACATTCAATTGAAACCTCTCCTACAATAATAATTGTAATAAAAACCCCAAACACACACCTGCACACCAAAGAAATGAAAATACTCCTATGAATCAGTTTGAAGTAGAACTGACCTCCACATTTAAAAAAAACTACTGAGCCCCTGGATTAAAATATTATCCAGACAGACCATTAACCAAACTCCTATTTCCTCTCTTTAAATTCATTTAAATAGAATTATTTAATTATTTAAATTAAATTCATTTAAATAGAGCTACACTGTACTTTATGCAAATAATATGTTCAACGAAAGGTGAATGGACCTAGTTTTGAGAACCAAGCATATTTTAACAGTAGCAGAGAATGGAATACATAAAATAACCTTATTCTGAATAGTTTTATAAAGAAAGATCCCATTTGTGATGAGAATAATTGGATCCTGGTTTATCTTTTAAATCAATTTAGATTTCCATATCTTGGCTTTTCCTAAAAAGTGGCCCCACCAGTATTATGCTAAGTTAAATAAGCCAGGCACAGAAAGACAAATACTGCATGATCTCACTTATATATGAAATCTAAAAAGGTCAAATTCCTAAAAGCAGAAAGTAGACAGGTGGTTCCCAGGGACTGTGGGGGTTGGGGAAAATGGAGAGATGGTGGTTAAAAGGTACAAAGTTTCTGTCATGGAGGGTAAATAAGTTCTGGCGACCTTACGTACAACACGATGACTATAGTTACTAACATTGTATTGTATACTTGAAATTTGCTAGAAGAGTTTATCTTAAATGTTCTTACCACACCAAAAAGGGTAACTATTTGAGGTGATAGATACATTAATTAGCTTGATTGTGATAATCATTTCACAATGTACACATATATTAAAACATTGTATTGTACCTGTCGTATATAAATACATAGAATTCTTATTTGTCAAGTATACCTCAATAAAGCTGGGGGAAAAGTAGCTGATATGGTTTGGCTGTGTCTCTATCCACATATCATCTTGAAGTCCCATGTGTTATGGGAGGGACCTGGTGGGAGGTAATTGAATCATGGGGCCAGGGCTTTACTGTGCTTTTGTTTTCTTTTTTGTTTTTGAGATGGAGTTTCACTCTTGTCGCCCAGGCTGGAGTGTGATGGTGCGATCTTGGCTCACCACAACCTCCGCCTCCCAGATTCAAGCAATTCTCCTGCCTCAACCTTCCAAGTAGCTGGGATTACCACAGCCAGCTAATTTTTTGTATTTTTAGTAGAGATGAGGTTTCTCTATGTGACCAGGCTGGTCTCGAACTCCCAATCTCAGGTGATCCACCCACCTCAGCCTCCCAAAGTGCTGGGATTACAGGCGTGAGCCACAGCACTCGGCTTTTCCTGTGCTTTTCTAGTGATAGTGAATAAGCCTCATGGGGGATCTGATGGTTTTAAAAGGGGAGTTTCCCTGCATAGCTCTCTCTTTGCCTGCTGCCATCCATGTAAGACGTGACTTGCTCCTCCTTGCCTTCTGCCATGATTGTGAGGCCTCCCCAGCCATGTGGAACTGTAAGTCCATTAAATCTTTTTCTTTTGTAAATTGCCCAGTCTCAGATATGTCTTTATCAGCAGCATGAAAATGGACTAACACAGTAGTCTACAAAAAAAGTGGCCCCACCAGTATACACATCTAGATGCATTTCAGCACCCTGTATCAGGTTGAGTATTGGTTTTTATTGTCCCTTGCAGGCTCCTTTGTCATTAAACCTCTGCTTTGAAGTATTTTACTGAGCCCGGTCCAAAGAGTTTCTGCTATGGCTTCCTGCCCAGGTTTCTGATCAGGGTCTTGGGAGCTGCACAGACACCTGAGGCTTGGACAGTGATGTCACTGTTCTCAGATGCAGGTGAGCCAAAAAGTGTCCAAACACTTGATGGTGGTGGTATCTCCAGTCTTGATCCAAAAGGAGCTGCTGTAACTCAGGAATTGATGAAGGAGCTAAATGATGATGGCACTCAGGCTCATCCAGTCTCAGGACACTCCAGAGATTTTACACAGTACCACACCACACACAGCGTGGATGTGGTCTCCACCAACCTTTAGAGATTCACACACAAGTGAGGATGATCTGACTTCCCCACTGTGAAATGTCTGTTCATAGATTCTGGGGCCAATGAAATTGTGAAATGTAAGTGGTTTTAGCTACATTGCTCAGTCACCCACCATAATCCACTTTCTTGATTCCTTCATTATGCAACACTATATAAACACTACAATAATTTTCTAAACTTCATGAGTTATTGTTATATAAACCTGATGCCTGTCAACAGGTAGGAAAGTTGTTGTATTTCATTCAGCACTATCTTGATACTTTTTCTACCATGAGTAATTTTCAAGCTAAATTTTGTTTTGTTTTGTGTTAATTACTCTTTTATTTTTGTTTTTGTTCTTATTATTTTTTACAATTTCCATTAAAGTGCATATCCTCAATTCATTTGTAAAACTTAACTTTAGGAATCCTCTGAATCTACCTCTTTGCTATATCTCAATGTTTCCAATAAGATTTTCCCAGGAGTTTTATCTGGGTCTATATTAGAGGGTCACAGCAAATGATTTTTAAATAATTTTCAATTCTTGGCCAATTTTAAAGCTCAATGCTTATTTCTACTACTCGGAAAGCATTGCTTCTGGATTTTCTCTCCATAGCTTTTCTTAAAAACTAAAAATTATCACACATTTAAAACATAAATAAATTCTCGTTATAAAAATCCAAAGTATATTTCTAGAAAGAAGTTACAGTTTTTTCTTTCCCCAATCCTTTCTCAGGAAAGATGCACAGAATTGTGGCCCTTGTGCCTAAACAGTTAAATTTGCTGGAGTTTCGGTGAGTCTTCCTGATACAGGAATTCTTGGATACTCATCAATTCCCTACAATAATTATGGATAGTTTAGCTGAAGTTAATCATCATTAGTAATCTCCATCTTCTACAATCTGATGTGGACCTACCATGTGCTGGGCACTGTTTTCTTTAAACCTATGTTTTTAACTAATAGGTGTTTATTCTGTATGATCCTGGTTTAAAATATGAGAAATGTAAGGCTCAGAGAGGTTAAGTAACTTGTGCAAGGTCACATAGCTACTAAGAGGCAGGCCCAGATTGGAGATGAATATGTTTGACTCCCAGAATCCATGTGCTCATCTATGGGATACTGGAGCCAGCTATACCAGCTCACCACCATGATTCTGCATATCTTTTTGCAACTCTGCCTTCCCTGACGTCACAATGGTAGTTTGAAATCCTGTATTTAGACCATGGAAATCTGAAGATTTTACAAGTCAGAGCTTTTCGTAACCTTCGGAGACCTGCTTTTACTACTTTGCGTGTTCTCCTTTGCCAAACTACTTCTCTGAAGAGGAAGGACACAGAGTAAACCTATGGGAGCAGTGAAGGGAAATGGTTTCCAGAAACCTTTGCCCAAATATGTCATACTAGTTTTTGTGGCTGAATGAGCTATAAAAACTTCCTCAGCCAGAGAGCTCTTATTGACTGGCACTCAATACCCATCCTCACGCCCCCACAAAGCACTTTTTATGGAAATCGCGTCAATATTTGCACACCCTTAACAAGACCTTGTCTCAATTCCTGGTACTTCAGCATCTCCTCTGAGTTTCTCACACACTCTTGGGTAGAAAGGGGATTCTGCAAATCTAGTTAAACCAAATCTTCAGGGACTGATTACACAGGTCATGGATAATCCAGGCCCTCTTTTCCCCTACTTCTTTTCACCTTCTGGCCTTTTTACTGCTCATTAGCACCTCGGCCAGAGACCTGGGCTTGGGAAGGAGTGAGTGGGTGTGGAAGTCCCATCGGCCCCTCTGGCTTCTGGCCAGCAACCCTTGTGTAGCTTTTGTTGGGAGGAGTAACCTAGAGACGAGGTAAATGGATCCCTGGCATATGTGGGGTTTTATTCAGCTGAGTTACCGACATCGGCCTCACCCACTCCCAGCACTGCTTACACTGATGCCACAAATCATTAAGTGTTGGTTGCATTAACTGTCGTCCTACTCCATGGTTATTTAATTTGCTTCAAAATATTTCACTGGTGGCCAGTTTAGTTACCACCATTTGTGAATCTGGTTGATCATTATGCAGTGAAGAGAAAGGAAGACAGAGACAATTCAAATTAAATAATGCTCATAAAGTAGGCCTTGAGAGAAATAAAAGGCTACTATCTATGCCAAGATTTCAGGGATATCTCATAAGCTGCTGCCCCTTAGTGCTTCCTGAAATTGTACCAGGAAGATGAAATATTTTATTCCATATCACTCCTTCCTGAAAGAAACCTTACATATGTTGGATCATTATTAAACAAAACCATACGCTTTAGTAAAGTCTTTGGGTATGGTTGTTTACTTGGCTGTGCATTTACCTGCTCATTAATATATTCATTTATACAATACTTGAGCATCCACCATAAGCTGGATACAGTGCTTGAGATGTGTTGCTGAGTAAAACAGACATGGTCTCTGTTCTTGTGCTGCTTGAAATTTTGTTGGCAGTACAAAGCTAATAAATAGGGCACAGCTATACAGAATAATGAGGGATCATATTTTAGATACGGCAGGGCTGGTCAGAGAAGGTTTCTCTGTGAAGAGACATTTAAACTGAGATGTGAGCAATGGGAAGAGACCCATCATGTAAAAAGCTGGGAAGAGCAGTCTTTTTTCCAGATTGATCAAACAGTAAGCTCAGAGGCTCTGGGGTGAGTCTTACATGCCGAGGAACTGAAAGAAGGTCAGTGTGGCTGGTGTGCATGAGGAAGGGGGAGTGGCAAGAAACTGGATTGGAGAAGTTGCTGGGGACAGGGGTGAATGGGGGCACATTATGCAGGACTTGCTGGCTTTAATAAGGAATTTAGACTTAGTATTCCAAGTGCAATGGGAAAGTATATCAGTCAGAGTTCTCCAAAAGACCAGAGCCAATAGGATGTGTGTGTGTCTGTGTGTGTGTGTGTGTGTGCGCATGCGTGTGTGTGTATCTATGGGTGGGGAGGATTTTTTTCTAAGGAATTGACTCACAGGATTATGGAGGCTGAGAAGTCCTGATCCAGGAGAGATGGTGATACAGTTTCAGCACAAATTCCAAGGTCTGAGCGCAAGAAAGCCAATGATGTATGTGTGAGTGTGCGTCTGAATCTGAGAAACAGTAGGGCCAATGATGTAAGTTCCAGTCTAATTCTGAGTCTCAAGGCAGGAGAAGGTCAATATCCCAGCTCAAAGACAGCCATTCAGAGCAAAAGAGTTCTTTCTTACTCAGCTTTTTATTCTACTCAGTCCTTTAATATATTGAATGAGCTCCCCACCCTATATTGTAGAGGGCAATCTACTTTAGTCAGTGCCATGGTCTAAATGCTTGTGTCCCCCCAAAATTCATATATTGGAATCTAATCCCCGGTGAGATAATATTAACAGGTGGGAAGTTTTTTGGTCATGAGAACTTTGTCATCATGAATGGAATTAGTGCCCTTATAAAGGGATCCAGGGAAGCTTGTTATCCCCTTCTGCCATGTGAGGATGCAGCAAGAAGGCACCATCTATGAGGAATGGGCCCTCCCCAGGTACTGAATCTGCTGACATCTTGATCTTGGACTACCTGGCCTCCAGAACTGTGAACACTATATTTCTTTTTAAAAAAGATTATCAACTTTTATTTTAGATATGGGGGTATATGTGCAGGTTTGTTACATGGCAATATTGTGTGATGCCGTGCTATAGAATATAAATTTCTATTGTTTATAAATTACCCACTCTGAGGTATTTTGTTATAGCAGCTCATATGCATACTCAGTCTATTCATTCAAATGTTAATCTTACCCAGAAACACCGCTCTTGCCTCAGATACACCAATAAATAATGTTTAGCCAAAAATCTGAGTACTCAATGGCCTAGTCAGATCAACACATAAAATTAACTATCACAGAAGGCATGGAAGGGTTTTAAGCAGGGAAATAACATAAAACATATTTTAAAAGTTCTACTCTGGCTTCTGCATGGAGAATGCCTTGTAGGGACTGGGAGTGGAAATGAGGAGGTCAGTTAGGTGGCTATTGTGAGATTCTAGATGAGAGAGAGTCACGGGATGTACCAAGTTGGTAGCAGTCAGGATGAAGACAAGTAGATAAACTCAAGATATAGTTTGGAGGGAGAATTTATGAGACTTATTTGATTATTTGCACATGTGTCTGTGTGGGAATTAGGGATCAAGATGATTCCTAGGTGATATGGTTTGATTGTGTCCCCACCCAAATCTCATCTTGAATTCACACATGTTGTGGGAGGGACTCAGTGGGAGATAATTGAACATAGGGGCGAGTATTTCCCGTGCTGTTCTCGTGATGTGAGTAAGTCTCATGAGATCTGATGGTTTTAAAAAATGGGAGTTTCCCTGCACAAGCTCTCTTTTGTCTGCTGCCATGTGAGATGTGCCTTTCACCTTCTGCCATGATTGTGAAGCCTTCCCAGTCACATGGAACTGTTAAGTTCATGAAACCTCTTTCTTTTGTAAGAGTATCCCTTTATCAGCAGCATGAAAATGGGCTAATATACCAGGTTTCTGTATTGATGATGGACCATTTCTGGGATAAGGGAGACTGGGATAGAGTTAGGTTAGGTGGTAGTGGAGAGAATTAAGAGTTCTGTTCTGAACATGTTCATCTTGAATACCACTCCCTTAAGCTTCAACTTGTTGTGTACATAAAGATGTTAGGAAAAGCTTCCTGAAATAAAAAAAGAAAAGCTATTAAAGGAAACTTAAATGTTTGAAATGAAGTTTACACATTATACATTATTCACTTTCTTGTAGTGATTTATTTCCCTGAGTACTCACAATAAGCAGTGCACACATCTGCTTGAAAACTTTCTTAGAAGTAAATGAAGTTTCTGGAAAACATTGTTTTGCTCTTTCTTGCAGATTAGTCAGTATAGATATCTTTAGCCTTCTGCCAATTTTTTCATATACTAAATTATATAGAATCATTGATGGTGGTTATGAGCTCTCTTCTGTTTCTTCTTTTAGTATTAATAAGAACTATTCACATGTATTGAGCACTTACTATTTGGCATGCACTTTTCTAAGAGTATGACATGTATTTATATATAAATAAATAAATGCTGGGAGATTACTATTATTATTTCCATTATAAAAGGGGGAAATGAAGGAGAAAGTGTATTTACTTGTCTAAGATCACATAGCTAGCAAGTAGCAGAGCCAACATTATATTCTAGACTGTTATACCCTAAGAGAGCTTGATCTTTTGACCATCGAGTCCTATTGCTCCTTGACAAGAGGTTGGAGAATAATGCACGTGAACTCGCCACTTAAACCATTTTAATTGTCTAAGTCACTGTTTCCAAAACCAGCTGCTCATCAAAATCACCTAGAAAGCTTGTTAAAATAAGACTCCCTGCTCTATGCAGACCTAAATCAGTGTCTGTTAGAATTGGGGCTGGGAATCTGTGTCCTTTGTAAGTTTTCCAAGTAATTCTGATGTAGCCAATCTACAGAGCAATATTTTTTAAGAATAAGTGATACAAATTATCTTTTATCGCTTTTCATCCTTCTGAGACGAAATTTACTTGTAAATAGTGCTTGTTCTGTTCTTTCCTGTTTTCAGACTGTTTTCTTTGATTAGGAGCTGAAAGCTCCATAGAATCTGGGAGTTTTGCTGTCTGCATCCAGTTAGGATCATTCTTTCATGTTTCCCCATTAATTCAAAGTAAACTTTACAGTTGAGAAATTATATTTTAACTTTTAAACTTTTTTTAACAGAAGGTCAACATTTCTGTAAGACATTTTCCATCGTTTCAATATTTCACCACAAAGGCTAGTTGTTTTCAATTTGAATAAACTAAAATGAAAAAATGTGGATTTTATTTTAGAATTTTTTAGTTGAAGCATCCTAATTTATCCAGAATAAAGGAATTTGGGGGAATATTATACCCATTTTTGAATTTTCATGTTTTTTAGTCTCAAAAAAATGGGTTAAAGCTCTTCTTCAGTCAAGACCTGGGTCTCTACAAAACTGTGAGGGAGGTAGTTAGTCTATTGTGTTGTTCCAGTTACCACTTCCATGCCACCCCCCAGTCCTGCTGTGTGTGCTCAGTGGCAACTCAGGACTTCACGTGGTATGTTCAGAGACGGTGACCAAACTTCTTACTTTACATGAAACTAATGGCTTTCTTGGAATGTGAGACTCTCAGTGCTAAGACTTGGTTAGTCCCAGGGCCAGGAAAGTTTGTTGCCCTACCTGTATTATAGAAAGAGAATCAGCAGGAGGAAAGATTATTATTCTTTTCTGTTTCCCTGAGATGCTATTAGCAGGTACCCCAGAGTAAGAATAGGTTTATATTCTAAGGGTGAAAGGAAGCAGTTGTTAATACCATGCTTGGGCACCACTGTGTTGGTGAACCTGCTTGGGCAAAGAAAAGTCAAGAACTGGAGAAATTATGCCGAAGGGATCCTTTTATCTTCTTCCACTGAGGAATAAAATACAATTTCTCAATGTGGCTGTATATGAAAGTTATAGTCAAACATTTTCTATGTTAAATTTGGGGCTTTCCCATAGTTCAGCGTGCATTTTAACTGTCAGATCTTTCACATCAGATAGGTAAATTCTTCATACTAGACCTGAATCGGGTAAGAGACGGTGCTGGAAAATGATTTGAGAAACCAAATGTGGCATTTGAGGTAAATTTCTACTTCTCCCATGCAGAGGGGTGGAAACTCTTATGTTCCCTGCCCCATCTCTCTCACTGCACCATAATCTCATCACTTTCTGCAGAGTGTGTATCATGTATTGTAAGTATGTAATTATTTGTGTAGTGATATGTTTAAAGTTCACTCCTCATTTAGCTCTTTGTCTGCCTATGCACTTTACAATGTTGGCTTTTCTTCTCCAGTCTGCAAGTTACATAGCATGCTTCTTCCTGCTTGTGGATCCAAATTTTAAGCCTCACGGACATGGGAGTGTATTATGTGAGTGTGTTGCAGGGTGGAGTAGTTGTGCACGGTGTTAACTCCTTTCAGGCAAGAGTTAGTTATAAAATAAATCAAGGGACATTTGGAGCAAGGGGAGATGGTAGATATTATCTTCTTCAACCTCTCTTCCACTATTATTTGACAGACAGTTAACTTTTTTGGTATTTATGTCTTTCTTATCTTTGCCTTAAGTTTTCTACTATTTCCCCTCCCTGCTTTCACCAAGTAGGGTGGGTCAAAAGGAATTGTTGGACCCAGCAGTAGAACAAGATTTGGGCCCCATTATATTGCATATCAATCCTAGTTCAATCTTTCTGCCCGAGGGCCTATATTCCCTCTCAACGACCCAATTCTAACTGATCTTCACTGCCCAAATTCTATTCCTTCTTCAGTGTGCATCTCAAATGCTTACATTTTCCTTGGATCCTTCAGACAGAAGGTATAGCTTTCTCTCCTTTTCTTTTTTATAGCACTTCATTGTTATATGTTCTTGTGGCCATTTGTGGGTGGGTCTCTTCTCTCCTGCTTTTTAAGATCCTTCAGGTCTGGGACTTTTCTTTATTTCCTTGCTTCTCCATCTGCACTTAGCACAACTCTTGGCACAGAGAGACTTTAGTAAATGCTTGTTGATGGTTGCTACTGCACTTCAACTATTCTAATTTCCGTTAATGAATCCTGTGATAGGTTCATCTTCCATGGGTTTTTCTCACTTATTTGTGTAGCCATTTATAGTTTCAGATTGTTTCACATCTTGGGGGTAATGGTTACCATAATCATGAAATCTATCATGACAAATGACTCATTTATTTATTCCTTTTCAGTTTGCCTCTTTCTAGCTTCAGGCGGTTGTCTCCTAATGAAAGTGTATGTTCCCTAGATGGACTTATGATTCATTAGATTTCTATCATGTCCCCTTTCAGTCCATCTTGAGTGTTCACAACGTATTCAGTTCCCCCACCCCCTTCTTCCACTATTTTATTACACTTCTCTATTTGTCCAGCTCCATGTTATGCTTCCTCCTGTGGGTGGAGCCTCATACCAGGAATGGTGTAGAAATGGAGTGAGAGGAAGTGAAGATACAGAAGAGAAGGAAGTAGAGATTCATGTCCTTAAGGAGCTTGCAGTTTAGTAGAGAAGCTTACTACATTTGAGGTGTAGATACCTCTTGTATTACCTGGATATAAAGTGGTGGAAACGGTGTAAAAGTGGAACCCTAAGCATTTTGTGGTATAAGCCATAGGTATCCATCAGCATGTGAAAGCAAGTCTATCTGTATAATTTACAATCTGACCACATGTGTGATTGGACCATTATAGATAGCAGTAGATAATGACTGCAACTATAATAGTTATCATTCACAAAGCATCAATTTTGTATCAGGTAGTTACCATGCAATTTTCTCACTTTGCTTTATCTTCTGTAACACTGCAAAGTTGGTATTTTTCATTCCATTTTATAATTGAGGATACTGAGCCTTAGAAAAGTTAATTAACCAGCTGGGCACAGTGGCTCATGCCTGTAATCCCAGCACTTTGGGAGGCGGAGGCAGGTGAATCACAAGGTCAGGAGTTCGAGACCAGCCTGGCCAATATGGTGAAACCCTGTCTCTACTAAAAATACAAAAATTAGCCAGGCATGGTGATGCATGCCTGTAGTCCCAGCTACTCGGGAGGCTGAGGCAGGAGACTCGCTTGAACCTGGGAACCTGGCTCTCAGTGAGCCGAGATCATGCCACTCAATGATCTTACTTGGACAAGTAAGATCATACTTGCCCAGTACTCCAACCTGGGCAACAGAGCGAGACTCTGAAACAACAAACAAACAAAAAAAGGTAATTAACCAGGATAAGTTCTTGGGACAGATTGTAGTTTAAACTCAAAGTCCATGATCTTTCTACTATAAAATAAAGCATTTTTCCTTAGGGACTTAAACAGTAAATCTGTAATTTTAGGACTTTCTCAGGACAAATAAATTTTTGAAAGAACTGCTTTTCCTGGAAAATCTGTCCTATGTGGATAGGAGATCCAGTGAGTTGTTAAGATGGACAAGAAAATTCACCTAGACTGGCTTATTGTAACTATCTTGCTTGAGGAGTGCCTAAACTGCATAGTCTCTAAAAATAAGTTAGAATCTTTGATTAAAATACATTTACTCTTTTAGGCCACTAGAGTACCATTTACACAATATGAGAAACCAACTATTATTATCAAATCAATATTTGGATCAAAATATATTGAGTAATGTAACCTGGAGGACACAGTGAGGTTTAGTAGGGCTGGTATCCAACTGGGACACACTAGAATGGCTGAGCTCCACTCTCACTGGTTGGTGCCTCTGATGAACTAGCTATTAAATATTTTGATCATTACTCCACGGTATTAGGCATAATTCCCATCCTCAAGGAAATAACAGACCAATTGAAAAAATGGAACATCAATAAGCGAAACTTTAAATAATAACAGAATTAATGAAAAGGCAAACAACACTCTATTCACCTTAACTTGCTTTATTTTTCTTCTTAGTGTACATCTGCCACTAAACATACTTTATATTTGTTCATTTTCTTATTGTTTAATGCTGTACCTCAAATACTTACAACACTGCTTGATCCTGTTGAATAAATGAATACATACGGTAGGCATTTAAAGCAGTAAGTTTGTGCTGGAGTGGTTAGGGATAATGTCACGGGGGAGAAAAAAAGCAGAATCTGGAAGGAATAGACAGTTTTGGAAAAAAAGAGGTTCAGGAAGGGAGAACCTGTTCTATGAACAACAGCATGGAATTTAGATAATACCCTTCAAGCAAAGGATTTGTGAGTAAACTACTCTGGTTGGAACAAAGGGAGACCTTGAAGTGGCCAGTTTATACCAAAAGGTGTAATGCGCAGTCTGTGAGAACTCTTTGGGGCATTTAAGTTGACTACTGACTGTCTAAAGCACTGAGGTGAAATCTGTAATGACTGAGACTTTTGTCAACAACGAAACATCCATCTTTATTCCTTTGCATGAGTAATATGGGTTGAAACTTCATTTATGAGAAACAATAAATGGAGGTTACAAATATTTCTTAGCTGATGCTCCAGAAAGGAATGCCACTAATGAGAAATGTGCAAATGAGTACTGCTGGCTGAGATTTTAAGGTTGTTGCATGAAATTCTAATTTTTTAGATTGTGGTTTTATTTTCTTTCGGTGTTCCCCTTGCTGTACTGCAACTTTCTCATTTAAAACAATAATTTAAAACCAATTTAAAGACAAACACATGCACATATAATTGTTCACTTGTGTGGTGCATGCAGACACACACACACACACACACATTCTCTCTCTCTCTCTCTCTCTGTCTCTCTCACACTCCCAGGCACACAGCTTCTTTCAGCTCAGCTTCTATTTCCTCTCATCTGGCAGCTTTCAGAATAATCTCACCCACCTGTTAAATCAGAGAATGTCAAGTTTAATTTATAACAATGAGTAGAAACAGGATGCTACAGAAAGCATTTTAATTAAAATCCTTTAATTGGATACATGCTTCTTGTGAAAAGGGAGCTGTGGAGAGGGCCTCTTTGTCGGCACCTTTCACTCCAGTTGCCAGAGATTGTTGCAGGAATGGCCTTGCAATTGGAACCAGCTCTCCAGGGTGGAGGAGGTGGGGAAAGAGGTAGAGGCTGAGAGAGGGAAATTGGGAGCAATAGAGGAAGGACAAAGCGGGTGAGTCGCCATGGATTTTGTATAGAAACACAGCCTTGGTGTTTTCGGGAGGCAGTTCTGCCAACAGCTATTGGTATCATTTCACGTTGGTTTCTTCTTAATCCTTTCATCATTCTTAGGATGGCATAGTCTTTAGGGGGAATCCACAAATACCCCTGACTTCAGGTACTAGTTTAGGAAACCTTGGCAGTGTAGGCCAATTGGTGAGTGTGGGCAGTGGGCAGATGACAGCACGGGGTTTGGAAAGCCCAGCTCTTGCACCTGTAGTTCCTTAAATGACAGCACTTAGCACTGTCCAGCCTACATTGCAGAAAGAAAGTGTTGGACTCAAGTAGAGCCCAGTTTAAGGAGGGGACTGTGTGCTAAAGCCGGAGGCTTCGTCTGGAAACTATCCCAAGTGCTCATATGGGGTGACAGCAATAGAGTGTGCCAAGAGAGCAGAAAGGCATGGAAGTGTTTTACTGGATACACTCAAAGTAGCTGGGAGAAGTGGGAAGTGGAAGTAGTTTCAGTGTCAGGTATGTTGTCAAAGAAACAAGATCCTAAACTGAGTTGATGAGAGAGGGGAGGATGAATGGATTTTTACCTCCTTGGTTTGGCTTCAACTTGCAGTGCCAGAGGATAATGCAAGAGAGTCTAAAGGATATTGGTTCTTCCCTCTGAGTGAAGAAATCAGCACTATGACCATTTGGGTGTAGAAAAGAGACACACCTTGAAGGATTTTTAAGTGCTGTTCATCCATTGCTACTGCTTGGCTCCCAGAGGCTCTGTTTGCCAAGAAAACAATAGTAGCCAGTTTTATTTGTTTACACTTATTGGTTCCCTCTAGCGGTGTGCTGGTAAATGTTGAACAACCACCCTTGAGGAAGTGAGGAGAGGGGAGAGAAGTTCAGTTTGTAGCATTTTCCAACTGCCATGGTGTGAAAATTTCCATCAAAGTCCAGTTGAAGATATTAATGGATTAACAATCATCTGGCCAAAACCCTGAAATTAAAAAATGACTGTTGGCTGTAATCCTAGCACTTTGGGAGGCTGAGGTGGGCGGATCATAAGGTCAGGAGTTCGAGACCAGCCTGGCCAATATGGTGAAACCCTGTCTCTACTAAAAATACAAAAATTAGCAGGGTGTGGTGGCGGGCGCCAGTAGTCCCAGCTACTCGGGAGGCTGAGGCAGGAGAATTGCTTGAACCCAGGAGGCAGAGGTTGCAGTGAGCTGAGATCACGCCACTGCACTCTAGCCTGGTGACAGAGCGAGACTCCATCTCAAAAAAAAAAAAAAAAAAAAAATTGCTGTTAGAAGCCAGTATGAGCTGGTTCTAGCATACCACTGGCTCTTTTATGCCCTAGTTAAGCTTTCCTGTAGGAGGTATCTACTTTCCTGTCCCACTGACTTTGGGATTGGCTATATAACTTGCTTTGGGCATTGAAATATGAGCAGATGACATAAACCACCTTCAAAGGTTTAAATGTGCTTGCTTGTATGGTTTGGCTCTGCTCTCCCCACCCACTTTGAGCTTCTGTCCTCTACTTTGAAAACAGCTTGTTCCAGTTAGTGGCTCATCCTTCAGCCTGAGTCTCAGAATGAGAAGGCACAGGGGCTGCCTAAACTGAGGTATTCTCAGCATAGCCTGACAAAACCACAGCAAAGCTGCAACCCTCATGTAATGTGAGCAAACAAACAAACAAACAAATTTTGTTGTTATAAGACCCTGAGGTTTTGAGATCTGAATAGTACAGAAATTTTCACCTAATCAATAAACACTAAACAACTGTTGGCACATAGCAAATGCTGTGGAGTTGTATCTAGGTGATGCAAAAGAACTAGAGATTCCAAGTTCTAGAAGAACCTTAAAAACCCAGTTATTTCAACAATCTGTGCTACTTAAACCTCTTCTATAACACCTGTGCCAAATGTTTTTCTACTTTAGTTGTTCTCTTTAAACTTGAAAACCTCTGTAACTGCGGACATCTTAGTACCTCTTGAGAGTGTCCATGCTATCTTTGGCAGTTCTGAATGTTGGAAAATTCTCTGTATGAACCAGAAGCCATTCCTTGTAGCAGACACATAGTAGCCCTAGTTTCATTTTGCCAGGTGACACAGAAATTTTATTTATTCTTCTACAGGCAAACACTTCATATTTTTGAAGATAACCTATATTTTCTACATTAAATTGTCTCTCCATGTGAACCTCCTTAAAATTCTGAGGAAGAAAATGTAAACCTAGAATTTTTTTACCCAGTAAAAGTGTTATTATTCAAGAATAAGAATGAAATAAAGATTTGTTTTTGGATAAACAAACCCTCCACTTGACATGATTTTGAGGCTTGTTACCATTCTGGCCCATCCTGTCCCATATCTCTACTTTGTTTATATTGACGTGCATCAATCTATTGGCAGCGCAGCAGAATACTGGACTAAGATATAGGCCCAAGAAACTAGAAGCCAAAATTTGAATACTGTTAAGACAACAGGAGACATAAGTGTAGACATATAAATGGGAGGAGCTAGAATGAAAATTCCTACATAAGGCTAGTACCTGGAAGAGCAGAGATGAAGAAAATGCCCAGAATGTAGCCTCGGTACAAAACAGGATAGAAAATATGAATGAGAAATTAAGAATCATGGAGGTTAGAATTAAAGGGATAATATATATATCTAATAGGAGTTACAAACAGAAAAAATGGAGAGACTAAGAAAAAGGTAATATTTAAAGATTATATCATAGCTGAGATATAAAAATTCCAGTTGTGAACTCCTGTTTGAAGAAGCACAATAAGACTTGAACAAGACCAAGAAAAATATATTCACACCTTTTAGTATAACATATTCATAACTTTTAGTATAACAAAGAATAAAACAAAAATTAAATGTAGCCAGAGACCAAAGAAGAAATATTGTCAACCTAGAATTCTAGTCTTATTCAAGAGTGAGTATTGACCATTCACAGATCTCGCTAAAAGAATTTCTGAAGACATTTCTTCAGAAAAAAAGGGACCCAGATGGAAGGCAAAGGTGTACAAAGAATAGAATGCAAAAACATTGGTATGCATGTAGTTTTGTTTGTTTGTTTGTTTGTTTGTTTTTTTAGTAGATAAGATAGCAACGGAAGTGTGCTGGGCCCATAAAAAAAGTGGATAAATGCAAGCAAGCATGAATTGTAAAAAAAAAAAAAAAATATGGGAGGAAGATATCATAGTTAAGGTACTTTAGAGTCCTGCATCTTTCTGGGGGACAGAGATAGTGATTTTCAATTTCGTTATGTCAAATATACAAGTTAAAAGTGCAAGGTAACTACTAAAGGAATAGTGATAGAAGGTGTAATTCCCAGACCAGCAGAGTGATCAAAAAGTATGCAAACACTGAAAATAAGAATACATATCAACTTCAATTTATTGGTTATTTCCTATAAGGAATAAAAATGCATGAGCTATAGTAAGATTGCTAGGAGAGGGGGATTGTCAGCCATATTTGCAACACTGTATTTATTTAAAGACTGTAAGGCAAATAAAACAAAATGTCAAAGTATTAAATCTAAAGGGTGGGTACGTTGACTTTTACATTTTAATACATTAACTTTTGTATTTTTTATATACTTCAACTTTTCCCCCTTAAAAATTCAAATAATTAAGAGTAAATCCAAATTTCTACAAGCCTGTGAAAGGATGCCAAAATTTACTAGTAGTAAGAGAAACACAAATTCAAATAATGATGAGATAATACATTTAGACCACTGGATAGGCACAATTTTAAAAGAACTATAATAAGAATTGCTGAACAAGATGTATGAAAAAAGACAGTCTTTTCTAGTAGAAGCATTGTGGCTTTATTTTCAGAAGTTAAAATAAAAATACATAAACTCTTTTACCTAAAAATTTCAGTTCCAGGAATCTATCCCATCAAGATAGACTGTATTTATTGCAGTGATGTTAGTATGAGCAAAATACGGAAACAAAACAAATGGCCACCCTTATAGGTATGATTAAATGAGTCATGTATTCACAAATGGGTAAATTGTATACTAAAAGGAAAAAATTAAAGATATGTTGGTTCACGTATGTTTATTGCGGCACTATTCACAATAGCAAAGACTTGGAACCAACCCAAATGTCCAACAATGATAGACTGCATTAAGAAAATGTGGCACATATGCACCATGGAATAGTATGTAGCCATAGAAAATGATGAGTTCATGTCCTTTGTAGGGACATGGATGAAACTGGAAATCATAATTCTCAGTAAACTATCACAAGGATGAAAAACCAAACACCGCATGTTGTTACTCATAGGTGGGAATTGAACAATGAGAACACATGGACACAGGAAGGGGAACGTCACACTCCGGGGACTGTTGTGGGGTCGGGGGAGGGAGGAGGGACAGCATTAGGAGATACGCTTAATGCTAAATGACGAGTTAATGGGTGCAGCACACCAACATGGCACATGGATACATATGTAACAAACCTGCACATTGTGCATATGTACCCTAAAACTTAAAGTACAATGAAAAAAAAAAAGATATGCCAGTTTACTCGGAGGCTTTTTTTCAAAATAAAGAATTGTGTGATAAACAACAAGATGCAGGAAAAAAATGTAGATGGTATTATTCCATCTTTGTTACAATAATGTTCAAAAGATTTTCTTATATGCGTGTATGCACATATATGCCTCATAAGATTATGTGATGCTAGAAAAAAAGCAAATGAATACAAATTAGTTATAAACGTGGGCCTCTTTGGTGGGCGTGAAGATAATTTGGACAGAAATGGGGAAACAAGAGTGACAAGAAGCCAACCAAAAAAAAGTGTCTGGGGGGAGACACAAATATTCAGTGTTAGTTAGTTAACAATCACATTCATGTGCTTATGTAAAAATATATGAACATGTAAACATAACTAAAATTCAAAGCACAGAATTCAGTGATAGAAAGATTAGAACAGTTTGGCATACATTTCTCAGCTTCAGTAATCACTATGATCTGCACCCTCCCCCCGCCGATTGTTTTTATAGCTTTTTACTCTGCCACTGTCATGCGAGGTCACTCTACAGTTCTCTTCCCTACCTCTGAACACTGTTGCCCTTTTATCTGGAATATTTTCCTTACCAACATTAATCTATGTATATTGGAGTGAATTGAATGAAATTCACAAAATTTGCAAAACAGTTAAGAAACTGAGTTAGGGGAGACAATTGAGGCAGAAGTAAAAAATGAAGTCTCTGTGTCTGAGAAGGAATAGGGCATGTTGCTCAGAAGTGACTTTTTACCACTGGAGGAAGTATGTTGGCAGCTGTTGGGAAGTACTATTGGATGAATTTGGTAAGACTGGTTATAAGGAATCCAGAAAGGCTAGCAGGGAAGGCTGGGCTTGAGGCAGTATTTACCAGAGAGCTCCTGTATGTTTTCAAGCAGTGCAGTAACAGCCTTTAAGGAAGATTTGTTTTCAGTGGTATTCAAGATAGGAAAGAATGTTGGGTAATTCAGATACTGACTGATGAAAAACTTATATAGAGGAATGAGAGGAAAGATAATGCAAGTGGCAGTAAAGGGATATCTGGAAAGACCTACGATTGTCTGGATATTACGGAGGGAGGTCAGTAATGAGTCCAACATGACTTCATTTGAATTTAGTAATTAGGAAGAAATTTGGTATCACTGGGAAATGGTTTAGAATGGAATGATTAATTATGAATAATTCAGTTATCATTGCAGTGTGGTTTTGATATTAGTTATTCGATTCATCCTCACAGCACTGTCTTTGATTTCTTTAACCAGAAGTGGAGAGTGTGGAATGTCCAATAGATCCTCCAGTTTCAGGTGCTGGTTTTGCATAATCTAGTGATCTGCTTTCATGCCTCGTTCTCATTTATGCTGATCGCTGCCCTATGCAAACCTAATTTTTCCATACAGCTGATTTACTAATTGAGACCATTTAAAAATCCTCATTTTCTTCCAGATTGTACAAATATCAGTTTTAAAATAGTCTCTATCAAAACATCATGGATTCCATGAATTGCATTTGCACATTTCCAGTTATGTATTTTCCAACTAGTTGTTGTACAAACTTACACATATTCAGAAATGCTGAAAGGTTTCTCTTTCATTGCAGAGCTGTTTTGTTAATTCAAATGTTATTTTCTAAAGAAGTGGGAGGATCTTATACATATTTGCATGGCCAAATGTTATGAAGAACATTCTGTGCTCATAGTTAGAAACTTTTTCCCTTGTGATTCAATCCTTTCACATGTCCTCCTGGCTATAGCATCAGAAAGAAAAGGTTATCCAGTTAGTGTTTTGTTGAAACTCTCTGTCAATGATTTAGTTTCTACCTAAAGGTGGTTTATGTCCATCCTGTGGGAGTCTATACAATTTATATAAGAATCTGAGCAATGCTAATGGCCAACATATCAGTGTAGACCAGAAATCCATCTGGAGTCAGAATTAACCCTAGTTGCTCTTGCTGCTAGCATCTCTCTTTTTACCAGGAAGACATGGCTTTCAATTGAAAAAAAATCGAGGCAAATTCTCTGTATAAATTTCTTTTTAAAAACTCTTTTTTATTAATTTTTATTGGTTGCTCTAAGAAGTACAGTATGCCTCCTTTAAAATACCAACTTTCAAATTACAACTGCAGATTTGTCACATGGAAATATTGCATGATGCTGAAGTTTGGAGTACAGATCCCATCACCCAGGTGTGAGCATAGTACCTGGTAGGTAGTTTTTTTTAACCTCTCACCCAGTAGTCCACGGTGTCTATTGTTCTCATATTTCTGTTCATGTGTGCTCAATGTTTAGCTCTCACTTATAACTGAGAACATGTGATGCTTGGCTTTTGTTCCTGTGTTGTTTAGGATTATGGCCTCCAGCTCCATCCATGTTGCTGCAAAGGACGTGATTTCATTGTTTTGTATGGCTGCATAGTATTCCATGGTGTACATGTACCATATTTTCTTTATCCAATCTACCATTGATAGGCACCTGGGTTGAATCTATGTCTTTGCTATTGCGAATAGTGCAGCAATGAACATATGAGTGCATGTGTCTTTTTGGTAGAACGATTTATTTTCTTTTGAGTATATACCCTGTAATGGGATCGTTGGGTTGAATGGTAGCTCTGTTTCAAACTCTTTGAGAAATCTACGTATTGCTTTCCACTGTGGCTGGACTAAGTTACATTCCCATCAACAATGTATAAGTACTTCCTTTTATTCTGCAGGCTTGCCAAAGTCTGTTATTTTTTGACTTCTTTTTTTTTTTTTTTTTTTTGAGATGGAGTCTCGCTCTGTTGCCCAGGCTGGAGTGCAGTGGCGCGACCTTGGCTCACTACAAGCTCCACCTCCGGGGTTCACGCCATTCTCCTGCCTCAGCCTCCTGAGTAGCTGGGACTACAGGCACCTGCCACCACGCCCGGCTAATTTTTTGTATTTTTAGTTGAGACAGGGTTTCACCGTGTTAGCCAGGATGGTCTCGATCTCCTGACCTCGTGATCTGCCCGTCTTGGCCTCCCAAAGTGCTGGGATTACAGGCGTGAGCCACCACGCCCCGCCTATTTTTTGACTTCTTAATAATGCCATTTTGACTGGTGGGAGATGGTATCTTATTGTGGTTTTGATTTGCATTTCCCTCATGATTAATGATGCTGAGCATTTTTTTCATATGTTTGCTGGCCACATGTATGTTTTCTTTTGAGAAGTGTCTGTTCATGTCTTTTGCCTTTGTTGTTGTTGTTTTTGAGACGGAGTCTCGCTCTGTCACCCAGGCTGCAGTGTGGTGGTGCGGTCTTGGCTCACTGCAAGCTCTGCCTCTCAGGTTCACACCACTCTCCTGCCTCAGCCTCCCGAGTTGCTGGGACTACAGGCGCCCACCACCACGTCTGGCTAATTTTTTTTTTTTTTTGTATGTTTTAGTAGAGACGAGGTTTCACTGTGTTAGCCAGGATGGTTTCCATCTCCTGACCTCGTGATCCACCCGACTCAGCCTCCCAAAGTGCTGGGATTACAGGTGTGAGCCATTGCGCCTGGCCTCTTTTGCCCATATTTTAATTGGGTTATTTGTTTTTTGCTTATTGATTTAAGTTATCTATACATTCTGGGTATTAGGCCTTTGTTGGATGCATAATTTGCAAATATCTTCTCTCGTTCTGTTTACTCTGTTCATAGCTTCTTTTGCTGTGCAGAAGCTCTTTAGTTTAATTAGGCCCCACTTGTCTATTTTCGTTTTTGTTGCAAGTGCTTTTGGGGACTTAGGCAAAAATTCTTCACCAAGGCTGATGTTGAGAAGAGTATTTCCTAGGTTGCCTTCCAGTATTTTTATAGTTTGAGACCTTACATTTAAATATTTAATTTAGTTTGAGTTAGTTTTTATATATGGTAAGAGGTAGGGGTCTGGTTTCAATCTTCTGGATATGCCGAGCTATTAATAGTTATCTGAGCACCATTTATGGATAAGGAGTCCTTTCCCCATTGCTTGTTTTTGTCAGCCTTATGGATGATCAGATGGTTGTAGGTATGTGGCTTTACTTCTGATTTTTCTATTCTGTTCCATTGCTTTATTTGTCTGTTTTTGTACCAGTACCAAGCTGTTTTGGTTATTGTGGCTCTATAGTATAGTTTGAATTCAGGTAGTGTGATGCTTAGGATTTCTTTGGCTATTCAGGCTCCCTTTTGGTCCCATATGAATTTTAGAATTGTTTTTTTCTAATTCTGTAAAGCATGATGTTGGTAGTTTGATAGGAATAGCATTGAATCTGTAATTTTTTGCACAAATTTCTAAATCTCAGATAATCTTTGCAGAAGTAGGTACCTCATCCTCAAGAAATTTCACAATTTCCAGAGAGGTCTTTCCTTATCTTCCTTTATGGGAAAAGAGTAATTCTTTCTATTGACAGATGTCTGTGTGATCTAATAAACACTTGAAGCTGGAACCTTCATTAGGAAAATATTTGTTTTTAAAAAGGCAAAAATTGCAGAGTTTAATCTTAAGATAAAGTTAAAAAAATAAGATGTTGATATATACTCCAACCTTAAACAATCATAAAGCAGTTATCTTTATACCTTTCTGGGTGTTGAGTTGTGTTATTCCCTTAAAATGTGAGAATGGATGTCCACACAATCAAAATGTATAACTTGGGACCAGATGGCATTTTTGGCCAAATCACCTGTTTTAGGTAGAATACTCTTACTTAGTAGAAACATTTAGACCTCCATGTTTCTGCAGAGATAATTTGATTTAAGTGAAGTGATCCACATAAGGTTATAAACAAGGTGAGGTCCAGAGCAGATCCTTTTTTACTATGTTTTTTATTCTGTATGCTCTCCTTTAGACCCACAACTCCTGTAGTATTGTTTTGAGAGGCCTCCAGGTAACCTAAAGGTTGGTTTTAGGTAGAATTTATGTGTTTTTATAATATAACATTTGATGCTACTATTCTGAATCTCCAAATAGAGATTATTTCTAATGATTAATAAAAACCTAAGCATTTTATTTGAGTTACACTAGAGACAAGACTCTACATTTTCTTGTAATTTTTTTTTTCAGCAGTACACTGTAGCCAGCAGGTCTTATGTGGCTAATGATCAGAATTCTTGAGGCAGACCAAAGTGCCCTTTTATGGCATCTAAACTTAAAAGTTAATTTTGCTTTTCATAGGCTTACTGAATAATATCTCATTGTAATTCCTAAGTTATGTAATTATTCCGAGATATTTAAAAAACCATATTGGGTGCATCAGACAAACAATGGGAAGCATTATGGAGGAGCTATCTCACGTATTCTTATTTATTTCATGATGTCCAACATGGACATCTTACAAAGGTAAGACAATTTTGCTTCCAAGCATTCTCCCTTTGAAGATAATTTATCAATTGTCCCTTTGGGTGAGACACTGCTGTCTCATCCCAGTACCTTGTCAAGTCCTAAAGGATGTTAGCAGACCTCAGAGAAGGTGAAATTCCCCTTTCTTCTAGAATAGATATGTCTAGACAACATCAAAGCAAGCTGACTAAAAAAAGCTTTAATCAACGGAACATGTCTTTTTGGTATCTAATGCTTTGTTGAATCTGTTTCTGTCTTTTTCCCTCTCTCCATTTCATTTAGCTGGTAGGTATGGCCATTTAGAAGAATGTTTAAGCTTCAAATTCAATGAAATTTATCTCTTTTAATTAGGAACTATGTATATTTCTACCCTGAAAGATCTCAAAGCACTTTAAAATTTTCTCTGTGCTCAAGCACAAACTCACTATTGGGATCATTTTACCTTCCACTACATGTGTCTGTATTAGAGGTGGAATGTGGCATCTGTTTAACCCTGAGAGGCTTCCCAGAACTTGAAGACAGGGAATGAAGAATTATGTATTCTATTCCTTCTGTGGTTTCTTAGAACTAGAATCTAGTGTGACCAGATTAGAATCTGCCAAGCCTTCTCAATTACTCAGTCAGCAGGAGTTGAATAAATGCAGATGGTTAAGGTCTTAAATTCAGGGCCTTGTTTCATACATTGGTAGGGGATGGTAGCTTCTTACATTGATTCTCACTGAGGAAGTATGTGGGTTGAGAAACAATTTAGAAGCAAATTCCATTTTGTGAAGATGCAGAAAAAGGCTAATTGGTGAAAGGTGGCAGAAAAAGTTCAGGATTGTGAATACAAAGACTTGGGAGTCCTTCATCATGTATGAAGATAAAGTGCTGTAGATGAACTCCAGGTAATTGAGCATCATCCATCTATATGGAAAAACCCTAATTAAATGAGAACTGGGCCCTAGAACCTTTCTTCAAACAAACTTTATGGTCTTTTCCCTCCTTATTTGAAAAGTAATACATTATTCTAGTTAAAATTTTTGAAAATATTAAAAACATACGACTCTTTATCCCACTATCTATAGTTAATTGTTATTAGTATTTGAGTGAATTTCCTTGTAAGGTTTTATCTGCATATAAAAAATATAAGGAAAGGAGGAAGTCCTCAGTATTCATGACCTACCCAGGCACAAAGAAACAGAATGTGACTGGGGTTATGAGGCTCATCATCATCATCCAAATATAATATTTTCTTCAGAAGAAGAGAGGTTTAGGAGCTAGAACATGTTATTGATGATAATAATTTACAGTGAATTATCTGGAGAATGTTCTCAGTTCTTCAATTTCCTGAAATAGATCTGCCTTATGATTGTGTAAATATTTGTAGAACAGGGCTTGGTTGAGACAAAAACAAGACAGGAATATTTTGAAACTCTGAAACTTTGGGGAAATTATAATTTTATTTAGTGTAAATAAACATTCATATATTTATAAAACCTTCTGACACATCACTCTCTTATCCTCATTTCCTTTTTGGCTTTTTATGCTTTTGGAAGGGAGGGTAGTGAACTTTTACATAATTATGAAACCTCTGACACATCACTCTTTTATCCTCATTTCCTTTATGACTTTGTACTTTTGGAAAGGAAGGTGGTGAGGAATCAAAGGTTTTGTGAAATAGCACCAGTTTAGAAGGGGCTCCAAGTTAAAGCTAAGTTTTTCTGTCACTTTATTCAGCCTTTATCTGCCCTGTTGGTTCTGTTCATCTATGGAATACATGGTGGGTGGCCTATGGACATTTCCACCATTTTACTTACAGTGGATTTGGCTATAACGATCATAATGAATCAGGAAGACAACAGATATAATGTACTGATGACAGTTCATGGTAATTATAAAACCTCAGAGATGCCCCTAAGGATCTCATTTTATCAGATGCTTTCTATGCTAAACTAAATCAAGATGTTCCCTCATCATTTCAGGTGCTAGTTAATGTGCTAAATGGGTGGAATTTTATGACCATAAAAGGTCAAGTTTCAAGAGTTTTATTTTTAATGAAAATTTCCTGGCATCTAAAATGTGAGGTCCAATCATACTGAATTCGTTGGCAACCAGACATGCTTAAAAGTGAAACCCCATTTCCCCAGGGCTTTCAAGTCAGAGAGGAGAAAGTCCCCTCAGGTTGCTCCTACTCTTGCCAGGTTTCAGTTATAACAGAGAATCTTTTCACAAAATGTAGTCAATTTATATTTCTAGCATTTAAAAGCATATTTCATTGGCTCATCTGGATACTGGAAAATCTTATGTCTCTTCCCGAGTGATTTGGCACATTACCTTGGCACACAGAAAGAACTCGCACACCTGGCAAATCATCTCAACTTTTTTGATGCTCAGAAGGAGGCTTCAAAACTGGAAGCATTTTGGATGGTGAGCTATGCTCATTGTGCCCAAATCCAAAGAATGTGAAAACAACCATTTATACTCAGAGATGGGAAGTGGGAACAGAGAACAAGGGCAAGGGGCGGGAAAGAAGACACAGTTTCAAATGAGAAAAGAAAAATAAATATGGATGTATTCTTTGATCAAAACTTATTTATTTATTAAATTATTTTATTATTAAATACGAAACATTTGATTGCATGGTATATATATATTTGAGACAGGGTCTCACTCTGTTGCCCAGGCTAGATTGCAGTGGTGCGATTATGGCTCACTGTAGCCTCGACCTCCCCAGGCTCAGGTGATCTTCCCACCTTAGCCTCCTGAGTAGCTGCAATTATAGGCATGTGTCACCTCATCCTGCTAATTTTTGTATTTTTAGTAAAAACAGATTTCACCCTGTTGGCCAGGCTGACTTCGAACTCCTGACCTCCTGACAAGCAACCTGCCTGTCTCAGCCTCCTAAAGTTCTGGGATTATAGGCATGAGCCACTATACCCATCCTGATCAACATTTAATAAAGCCATGAACATATTCCAGTGAACATATTCTTGATTTTATTAATGTTCTGTCTCAGATAGTCATCCTCTTTGTGACTAACTTGAAGTTAGGTTTCTCATAAAGCCAGAGAGTAATGCGATTCTTTTTTTTTTTTTATCATAACAAAGAAGTTTTTTTTTTTTATTATACTTTAGGTTTTAGGGTACATGTGCACAATGTGCAGGTTTGTTACATATGTATCCATGTGCCATGTTGATTTCCTGCACCCATTAACTCGTCATTTAGCATTAGGTATATCTCCTAATGCTGTCCCTCCCCCCTCCCCCAACCCCACAACAGTCCCCGGAGTGTGATGTTCCCCTTCCTGTGTCCATGAGTTCTCATTGTTCAATTCCCACCTATGAGTGAGAACATGCGGTGTTTGGTTTTTTGTCCTTGCGATAGTTTACTGAGAATGATGTTTTCCAGTTTCATCCACGTCCCTACAAAGGACATGAACTCATCATTTTTTATGGCTGCATAGTATTCCATGGAGTATATGTGCCACATTTTCTTAATCCAGTCTATCGTTGTTGGACATTTGGGTTGGTTCCAACTCTTTGCTATTGTGAATAGTGCCGCAATAAACATACGTGTGCATGTGTCTTTATAGCAGCATGATTTATAGTCCTTTGGGTATATACCCAGTAATGGGATGGCTAGGTCAAATGGTATTTCTAGTTCTAGATCCCTGAGGAATCGCTACATTGTCTTCCACAATGGTTGAACTAGTTTACAGTCCCACCAACAGTGTAAAAGTGTTCCTATTTCTCCACATCCTCTCCAGCACCTGTTGTTTCCTGACGTTTTAGTGATCACCATTCTAACTGGTGTGAGATGGTATCTCCTTGTGGTTTTGATTTGCATTTCTTTGATGGCCAGTAATGATGAGCATTTTTTCATGTGTTTTTTGGCTGCATAAATGTCTTCTTTTGAGAAGTGTCTGTTCATATCCTTTGCCCACTTTTTGATTAGGAACTTTTTCTAAGGTGTGTCTGTGTAGAATTTCTAATTGCACCAATGAATTTTCCTCTAAATTCAAAATATGAAACATTTGATTGCGTGGTATAGTATGTGAGCACCATGGTCCCTAGAAGCACTCATTGGTAATGAAAAAATGGTATCTTGTGGCCATGAATGATGGAGGGAATTAAAGATGGTGGCAGTTTTTCTTTTCTAGCAGAAAGAGGGAATGTGTTAGCAGAGTTGGTTCTGGAAGGAAAATGGCAAAGTAATTAGGTATTAAAATATCCACATTTTTGGAAATTATAGCCTGTGTTGTATGTATCTTGGGTCATAATCAATTTGAATAAGGACTATTTCCTCGGACTGGTTTTCAGGTATTTGAGAGTCATATTGAGCAATATTTGATACAACCAAATTGCAAAATCCTGGAAGCAATAGGACATCCCTTTATGCTTCTTGAAGCTCATCATCACAAGATTTGACCTAAAACTTTTTACACAGCCAGCTCTTAGTCATTTGTGGGAATACAGGCCAAGATTGGTATACTTTTTTTCTGCCCATTTGTAACAATTCCAGATAGTGTAAAGGATCAGCAGAAGTTCAGTGGCAGTAATTCATTTCTGGTTCAAGTGTAGCTTATGACTGTACTTCCACAGGTCTCCATGCCATCTCCTCTTTCTTTGTACTTCTTCTATTGATACTGCCTTAGATAAGAGCTGTTAAAGGTATAATAGCAAAATGGCATGTGAGGAGAGACCATTCATCAATAGGCAAAAATAAGTCTTAGTCTAACTATAGACTTTAATCACTGGTCTAAAATTACATTTCTTTAAATTACTGGTTTCTAACTGCACTCTATTTTAGCATCCATTTCTAGTCTTTGACTACTATAACTTTCGTTTTATTTATTTATTTATTTATATATTTATTTATTGTTTTTTAAAGAGAGGGTCTCATTCTGTTACCCAGGCTGGGGTGTAGTGGCATGATCATGGCTCACTGCAGCCTCAACCTCCCAGCCTCAAGTGATCCTTCTGCCTTGGCCTCCCAAGTAGCTGGGACCACAGGCATGCACCACCATGCCCAGCTAATTCTTAAAAATTTTTCGTAGTGATGATATGTCAACATGTTGCCCAGGCTGGCTTCAAACTCCTGGGTTCAAGCAATCCTCTTGTCTCAGCTTCCCAAAGGGGTGAGATTAGAGGTGTGAGCCACCATGCCTGGCCTGGCTACACTACTATATCTTATTTTCTATAATCCTCTCTTCAAACTGTTACAGAACAAGTGTGGGTCCAGGAAAAATGATAATGTCAGTGATTTAACTTTCACTTCTTTGGAAGCCTCTCCCATATTTTTTGTAAGGTTCTTTTCACTTTCTTTTTGTTGCCCAACCTCTCTGAAAGCTTCTTCTCAGAACAATATCTGTCACAAATTATTCATATCTTGATGCAAATTTAGATCAGTATGTTACATTTCTTTGGGGTGTTTCCACTTTAAGACTTTCCTATAAATATGTAATAACATTTTTTCTTGTTTCTAGAGGAATTTAAGCTTTATTGCCCCAAGAGTAGGACTGATATTTTACAGGTAAGAGCCTTCCCTTATGTCCCTATTATTCCACCAGGCCACCCTTAGGTTAAAGGCTGGCTCCTCCCATAAACTGTACTTCAATTGCCCATCTTGGATGCAGACTGAAAGTCTCAATTCACTTTGATTTAGGCTCTATAGAAGCCAAGGAGAGGCCAGTATTTATCTCTGTAATGAGACAAAGGGTCTTTGAGAGAAGGATTTGTAAAAAATCTGGCTGGATGTGGCCCATCTTCTTTGTTTGTATGATAGCTGGCCTCCAAGATGACCCCCAATGATTCATATCTCCTAGAATTCACACTGTTGTGTAGTGTTCCTTCACTTTGAATCAGGACTGGTTCTGTGTGACCAATAAAATATGGTGAGAATCACAGTATGTGGCTCTTGAGGCTGAGTCATTAAAGGCATTGCAGCTTCCACCTTTATGTCTTAAATCCTCTTCTCAGGGGGATGCTAGCTGCCATGCCGTAACACATACTCAAGGAGCTCCATGGAGGTGCTAAGGCAGAGGTTTCCATTAATACCCAAAACCAACTGGACAACCATGCAGTTGTGCCACTTAGGAAGTGGCCCAGCCCTTAACAATCTCCACTTGATTGCAGCTACAGCTGACATCTGACTGCATTCTTCTTTCATAAGAAATCCCAAGTGAGAATATCCAGCTAACTTATCCTCAAATTCTTGACCCACAGAAAACATGAGACACGATAAATTATTATTGTTATTTTAAACCACTAGTTTGGAGTAATTTGTTACTTGGCACCATCTCTCAGCTTTCCAGCACTAATCGCCGACTCTGGAAATTTTTACATAAAATGCTGGCAACAGATTTGCTCCAAAGTGAATTGTAATTTTTTTCTAACAAGATAGGGTGATTCAACTGAGGGCAATTTAACCAAATACAATTTCATATGAAGCAAGCTGACCAATATAATCGTGTGCTGGAGTATGAATAGCCTGTCTCTAGTTTCATGACATTTTTAATTTTGGTACATCATGGAAAGTTGTTTTGTAACCCCTATGAATCTTCAGGAATTTTTTTCTGCCTTTTAGGATTTGGGAAGTTTCTACTTTTATTTTACTTTTATATATCCATTTCTCCAGTCACTAGGATATATTTTGACCAAATTGTTGTTGGACCACTCTATTTCCACAAAATTGCTTTCAGTCAGATTGTTTTTGGCTAAATCATCCATCATGTTGTAATACTTTTTATATGTTACCTCTAATTGATCCATAAAACTTTAAGAAACAAATTCTATAAATTCACACAAAACAAACCCTTTAATTAAAGTGAATCAATGATAAATAGTGTAATAGATGGCCTCTAAGATCATCTTAATGATCCCAAGTATTCATGCTTTTGAATAATCCTCCCTCCTTAAATGTGGCTTGGACTAATTGATCCACTTCTGCTGAACAGAATATGGCAGAAGTGTTCAGATATAACTTCTATGTTACATACTTTTTAAAATAACCTTCTAAGATTAGGTTATAAAAATAATGTGACTGTTATTTTGGGAATATTCTGTTGCTGTCTTTTGGATTGCCCACCCTTTGGAAAGCCATCTGCAATGTTATCAGACAGCCCTGTGGAAGCTTCACTATAAAGATCATGTAGAAATTAGGTCTGGACTAGAAAGAAGACTCAGTATTTGGACTAGTAATAGTTTTTCTGTTTTAATAACAACAGACTTCCAAAACAATGAGACCAGATCTCCCTGAGGGTTGTTGGACAGCCTCAGCATTTGCTGGGATTCTAAACTGCCTAAGTGTTTTCAATGAGTTAGCAGACAGTGGTCCTAGTAGAATCCTTGGTATGAGGAATTATATCCTGCCAATGACCACATGAATGTGTTTGGAAATAGACCTCCCCCAGTCAAGTGTTCAGATAAGACTATAGCCCCGGTCCAAAGCATGCCTGCAGTTTCATGAGACAATTTGAGCCATACATACCCATCTAAGTTGTGTCTGGATTTATGATTCAGAGACACTATAAAATGATAAATGTTAGTTATTTTAAGCCTCTATTTTTGGAGTAAGTTGTTACACAGTAATAGAAAACTAATAGAGGGGACAAGAGCATTGAATTCAAAATGTGTTCTAAAAGATGGATTTAGATTCTTTGCTTTATATCTTTTGTAAAATCAAGTCTTACTCCTGACCTTTCCTGGTAATTCAGGAAAGCAGCTTACTGGGGTTAATTACCAACTCTTCCCTCTTCCTTTCTACCTTTTCCTTGATCCAGTCACCCCCAAACATAAGCATAGGGTCGATCTCTGTTTCCTGCTACACATCTGTCCTCTCTCCCTCCACCTCCTCCTACTTCCTTTCTTGTTTTTATTCAGAATAATAAAGGGGTAAAGTGATTTGAATTAAAGTGCGACATTAATGCCTCTGAACAGATTCTCTTTGGAGAGAATGTGACAGACCGTCCAGGGGAATGGGCTGGGGTCCTCAGAATCTGGACAAAGATGTGGCTGATAATCACCCAAGATGGCAAGCAGAAGCTGGGTGTTGAGAGTGGGGTCCCGGGTGACAGCTGTGGTTTTTATAGTTTGGGTCTGATGACAATTTGGGAGGGATCTGTTTCTGGGGCAGGATTTATGTTTGTCCTTAGAATCTAGAATCTTCCTGATTGCCAGTAAAAGCTGAGTGTGGACTGATTATCTTTCTCTAGAATCACCTCTGCTTCTCATGTTGTGGGTCAATGGTAGGAGTGGTTGCTAAGTGAATGACCTTTGTGTTTCCACTGAACAAATCTTCAAAGAGAAAAAAATACCTATTCAGGTAATACACCATGATTTCCTTCATAAGTTTCAGAACATATGTCCTGAGAAAAACACCCCCATTGGAAGTTATTGCAAAAATAATAGAGACATTCAACAGTAGATGATGGAGACATTTGAAAGATAACAACAATGCAGGAACTCACATGGGCAGAGTTTGCTAATGACATTGCTATTCCTTGGTGGCAACAAAACCTCTAATCCATGACCTGGCCACAGGCAAACTCTAATAAGGTTTTACAACAAGGATCAATGAGATAGAAATTAATAAAAATAAAAAGACTAACCACTGATCAGGTATCTCTGACTGGGCTTGAGCTCCAAGGACCCTGTGTACAGAAGTAGTCTCCTTAAGAGCATTATAAAGATTTGAAGCAAATAGGCCGGGCGCGATGGCTCATGCCTGTAATGCTAGCACTTTGGAAGGCCAAGGCAGGTGGATCATGAGGTCAGGAAATCGAGACCATCCTGGCTAACACAGTGAAACCCCGTCTCTAGTAAAAGTACAAAAAAAATTAGCCGGGCATGGTGGCAGGTGCCTGTAGTTCCAGCTACTCGGGAAGCTGAGGCAGGAGAATGGTGTGAACCTGGGAGGTGGAGCTTGCAGTGAGCCAAGATGGCGCCACTGCACTCCAGCCTGGGGGACAGAGTTTTTTTATTCAAAAAAAAAAAAGATTTGAAGCAAATATAAAAAGTTAAGACTTTGGGGAAGAAGAAGTACATCTCTGTGTGTTATATTCATCTTTATGGTTATTTGTGTGATTGAAAAAGGAAAAGAACTAATCTCTTTAAGATGGCCTTTCACTTTCTCTGAATGCAGGAATGAACAGAACACTTTGGAAAATGTCACGGTGAACTTGTCCATCAATGACAGACTGGATTAAGAAAATGTGGCACATATACACCATGGAATACTCTGCAGCCATAAAAAAGGATGAGCTCATGTCCTTTGTAGGGACATGGATGAAGCTGGAAACCATCATTCTCAGCAAACTATCACAAGGACAGAAAACCAAACATCACATGTTCTCACTCATAGGTGGGAACTGAACAATAAGAACACTTGGACATAGGAAGGGGAACATCACACACCGGCGCCTGTCGTGGGGTGGGGGGAGGGGGGAGCATTAGGAGATATACCTAATGTAAATGATGAGTTAATGGGTGCAGCACACCAATATGGCACATGTATACATATGTAACAAACCTGCATGTTGTGCACATGTACCCTAGAACTTAAAATATAATTTAAAAAAAAGAAAAAATAAAATAAAAATAAAAAGTTAAGACTTTGGGTAAGCAGAAGTACATCCGTGTGTGTTATATTCATCTCTATGGTTATTTGTGTGATTGAAAAAAAAAAGAAGTAATCTCTTTAAGATGGGCTTTTCACTTTCTCTGAATGCAGGAATGGACAGAACACTTTGGAAAATGTCACAGGGCATTACGTTGCAGGGCTGGCCCTATGTGGTTCATTTCTTCCTCCTGCAGCACACTGCACAGTGTCAGATCTTTGGCATATAGTAGGCCATCAGATTCTGCCTGATTGAAAGGCTGTTCTATTCTACCACCAAGCCTTCAGTGACAAGCATTCAGAGAAAAATAGGACGAGAGGATAAGACCAGCATAAAAGAGAGCAATAAACCAAAACAACAACAACAAAAAGGAATAGAAGGCAATACAACAATAGCAGAAGATTGTATTCTCTCTGACTCTTCTCCTCCTCTTCCATCTAGAGGAAATTTTTCTTTTAGATTTCTCTCCAAGTCCACAATGGAATAAAAAGCACTGGTCCTGAGCCCTATGAACTCCTTCTTATTTAAATTCCTACCAAAGAAGAACTTGATAAAAAGCAGATGATCTAAAAAGCAGATTGTGACTGGAGAGAAGACTGAGTAGTTGGACTAGTAACAGTTTTTCTGTTTCAATAAAACAAACTCCCCAAGCCATGAGGCTAGGTGTTTCTACAGACAGCTGGACTGCCTGGGCATTTGCTGAAGGCCCAACCTGCAAAAGAGTTCCACTGAATTAGCAGACACTGAGCCTGCAGTATCCTTGGTGTGTGTGAAAGATTCAAGTATGGAGCTGATGCTCTAAGGCCACATCTCAATGAGGCAAAACCAGAGTGACATAAAGGGTACATACGAAAAATTGTCTCTGCATAGAAAAGCATGTTCACAGTTGGAGGAAGGCAGAAAGATTAGATTTTTTTACTTACATTTCTTTTGATTTAAGGTTGACAAAAGTGATAAGGTCCTGACTGGGTTATGAATGATGCTTAAGAAAGTAATCAAGCCAACAAACAAACGGACAAACTAACAAGCGAATAAAAGTAGTACTGTGGCAAGGGAAAGAACTCTCATAGAAACAAAAGGTCTGTATCCTAGTTTAGCACTGTGCAATAGAAATACATTTTGAGTGATGAATATGATTTAAAATTTTCTGGTAGCCCCATTAAAAATAAATGATTAGGTTAATTTTAATAATATATTCTATTTAACCCAATATAGAAATATTATAATTTTGTCAGGTAATTGGAACAAAAAATTATTGAAATATTTTATGTTCTTTTTACCAAGACTTTGAAACTCAATGTGTATTGTACATCATGGCACATCTCAATTTGACTAGCCACATTTTTAATTCTCAAGAGCAATGTGTGCTTTGTGGCTGTCATACTAGGCAGTGCAATTGTAGCCCTCCCTCCCTCTTTCCCTCAATCACTCATCGTGTGACTTTGGCCAAGACATTCTCTTCTATGGCTCATTTCTCTCTTTCATAAGATAAGAAGACCAGTCCTCATCACTCTTTTTCATATTTTTTTGGCACAGAATCTTACTCAGAATATCAATAGGTAAAATAAATAATACCAATGGAGTTTAAATCATAATTGATGGGCAGGAAATTGCTACTTGTACTACTTGTTAGTAAACTCCAGAATTTTTAGAGTCCCTTTTAAACCTAGAATTCTCTTTAATGACTGATCACACTTTGTTTTGCTCACATTTGTCCAATATTAACCACATGTCAAATCTTGATCACACCTGCTCCAACCCTCATGCTACTTGGTATTAGGAGAGGGAATGAAAATCAAGGATGGGGAATTGAAGGAGAAAACCATCTGGAGAGCAAAGCAGGAGAGACAAGGAAAGAAAAAGAGCTGAAAATCGAGGAATGGAGTGAAGAAGGTAATTTATGCCTGCTCAGATATTGTGGAACCAAATTCAAGACAAGAAAAGAGGAGGATCACTGCTCTGCCTCCTGCCATCCTTAAACCTCATTAACCCTATCACAATTAAAGATTGCTGAGAACCATACAACTTAAGCCTATGTTTGCTGAAAGAGGCATCTTCTTTGGATATTTGCTGTCACCTATTATTCTTCTGTTTTGTTATGGAACAGATACACACTACTCATTTATTAGGGTGGTATACCAGCATCTGTATACTGCACAGACACTGTGCAGGTGCTAGTGGTATACAGATGCTTGTAAGGAGCCAGTCTACTCATCCTGTCTCCTCTCTTCCCATTGCATCCTATCGCATCTCATCCAATTTTGTCTTAATACAGACATGACCAAGTGTTTCTATCTGAGTGGGTTGTGCTACAGTTCAGTGTGTAGGACCAGAAAGTGGTTTGCTGAACTAGGACTAAGGCTTATGGAGTCCTATGGAGACTATTAGTGCCCATCTCTGTCCTTTGTGTTCCTCTGCATTGTCCAGCCTGTCTCACAGTTAGTTGTCCATGTGACTAGCATAGCCTAAGGATTATGAGAAGTTAACGCTGCAACGGCTGAGATGGTAAGTATCTGACATGCCTTCCTCATACTTTCATTATTCTCTCATCTAACTATTGAATAATGTCTAAGCCACAAAAAGGAGGCAGCCTGAAGAAGAACCACCCAACATGCATTGGACTGTGACATAAGTAAGAAAATAGCCTTAGTTGTGTTAAGCCACTGGAAATTGGGAGTTTGTTACAGTTGCTGGTATTACTACCCTGATGAATACAGTGGCCCCTGACTGGTGAATTTGCTCCTTTCCAAGGAAGACATTGTGTTTGGGTGGCGATCTGATAATGACCATGGGCCAGGGCTATTACTTTATTCATTTTTACTGCATTAAGCATATTGAAAAAAATCCTGGCCGGCACCTATAAGTCTTTCTAACTGAACAGGAGAGCTGTGCTCAGAGGCAGACATTTCCTAAGACTCTAACATCAACAGAGGGAATGTGGTTCTTTCATTGGACAATACCCAGTGAAGCCTCTGCATTTTTTTTTTTAAAGAAAAACAAAAAATATGCCTTACACTTTTATTGTTCTTAATACTTTTCAAAGGATATTCCCATCAATAATCTTAATTGACTCTCACTAGTATCTGTAAGATAAACATGACAGGTATTACCATTTTTTAAATTGCTTTTGAAAAATTTCCCTTTTTATTTTAGATTCAGGGAGTACATGTGCAGGATTGTTACAGAGGTATAATGCGTGGTGCTGAGGTTTGTACTTCTATTGATCCCATTACCCAGATAGTAAATATAGTATCCAATAGGAAGTTTTCTGGCCCTTGCCTCCCTCCTTTTATACTTCTCTTTCTTTTTGGAGGCCCCAGTGTGTATTGCTTCCATCTCTATGTCCTTGTGAACCCAAGATTTAGCTCCCTCTTATCAGTGAAAACATGCAGTATTTGGTTTTCTGCTTCTGTGTTAGTTCACTTAGAATAATGGCCTCTAGCTGCATCCATGTTGCTGCAAAGGACATGATTTTTAAAAAAAATTTAAATGGCTGCATAGTATTCCATGATGTATATGTACCACATTTGCTTTATCTAATCCACCATTGATGGGCACCTAGGTTGAATCCATGTCTTTGCTATTGTGAACAGTGGTGTGATGAATATATGAGTGCATGTGCTTTTTGGTAGAACAATTTATTTTCCTTTGGGTACATACCCAGTAATGGGATTGCTGGATTAAATGGTAGTTCTATTTTTATTTCTTTGAGAAAACTCTAAACTACTTTCCACAAGGGCTGAACTAATATACATTTCCCTCAACAGTGTATGAACATTTCCTTTTCTCTGCAACCTTGCCAATGTCTGTTATTTTTTGCCTTTTTCATAATAGCCATTCTGATTGGTATGAGATGCTATCTCATTGAGGTTTTAATCTCTCTGATGTGATTTGCATCTCTCTGGTGATTAGTGATGTTGAGCATTTTAAAATATATGTCTTGGCCACTTGTATGTCTTTTTCTGAGAAGTGTTCATGTCCTTCGCCCACTTTGTAATGGGGTTGTTTGGTTTTTGCTTGTGTATTAGTCCGTTTTCACGCTGCTGATTAAGACATACAAGACTGGGAAGAAAAAGAGGTTTAATTGGACTTACAGTTCCACATGGCTGGAGAGGCCTCAGAATCATGGCAGGAGGTGAAAGGCACTTCCTACATGGCAGCAGCAAGAGAAAATGAGGAAGATGCAAAAGTGGAGGGAAGCCCCTGATAAAACCATCAGATCTTGTGAGACTACCACAAGAACAGTATGCAGGAAACTGCTCCCATGATTCAAATTATCTACCATCAGGTCCCTTCCACAACACATGGGAATTATGGGAGTACAATTCAAGATAAGACTTGAGTGGGGACAAACAGCCAAACCATATTGGCTTGTTAATTTGTTTAAGTTCCTTGTAGATTCTAGATATTACTCCTTTGTCAGATGCACAATTTGCAAATATTTGCTCTCATTCTGTAGGTTGTCTATTTGCTCTGCTGAGAATTTCTTTTGCCATGCAGAAGTGCTTCAGTTTAATTAAGTCCCATCTGTCTACATTTGATTTTGCTTCATTTGCTTTTGGGGTTTTCTTCATAAATTCTTTGCCTAGGCCAAAGTCTAGAAGAGTATTTCTTAGATGTTCTTCTAGAATTTTTGTAATTTGAAGACTTACCTTTAAGTCTTCACTCCATCTTGAGTTATTTTTGTCTATGGTGAGAGGTAGGGGTCTAGTTTCATTCTTCTGCAGGTGGTTAGCCAGTTTTTCCAGCACTATTTAGTGAATAGGTTTTCCTTTCCCCATTGTTTATTTTTGTCAACTTTGTTGAAGATGAGTTTGTTGTGGGTGTATTTTAGGGGTCTCTATTCTGTTCCATTGGTCTATGTGCTTATTTTTGTACCCGTAATTTAAAAATTGTTTTTATAAACATGTAATTTAAGGTAGAAACTATACCACAGGTAGAAGCTAAAAGTATAGTAACACTGTTATAGGAGCTCGATTTTCTTTCTTCTATTTCTTCAATGATATTTTAAGACAATTTTTAAAAATCTATCAGCTTTATTTTGCTTAATGGTAAAATTAGAAAAAAACCCACTACTTTTCAGAGCTATTATAAAGATTAGAAATAATGTAAGTACAAAGTAAAAATAATGGTCGTTGCTTTTAATATATCCCTAATGCAAGTGCCATTTTAAAAATAAATTTCTTAGAGTTGTTCATTATTTATGCTTTAATAAGTGAGAGTCCATCTGTTGAGAAAACACTGGCCTTGGTGATGTGTGTGTGTGTGTGTGTGTGTGTACATATCTCAAACCCACAGTCTGGAGATGAGTTGCTCTTCTCTAGTTTAAGAATTTAAAAACTATAGACTCATAGGAGGGACCACAAATTCGGGAGAATGGCAGAATAAATATCAGAGGCTTATCCTCTCCTTTTATTTTTCCCATATTCAAACATTTTAATGCTATCTACATGATATTTTGCCATCTATACCTAACAATTATATTATGGTGATGATGTAATATTTCCTTAAATTGACCTTAATTAAACTCATTCATTTTACATCACATTGTCTTAATAAAAAATACTCTTAAAATTATAAATAATACAGGCATATCAGGTCTATACATAACAGTTATATTTTTTCAAGAATCAGATTAAATGAGATGAGGCCACATTTCAAAAGATAATAAAATTATATCAAAAGATAAATATTACTGAAATTATTATTGAAATTCTATGTCTCAACTCTTACTGTCTCAAACTCATGACATTAGTTGGAAAAAGGTGAGCTTTCTTTCTTTGCTATGTGTTTTTTGACTGTTGACATGGCTGGCTCTTTCTTGTAAAATGAAATTTTCTTAATATGTTCACACACTTATGGTTACATATTTGTAGCACATAATGCCTTAGTCACTCAGAGATTGTCACAAAATATTTCTGTCTAGCTCTATAATTATTCCATTTCTTAACTGTTTCATAATTTTAATGGCAAAATTTTAGTTATATTAACAACTTCTCTACTCCTGCCAAGTGAAGACTTCTGTAATAAAGATTTCCCAGAATTTGTAGATTTTACTTTTAAAGGCTGTACATGCTTGGAAACAATTAATAACGAAAGGGCTAAACAATTTGAAACATCTGAGTTTAAGTACTGACTTTTGTACCTGATTAGCTGTTTAACATTTCACAGCTGCAATGCTCTTATTTTACAAGTAGATTGCTAAGGTACATTGTAGCTCTAAATTGCATCTGAGAACTTCCTTAATGTAGAAAAGAGTGTATAGAATTTTGATACTGTATTTATTTTAAAAAAACATTTATTGAGGTATAATTGACATATAAAATTTAATCTTTGTTTACATATGTATAAATTTAGTATATACAACTTAGTAAGTATGTATACAACTTAGTATAAAAGTAGGTATACACCCTTGAAATCATCACCACAATCTATGCCCTAAACCTATCCATCACTTCCAAATATTTCTCTTGCCTTCTTTGTTTATTACTATTATTATTGTGGTAAGAACACTTAGCATAAGATCTATCCTTTTAATAAAAGTTTAAATATATAATGCACTATTTTTAATTATAGGCACTATGCTGTATAGTAGATCCTTAAGAGTTATTCACCTTGTATAACAGATACTTTTACACTTTGACTACTACTTAGTCTTTTCCCCTTTCTCGTATTCCCTTTCACCACCATTCCACTGTCTGCTTCTGAGTCTGGCTATCCTATATTATTCATATAAATGATATCATGTAATATTTGTCCTTCTTTGTCTGGCTTATTTCACTTAACATAATGTCTCACAGGCTCATCCACTATTGTAGCAAATAGTAGTATTTCTTTTTATAAGGCTCAATAGCATTCCATTTTATGGATATACCATATTTTCTTAATTATACATCTGTTGATGGACATTTAGCTTGCTTCCATGTGTTGACTATTGTAAACAATGCTGCAATGAACATATGAATGCAGGTATCCTTTTGAGATTCTGATTTCAATTCTTTTGAATAAATATCCAGAAGTTGGATTGCTGGATCTTATGGTAGTTCTATTTTTAATATTTTGAGGAACCTCCCTATTGTTTTCAATAATGGCTATACTAATTCACATTCCCACCCACAGTATACAAGTGTCCCTTTTCTCCATAAAATTTACCAACACTCGTTATCTTAAAAAATATACAATAGCAATTTTAATGGGTGTGAAATCATTGTCACGGGACACTGTAGTTTTAATTTGCATTTCTCTGATGATTAATGATGTTGGCATTGTCTCAAACTCCTGCTGACCATTTGTATATCTTTTTGGAGAAATATCTATTCAGATTTGCCCATTTTTAAGTTGGGTTATTTTCTTTCTTGTTATTGAGTTGTAGGAGTTTCTTATCTATTTTGAATATTAACCCCTTAACAGATATATGGTTTACAAATATTTTCTCCTATTCCATAGGTTGTCTAGTCACTCTCTTGATTGTTTCCTTCACTGTGCAGAAGCTGTTTAGTTTTAGCTTTTGCTTTGGTTGCCTGTGTTTTTGGGGTCACATCTAAAAAAAATTATTATCCAGAGCAATGTCAAGAAGCTTTTCCCAATTAATTAGGAAGTTCTAACAATTGTAATCTATTAATATTTGCTTTATATATTTAGGCGTTCTGATGTTGGGCACATAACAATAAACAATATATGCACCCAACATCAGCGCACCTAAATATATAAAGCAAATATTAATAGCTCTGAGTGGAGAGAAACAGTGCAATACAATAATAGTAGGAGGCTTCAACACCCCACTTTCAACACTGAACAGATTATCTAGATAGAATATCAATAAGGGAACATTGGACTTGAACTAACTTTAGACCAAATTGACCTAACAGATATTTACAGAAAATTCCATTCAACAGCAACAGAATACACATTCTTCCCAAGTTAACATGAAATATTCTACAGAATAGATGATATGTTAGGCTACAAAACAAGTTTTAACAAATTTGAGATTTAAATCATATCAAGCATCTTTTCTGACTACAATAGTATGAAACTAAAAGTCAATAACAGGAGGAATCTTGAAAAACTCACAAATATGTGAATATTAAACAACATGCTTCCAATCAACTAATAGGTCTAAAAACAAATTAAGAGATAAATTAAAGAATATTTAGAGACAAACAAAAATGGAAACACAACATACCAAAACTTTCAGGACATAGTCAGTGCAGTCCTAAGAGGTAAGCTTATAGCAATAAACACCCACATAAAAAAAGAACAAAGACCTTAAACCACCTTATGTTACATCTGAAGAAACTAGGAAATAAGAAAATAAGCCCAAACTTAGCAGAAGAAAGGAAATAACAAAGATCAGAGCAGAAATAAACAAAATAGAAACTAGAAAACAATAAAAAGATCAACAAAACTAAAAGCTGGTTTGTTGAAAAGAGATGAACAAAATCGACCAAACTTTAGCTAGGCTAACAAAGGAAAAAAGAGATAAGTCTCAAATAACCAAAATCATATATGAAAGATGAGACATTAGAATTCTTAACACAGAAATAGAAAGGATAATAAGAGGCTACTATGAACAATTATACATCAGCAAATTGGAAAATCTAGTAGAAATGAATGAATTCTTAAAAAACATGCTACCTATCAAGACTTAGGAGGAAATAGAAAATCTGAACAGAGTAATAGTGAGTAAAGAGATTGAATCAGTAATAGAAAGTAGCCAATCAAAGAAAAACCCAAGACCCGATGTCTTCACTGCTGAATTCTACTGTACATAGAAAGAAAGAATACTGATTCTTCTCAAACTCTTTCAAAAATTTAAGAGAAGGAAGCACTTCCAAACTCATTTTATAAAGCAGTAGTGCTCTGATACTAAAGCCAGGTAATGACCCTACAAGACAAGCAAACTGCAGGCCAATATCCCTGATAAACATAGATGCAAAAATCCCAAGAAAATACTAGCAAACTGAATTCAATACCACATTAAAAAGATCATTTATCACGATCAGATGGGATTTATCCCAGAGATGCAAGTATGGTTCAACATACATAAATCAATAAATGTAATACACCATGTTAACAAAATGAAGGACTAAATCTGTATGATCATTTCAATAACGGAAAACATTTAACAAAATTCAACATCCATTTAGTATTAAAAGAAAACTGGACAAAATAGATATAAAAGGAATGTACCTCAATAGAGGCCTACAGCTAATATCATACTAAATGTGAAAAGTTAAAAGCTTTTTCTTTAAGACCAGGGACAAAACAAGGATATCTACTCTCACCACTTTTACTTCTCTACTATGTTTATTCAACATAGTACTGGAAGTCCTAGCCAGAACAATAAAACAAGAGAAAAAAAGAAAAAGCATCCATATCAGAAAGGAAAAAGTAAAACTATTTCTGTTTGTAGATGGGATAATCTTATACATAGGAAACTCTAAAGACTCCACCACAGGCTGGGCGTGGCGGTTCACAACTATAATGCTAGCACTTTGGGAGGCTTGATGCTGGGAATTTGAGACCATCCTAGGCAACAAAGCTGAGACCTCATCTCTACAAAAATATTAAATTAGCTGGGCATGGTGGCATGCCCCTGAGGTCCCAGCTACTTGGGAGGCTGAGGTGGACAGATCGCTAGAGCCTGGGAGATCAAGGCTGCAGTGAGCTACAATTGTGCCACTGCACTCCAGCTTAAGTGACAGACAGAGCAAGACTCTGTCTTCAAAAATAAATGAAATAAAATAATAAAAATAAAGACTCCACCAAAAATCTTGTTAGAATTAAATGAATTCAGTAAAGTTGGAGAATACATAATCAATATACGAAGATCAGTAGCATTTCTTTTTTCTTTTTCTTGTCAAACTTTATTCATGACTACCAATATGACAGTTCCATAATTTATTTTTCAGATCTAAACAGAAAAAAATATATAAAATTTTCTAACCTTAAGCTTAAATATGTTGTGGAGAAAAATGCCAAATTATCTCCTACATGTAAGTTTTCCTAAATTCATTTTTTTTGTAAAAATAACAGTGTTGAATGGGTTTTGCTGTAAGTAACAGAAAGTCTAGCAAATACAATCAATAGCATTTCTATACACTAACAATGAAGTATCTGAAAAAGAAATCAAGTAAACAATCCCATTTACAATGCATAAAAACAGTTACAAATAAATTTAACCAAGGAGATGAAAGATCTTACACTGAAAACTATAAAACATTGATGTAAGAAATTAAAGAATACACAAATAAATGGATATCAATGTTAATGGATTACAAGGATTAATATTGTTAAAATGTTCATATTACCTAATGTAATCTACAGATTCAATTTCTATAAAAATCCCACTATCGGTTTTCACAGAAATTAAAAAAATCCTAAAATTTGTATGGAAACAGAAAAGATCTTGAATAGTCAAAGCAATCTTGAGCAAACAGAGCAAAGTTGGAAGCATCACACTGGTTGATTTTCAAATATAAAGCGATTATAATGAATCAACATGGTACTGGTATAAAAATAGATTCATCAACCAATGGAATAGAATAAAAAGCCCATCAATAAACCTAAGTATTTATGCTCAATTGATTTTCAGCAAAGGTGCTAAGAACACACAATGGGAAATGGACAGTCTCTTCAATAAAATTGTTGGGAAAACTGGATAGACCCATGTAGAGGATGAAATTGAACTCTGTCATACCATATAGAAAATCAACAGAAATGAATTAAAGATTTAAATGTAAGACCTAAAACCATAAAGCTACTAGAGGAAAGCAAGGAAGAAGCTCTACTGCTTTAGTCTGGGCAATGATTTCTTCGATAAGATTTGAAAGCACATGCAACAAAAGCAAAAATAAACAAATGGGAATGCATCAAACTAAAAAGTTTCTGAACAGTGAAAGAAACCATGAACAAAGTGAAGAGACAGCCCAGGGATTGAAAGGAGATATTTGCAAACCATAACTCAGATAAGGAGCTAATGTCCAAAAGACATAAAGAACTAAAACAACTCAACAGCAGAAAAAACAAATAACCCAATGAAAAAATAGGCAAATGATCTGAACAGACATTTCTAAAAGGAAGAAATGTAAATGGCCAATAGCCATATGAAAAAAAAAGTCCAACTTTTCAAATCATCAGGGAAATGCAAATTAAAACCATAATCAAATATTATCTCACATCTGTTAGAATGGCCATTATCAATAAGATGAATAATAACAAGCGCTGGTGAGGATGCAGAGAAAAATTAGCCCTTATACACTGTTGGTGGAAATGTAAGTTAATACAATCATTCTGGAAAACAGTATGGAGCTTCCTAAAAATGGAATTGCCATATGACCCAGCAATTCCACTTCTGGGTATATATTCAACAGAATTGAAACTGGTAGGTTGAAGAAATATCTTTGCCAAGATATGGAAGCAATCTAAGTTTTCATCAATAGATAAGTGGATAAAGAAAATATGGTATGTATACAAAATGGAATACTACATAGCTGTAAAAGAGAAAACATGGATGGAACTTGAAGACATTACGCTAAGTCAAATAAGTGAGGTCAGGAAGACAAATTCTGCATGATCTCACTTGTATGTGGAATCTAACAAAAACCAATCCCATAGAAACAGAGAGTAGAATGGTTGTTGCCAAAGGCTTGGGGTTAGGGGAAAGGCAGGCATGGGGAAAGGGGAGATGTTGATCAAAGTGTACAAAATTCCAGTTAGATTCAAAGAATAAGTTTTAGTGATCTATTGCACTGCATGGTGACTACAGTTACTAATAATGTATTGTAAGCATCAAAATTGCTAAAATGAAAGCTAATATCTTCACCACCAAATAATGAATGATAATTTGGTGAAGCATTGGATATGTTAATTAGCTTGATTGGATCTCTCTACAATGTACACATGGATCGAAATGTCACACTGTACCATAAAATATACACAATTATTTGTCAATTAAAAATAAATTAACAAAAAAGCTTTTCTTCTAGTTATTTAACAGTTTCAGGTCTTATGTGTAAGTGTTAAATTCATTTTGAGCTAATTTTTGTGTATTTGGTGAGACAAGGATTCAATTTCATTCTTCTGCATGTAGATATCCAGTCTTCTGAACATTTATTAAAGAGACTGTCCTTTCTCCATTGCATGTTCTTGGCACTTTTGTCAAAGATCGATGAGCCATAAACCTATACACTTAATACTGTAATCTATATTCTGTTCCATTGGTCTATATGTCTATTTCTGTGCCAGTACTGAGCTGCTTTGATTCCTATAGCTTTGTAGTAAAATTTGAAATTAGGCAGTGTAATGCCTTCAACATTGTTCTTTTTACTTAAGATTGCTTTGGCTATTTGGAATCTTTTGTGGCTTTATATGATTTTAATGGTATTTTTATTTCTGTGAAAAAAGTCTTGAAATTTTAATAGGTATTGCATGAATTTGTACATCACTCTGGGTAGTATGGGCATTTTAATAATATTAACTCTTGCAATTCATCAACACTGATATCCTTCTATTTATTTTTGTCTTCTGCAATTTCTTTTATCAATGTTTTATAGTTTTAGAGTACAAGTCTTTCACCTCCTTGGTTAAAATTACGCCTAATTATTTTATATTTTTGATGCTACTCTAAATGAGATTATTTTTGGCTTCTTTTATGATAGTTCATTGTTTGATAGTGTATAGAAATGCTACTAATTTTTGTATGTTGGTTTGTATTCTGCAACTTTACTGAATTCATGTATTCTAAAAGTTTCTTGTTGGGATACTTAGGGCTTTATATATAAGATCAGTCATCTGCAAGCAGGGGCAGTTTTACTTCTTTATTTCCAACTTGGATGTCTATTTCTTTCTTTTGCTTAATTGCTCTAGCTAGGACTGCTAGTTCTATGTGGAATATAAGTGTCAAGAGTGGGAATTCTTGTCTTGTTCCTGATCTTTGAGAAAAAGCATTTAGCTTTTCACCATTGTATATGATATTAATTGTAGGCTTGTCTTATATGGTCTTTACTGTGTTCACATAGGTTTCTTCTATACCTAATATGTAGATAATTTTTATCATAAAATAGTGTTAAATTTTCCAGTGCTTTTTCTGCATCTACTGAGATGACTGCATAATTTTTATCCATCATCTGTTAAAGTGGTATATCACATTAATTGATTTTTGCATATTGGCTTATTTATGCATTTCAGGGATAGATCCCCATCCTCATCCCCATGGTGTATGGTTCTTTTAATATGATGTTGAATTTCTTTTGCTAATATTTTCTAATTATTTCTGTATCTGTGTTCATCAGAGATACTAGCCTGTAGTTTTCTTTTCTTATGGTGTCTTTTTTCTGGCTTTTGTATCAGGTAATGCTGGCCTCATAAAAAGAGTGTGAAAGTGTTCCCTCTTTGATTTTTTGGAAGAGCTTAGAAAGGATTGATATTAATTCTTCTTTAAATGTTTGATAGACTTTGCCCACGAAGCTATCTAGTCCTGGGCTTTTCTATGATGCAAGGTTTTCGATTACTGATTAAATCTCCTTATTTCTTACTGGCCTTTCTATTTTTTTCTTGTTTCAGTCTTTGTAGGTAGATTGTGCATTTCTAAAAATTTATTACTTTTTTATAAGTTGCCCAATTTGTTGCCATGTAATTGTTCATAGTAGTCCCTTATGATCTTTTTTATTTTTGTGTTATCAATTTTCATGTCTCCTCTTTGTTTCTAATTTTATTTATTTGAGTCTTCTTTCTCTTTTTTTTGGTTAGTCTAGCTAAGGATTTGTCAATTTTGTTTATCTTTTTAAAAAACCCTAACACAAGTTAATCAAGTTTTTCTATTTATCTCTGCATTAACCTTTATTATTTTTTCCTTCTATTAACTTTAAGCCTTGTTCATTTTTTTCCATTTCCTTGAGGTGTCGTGTTAGGTTGTTCATTTAAAATCATTCTTATTTTTAAATGCAGGTATTTATAGCTGTAAACTTTCCTCTTAGTAGTGCTTTAGCTGCATCCTATAAGTTTCAGTGTGTTACATTTTATTTTTGTTTGCCTGAGATATTTTATAATTTCCCCTTTGATTTTTGCATTGACTCAATGATTGTTCAAGAGTACATGGTTTAATTTTTGTATATTCATAGATTTTTTCCATTTTCCTTTTTTATTGATTTTAACTTAATTCTATTGTGGTCAGAAAAGATATTTGGAAATATTTGAATCTTCTTAAATTTACTAACACTTGTTTTGTGACCTAGCATGTGATCTAGCCTGGAGAATGTTTCATGTGCATTTTAGAAAAATGTATATTCTGCTACTATTGGCTGGAATGTTCTGTGTATGTCTGTTAGGTTGATTGTCGAGTCTGCTCATTCCTTGTTGATTTTCTGCCTGGAAGATATGTCCATTACTGCAAGTGGGTTATTAAAGTCTTCTATAATTATTTTATGGTTATCTACTTTTCCCTTCATATCTGTCAATATTTCCTTTATATATTAGGTTCTCTGATGATGAGTGCATATATATTTATAAGTGTTATAGCTCCCTGTTGAATTGATCTCATTATTATATAGTGATCTTGTCTCTAGTGACACATTTTTCACTTTAAGTTTATGACTTAAAGTCTATTTTATATGATATAAGTATAGCTATAGCCACCCCTGCTCTCTTTTGGTTACAATTTCCATCCCTGTGCTTTCAGCTTAGGTGTATCCTTAAATGTAAAGTAAGTCCCCTGTAGACAGCATATAGCTGGATCTTGTTTTTTTTAATCAGCTATTTTGTATCTTTTGAGTGAAAAGTTTATTTACATTTAAAATAATTATTCATCAGAAGGACTTATTATTGTCATTTTTAAAATTGTTTTCTGTCTCTTTATAGTTCTTTTGTTCTCTTCATCTCTTGCTAATTTTCTCTGTGGTGTGATGACTTTTTGTAATGATATGATTTCATACTTTTCTTTTTATCTTCTGTGTATCTACTACAGGTTTTTTCTCTCTAGTTAGTATGAGGCTTGCATTGAAACTCTCATAGTATAACATTCAATTTTAAGCTGATAATAACAACTTTAATGACATAAAAGCTCCAGACTTTTACTGTTCACTTTATGTTACTGATGTCAGAGTTTATTTCTTTTTATATTGTGTATTTAGCAGCAATTTTTTGTGGTTACAGTTATTCTCAGTTTTTCTATTTTGACTTTTATGCTAGGGTTAAAAGTGATTTACACATCATTATTACAGTATTATGTTATTCTGTGATTGTTTATATATTTACTTTCACCAGTGAGATTTATACTTTTTATCTAGTGCTGAGCTCCATAGGTAGGCAGACCTGCTGCTGCAGTCTGGGATTCATGGGCAGCCCTAGTGCCAACATCTATATGCAAGTGAGCCTGTTGCTGTGGCCTAGGGTCCACAGGGTGGCCTGGTGCTATAATTTCTTTCTTAGCACTGCGTTAGCTGTGCCCCAGAGATTCTGGTACATTTTATCTTTGTTCTCATTAGTTTAAAAGAACTTCTTGAGTTCTGCCTTGATTTTATTATTTACCCAGAAGTCATACAGGAGCAGGTTATTGAATTTCCATGTAATTGTATGGTTTTGAGTGAATTTCTTAGTTTTGAGTTTTAATTTGATTGCACTGTGGTCTGAGAGACCATTTGTTATTATTTCAGTTATTTTGCATTTGCTGAGGAGTGCTTTTTACTTCAGATTATGTGGTCAGTTTTAGATTAAATGCCATGTGGCAATAAGAAAAATGTATATTCTGTTGTTTTTTTAGTGAAGTGTTTTGTAGATATCTATTAGGTCCATTTGATTCAGAGCTGAATTCAGGTCCTAAATATCTTTGTTAATTTTCTGTCTTGATGATGTGTTCTAGTACTGCCAGTGGGGTGTTAAAGTCTCCCACTATTATTATGTGGAAGTCTAAGTCTCTTTAAAGGTTTCTAGGAACTTGCTTTAAGAATCTGGGTGTTCCACTGCTGGGTGCATATCTATTTAGGATAGTTAGCTCTTCATGTTGAATCAAACCCTTTACCATTATGTAATGCCCTTTGTCTTTTTTTTTGTCTTTATTTGTATAAAGTCTGTTTTGTCAGAAACTAGGTTTGCAACTCCTGATTTTATCTGTTTTTCATTTACTTTGTACATTTTCCTCCATCCCTCTATTTTAAGCCTATGTGTGTCACTACATGTGAGATGGGTCCCTTGAAGACAGCATACCAATAGGTCATGGGTCTTCATCCAGTTTGCCATACGGTGTCTTTTAATTGGGGCATTTAGCCCATTTATATTTAAAGTTACTATTGGTTGTGTGGATTTGATCCTTTTATTCTGATGCTAGCTAGTTATTTTGCGGACTTGTTTATGTGGTTGCTTTACAGTGTCACTGGTCTGTGTACTTCAGTGTGTTTTTGTAGTGACTGGTAATGGTTTTTCCTTTCCATATTTAGTGCTTCCTTCAGGAACTCTTCTAAAGCAGATCTGGTGGTTACAAATTTCCTCAGCATTGATAGTCTGAAAAGAATCTTATTTCTCCTTCATTCATGAAACTTAGTTTGGTGAGATATGAAATTCTGGGCTGGAATTTCTTTTCTTTAAGAATGTTGAGGGGCCGGGTGCAGTGGCTCACACCTGTAATCCCAGCACTTTGGGAGTCTGAAGCGGGCATATCACGAGGTCAAGAGATCGAGACCATCTTGGCCAACATGGTAAAACTCCATCTATATTAAAAATACAAAAGTTAGCTGGGCATGGTTGTCCACACCCATAGTCCCAGCTACTTGGGAGGCTAAGTCAGGAAAATTGCTTGAACTTAGGAGGTAGAGGTTGCAGTAAGCCGAGATCATACCACTGCATTCCAGCCTGGCGACACAGCGAGACTCCATCTCAAAAAAAAAAAAAAGAAAAAGAATGTTGAATATTGGACCCCAATCTCTTCTGGCTTGTAGGGTTTCTGCTGAGAGTCCTACTGTTAGTCTGATGGGCTTTCCTTTGTAGGTGACCCAGCCTTCCTCTCTGGCTGTTCTTATCAGTTTTGTTTGTTTGCTTGTTTTTACATTTTGACCTTGGAGAATCTGATGATTGTGTCTTGGGGAGGATCTTCTCCTGTAGTATTGGGTTTCTCTGCATTCCCTGTATTTGAATGTTGTCCTATCTATCCAGGTTGGGGAAGTTCTCATGCATTATATCCTGAAATATGTTTCCCAAATTAGTTTCATTCTTCCTATCTCTTTCGGGTACACCCTGTAGTTGTAGATTTGGTCTCTTTACATAATCCCATATTGCTCAGAGGTTTCATTAATTTTTTAATTCTTTTTTCTCTATTCTTATCTGCTTGTCTTATTTCAGAAAGATAGTTTTCAAGTTCTGAGATTCTTTCCTTTGCTTCGTCTATTCTGCTATTAATACTTGTGATTGAATTATGAAATTCTTGTACTGTGTTTTTCAGCTGTATCAGGTTGGTTATGTTCCTCTCTGTACTGGCTATTTTGACTGTCAGCTCCTGCAATGTTTTATCGTGATTTTTAGCTTCCTTGCATTGAGTTAGAATGTGCTGTTTTAGCTCAGAGAATATCATTTTAATCCACATTCTGGAGTCTACTTCTGCTATTTCAGTCATTTCAGCTTCAGCCTGGTTCTGAACCCTTGCTGGAGGGTTGGTGTTGTCATTTGGAGGACAGAAGGTACTCTGGCTTTTTGAGTTTTCAGTGTTCTTTCACTGATTCCTTCTCATCTTTGTGGGCTTATCTACCTTCAATCTTTGAGGTTTTCTGTCTGTTTTTCTTTTAACAGCATGGCTTGTGTGGTTTGTTGGGTATCTACTCCAGTCCCTAGTCACCTCAGATTTTCTGGTACCTGGAGGTATCACCACTGAAGTCTGTGAAATAGCAAAGATGGCAGCCTTCCCTTTCCTCTGGGAGCTCTGTCCCAGGAGGTATGGACCTGTTGCCCGCCCAAATGCAGCTATAGGAAGTGGCTAGAGATCCCAGTTGGGAGTCTCACCCAGTCAGGAGGAATAGGATCAGGGACACACTTAAAGAATCAGCCTAGCCATGCTTTTGTAGAGTAGCTGTACTGTGCTGGGGTGCCACTTCCACCTCCAGTCAGCTTGGGCTTTCCAAAGCCTAGAGGCTAGAATGGCTAAGTTGCCAAAACAGCAAAGATGGCCTGCCCCTCCCTCTAGGAGCTCTGTCCCAGGAAGTTTTCAGACCTCTGTTGGGCGGAGAACATTGGCAGGAGTGGCTGGAGGCCCTGGTTCAAAGTCCTGCCTAGCGAGGAGAAAGAGAGTGGGGACCCACTTAAGGAAGCAGCTTGGCCACACTTTCATAGAGCAGCTGTGCCATGCTGGGGTACCACTTCTGTCCCAGTTGACTTGGGCTCTCCAAAGCCCACAGGCTGGATCAACTGAGTCACCCAAACAGCAAAGATGGTGGCCCACCCTTCCTCTGAGAACTCTGTCCCAGGAAGAAATAAAAACTCTGTCAGCTAGAAAATACAGGCAGGGATGGCTAGAGGCTCTGGTTGGGAAGTCCCACCCAGAAATGAGGAACTGATCAGGGTCTCAATTAAAGAGGCAGTCTGGCAATGTTTTGGTAGAGCAGCTGTGCCATGCTGGGGGATCCCTTCTGTCCTCTGTTGGTTTGGGCTCTCCTAAACCCCTGGGCTGGAATGGCTGAGTCATCTAAACAGCAAAGACGGTGGCCTTCCTCTCTCCCCGAGAACTCCATCCTGCCCCAGGAAAGTGCAACAGTGTTGCTAGGGGCTGGCTGAAATTCCAAGCCAGTGGGTCTTATTCCATGAGGCTCCATGGCAGTGGGGCCCACAGACTGACACTGCTCAACCCCCTGGATCCAGCCCTCTTCCTAGGGGTATATATGGACTTCCTGCCTTGCCTGAGTTGCAGTCACCTTTGGCAGGGATCCCAGAGCCAGAGAATATAAAACTCCTGGGTGTCTCTGCATGACTGAGCAGCTGCTCTGCCAAGACTTCATGCAGCTATGTGTGTCAGACCAAAGGCCCTGGTGGAATGGGTTCATGAGGGGATCTCCTGACCTGAGGGCTGCAAAGATCCATGGGAGAAGTGTGGTTTCTGGAGGTCACACAATCAGTCACCATATCCTGGGCTGGGGGACTTACCAATTTTAAAAATGGAGAAATTGATACTTGAAGCTAAGTGACTTGTTGAAGATAATATTGAGAATAGAATGGTCTAAATTTCTACTTTTCTTTAAGATGAACATCCCTCATCTATAAAAAACTCAATGCTAATTAGAGGTTTTCAACAATATATGTAAAATTATGTATCAACACATACCATGTAATAAATATAAATTATTTGTATTGTCAAGCTATATCTTATATATACTAATGAAAGCTTGTATTTCATTTGTGCAGTAAATTACAGTTTCCGACGAGCTTTCATATTTATCATCTTATTTAATTCCTATAAATCTATAAGGGAGGCAGCAAAGCCATCATACCCAATTTATATAGCTGAGGAAACAGGCCAGAAAAAATAAGAAAATGTCCAAGATGGGCATATACAAGATTGAAATCTATGTCTTTTAATTCCAAACCACTGCTTTAAGAAATAATATGAAGACATTTGTTTTACAATGTCTTATGAATATGAAGACATTTGTTTTACAAATGTCTTAGGTCATTTGTCCTGTTAAAACAAAATACCATAAACTGGGTGGCTTATAAACAACATAAATTTATTTTTCACATTTCTGGAGGCTGAAATGTGCAAAGTTAAGGCATCAGCAGCTTCAGTGTGTGGTGAGGGACCCTTTACAGGTTCATAAACAGCAGTCTCCTTGCTGTAACCTCACATGGTGTAAGAAATGGGAGTCTACCTCAGATCTCTTTTGTAGGGGCATTGATCCCATTCATGAGGGCTCCACCTTCATGACCTAATCACTTCCCAGAGCCCTCACCTCCTAATGCTATCACCATGGGTGCCATTGCCCCACCTCCTAATGCCGTGCTTTCTAAGTTTATCACTTTGGGGATAAGGATTTCAACGTATGAATTTAGGGGTGGGGACATGTTCTGACCACAGGAAAAAATACAATTTATTTAAAAAATCTAATAAAATAAAATTTAATTTGTACTAGATGCTCTTGAGTCTCAAGTGTGATAGAACTGAGATTGGCCTATCTTGCACAATCTGCCAGTTTCTGGTAAATTGATTCTGTCTCAGGAAGGTCCTAGCTTTTCTTGAGGAGTTAATTCAAAGCCCATTTAGTTCAGGCCCCACAGATCTTCTCCATCTTAAGAATTGAAAGGTGTATCTCCTCATGAAGATGCAGAATGACCAGGGCATTTAGGCAGGGAGAAAAAGGAGACATGCTTAAGGGACACTCTTATTAACAATCTTTCAAGTCATAGTGATATGGTTTGGTTCTGTGACCCCACCCAAATCTCATGTCGAATTGTAATCTCCCCATGTTCAAGGAGGGGCCTGGTTGGGAGGTGATTGATTTATGGGAGTGGATCAGCCCCATGCTGTTCTTTTTTTTTTTTTTTTTTTTTTTTTTTAACATTTTGGAATGCTTCTTTTATTTCTTTTTGAAACCTAGGTTTTTGGTGGTAGTGGTGATATTTATTTTTGCCAAACTAACCATTCCATGTAATTTTGTAGCATTTTGGGTTGATGACCACTGTAAGTCTAGTATTCCCATATGTGTTAAAATTTATCTTTACAATTAATATATTTTCACTGAATTATTTAATTAAAAATTAAACTACAATTTCTAATACATGTTCAGTGAGATTATTAGGCATTACCTGAAAGGGATTTCTGGAGAAAGAAAGAATTTCTGGTTAAAAAGAGTTGAGCAGGTTTTCCTAGAGCGATTCTCTCGGTCTCTAAGATGGAGCTACAGCATAAAATATCCTCCAAATTTACTTCACAAATTAGCCCTTAGATTTCATGAATTACTTATAATTTCTTTTGTAGACCACAGTTTCTTTGCTCTTCAGTATTACACTTGCTTATGTGAGCTTCTAAAACTAAGTTTAATTTTGGAAATTCTTAATTTTATGTTTATATTTTGAATTGTGTTTAAAATTAAGTTTAGTAAAAAGCTAGGTTTTTATTTCTACCTACAAATTCAGTGTCCCATCAATAGAAAAAAAATTCTCAATAATTTTTTAAAGTTACTTACTTTAGTCTTTGTCATTAAAGAATAAAATTTACCAGGCAGAAATGCCCCAGAAGCTACCTATGGAGGAAATATAAATATTATTATTACCTACTAATAGTAATATACAAAATAGTCAATTATGTGTATAGAAGTTAAATATATGTTCTTTTAATAGAGTTATCATGAGATCTGGTTGGTTGAATGTGTGTAGCACCTCTCCCCCTTCACTCTCTCTCTCCTACTTTGCATGATTGTAAGTTTCCTGAGACCTTCTATCCATGCTTCCTGTACAGTCTGCAGAACTGTGAATCAATTAAGCCACTTTTCTTCATAAATTACCCAGTCTCAGGTAGTACTTTATAGCGGTGTGAAAATGAAATAATACACATGAGTAATAGGTAGGGGTTACTTGTGTGATTATTAGACTCTCAGTTGCTCTGGTAGCAGGGATAGCACAATACTCCCTGGGGAATGCTGCAGTCGGATGTCTCTATGCTTCTTGCTGATCACGAATGTGTCTCTAGGAATGCACATTCAGCAGTGCTTTAAGACTGCTCTCTCACCTGAAAATGTACCTGTCACTTCACATTCCAAATTGACTGAATAAGCAAAGTTCAGTCATTCAGAAATACTGAATATATGCTATGCCATGCTGACATATACAGGTGTGCCAATGTCAGTATTTATGTTTTTTAATGGGAGCTTTCTAGAACCACTTCTAGTAACACTCACTACCAAAAGTACTCCAATATTAGGAATATGACAGCTGAATTATTCATTCGTGCATTCAACATTTTTTAAATGAATGCTAACCATGTAGCAGACATTGAACTGACCACTGGGCATAGAGTTGGGAACAAATGTAGACATTGTTTCTGATGGTGTAGTTCATGTTTTTGGAGAAGTAAGCCTTTTTATTTCTTGTGAATCATATAAATTCAAAAAATTATTCAAACGGGCTCATTGCAGGACAGTTTTGCAATATAAGAGTGGGGTTTAGTGTCTTAAAATCTTGTTCTGCCTGCAGAGTGCTTCTAAGAACCCAATAGTGCCTGTTGGTTCACGGACCAAAGTCTCACAATAAACTATACAGATCCACACTTATAAAGTGCTTTATTTTTCTTTCCATCTCTAGCCAGTTTTAGGTAAATAAAGATGAAGCTACTAAGTTAAGGAAATTTGAGACAACAAGGCATGTTTATGAAGGACACCTTGAGTGAGCAGTCTCATCCAACTTTGTTCCCTTTTCCTAAATCAACTAGATTTCCTTAACTCTCTCAAAAACCCAGATTCTGAGCTGATGAGATTAAAGGCAGGCCTGCTCTTCATAGACTCTTATTGGTTATGTTCTCTGTAGGGACAGGGGTGATCCCTTGCCAGCAGCAATTTCTCGTAATTTCTTCCTTGCATGCAGGTTTGAGGCCCACGGAAAGCTGTGTGTGACCCAGGCCTTTCTGTAAGTCAGCTAACGATCACCCAAACCACTGGAGAAAATTGATTGTGTCAAAACTCATGAAGAGATTCGTGTTGATCAATGTCTCACTGAAGTCAAGTTTCACACAAAACTGCCCCAAGCTGGAATTAAATGTCAAGTACAATTTAGCACTGATGCTCTAGCAGTGCTTTTGGAAAGGGAGGCTCGTTCTTGATTCTACATGTCAGACTCCCTCCCCCATGGCAGGCTCTCCTGGCTAAGTGATCAGGGCCTGGCAAGCTGCCACACCACAAATCTCTTGGTAAGATCTGCAAAAGTGAGAACTTGGTGCTCAGGGCTGCTCTAAGGCTGTGGATCCTGTCAAGGCTAGAAGGGAAATGTCCTGGGGAAGAAAATAGAGAGGTGCAGGGTGTCAGGTCTGATTTACATAAGCCTGTGGCATTGATTGGGGAGCCTAAAATGGTAACTTTCTGGAATGTATCCTATTAGGAACAGAGGATGACTCACAGGGAGTTGGAGAGGTAGGCTGCTGTGTGCCATACATGACCAGGTTTCAAAGCCTCCATGACTAAGTTCTGCCTAACTTCTTGCACTAAGCCCAGTAATAGTCTTCACATGCCTTCTAACCTAGTCAAAGGGCTAGTTTGCTCTGTAAAGCCATGTCTTCCTTGTGCCTGTTCTTCCTTTTTCTGTATCTTCCCTTCTGCCTATATTAAGTTCTATCGTTCTTTAATGCCAAGATCAAATGTCATCTCCTTCATAAATCTTCCATTGATTCCTGCAGCTTTAAGGAATTTCTCATCGCCTGAACTGCTGTATAACCTAACCATATCATTTTTATGTCATTTTTACTTCCATTTTGCACTATAGTCATTTATTTTTATGTTTTGTCTTCCCCATTGTAAAGATACTTTCAGAATCTGTTTTTTTCTAACCTCTTAGAAGAGGTTAGAAAACCGCTTAGATCTGCTTTTTCAAACCTCAAAGCCTGATCTCTAATAAAAGAAACTCAATTTTTGCTTTGTAAGTTTGTAATTAAGACTTCTTACATTTGTACAGTGCTTAAAAGTTTAAAAAGTAATTTCATATAACTCTTATTTGATTCTTCCAGCAATCAAAGAGAGTTAATCAACTCTTAAAGATCAATAATCTTAAGAACTAAAAAAACTAAGAACGCTGTTAGGATAACACAGCTGGAGAGTGGCAGACCTGAACTCAGAATCTCTTCTGTTTCTTACTTTTAGTTTTTCCTTATTTTTTTCTCTCTATATATGTATTTCTTTATATTTTTATGTTTATATTTTCTTCATATTCTTTCTTTCTCTCTCTCTCTCTGTCTCTCTCTCTCTCTCTGTCTTTCTCTCTCTCTCTATGTGTATATATATATATATATATATTATCTAGGAAGAACTTGTAACTCCAACTCTGGGGCTCTTTTTATTACCCACAGCTGTTCATGAGCTTTAGTAAATGCACCTAAATTGGAATTGCTTTTGATGCCTGAGGCACCATCTTGAAATATCCTTAAACGAACAACATATTCTTCTCTGGGAAGCACTGCTGTTCTAAGCAAGCACCTGAGAACCTAGTGCTGATCCAAATGAGCAAATCTATTTAGTAAAATTGAAGATGTGACTCTAAAGTCAAGAGGCTGGTTGTGTACATTTGTTTGTGTGTGTCGTGAGTGTGACTTACAAAAAGAGGTTTCCAAAGTGCCTTGAACCACAGCAGCATTTTGGGGTTGACCAAGGCAGCCGACAGGGAAATAAACATGTCCCAAGCTAGTTATTTAGAGTGGACTATGTATCTATCAAGAAATCTATCCCATCGCTAGACAGACATTGAATATCTTTACTCAAAAGCTCACTGGGTAGGAAAGAGAAGTTACAAAGAGAAGAAAGTAGAAGACAGGCTTTGCCCTTGAGTGGTTTATAAGCAAGGTGGAAAGACATGACTGGCAAGAAGCAAGTATAACTCTTGAGTTCTCTAGGATAGTCCTTTTGCTCATTTTCTCCATGATCACATCATAGGTTCAGACTGTTGGTCATCAAAGTATTAAACTCTGGTTCCTTGCTTGTTGTCTTAGGTTTGGGATTGCAGTAGACAGGTGTGGAGAGATTTTCAGTGCTGGGAGCAGCCCTTTTCAACGGCATCCTAATCACCATGGACAATTGCCATGAATGCTCTCTGCTTTTCCCGCTAGCACCTGCAGGAAAGCCTGTTTCCTGATACTCACTTATGCCAGACCACATGCTGGCAAAGAGTCTGTCTGCAGGAATTCTTTGCGAAAATATGTAGTTTTTACATTTTAAGTTTAAGCTTATTGTTGTTTAACAGTTTTTATTGTGTTATAATATGTATCGTGTTATAATAACAGTTTTAATGTTATAATATGAAAATTTATAAAATACATAAACCTTTTAGAAAATGATGACAAAGCAAACATTTTGCATTCACCACTCAATTTAAAAACTAGAACAGTATTAGTAACTGAAAAGCCCTCTTCGTGCCCTGCCAGATCACATCCCAGAAATAGTTACTATTCTGAATTTTGTTTTACTATTTTCTTGCTTTTTAAACAATTTCTCACTGATACATAAATTCATAAGAAACAGGCTTTTGGTTTTACTTGTCTTCAAATTTCATATGAACTTTATCACAGCGTGTGTATCAGTCTGTGACTTGCTTCTCCTGCTCTAAAATTTTGCTTTTGAAATTTATCCATGTTAATGTTATAGGTAATTTATTAACATTATTTCTCTTTTAGAAATGTGCCATAGTTTATTTTTCCATGTTATTGTCTATAGATTTTTTTTCTCTTTACTATCATGGACAGTTTTGCTTTGGACATTTGCAGGTGTATCGTGCTACATGCACATCCAAAAATTTACCTCTAGTGTGTAAACATGTAGGAGTAAAATTTCTAGTCATAAAGCATAAACATGTTTAGATTCACTAGGTAGTGTTGAACTTACTCAGTGTGGTTGCACCAACTATACTCCTATTATTAATGAATGAAATTTCTTTCTGCTTTATATTCTTGCCACCTCTTGGTGTTTTCAACTTTTCAAATTTTTGCCAATCTAGTGGATATAAAATTACATACCACTGTGGTGTTTTAATTTTTATTTTTTCTATCTGAATTAGAAAGGAAGAAGAAAAAGTTGCCTCAGTTTGCAGATGATATAATTTTATGTATAGTGTTCTATACTTTCTATTGAAAGCTCTAAAGAACACTCACACACACACAGACACACACATACACACACAGGTAGATCTTGTAAATGAATTTAGCAAAGCTGCTGGATACAAAATCAACATAAAAAAATTAGTTGCATTTCCATAGTAATAATGAATAATCAAAATGAAAATTAAGAAAACAATTCTATTGACAATAGCATCAAAAAGAGTGAATTATTTAGAAATAAATGTAACCAAGGAGGTGAAAGACTTGTACACTGAAAACTATAAAACATTGCTAGAAAAAATTAAAGAAGACATAAATAAAAGAAAACATATCCTGTGTTCATGGATTTGAAGGCATAACACTGTTGAAATGTAGATACTACCCAAGGCCGTCCCCAGATTTGATGCACTCTCTATCAAAACCCAATGGAGTTTTTTGCAGCAGTAGAAAAATCCATTCTAAACTTCATATGGAATGCAAGGCACCCTTAGTAGTCAAAATAATCTTTAAAAACAAGAATAAAATTGTGCATCTCATATTTGCTACAAAGCTACAATAATCAAAACAAGTGTGGTACGGGCATAAAGGTGGACATGTATACCAATGGCATAGAATAGAGAACCCAGAAACACACATTCTTTTGTATGTAGTCAAATGATTTTTAACAAGTTTGCCAAGACCATGCAATGGGAAAAGATAGATTTTCAACAAATAGTTTTGGGAAAATTTGATGTCCACATGCAAAAAAAATGGAGTTGGACCTTTAGCTTATACAGTATTCAAAAATTGAGTCTAGAAAAAAGATTCCTGGGCAAGATGGTTGAATAGGAACAGCTATGGTCTGCAGCTGCCAGCGAGACCAATGCAGAAGGCAGGTTATTTCTGCATTTCCAACTGAGGTACCCAGTTCATCTCATTGGGACTTGTTAGATAGTGCCACGGAGAGCAAGCAGAAGCAGGGTGGGGCATCACCTCACCTGGGAAGGGCAAGGGGTAAGGGAACTCCCTCCCCTAGCCAAGGGAAGCCATGAGGGACTCTGCTGTGAAGGATGGTGCTATCTGGCCAGATACTAAGCTTTCCCCACAGTCTTTACAACCCACAGACAAGGAGAGTCCCTCGGGTGCCTACACCACAAGGGCCCTGGGTTTCAAGCACAAAACTGGGTGGCCTTTTGGGCAGACACCAAGCTAACTGCAGGAATTTTATATTTTGTACCCCAGTGACACCTGGAATGCCAGTGAGACTGAACTGTTCACTCACTTGGAAAAAGGGCTGAAGCCAGGGAGCAAAGTGGTCTTGCTTAGGGGATCCCACCCCCACAAAGCCCAGCAAGCTAAGATTCACTGGCTTGAAATTCTGGCTGCCAGCACAGCAGTGTGAAGTCGACCTGGGATGCTCCAGTTTAGTGGGGCAAGGGGCTCCTGCCATTACTGAGGTTTGACCAGGCAATTTTCCCCTCACACTGTAAACAAAGCCACCAGGAAGTTTAGACCGGATGGAGCCCAGCACAGCTTGGAAAAGCTGCTGTAGTCAGACTGCCTCTCTAGATTCCTCCTCTCTGGGCAGAGTATCTCTGAAAGAAAGGCAGCAGCCCCAGTCAGGGGCTTATAGATAAAACTCCCATCTCCCTGAGACAGAGCACCTGAGGGAAGGGGTGGCTGTGGATGCAGCTTCAGCAGACTTGTACATTCCTGCCTGCCAGCTCTGAAGAGAGCAACAGATCTCCCAGCACTAAGCTTGAGCTCTGCTAAGGAACAGACTCCCTCCTCCCGTGCCTTCTGACTGGGAGACACATCTCAGCAGGGGTTGATAGACCCCCTCATACAGGAAAGCTCCAGCTGGCATCTGACGGGTGCCCGTCTGGGGAAATTAAGGCAGAAATAAATAAGTTCTTTGAAACCAATGAGAACAAAGACACAATGTACCAGAATCTCTGGGACACAGCTAAAGCAGTGTTTAGAGGGAAATTTATAGCACTAAATGCCCACATGATAAAGCAGGAAAAGATCTAAAATCGACACCTTAACATCATAATAAAAAGAACTAGAGAAGCAAGAGCAAACAAATTTAAAAGCTATCAGAAGACAAGAAATCACTAAGATCAGAGCAGAACTGGAGGAGATAGAGACACAGAAAACCCTTCAAAAAATCAATGAACCTAGGAGCTGTTTTTTTTTTGAAAAGATTAACAAAATAGCCCAGACTAACAAAGAAAAAGAAGGAAGAATCAAATAGACACAATAAAAAATGATAAAGGGGATATTACCACTGATCCTACAGAAATACAAACTACCATCAGAGAATACTATAAACACCTCTATGCAAATAAACTAGAAAACATAGAAGAAATGGATAAATTCCTGGACATATACACCATCCCAACACTAAACCAGGGAGAAGTCGAATCCCTGAATAGACCAATAACAAGTTCTGAAATTGAGGCAGTAATTAAAATTCTACCAACCAAAAAACAGCCCAGGACCAGAAAGATTCACAGCTGAATTCTACCAGAGGTACAAAGAGCAGCTGGTACCATTGCTTCTGAAACTATTCCAAGCAATAGCAAAAGGACTCTTCCCTAACTCATTTTATGAGGCCAGCATCATCCTGATACCAAAACCTGGCAGAGACACAACAAAAAAAGAAAATTTCAGGCCAATATCCCTGATGAATATCAATGTGAAAATCCTCAATAAAATACTGGCTAACCGAATCCAGCAGCACATTAAAAAGCTTATCCACCACGATCAAGTTGGCTTCATCCCTGGGATTCAAGGCTGGTTCAACATATGCAAATCAATAAATGTAATCCATCACATAAACAGAACCAATGACAAAAACCACATGATTATCTCAATAGATACAGAAAAAGCCTTCAATAAAATTTAACACCCCTTCATGTTAAAAACACTAAGTTAACTAGGTATTGATCAACCATATCTCAAAATAATATGAGCTATTTATGACAAACCCACAGCCAATATCATACTAAATGGGCAAAAGTTGCAAGTATTCCTTTTGAGAACTGGCACAAGACAAGGATGCCTTCTCTCACCACTCTTATTCAACATAGTATTGGAAGTTCTGGCCAGGGCAATCAGGCAAGGGAAAGAAATAAATTGTATTCAAATAGGAAGAGAGGAAGTCAAATTATCTCTTTTTGCAGATGACATAATTCTATATTTAGAAAACTCCATCATCTCAGCCCAAGAACTCCTTAAGCTGATAAGCAACTTCAGCAAAGTCTTAGGATACAAAATCAAAAAAAATGTGCAAAAATCACAAGTATTTCTATACACCAATAATAGATAAACAGAGAGTCAAATCATGAGTGAACTCCCATTCACAATTGCTACAAAGAGAATAAAATACCTAGGAATACAACTTACAAGGGATGCCAAGGACCTCTTCAAGGAGAACTACAAACCACTACTCAAGGAAATAAGAGAGGACACAAACAAATCGAAAAACATTTCATGCTCATGGATAGGAAGAATCAATATCCTGAAAATGGCGATACTGCCCAAAGTAATTTATAGATTCAATGCTATTCCCTTCAAGCTACCATTGATTTTCTTCACAGAACTAGAAAAAACTACTTTAAATTTCATATGGAACCAAAAAAGAACTCATATAGCCAAGACAATCCTAAGCAGAAAGAACAAAGCTGCAGGCATCACGCTAACTGACTTCAAACTATACTACAAGTCTACAGTAACCAAAACAGCATGGTACTGGTTCCAAAACAGATATATAGACCAATGGAACAGAACAGAAGCCTCAGAAATAACACCACACATCTACAACCATCTGATCTCTGACAAACCTGACAAAAACAAGCAACTGGGAAAGCATTCCCTATTTAATAAATGGTATTGAGAAAACTAGATCGCCATATGTGGAAAACTGGATAGCCATATGCAAAAAACTGAAACTGGACCCCTTCCTTATAACTTATACAAAAATCAACGCAAAATGGATTAAAGATTTAAACATAAGACTTAAAACCATAAAAACCCTAGAAAAAAATCTAGGCAATACCATTCAGGATATAGGCATGGGCAAAGACTTCATGACTAACACACCAAAAGCAATTGCTACAAAAGCCAAAATTGACAAATGGGATGTAATTAAACTAAAGAGCTTCTGCACAGCAAAAGAAACTATCATCAGAGTGAACAAGCAACCTACAGAATGGGAGAAAATTTTTGCAATCTATCCATATGACAAAGGACTAATATCCAGAATCTACAAGGAACTTAAACAAATTTGCAAGAAAAAAGAAAAGAACAACCCCATCAAAAAGTGGGCAAAGGATATGAACAGACGCTTTTCAAAAGAAGACATTTACATGGCCAAGAAACATGAAAAAAAAGCTAATCATCTCCGGTCATTAGAGAAATCCAAATCAAAACCACAATGAGATACCATCTCACGCCAGTTAGAATGGCGATCATTAGAAAGTCAGGAGACAACAGATTCTGGAGAGGATGTGGAGAAATAGGAACGCTTTTACACTGTTGGTGGGAGTGTAAATTAGTTCAACCATTGTGGAAGACAGTGTGGCAATTCCACAAGGATCTAGAACTAGAAATACCATTTGACCCAGCAATCCCATTACTGGGTATATTCCCAAAGGATTATAAATCATTCTACTATAAAGACACATGCACATGTATATTTGTTGTGGCACTATTCACAATAGCAAAGACTTGGAACCAACCCAAATGTCCATCAGTGATAGACTGTATGAAGAAAATGCAGCACATATAAAACAGGATACTATACAGCCATAAGAAAGAATGATTTCATGTCCCTGCAAGGGACATGAATGAAGCTGGAAACCATCATTCTCACCAAACTAACACAGGAACAGAAAAACAAACACTGCATGTTCTCACTCATAAGTGGGAGTTGAACAATGAGAACACATGGGCACAGGGAGGGGAACATGACACACTGGGGCCTGTTGGAGGGTTGGGAGCATGGGGAGGGATAGTATTAGATGAAATACCTAATGCAGATGATGGGTTGATGGGTGCAGCAAACCACCATGCACATGTATACCTATGTAACAAACTTGCATTTTCTGCACATGTATCCTAGAACTTAAAGTACAGTAAATAAATAAATAAATAAATAAATAAATAAATAAATAAATATAAAAAATAAAAACACAGTGGTCACAGCCATATAAGTTCTGCCTTCACGAGACATGGAAGACTCCCACAAAGACTTCCCTGAATGTTGAGCTGAGTATTGACGGTTGAGTAGATCATCATTGGAGAAGAGGGAGACTTTGAGACAGGGGAAATCAAATGTGCAAAGGCAGCAAGGTACAGGTTACCAAGTTGTATCAGTTTTACACCAAACATGCCTGGTTGCCCTCCCCTCCTTTCCACACATATGGCCATTCTTCTAATTCCCTAATTCAGGCCTTATGTGTGAATCAACTGAACTACTGCAGAACGTTCCCTCCTGCTTGAAAAATTCCCCCTCCCTACTGCTGCCTACAGTACAGGCTGATAACGCTGTTTCCTGTGGTATAAATACATAACTAATACATGCTCTGACAGCACCCCTCCACCACCCCTGAATAATCATGTCCCCAATTCATACCAAGGTACCCTAGCTTTCTAGCCTCGTCTATACTTCATACTGACCCGACTCTACCTACAAATCTACTTGTCAAGTTCCCACCCCACTGGACTACTTGCAGTTGTCCAGTTCTATCTCTCACTTCCATGTTTCCATGTTTTTGGTCACTGTATTAGCTACCTATTCCACAATAATGCTATGAGACAAATAACCACACACTTCAGTGGCAAACAACACTAGGCATTTACTGCTCATGTATCTGCAGTCAGAAACTAGGTAGCACTGCCAATCTTAGCTGGACACACTCATAAGTCTGTGGCATAAGTTCCAACCAGAGGCTGTTTTGCCCCTTGGGGGCATTTGGCAATGTCTGGAGATATTTTTGGTTGTCACACCTTTGGCGGTGGGGTGGGGGGTACTACTGGGATCTGGTGAGTAGAGGCCAGGGATGATGCTAACCATCCAGAAATGAACAGCTCCCCACAACAAATAATGATCCAACCCCTAACTTCAAAGTGCTTCTACAGAGAAACTTCACTGTAGGTGCTGTCCGGCTATTAGCTGATCTAGGATAGCCTTCTCTGGGGCAAGTGGGGCAACTTGGCTTAGTCCAAGTTTCTCTTCCTCCAGCAGGCTATCTGGGGCATCTTGTCATAGTGATGGCAGAGGAGCAGTGATGAACAGAATTACCCAAGGCGTCTTACAGCCTAAGCTTGAAATGGGCTCCTCATTACTTCTGCTGCATTCCACTGGCCAAAGCAAGTCAGAGGGCCAGTCCAGATTCAAGGAGTCAGGAAACAGACTCCACCTCTTCAGGGAGAAGAACTGCAGTCACTTGGCAATGGGTGTGTATACAGGAGAGGATGGAAACCTGGTATAGCCAACTACATCAATTCAGCTCCCTCTGCGAGGGAAACATGAATGTGGAATTATAAAAGTGGCCCCCTCTCTCTGCTCCCTCTTGTTTATATTCATCATTGGGTGTTTAAAATACTGCACTTGGTATTACCTATACTCAGGGCTGACAGATAGCTGGTATTCACCATGGCAGGGGCTACTGTGACTGGGTCTGCTCGGATTGGTTGGTGCTGTGCTGTACAGTTATTAAAGTTTCATTACCTTGGCTTCCACTTATTTGTGTACTTTTTTGTCTCCTCTACTGGGACAGAGAATCAGTCATTGGGTGCTGGAATCTATATTAAGATATTAGTTTAAGAATAAAGTTAAGATCTTCCTTGGGCATTCAGTGCCTTGGACATTAAATGTACATACCTGGCACACAGTAAGTGTTCAAGATCTGTTTATTGAATAAATGAATAAATGAGGACCTTTATACAAAGGAAAAAATGACTCTAAATGGATCAAAGATCTAAATATAAAAGCTAATACTATAAAATCATTAGAAGAAAACATAGAGAAAAGCTTCATGACACTGAATTTGTCAATGATTTCTTGGCTATGATGCCAAAAGCATGGATAACAAAAGTTAAAATAAATGAATTGGCCTACGTCAAAATAAAAAACTTCTGTGTATCAAAGGACATAATCAACAGGGTGAAAATGTAACCTATGAAATGAGAGAAAATATTTGAAAATCATATATCTGATAAGGAGTTAGTAACCAGAATATATAAAGAACTAAAATTCAATAACAAAAAAAACCAAATAATTCAAAAATGGGCAAAACTTGAATATGCATTTCTTTAAGGAAGATATGCAAATGACCAACAGGCACATAAAAAAAGATGCCGGCCATTGCTAATCATTAGGGGAATGCAAATCACAAACACACTGAGATATCATGTCAATCCCATTGAGGGGGTGGCTATTTAAAAAAACACAGAAAATAACAGTTGGTGAGGATGAAGAGAACTTGGTCTTTGTGCACCTTTCTTGGGAATGTAAAAAGGTGTAGCCACTATGGAAAGTAGTATGGAAGTTACTAAAAATGGTAAAGATAGAATTACCATATGATCCAGAGGTGTCACTACTGTGTATACATAAAAAAATTGGGAGCAGCATCAAAAGAGATATTTCTACACCTATTCATAGCAGCATTATTCACAATAACTAAAACGTCCATGCAACCCAAGTTTTCATTGATGGATGAATAGATAAATGAAATGTGGTATATAAAAACAATGGAATTTAGTCAGCCTAAAAAGGAAGGAAATTATGATACATGCAATAACATAGATGAATCTTGAGGATATTATGCTAAGTAAAATGAGCAAGTCACAAAAAGAAAAATACTGTATGAGGCACCTAGAATAGTCAAATTTGTAGAGACAGGAAGTAGAATGGTTGCTGCTGGGGCTGAACGGAGGGGAGAATGGAGAGTTGTTTAAAGGATATAGAGTTTCAGTTTTGCAATATGAAAAGAGTTCTGAAACTGAACAACAATTTGAACATACTTAACACTTCTGAACTGTATGCTTAAAAATAGTTAAGATGATACATTTTGTTTGTACATTTCACCTTTTTTTTTTTTTTTTTTTTGCAAAAGAGGTAATGAGGACCAAACTTTGTATCTTTGCATCTGGCTCAGGACTTAAAAGTTCCTTGCATATAGTAAATGTTAATGAAATGTTTTGATTGAATAAAACAATGAAAGCTGAATCACAGCAATGTTAATAGGGTTGGTGTTTGGATGTAAGACAATACAATAGTGGTCTTATTTTTCTCCTTCACATGTTAAGGAGAGAGATCTATTCTGTGGACCAACCAGGGTTTGCTGTGGAAAAGCTAGATAATAAAAACCTACCTGTCTTGTTGGTAACTCTGATGCCATGAAATTGTAATGTTGGCGTTTCCTGTTTCTACCTAGTTAGTTCAACTACAAAGATGCGTTGGGCCACGCAGGAGGCATAAACTAACTTTATTTTGTGACTCATCAAGTAAAAACCAGTATTAGAAATTACGGAGCACATCATTTGGCAGGCAGTTTTATCCATTTTAATGTGTTATCTCATTTAATCCAAAATAACTACGAGAAATAACATTTTCCCCTCATTTAATAGATGAAGAAACTGAGACATGTAAGGGTTTAATATCTTAAGGCCACAGAGTTAATATTTGAAGTAGGTAGTCTGATTTTGGAGTCTCTAATGTGATGCCTGTAGATTTGTTCTTTTTGCTTAGTGTTGTTATGGCTATGCAGGCTCTCTTTTGGTTCTATACGAATTTTAGGAATTTTTTTCTAGTTCTGTGAAGAATGACGGTGGTATTTTTATGGGAATTGCAATGAATTTATAGATTGTTTTTGGCAGTATGGTCATTTTCACAATATTGACTCTACCCATCCCTGAGCATAGAATGTGTTTCTATTTATTTGTGTCATCTATGATTTCTTTCAGCAGTGTTTTGTTGTTTTCCTTGTAGAGATCATTCACCCCCTTGGTGACATATATTCCTAAGTATATGTTTTGTTTTGTTTTGTTTTGTTTTTGCAGCTGTTGTAGAAGGGATTGGGTTCTTGATTTGAGTCTCAGCTTGGTCAGTGTTGGTGTATAGCAGTGCTACTAGTTTGTGTACATAGATTTTGTGTCCTGAAACTTTATTGAATTCATTTATCAGATCTAGGAGCTTTTTGGATGAGTCTTTAGGGTTTACAATCATATCATCAGTGAGCAGCAACAGTTTGACTTCCTCTTTACTGATTAGGATGCTCTTTATTTCTTTCTTAAAAGCAAGGAACTTTTAAGTCCTGTGCCGGATGCAAATTTTAGTGATTTGGAATGCTCTGGCTAGCACTTCCAGAACTATATTGTATATAAGTGGTGAGAGTGGGCACTCTTGTCTTGTTCCAGTTCTCAGGGGTAATACTTTCAACTTTTCCTCATTCAGTGTAATGTTGGCTGTGGGTTTGTCATAGATTGCTTTTATTACCTTAAGATATACCCTTTCTATGCAGATTTTGCTAAGGATTTTAATCATAAAGTGATGCTGAATTTTGTCAAATGGTTTTTCTGTGTTTATTGAGATAATCATATTATTTTTGTTTTCAATTTTTTTATGTGGTGTATCATGTTTATTGACTTGGACATGTTAAATCATCCCTGCATCCCTGATAGGAAACCGACTTGATCATAATGGATTGTCTTTTTAACATGCTGTTAGATTCGGTTGGCTGTTATCTTGTTGAGAATTTTGGATACAGGTTTATCAGGAATATTGGTCTGTAGTTTTTTGTGTTTTTTCTTGTTGTTGTTGTTGTTATGTCCTCTCCTGGTTTTGGTATTAGGGTAACATTGGCTCCATAGAATGATTTAGAGAGGATTCCCTCTTTCTCTATCTTATGGAATAGTGTCATTAGGATTGCTACCAATTCTCCTTGGAATGTCTGATAGAATTCAGTTGTGACTCCATCTGATCCTGGACTTTTTTTTTGTTGGTAATATTTTTATTACCATTTCAATCACACTGCTTGTTACTGGTCTGTTCAGAGTTTCTATTTCTTCCTGGTTTAATCTAGGAAGGCTGTATATTTCCAGGAATTCATCCATCTCCTCTAGGTTTTCTAGTTTATGTGCATAAAGTTGTTCATAGTAGCCATGAATGATCTTTTGTATTTTTGTGGTATCAATTGTAATACCTCTCATTTCATTTCTAATTGAGCTTATTTGGATCTTCTCTTTTCTTTTCTTGGTTATTCTCACTAATGATCTATCAATTTTACTTATCTTTTCAAAGAACCAGCTATTGTTTCATTTATCTCTTGTATTGTTTTTTGTTGTTGTTTCAATTTTATTTAGTTCTGCTCTGATCTTTGTTATTTCTTTTCTTCTACAGGGTTTGGGTTTGGATTGTTCTTGTTTCTCTAGGTCCTTGAGGTGTGACCTTACATTGTCTATATTTGCCCTTTCAGACTTTTAGATGTAGGTATTTAAAGCTATGAACGTTCCTCTTAACACTGCTTTTGCTATATTCCAGAGGTTTTGATAGGTTGTGTCACTATTATTGTTCAGTTCAAAGAATTTCTTAATTTCCATCTTGATTTCTTTGTTGACCCAAAGATCATTCAGGAGCAGATTATTTAATTCCCATGTATTTGTACAGTTTTGAGGGTTACTTTTGGAATTAGTTTCTAATTTTATTCCACTGTGGTCTGAGACAGTACTTGATATAATTTTGATTTTCTTAAATTTATTGGGACTTGTTTTGTGGCCTATTATATGGTCCATCTTGAAGAATGTTTGATGTGTCAATGAAAAGAATGTATATTCTTCAGTTGTTGGGTAGAATGTTCTGTAAATACTTGTTAAGTCCATTTGTTCTAAGGTATAGTATAAGTTCATTGTTTTTCTTTGTTGACATTCTGTTTTGGTGACGTGTCTAGTGCTATCAGTAGAGTATTGAAGTCCCCCACGATTATTGTGTTACTGTCTATGACATTTCTTAGGTCCGGTAGTAATTGATTTATAAATTTTGGAACTCCAGTGTTTTATATATATAACACAGCACATCATATTAGTGCATATGCTCTCAGGTTGAGTTATCACTGATGACGTTAAATTTTTTTAATCATATAAATTTTTATTATAATTTGACTGAAATATTTTTGCAAAAGTTGGCATTTAAATGTGCATCTGAATTAAGGCAAAATAAAACTTACCTTAATTTTTAAGGTAATCTTTAAGAGAGAAAAATAGTCACTTTACAGAGACTAGGCAGACACCACCTTAACCAAAGTGATCGAAATTGATGTCACCAGGAATAAGACATACGAACACCATGTACCCCCAATATGATGCACTGAGAAGAGCACAATGTCACATCTGGGATATTCTTGCTAAAATGCATAACCTTGGATGGATGTGGTGGCTCCTGCCTATAATCCTAGCACTTTGGGACTCTAAATCCTTTTGTATTTTCAGTAAAGATGGGGTTTCACCATGTTGGCCAGGCTCGTCTCGAACTCTGGTGATGTTAATTTTGATCACCTGGCCAAAGTAATGTCAACAGTATTTTCTAGTGTAAAATTAATTTTCCCCATCTCTATATTTTTTACAAGGAAATCACAAAGTTCAGTTAACACTCCAGGAGGAAGGAAATTAAACTTCATCTCTTGGAAGCTAGGGGGTTAGCTACATAAATTATTTGGAATTTTTTTTGTAGAGAAGATTTGTCTGTTTTCCCTTATTAATTTATTCATGTCAGCATGAAATCATACATATTTGTTTTATGCTTTGTGTAATAACTCAATACTATGTGATTTATTTTGTTTCTCAAATTGCTCCAGCTTTGATCATTGGGAGTTCCTCCAGGTTGATTCCTGTGTCCATTTGAAACGCACCCATCTCTATGTTTTTTGAGCACTTACTTACTTTCTGTCATTATTAGATGCTCCAGTCTCACCTTCTGTTTTCTTTGTTGGTTCTAGAATCAGTCACTTCTCCCAGGGTTTTGATTCCTTTATTGGGGAATGGCATTCAGAAATCAGGATCTGATTATGGCCGCTTTATTTATCATTTACTTTATTTTCTGTCTATTACTAATTTTTCTCAAATGTTCCAATGGATCTTCCAGCTGTCTTTTAATTTTATTTCCAAAATCTCAAACAAGCATATATGCTGTCAGTTCTATTTTCCTTTAGACACCTGTCTCCTGGAGTCAGGTGTCCTCTTGTCCTCTTGATTCCATTTGGCTTTTATTCCAGACCTGCTTCATTGCTGTCTTCCCATGCTTTTCTTTTTTTGTCATAATAGAATTTTTCCTTGTTACTAAATTATAATAGAGTTTCTTTCTCCTGGATCCCCAATATGATTGCTTTTTGGTTTTACTGGAGCATATAGTCATTTGCTGGTTAACATACTTGGTATATATTTCTAAAAAGGAACATAGGAGATAAAGTTTCTTATTGTAAGTCTTAAAATGTATTTATTCTATTCTCACACTAAATGGATAGATTTCTGTGAATCTGAATATATATTTTTCTCAATTTTATTTTAGTTTCAGGGGTTATATGTGCAGGTTTGTTACCTGGGTAAATTGCATGTTGCTGGGGTTTGTTGTACAAATGATCTCATCACCCAGGTAGTGAGCATAGCACCTAATAAGTAGTTTTTCAACCCTCACTCACTCCCACTCACCCTGCTTCAAGTAGTTCCCAGTGTCCAGTGTCTGTTATTTCCATCTTTATGCTTATGTGTACAAATGCTTAGCTCCTACTTATAGTATCTGAATGTTTAAGGCATTATTCCACTATATACGTATTCAATTTTCCTTTGTCTACAGTAGTTGCTATTGAGTAGTCTGAAGTCACTCTGATTTCCTATTTATATGTCATTTGTTATTTTTTTCCTCTTGCAATACTTTAAATGTTTTCATTCATTTTATTTTTTTTGACTGACGATAATGCCCAGAGTGGAACATTCTAATCTGGAGACTCATGTCTTTCAGTTCTGAGGAATTGTTTTTTTTTGTTTGTTGGTTTGTTTAGCAGTTTTACTTTCCTCCTTTTCTGCCTCCTCTTTATTTGGAGCTACAGTTAGTTAAATGTTCCTGAATTAATTTTCTTTTATCTTTTATTGTCTTTTATTTTGACATTATTTTCTTTATTTTCTGAGGTATTTCCTTGACTACATTGCACCATGCTTCTATTTAAATTATTATATTAACTTTCCTAAAATAATGTTTTGACAATTCTTTTTATCTGTCATGTCTTTCTCTCTTTGTCCACTCAGTTCCCTCTTCATGGTATCCCATTTGTTTTATAGATGCATTGCCTTATCTTCAGTTTATGATGATATTAATGGTAATATTCTCCCAACCACTAATCAAATTGTTTCTACACAGAATTTTTGGTTGAAAGTCATTATTTCAGAATTTTAAGGCATTATTCTTTTTCTAGCTTTAGTGGTTATTGGTGAGAAGTCTGATATTACTCTGATTTATAGTTGTTTGTACATAATCTAGATTTTCCTTATCTACTAGAAACCCTTCTTTATCTCTGGCTTTCTGAAATTTCATATTATATGTCCCTTTCCTTTATAGTATAGGGCACATAGTGGTGCCTCAATCTGAACACATATTTTATCTATAGATATAAATAACAATAATAACTCCTAACTTTTACTGAGTGACTGCTAAGTGAGCCCTCTATAGTAAGCAGTATGACATGGCAACTCAGAAAAGTTGTGCCAGCTGCCAACAGCCAATTGAAGAGAGATTCAAATATTTACTGAGACTTTTTTGGGGTGTTGCTATATCTGAGTGAATTAATCATTGGGGAGACAATTTTGCTGTATGTTAAGTATACTGCCAAGTGCGAAACTGGGAAAAAGAATGAAAAGCACTCCAGTTCAGTCATGTGTAACATATTTTTAATAAATTGTCATTGAACTGAGGTGACTGGTCTTTCTGCGTAAAGCTTTTTGATCATAAGTCAAAATTACTAGGGAGTTAACGATACTTCTCTAGAATAACCTTCTGAATTATCCAAAATAAGCATTTACACACAGGCACTTAATGCTGAGTAATTAATGTCTGTCTGGATAACCCAGCAGCTAATGAGGTGGGGTGTAGCAGGGGCATACTGAGTCACTGGAGAACCCCAGAGGGCTGGCTGTGAAAATAGCCCTGAGCTTGCCAGGGTTTTTGGTAATAGTTGGAAAATTTTTATAGGTGCATCATTATTGACTTCTTGCCTAAAGATATATTGGCTGTAGGCAAGTTTTCGTGTGCCCTATTATAATGCAGATACAAATGCATCTTTAGATTAATTGTGACAATCAATTTATACATCCTGTATGGGCAAAACTTTTGAAAGTATAAAGCTCTGTAGTAAATTAGACTTCAGCTGAGATATAGATTTGGCCTGAAACCCCAGATCATAGAGTAGATAATCTTTGGTGTCTCCCTTTTATGAAACATTTATTTCCCTTTTAAATAATCCTTTTCCATACTTCCCAGCCCCTGATATTTTTAATCCTCAGATGGATCTCTGCAAGAGGAGTACCTATAGTTTACCAATAATAATTACTGAATTGGCATTACAACATAATGTTCTTCCCAAGAATATTTGCATTTAAGAAGCTTTGTAGTAAATGAATTTAAAGGAATGATGTATGATCAAATCTCAAGCCTTGCATCAATTCATAGAAAATTAATTGATATTCTGCTATGTGTCAGATGCTGAAGAAGCAAAGATTCATAAGATGTGGCTCTAATCTTTGAGATGTTCACTTTCTAGCAGAGGAGGGAGAAATATATAAAGCTAATTGTAAAATAGAATATGACCAGTTTTATAGAGACCAATGAGGGGGTGATTTATCACATCTGGAGCAGGAGGCTGAAATTATGAGAGGCTTCATGGAGAAAGTCACATTTGAGTAGCTCATGGGGTTAATAACAATGAGAGACTTTAAGCACCCAATACATTTAAAGGAGGGAACAGATTTTCAGGACTCAGGACTCCCTTGGAATCTGTAGAATCAAATCAGTTAGATGAACTCCTACACTGCTTGTGCTGAAGCAGCACCAAGAGCAGCAAAACCAGAAACTGAAGCAAAGCCAGAACGATAAAGCACAAGAGGTGTCATACTTAGCTTTCTTTAAGGGAAACAGCAATGTCTATAACATTAAAAAAATGCTGGGAAAGCTACTCTGCACCCTCCTAAGTCCAAATTTATTAAGTGCACTAAAATGATGCTGCCAAAAGGAAATAACTGGAGAATTTTCTGGAGCCAAGGCGGGCAGAATATGCAGTGATGAGAAGTTGGAAAGCATCATTATCATTTTCCAGACTGGATTTCACTTTGTTCCACTTCAGCCAATGACCACCTTGGTCCAAGACAAAATTTTAAAAGACCATAGCAAGCCTTTGCTCCAAATGAGAAGATGGAAAATAACAAATACAATAGAAGTAAGGAAATCCTTCTGCAAGCCTCCTTGGCAGAAAAAGGTGCTAGGGCAAGGCAAGGAAAAGGTGGAGGAGCAGGGGAGGGAGGAGTCTGGAATCAGTGGCTGTTAATATTTTACAACAAGGCTTTGTGTAATGGTTGAGTACCTTGTTGAAGTGCACAATGGTCAACTATTCCTTACTTCAAAATTGATTGCTTAATTGGCTAATTATCTTACTGATCTGGAGCCTTCCTCCTGTGTCTGAGTCAGCCCTCAGTAGGGATGAAGTGGTGATAGTGGGTGCTCAGAGAAATGTGTGGCACTGTCAATTTGTGCTTTTTTGTTTGTGACATTTAGGAAGCAAATATAAAATCTAACATTCTTTGTCAATTGTTTTTGTTGTCATAACTTCTAAATATAGAGGCTGCACAGATGATTTTTTTAAATACTGAATTTGTTGACAGTTAAAGAAGTTTCTTAGGAAAAAAATATTGCTCATAAACATGGTTTATATACCTATCTATGCTATCCCAATCCAAGCACAAATTATTTTCTATTAGCAATTATTTTATTCAATGCATTCCTTATGTTTGGTTCTGCAGGACAGCATCACTCATTTAAAAAAAATGTCCTTTTGAGTACCCACTGTGTTCAAGAACTATTTTTGCCACTTAATATGATACAAATTTGAGTTGAATTTTGAGAGTCGAATTTTGTTTTTAAGGAGCTTAGTGTCTAATAGGGGAAATAGGTATAGAACAAGGTAGAGAGTGACTAGTGCCAGTAGTATAGCTACTGTGCTCACAACATTTGAATAAAAGAAAACTTACTTCATTTGTGGCAGTCAGAAAAGATTTGTGGAGAAAGTAGTGCTTGACTTGTCTTTGAAGGAGTCTAAATGTAAATAGATGGGAGCTAAGTAGAAAGGTCATTTTAGTGGAGCATAAACTGGTATGAGTTAAAACAGACACAGGAAAGGTCAAGTTTAGACAGAGACAATGAGTAGGCAATGACTTCAGGGAAGGAGTCATCCAGGGGAGTGGTGGAAGCTAAGGGTGTTAGCTAAGAATAATAGTATGGCAAGGAAGGATAGCAACAGACTGTAGAGAGCCTTGAAGACTGAGTCAAATAGTTTGAAATTTTGTTCAAATAAGTAGGATCAGCCGGGCATGGTGGCTCACGCCTGTAATCCCAGCACTTTGGGAGGCTGAGGCAAGCAGATCACAAGGTCAGGAGTTCGAGACCAGTCTGGCCAACATAGTGAAATCCTGTCTCTACTAAAAATACACAAAAAATTAGCCGGGTGTGGTGGTGTGTGCCTGTAATCCCAGCTACTCAGGAGGCTGAGGCAGGAGAATCACGTGAACCTGGGAGGCGGAGGTTACAGTGAGCCAAGATTGTGCCACCGCACTCCAGCCTGGGCAACAGAACGAGACTCTGTCTCAAAAAAAAATAAAATAAAATAAGTAGGATCAAGTCAATAGTTTTTTAGAAGATATATCTTTTCTTATTTTTATCTTATTGTGGTAAGAACACTTAACATGAGATCTATCCTCTTAAATTTTTAAGTGTTAACTATAGGCACATTTTGTACAGCAAATCTCTAGAATGTATCCATCTTGTATACCTGAAACTTTATACTGTTTGATTATCAACTTCCCAATTCCCATTCCCCCAGGCCATCAACCAACATTCTACTCTCAGCTTCAATGAGTTAGACTATTTTAGATACCTCACATAACTGGAATCATGCAGTGTTTATCCTTTTGTGACTGGCTTATTTCACTTAGCAAAATGTCCTCTAGGTTCAGTCATTTTGTTGCAAATGATAGGATTTCCTTATTTTTAAGGCTGAGTAATATCCCATTGTATATATTTATCACATTTTCTTTTTCCATTTATCCATCCATGGACATTTAGGTTTTTTCTACTTCTTGGCTATTATGAATAGTGCTGCAGTGAACTCAGGAGTGCTAATATATATATATATTTGAGATCCTGATTTCAAATTTTGAATAAATACCCCAGAAGTGAGATTGCTGGATCTGATGGTAGTCTATCTATAATCTTTTGAGGAACCTCCATACTTTTTTCCATAATAGCTTTATCAATTTATATTCTCACCAATAGTTTACATGGGTTCCAATTTCTCTAAATCCTTGCCAACACTTGTTGTCTTAAAAAAATACTAGCCATCCTAGTAGGTGTAAAACAGTATCTCATTGTGGTTTTGATTATCATTTCTCTGACAATTAGTGACATTGAGCAATATTGACAATTACTGATACCTGTTGGCCATCTGTTTGTGTACTTTGTAGAAATGTGTATTTGTGTTCTTAGCCTATTTTAAATTTAGATTATTCATTTCTTTGAATAATTTCCTTATATATTTTGGAAATTAACCCTTATCAAGTATATGGTTTGCAAATATTTTCTCCCATCTCATAGGTTGGCTTTCACTCTCTTGATTTTTTCCTTTGTTGTGCAGAAGCTTTTTAGTTTATAGTCCCACTTGTCTACTTTTTGCTTTTATTACCTGTGCTTTGGTGTCATTCCAATGAAATCATTGCTAGGACCAACGCCATGAAGCTTTTCCTATGTTTTCTCTAGGATTTTTACTGTTTCAGGTCTTATGTTTAAGTCTTTAATCCATTTTGTAATTTTTTTGTATAGTCTAATATAGGCATCCAATTTCATTCCTTTGCATATGTATATTCAATTCTCCCAATATCTCCCAGGATATTGAAGAGACTATCCTTTCCATTTGGGTTACCCTTGGTACTCTTGTCACAAATCAGTTGACCATATATGTGTAGATTTATTTCTGGGCTTTGTATTCTGTTCCATTAATCTATACATCTGTCTTCACGTGAGTACCATACTGTTTTGATTACTGTAGCTTTGTAATATATTTTGAAATAATGCAATATGATGCCTCCACCATTGTTCTGCTTTCTCAAGATAGTTTTGGCTATTAGTGGGTCCTTTGTGGTTCCATATATTAGAGAATTGCTTTCTTTATTTCTATAAAAAAATTCCATTGGAATTTTGATAGGGATTGTATTGAATCCATACATTGCTTTAGTTAGTATGGACATTTTAACAATATTGAGTCTTCTAGTCCAGGAATGTGGGATGTCATTCATTTATTTTTTATCTGCTTTAATGCCTTCCAGCAATATTTTGTAATTTTAAGGTAGAAGTCTTTCATTCCCTTGGCTAACTTTATTCCTAAATATTTTATTCTCTTTGATTGTATTGAAAAGAGATTGTTTTCTTAATTCCTTTTTCAAATAGTTCATTTTAATGTATAGAAATGCAACTAATTGGCCAGGCGCGGTGGCTCACGCTTGTAATCCCAGCACTTTGGGAGGCCGAGGCGGGTGGATCACAAGGTCAGGAGATCGAGACCACGGTGAAACCCCGTCTCTACTAAAAAAAATACAAAAAATTAGCCGGGCGTGGTGGCGGGCGCCTGTAGTCCCAGCTACTCGGAGAGGCTGAGGCAGGAGAATGGCGTGAACCCGGCAGGCGGAGCTTGCAGTGAGCCGAGATTGCGCCACTGCACTCCACCCCGGGCGACAGAGCGAGACTCCGTCTCAAAAAAAAAAAAAAAAAAAACAAAGAAATGCAACTAATTTTTATATGCTGAATTTGTATCCTACAGCTTTATTGAAGACATTTATTAGATCTTTTCTTCTGGCTTTATTAAGACATACTTGACAAATAAAAATTATATATAGTTGCAGTGTACAATATAATATTTTGAAATATGTATATATTATGAAATGATTAATCAACCTAATTAATATATTCATCACTTCACATACTTACTTTTTGTAGTGAGAACATTTAATATCTATTGCCTTAGCAATATTCAAATATATGATGTTTTGTTTTGTTTTGTTTTGTTTTGTTTTGTTTTTGAGATGGAGTCTTGCTCTGTCTCCCAGGCTGGAGTGCAATGGCATGATCTTGGCTCACTGCAACCTCCGCCTCCTGGGTTCAAACCATTCACCTGCCTCAGCCTCCCCAGTAGCTGGGATTACAGGCATGCACCACCATGCCCATCTAATTTTTGTATTTTTAGTAGAGACGGGGTTTCACCATCTTGGCCAGGCTGGTCTTGAACTCCTGACCTCATGATCCACCTCCCTTGGCCTCCCAAAAGTGCTGGGATTACAGGCTTGAGTCACTGTGCCTGGCCACAATATTTTGTTTTTAACTACAGTCATCATGCTGTGTAACAGATCTTCATAAATTATTCATCCCCTCAAACTTTTTGTCCATTAGAATCACCATTCTACTCTCTGCTTCTGTTAGTTCAACTTTCTTAGTGTCCATCTATAAGTGAGATCATGTAGCATTTGTCTGTCTGTGCCTGGCCTATTTCACTTAGAACAATGTCCTCCAGGTTCATTCATGTTGTTAAAAATGACAGGGCTTCTTTCTTAAAGGCTGAGTAGTATTTCATTATATATATTTATATATATTAGTTATAATTTATATATGTTTATATCATATTTCCTTCAGACATTCATTAATCAATAGACACTTAGGTTTGTTCCACAGCTTGACTATTCTGAATAATGCCACAGTAAACATGGAAGTATAGCTGTTTCTTTGACATACTACTTTCATTCACTATGGATATATACCCAGACATGAGATTGATGGATTATATAGTAGTTCTATTTTTAGTATTTTGAGGAGCCTCTATATGTTTTTAATAATTGTTGTACTAATTTACACTCCCACCAACAATATACGAGGGTTCTTCTTTCCTCCATATTCTCACCAACACTTGTTATGTTTTTGCTTTTTGATCATACTCTTTTTTACAGGTGTCAGGTGACAGCTCATTGAGGTTTTAACTTGCGTTTACTTGATGATTAGTGATGTTGAGCATTTTTCATATACTTTTTGGCCATTTGTATGTCTTCTTTTATGAAATGTGTATTCAGGTCCTTTGCCCATTTTTAAATCATTTTCAAATCATTGAGTTGTATGAATTTCATATTTTTTTATTATACTTTAAGTTCTGGGATACATGTGCAGAACGTGCAGTTTTGTTACATAGGTATACATGTGCCATGGTGGTTTGCTGTACCCATCAACCTGTCATCTACATGAGGTATTTCTCCTAATTCTATCCCTTCCCTTGCCCCCCACCACCTAACAGGCCTCAGTGTGTGATGTTCCCATCGCTGTGTCCATGTGTTCTCACTGTTCAACTCCCACTTATGAGTGAGAACATGTGGTATTTGGTTTTCTGTTCCTGTGTTCGTTTGGTGAGAATGATGGTTTCCAGCTTCATCCATGTCCCTGCAAAGGACATGAACTCATTCTTATTTTTATGGCTGCAAATTATTCCATGGTGTATATGTGCTACATTTTCTTTATCCAGTCTGTCATTGATGAGCATTTGGGTTGGTTCCAAGTCTTTGTTATTGTGAATAGTGCTGCAATAAACATACATGTGCACCTGCCTTTATAGTAGAATGATTTATAATCCTTTGGGTATATACCCAGTAATGGGATTGCTAGGTCAAGTGGTATTTCTAGTTCTAGATCCTTGAGGAATTGCCACACCGTCTTCCATAATGGTTGAAATAATTTACACTCCCACCAACAGTGTAAAAGTGTTCCTATTTCTCCACATCCTCTCCAGCATGTGTTGTTTCCTGACTTTTTAATGATCATCATTCTAACTGGCATGAGATGGTACCTCACTGTGGTTTTGATTTGCATTTCTCTAATGACCAGTGATGATGGTCTTTTTTCATATGTTTGTTGGCCGCATAAATGTTTTCTTTTGAAAAGTGTCTGTTTATGTCTCTCACCCACTTTTTGATGGGGTTGTTTTCTTCTTGCAAATTTATTTTTAAGTTCCTTGTAGATTCTGGATATTAGTCCTTTGGCAGATGGATAGATTGCAAAAATTCTTTTGCCCACACAGAATAGCTACAGGCTTTTTATCTTGCTAGTATAATGAGGGAAAAGCATAGTATCTTGGCCAGATAGCACCGTCCCTCAGGGCAGAATCCCTCATGGCTTCCCTTGGTTAGTGGAAGGAGTTCTCCGACCCCTTGTGCTTCCCGAGGGAGGCGACATCCTACCCTGCTTCTGCTCCTTCTCCGTGGGCTCCACCCACTGTCTAATCACTCCCAGTGAGATGAGCTGGGTACCTCAGTTGGAAATGCAGAAATCACCTGCCTTCTGCATTGGTCTCACTGGGAGCTGCAGACCAGAGCAGTTCCTATTCAGCCATCTTGCCAGACCCTCCCTGAATTTCATATTTTTTACATATTTTGAAAATTAACTGTTTGTAAGATATGTTGTTTGTGAATATTTTCTCCCATTCTGTAGGTTGTCTCTTCACTCTGTTGATTGTTTTCCTGGCTACATAGAAGCTTTTTAGTTTGATGTAATCACATTTGTCAATGTTTGCTTTATATATTTTGGTGCTCTTTTGTTGGGCACACATATATTTTTTTTTTTTTTTTTTGAGACAGAGTCTCGCTCTGTCGCCCGGGCTGGAGTGCAGTGGCGCAATCTCGGCTCACTGCAAGCTCCGCCTCCCGGGTTCACGCCATTCTCCTGCCTCAGCCTCCGAGTAGCTGGGACTACAGGCGCCCGCCACCGCGCCCGGCTAATTTTTTGTATTTTTTAGTAGAGACGGGGTTTCACCGTGGTCTCGATCTCCTGACCTCGTGATCCGCCCGCCTCGGCCTCCCAAAGTGCTGGGATTACAAGCATGAGCCACCGCGCCCGGCCAGGCACACATATATTTATAATAATTATATATTCCCGGTGAATTACTCTTTTTACCATTTCATTATAACCTTTTTTATTTCCTGTTACAGTTTTTGACTTAAAGTCTACTTTGTCTTATATAAATATAGCCGTCTCTGCTCTCTCCTGGCTACTGTTTGCATGGAATATTTCTTTTTATCCCTTCACTTTCAGCCTAACAGTGTCCTTAAATCTAAAGTGAGTCTTTTGTACACAGCATATAGTTGGATCTTGTTTCTTTCTGCATTCAGCTACTGTATGTCTTTTTCTTTTTTTCTTTCTGTTGCCCAGGCTGGGGTGCAATGGTGCAATCTTGGTTCACTGCAGCCTCTGCCTCCTGAGTTCAAGTGATTCTCCTGTCTTAGCCTCCTGAGTAGCTGGGTCTACAGGCACGTGCCGCCACACCTGCCTAATTTTTGTATTTTAGTTTTAACTGGATTTCACCATGTTGGCCAAGCTGGTCTTGAACTCCTGACCTCAAGTGATCTGCCCACCTCAGCCTTTCAAGTGCTGGGATTACAGGCATAAGTCACCATGCCCAGCCTGTTCTATGTTTTCTGATTGGGGTGCTTAATCAATTTATGTTTAAAGTAATTATTAATAGAAAAGAATTTACTCTTGGTAAGTCAATTATACCAATTTACTATTGTTAATTTACTATTGATAAGCTAGTTAACAAAATTAATTGTTTTCTGTTTGTCTTATATTATTTTGGTTCTTCTTTTTCTTCTTGCAGCTTTCCTTTTATAAAATTGATATGCTTTGAATCTCTCTTTTCTTTTGTGAAACTTCTATGTTTTTTTTTTTTTTTGGTGGTTGCTAGGAGCTTTTATGAAATATAGTTATTACAGTACTCACAGTTGATAAAGATTTAATTTGAATCACATATAAAACCAATACATTTTTGCTTCTCACTTCTTCACGCTTTGTGTTATTAAGGTAACAATTTACATTTATCTATATTTTGTATCCATCAATATATTTTTTAGTTATAGTTATTTTTAATACTTTTGTCTTTTAATTTGTACTAGATTTAAAGTGTTTTACCCACCACCATTATGGTAATGTAATATTGTCTATTTGTCTATATATTTGGCTTTACCAATGAGTTACATGTATTAAATTTATTTCAACCTATGATATTTTCATCTTACAATGGATTTATCAGGACACAACACCATCATAAGTCAAGGAGCATCTTAATTTTTTTATTCTACTTCTATGAAGTACTTAGAGTAGTCAAATCATAGAGACAGAAAGTAGAATGGTGGTTTCCAGTGGGTGGGGGAAGGGGAAAATAAGAAGTTATTATTTAATGGGTATTGAATTTAAGTTTTATGGGACTAACAGAATTATGGAGATAAATAGTGGTGATGGCTGTATAACATTATGCACATTTAAAAATGACTAAGATGATAAATTTTATGTTATATATATTTTACACACATAAAAATAAAAGAAAAGCTGAGGGAATTCACCACCACTAGACCCGCCTCTCAAGAAATGCTGAAGGAAGTTCTTCAGCATGAATCAAAACGATACTAAATAACAACACAGTAGTAGAAGAAAGCATAAATTCATTGGTGAAGATAAATATATAGGCACACGGAGAATATTGTATTACTGTAATAATGGTATATTCTCCTGAGCTCATTGAGTATTTGTACAATACTTATTTTAAATTATCTTTCAGGTAATGTATTTATCTCTGTTTCATTAGAATCAATATTTGCAGTTTATCTTGTTTTTTGTTTGGTTTATGTTTCTTGAATCTTTCACTTGTCGTGACAAGTTGGTATCTTGTTGGTATCTATGCATTAGAAAAAACAACCATTTCTCCCAGTCTTTATGTACTGACCTCATACAGAAGACTTTCACCAGCCAAGCTGGCCAGAGTTTCTGTTTGTATGACTCCAAATTGTTCTTAGCAGCCCCCAGGTGTCTAGATTATGCTGGCTCCTGTCAGCACATGACAGGGGAGACGGAAACCAATTCTTCAGGTATTACCCAGAGGAGTTGGAATGTTAGATGTGTGGCCCAACTCTTTCTCTCCCCAGAGGGAATATGGGAACTGGAGGTTTTTTGCCCACTTACTCTGTGCTGGGCTAGGGGTAGAGGCTGGGGTAAGTGCCTCTATGCTAGTTGAAACCACCTTTTATATACTCAATGGCCCTAGGCATTTACAGTATGCCAGTTTATGGCAGTGCTCAAAACCAGGCAAGACAAAAACTAGTCCCTGGGGAAATACCTAGAAAAGGTGAGATGTTGGATATATGGTCCAACCATTTCTTTCCTCAGTGAGAAGTTGGGAGCTGGATATCTTTTTCCTTATCACATGGCTCCATGCCAAGGGTGGGTATTATGGTGACAATGTATCTCCAATTTTCTTACAAGTTTTGACGTGGCTGGTTTTGCATTTGTCAGGGATGCAGGAGCCTCTCAGCTGGACTTCTCACAAAAGGAATTGATCCATACTTTGCTGTTGAATAGATGTATCTGTGGAGTGAAGGAAAGTCCAGGGCTTCCTGATTTTGCCTTGCTGATGTCACTCTCAATTGGGTTTTTAATTAAGGTATTGATATAATCAAAGAGGTGATTGCTGAGTATTTCTCTCACGTAAATGTTATGGGCTTGCTAACAGGTATATTGATGCAGATGAGCCACATCTAGGTATGTGCTCCCGAAAGTTCAGTTTTTTTCATTTAGACGAGGTCATAGAAATTATCTCAGCTTTATTAGTCTTACCACATACCAATCATTAGGGAAGGTTTGTGCAATGTATTTTTATTTCTACCTTCCTCCCTTCCTTCATCCATCCACCCAAACAACATTATTTTAAAGAAATTAATGTTTTTCTGTGCATCTAAGCCATACATTCTGTGTACTCCCAACTCCCAAATCGCATAAAATGGATATATGACTTCTAGGAATTTGCATCCATAGGAAAATTCTATCTGATTCATATGATCAAACTTGAAGACAAAATCAAGTGTCCTAGTTAAAAGTCTTTTGGCTTGAACTAGTCAAATTAACCATATAATGAACAGACAACACTTTGATTTTGTCTATGGGGACTCTAAGTCTATACTAAGCAAAATGAAGTGGAGAATTAAGCAAATTTGGTCCCTACATCCTTTTTGTTTCCCTAAAGAAAGGTAGGATTAAAAAACATTTGCAGTGGTGGGGATTGCAGACTGACTAGAGTTAGCCAAATTAGTAATATCTAGTAATTATTCACTAAATAATTATTTGATTTTCACTCAATTTTCTTCACATAGACATTGTAAATAATAAAATCCTTATTTAGTAGAAGAGCCCTTAATCTGTCTGATTTTATATCCATGGAAATAGTAATGTCCTATAATGATCACTTGGTCCTTTATGGTTTAAAATGTCTCCTCATAACCAACCTGTTTCCTCAGAACTATCTTTTAGCAAACTCCATCAATATGGCCAAGATTTGCACCTAAAGTGTCCCAGAGTCAAAACTTGAATTTCTTGCATTTTTTAAACCATTCACCTCCTAAGTAATATCCTCTAGTCTCATTTTAAACATCATCGATATACTGATAACTCCAAAACTTACATCTTCCATTTGAACCTCTCTGCAGAAATCTAGAGTTATAAATCCATTTCTCTACTTGACATTCCCACTTGGATAAAGTGATTTCAAATATGGCAAGTTCAGCTGATTTTCTTCTCGAACCTTGAATTTCCATCCAATAAATATCACCTTTATTCATCCAATTGGCCGGGACAAAAATGCTGTCATCCTTGTTTCCTCTATTTCTACCTCACTTTAAATCCATTAGCAGATTCTTTCAGCATTACCTTTGGATGCCATCCAGAATTTTTAACACTTCCACTGCTACTATCCTAGTTTAAGCCATCATTATATCTTGTCGAGATTATTGCAATGCTATCCCTAACTGGTCTCCATGCTTCTGCCCTGGACCCCCTATAGTCTTTTTCAACTCAGTAGGCAGAGTAATTTGCCCACATAGAATAGCTAAAGGCTTTTCATCTCGTTAGTGTAACTTTCTTGCTCTTCAGAGGCTACCTATCATACTCAGTTCTGGTTCACACATTAGGCCTGGATTGGTGTGGCTCTGTGCCCAGAGCAATCTGGTTTTCTTCACTAACAGCAGCTTACAGTTTCACTTGTACCATTAAAGAAAAATGTATAGAACTTCCCAAAGAGCATAATGCTATGGTATATGTAAGGACTCCAGCATTCCTTTCAGAGCCGTCCATATGTGACCAGCTAGGATTTAATGACTCTTGGCCCATTTCATTAAGGCCGGGCTATGGAATGGGTAGAAAATTTCAAGAGTCTAAGCTTTATTGCTCATTGATTAGTTTCACTTAGGTGCATTTGAATACTGAAAGTCTCTATTTGCTGATATCTTTATCTGTGATACAGGATTATTAAACCTATTTTTCTAACAACAAATACCTATGCTGAGAAGTTCTTTTGATATTTATTCCCAGGAGAGGTAAGATTGAACTTGCCTCTCTTCTATTTTAATGAACTACGTGAATGCCAACGATGGCATGCTGTCTCACTGTAGGCACCTAGTTGTGTGGCTGCACACCTAATGGTATTTCTCTAGGAATATATTCGTCTCCTTTACGCTTAACACGTGCATTTTCTTTTCTTTTCTTTTCTTTCTTTTTTTTTTTTTTTTTGAGATGGCATCTCACTCTGTCACCCAGGTTGGAATGCAGTGGCGTGATCTCAGGTCACTGCAACCTCTGCCTCCTGGGTTCAAGCAATTCTCTGCCTCAGCCTCCTGAGTAACTGGGATTACAGGAACCCGCGGCCATACGCCTGGCTAATTTTTTGTATTGTTAGTAGAGATGGGGTTTCACCAAGTTGGCCAGGCTGGTCTTGAACTGCTAATGTCATGATCCATCCGCCTTGGCCTCCCAAAGTGCTGGGATTACAGGCGTGAGCCACCGCGCCCGACCGAGCATTTTCTTACTTAGTTTTCAGAGCCCGTTGAGGTGTGTTGTTAGTTGCGGGACATGCAAACTGACAGGAGAGTGTGTATGAATCAATCAAACATTGAGTGCTTGCAATGTGTAAGGCACGGTACTAAGCTAGGTTTAAGCAGAGTATTAAGATGAGATGGAGAAAAAGTGTGTTTGTTTTAGAAGATCTCAGAGGCTCAATGTCAGATGGAGGGGGAAAGCTGTAAAATAATACTTTTCAATTCTGTCGAAAATTGTGAATTAGGAGTTTTACCTCCCTGTTTTAACTTAGTTCTCTTTCTTGCTTCTTCCTCTCTCACATCTTTTCCTACTTACTCAGGTCCCTTAGACCCTCCCCCCACTGCAACCACACTACCCACAGCAGTAGCAGCATGATTTCCTTCAGTTATGCTTCGACTTTCCAGCCCCACTGACATTTATCAAACATCTCATTTCTTCAGTTCCATTCCCCTGGGTTACAACTTGCTCTCTCATCTCATTTATATACTAATATTCAAAAATCACTTAGTGCATTGATTTACCAGAGGCATTTGCATTTTAATAGGCATCTTATTCATGACAATACTTGCTTTGAAAAAAAAAACAAAACCAAAACCTCTAATGATGGCATTAAAGGTGTTCTAGCAGGTTAGAAAGGGAGATTTGTTTTTTAGATAGGTATGTATTTCTGGAGTCCTTCAAATTACACTTCTGTTGGCAGCCACCTATTTTGTTCAGAAGTAAAATTAACCCTATTTACTACTCATTTACTCCCCACATCCCACTGCCATGGATTCAATTTAAAAGAAACTTGCAACTGCTTAAATTACCTTAATTTACCTTTTTCACTTTCATTTAGCAGATTCCTGAAAAAAAGTGTTGCATTTTAGACTCTAAGAACCCTAGAGTTCTTTTTTTATTTTTTTTTCATGTATTTGGTATATATTCACTGATGCACAGGTGATTGGTTCTTTAGATTTTCAATACGTTACATCTGCATTTTCCAAATCAGAGGAGCTCTCACATGAAGATTACGCTGAAGTATTGCTGAGGCTCTAAATAGGTTTTAAAATTATTGTGCTCTAATAAAAAATCGATCATAATTTTAGAGAAAGATAAAAAAGACCAAGTAAATGTAGGCTAGCTACATGATAGATAAAGGTGAAGAGCCACATAGAAGAATGGTAACAAGAGAATTCCTGGATAGTGGTAAACCTGCAGCCAGGAAGCAGGTTTACCTGCCGGTCCTGAAATGTGAATGCTGATCCATATGCCTCACACTTCTTGTGTGCTCAGTTGGAGCTGTATGAGGAGTAACAATTGTGAGAACTGTGTGCTCTTCTGACTGTAAAGGGAACTCCAAGACGCAGAGAGGTAAGGACAGCCTGAGAAACAGGAAAAGATAAAGTCCTATCTAAAGAAGTAAAGAAAGCAAGACATTACAAGTTTTGACAGAGGCTTAAAATGTTGAATTTTTATAAAATGCTCTGAATCCCAGAAACCTCAAAGAAATCCAGAGATCTGGTTGAATAGCAATGTCAGGAATATAAGACAAGGCGAGGACAAGGTGACTGTTATCATTAAAAGTTAATATAAGAAATTGAGAGTAGAAAATATGTACGTGACTAGGTTGTATTTCTGTCAGTCTTTCTACCTCATGTGTAATCTTTTAAAGTCATCTGAATATTATCCTAAGCAAACTAACACAGGAATAGAGAACCAAACACCACATGTTATCACTTATAAGCAGAAGCTAAACACTGAATACACATGGACACAAAAATGGCAACAATAGACACTAGGGACTGCTTGAGCAGGGAAGGTGGGAAGGGGGTGTGGGTTCAAGGCTGCCTATCAGGTACTATGCTCAGTACCTTGGTGATGGGATCACTCATATACTAAGCCTCAGTGACACACAATTTACTCATGTAACAAAGCTGCACGTGTACCCGCAAACATAAAATAAAAGTAAATAAAAAGCAACAAAAAAGAAAATAAAATCATTTGAACAATAGTAATTTTATAGAAAAAACTCTGCTACTTAGATTTTGTGTGTTTTTTCCTTCTCTGGACCACACACTGCTGCATGTTGGACCTAGACTCCCGCTAATGGCAAAGTTTTCCCTCTTGGCAGCTACAAATTAGAGAAATAACAACATAAGAAGCAGCACAACAGATATTCAGACTGATTTTGCAAGTCTAACAGTAAGTGATAGTAAGCTATGATCCCACAACACTGTTAGAGCCAATATTACACAAGTGGGCACATATAAGACACAAATTTGAAAAAAAATAGAGCATCCTAATTAGCCAGAAAGACATCCTGGCATCCTAGTGTTTATAGCTTCGCAGGTGCTTGGCACTGATAGTATTTGTCTCACTGTGGAATGGTCAGGGCTAATGTCATGCATATTAACAAATATGTTTTTCATTCCTCTCTAACAGTTTTCTTGAGATGACAGGCTCAGGCCACAGGTTAGAAATCAAGACAGGACTCAAGAATGTGTGCCCAGCAACTGGCTTAGAAGCATACTGCACTTGGGGAGGTGGCTGTTCTTGGGACTGAGCAATTAAAATAACTTTCTCCCACGTGGCTAAGGAGCCAACTCCAGCCCACTGAGGACTGAGTGTGATAGATCATGTCTTCAGTGCTTTTGGATTCTAACTCGGTGAACTTCTTTAGGATTTCGCCTGTGACCTAAATAAATCACTTACCCTCATCTCTTGAGTTCAATTTCTCTATTGTGCTGCTTCCTAGTTCCTCAAGCATATGCTGATTATTTAATTATTATTAAATAATAATTCCTAGTTCCTCAAGCATATGTTAATTATTTAATTGAGATGGGGCTGCTCATAACAAAAGTGGAGGAAAAACATTTGTCTCATAGGTTATCTGGATTACTGAATGTAATAATAGTAAGCAAGATACAAGGCATAGTCCTTGGAATACAGTGGGTGTTCAATTATTGGAGCAAAAATAATTCCCTTCCTGCCTTTCCACTCTTACCTTTCTCCCATTTCTCAAGATAATTTCTTTCTGTTAAAATAGCTCTTCTTTTGTGAAATAAAAACACCATTTGGTTGCCTATTAATGTAAACAATCCACCAGAAATGAATAAGCAAATTACAAACTAAAGTTTCTCAACTTTGGCACTGCTGACTTTTTAGGCTGGATAGTTATTTGTTGTAGGGGGTTATTGTGTGCATGGTAGGAAGTTTGGCATCATCTCTGGCTTCTAGTCACTAGATGCTACTAGCACTCCCTTAGTTAGAACATCCCAAATATCTCCAGACATTACCCAGTATCTCCTGGGCTGAATCATCCCTGCTTGAGAACCACTGATTTAAACCAACTGGGTTCATCACATCCATCCCCGTTGACCTCCTCTCGGCTCTCTGTTTTTGGACGAATAATGAAACAACAAAAGAAGCAAAGATCAGACATTTGTTGAAAACAGTAACGGTAAGGTTTCACGCAGTATTGTCATTTTGGGGGGTTCATTCACAACGTGACTGGCACCCTAAAACGAAGTTTTTAGTATGAATGGTGTCCTCTGGAATTGGGCAGTGTCATAAACTTTGGAGAATGATGTGACCAGGACACAGGCAGCCTAGTTCTTTACCCCTTCCACCTGTAGTCCTAGACAGTGAGAATAAAGGTCTGTGACACTACACATTTCCCAACAGCAGAAAAACTCTAGTATGTTGACCACACCGTGTGGAAAACTGCAGGAAATTTTTTCCAAAAAATATAGAGACCAGCTTGGGCAACATAGGGAGACTCTGTCTCCACAAAAAAATAAAAACTTAACTGGGCATGGTGGTGTGCGCCTGTGGTCCCAGATACTCGGGAGGCTGAGGTGGGAGGATTGCTTAAGCCCAGTAGGCCAAGGCTGCATTGAGCAGTGATCATGCCACTGCACTCCAGCCTGGGTAACAGAGCGAGACTCAGTCTCAACACGATGCAAAACAAAAGAAAACAAAAATATAGATGACAATAACAGGAGTTTTCTGAATAATTTTTAGTTTACCAGTTAGGATTTTTTAAACAGAATGACTCATATCTTGAATATTTTGTTTATTTGAGGGGGTTGTTTTCTCAATAATAACTGTTCTCCTATGATATTTTGGCAAATAATGGAAATATGTGTTGGTCTTGGAATGGCATAGTTTATTGATTGACATTTGTTTCAAGATAAATTACCACTTGATAAAATACACAACTCTGAATCCTGCCAGTAGTTTCAGATACATCTGCTTACAATCATCCTATCATTGGCTAGTTATTTCTTCTGATGGTTCACAGCTCTCTATATTCTCTGAATGTGATAAAAGCCAAATGGCTTTACTCTTAGCTTGAATTTTTCTTCTCTTTTTTAGTCTTATTCCTGACTTCCACATAAGCTCTTTAATACATTAAGCTTCTGAGTCAGTGGTCTAGTAAGAATTTGAACAACCCTCAATTTTTTGTAATCTACAACTCCAGGGTAGCAGAATATCTTCTTTTGGATATTTAGTGTGCCATCCACCTTATTGTCATTTTCCCAAGTATTTACAGATGCTGAAGTTATAAAAATTTCTGAAACTACACAGCTGTGATGAAAGATTACTTTTTTTTGTTATTAATTATTTGAAAGGTCAAGCTTTAACATATGCAGTAGCAGCCAGGTAAAGACCTAGTACCTTGATTTTGTCTTTTCTGTACAAATTTTTTCCCCCAGTTTTTAATAATGCTGTATGCAGCAGGCCTTATTGTGCTCTTTTCCTGAGAACATCCGGAGCTTTATCCATAGGGAAATAATCAGTATTTTACATTAGTGAAACCCAGATGAGCTGTGAGAGAAACATGCCATGAAGGGGAGGTTGAGTACATATGAATATAGAGGGAAGAATCAGGCTGAGATGATGCCGAGAGTTGGAGGGTATAGCAGGGGTCATTTAGAGTATGAGGGCTGGAGGAACTATTTTCAGATATGTGATGTTCAAGGTGAATTGTGATATATACACAATTGTCACCCTTACAGCTTTGTTATTGTCCAGTTTCAGTTCTGACCATTACTGAGCCCTTTGTGTTTTTTGAAAGAATTCTTTGTGCTAAATATTTATTTCCTAAATGGACTCCAAACATATTAAAGGGCAAAGAGTATGTTGCCTAAGCTGCTTCTCTATTTGACAAGAGAGCATAACATTTCCCTTGCTTGTCTTTAAAATCATCATTACCACTTTGTCTTCATAACAAGAGATATTTATAGCATGACTACTATTTTTAGGGCACTGTCCATGGCCCAGTGATTAGAGCTCCTCATTGACTTGCCATTATGCCATGAATCAAACTTTAATACTTTATGCTTTCTTTCATGGTGTCATACTGGAGTGCCCCCAATTTTTTGTAATCTATTCTCCTGTCCTCTCAGCTAATTTTAGGCAAATCTGTTCAGTACTCCTTCACCATTCTAATCCTGCTTTAACCTTGCCCATTGTCTGTACTGTTCTCATTGTTCTTTCTTGCTTCCAGAGAACTCCTGAAGTTATACTCCACAAGGAGCCTCTGTGAGCCATAAACAAGTAGCTTGTATGACTCTCACAGTGTCACCCTCCAAGAATATGCAGAACAATGAGGAAACCCAGATGCTTCAATTCTTGTGACCTATAAAATTCAAAGGGGTCACATGCAACTGTTGCTGGATAAATTTCAGAGTGAGGACATTTTAACAGATATGTAGCAAGGCATTAGGGCTGACACAATATGTCCATAACCACCTTGATTTCTATCTGAATGACTATAAGGAAATGCCTCCCTCATTCCACTGGAAGCAAAGGGCAGACATAAGAGAAAAATAACACATAGTTATTTCCACTTTGCATCCACTGTTTGTTTCATTTTCATGTGTAGTACTGATGTTCATGCATTTCCTAGTTTGTAAACTCTCAAAAGACAAGAATTGTGAATGTTCAGTTTGCAGTTTTCCCAAAACATGATCATAGATGGGTATTAATGAAGTGTTTTGTTGATGATGCCATTTAACTAAATAATCCCCACCTACCATTGTAGTATTTACTATTGGTGGTCATTGCCCATTTCTTTTTTTTTTTTTTGGAGACCGAGTCTTGCTCTGTCACCCGGGCTGGAGTGCAGTGGCGCAATCTTGGCTCACTGCAACCTCTGCCTCCCAGGTTCAAGCAATTCTCCTGCCTCAGCCTCCCGAGTAGCTGGGACTACAGGCGCCTGCCACCATGCCTGGCTAATTTTTTGTGTGTTTTTAGTAGAGATGGGGTTTCACCATATTGGCCAGGCTGGTCTTGAACTCCTGACCTTGTGATCCACTGGCCTCGGCCTCCCAAAGTGCTAGGATTACAAGGGTGAGCCACCGTGCTCAGTCTTGCCCATCATTTTTTCTTCCTGTTTTGTGTAAACACTTTGGAAGTCTAATTTATTCAATTAACATTTGGCCAAGGGACTTAGAAACTCTGAATCCTGCTTTTGGCCACTGTCTTCTTTCTATGGGGTCCCCCAGGGAAAACCACAGAAGGCATATGAAGGCACTCCTAACTTCATAAAGCTATAAAGTGAGAACAGAGGTCCTAATTTGGACCAGAAACCATAAATTACATGGTGGTAATTCTCATGTTTTCTTGTATGACCATGACCAAAACCAGTTTAAGTTTTCTGTGATTTTACTTCTTTCCTCATACCCTCTTCCCATGAAAGAATAAAAAATATGGGGCAAGTTATTTAGTCTATTTGAACCCCAGTTTCTGCATGTGTATGGTCATAATAATACCTCATATTGTCATTGTGAAAATTAGATGACTTAACATATCTAAAGTGCCTAGAATACAACAGTGTATAATAGTAAGTGCCAAATAAGTATGCACTATTACTATTATCTGGGGTACCTCTTAGTATGAAGTAATAGTCAATGATTTCCATAAGTGTTCTTTTACCTTTGAATAAAGGCCCCTGGCAATTGAATTACAATTAGCTGTGTTTCTCTAAAGAAAGTGCTAATCCCTTAATGGTTGATGACGAAAGTATTTTTACTTGTTATGACCAGTATTATAGAAATGTTGGGAATATTTACTAGAAATTTTTGCCTAATGAGTACAAATTGCAGTAAATACGATACAAATTGAAAACATATACACATTAATGACACAGGAAACATTCTTTTAAAAAAGCATGGATAAATTATATTTATTTGGGTTTTCTCTCTTTTTTTCTTAGTCTAGCTAATGGTTATCTTTTCAGAAAACCAATTTTCTATTTCATCGATCTTTTGTATTTTTTTTCTAGTCTCTATTTCATGTATTATTTCTCCTCTGATCTTTATTCTTTCTTTCTACTAATTTTGGGTTTGGTTTGCTCTTGCTTTTCTAGTTTGTTGAGGTATATTGTTAGGTTGTTTATTTGAAATTTTTCTGTTTAGATGCAGGCATTTATTTCTACAGACTTTCCTCTTAGTACTACTTAGATACTGCTTTTGCTGTATCCACAGGTTTTGGTATATCGTGTTTCTATTTCATTTGTTTCAGAGAATTTTTAAACTTCCTTTTAAATTTCTTTATAACCCATTGGTCATTCAGGAGTGTGTTGTTTAATTTTTATGTATTTGTACATTTTCCAAAATTGCCCCTGCTATTGATTCCTAGTTTTACTTCATTGTGGTCTGAAAATAAATTTGTTATAATTTTGATTTTTAAATATTTGTTAGGCTAGTTTTGTGGCCTAACATATGGTCTAGCCTGGAGAAGGTTTCATGTGCTGATAAGAAGAATGTGTATTCTGTAGCAGTTGGATGAAAAGTTCTATAAATGTCTATTAGGTTCATGTGGTCTATAGTGCAGTTTATGTCAGATTTTTGTTGTTGATTTTCTGTCTAGATGATCTGTCAAATGCTAAGAATGGGATGTTGAAGTCTCCAACCATTATTAAATTGTGGGGATCTATCTTTCTCTTTAGATCTAATAATATTTGCTTCATATATCTGGGTGTTCCAGCTTGGGTGCATGCATATTTATGACTGTTACATTCTCTTGCTGAATTGGTCCCTTTGTCATTTTATAATAACCTTCTTGATCTCTTTTTGTAGTTTTGACTTGAAATCAATTTTACCTGATATAAGCACAGCTACTTCTGCTTTTTGGTTTTTGTTTGCATGGATTAGCTTTTTCAATTCCTTCACTTTCAGTCTTTTTGTATCTTTTCAGGTGAAGTGTGTTTCTTACAGACAGCATATAGTTTGGTCTTTTTTATTTTTATTTTTTCGAATCCATTCAGCCAGGCTATATCTTTTAAGTAAGGAATTTAAGCCATTTACATTCAAGGTTATTACTGATAGGTGAAGACTTACTCTTGTCATTTTGATAATTGTTTTGTTTATCTTTTGTTCCTTTCTCTCTTACTGTTTATTTTTGTGGTTTGTTGGTTTTCTGTAATGACAAGTTTGACTCTTTCATCTTCCTCATATGTGTATCTGCTCTATCAGTGAGTTTTTTATTTTTGTGTGCTTCCATGATGATAGTTATTGTTCTGTTGCATCTACATATAATACTGTCTTAAGCATTTTTGTAAGGCAAGCCTAGTGGTGTTGAATTTTCTGTTTTTGCTTGTCTGGGAGACTTTATTTCTTCTTTATTTTTGAACGATAGCTTTACTGGGTAGAGTGTTCTTGGCTGACAGATTTTTCTTTTTTTCTTCTAGTGCTTTGAATATACCATCTTATTCTTTTCTGGCCTCTAAGGTTTCTGTTGAGAAATCTGATGTTAGTTTGATGAGGATAAAGTTATATGTGACTTGATGCATTTCTCTTGCTGTCTTTAGAATTCTCTATTTGTCTTTGATTTTTGAGAGTTTGACTATAATGTGCCTCAGAGAGGACGTTTTTTTTCTTTTTTCTTTCTTTCTTTTTTTTTTTTTTGAGATGGAGTCTCGCTCTGTTGCCTAGGCTGGAGTGCAGTGGCACGATCTTGGCTCACTACAAGCTCCACCTCCTGGGTTCATGCCATTCTCATGTCTCAGCCTCCTGAGTAGCTGGGAATGCAGGCACCTGCCACTATGCTTGTCTGATTTTTTTGTGTTTTTAATAAAGTTAGGGTTTCACTGTGTTAGCCAGGATGGTCTCGATCTCCTGACCTCGTGATCTGCCTGACTCAGCCTCCCAAAGTGCTGGGATTACAGGCGTGAGCCACCGCGCCCTGCTGAGAGGACTTTTACAGGTTGGGGATTTTCAAGCTTTCAGAGTTCGAATGTCCATATTTATCTCTTCCAAGACTTAGGGAGTTTTTATCTATTATTTTACTAAATGCATTTTTTAATGCCTTTCCCATCTTTTCTCCCAAATCAATGGGAAAATTATATTGCAATGATTTAAACACAGAAAGTCTCTCTGATGAGCCACCTCACACATAATCCTATATAGATAATATTCGTATACATGAATTATTTAAAAATAATCAGCAGAAGCTTTGTTAAAAACTTACTAAATTGTGAGAAAGACACAATATATAACACTTTTAAACCAGTATTTGCAGAACAATTTTCCTTAAGTAAAAGTACTTTGTGTTCTAGCCACAGGATGAACTGCTGTTATCTTTTAAGTTTCTTTAACATTTTGTTTCACCTTGGTTTTCAGGGAGCTAAAAAAACTAAATATCATCAGATGGAAAATAAATAAATATTTTGAAGCCTACACAAACAATATGGAAGCATTCCATATGCTTCCATATGGAGGGCAGAGGAAAAGTCAGTAACAGATATGCCACAATGTTTAAAATGGTTAGAGGGTGTGGACTGAAAATTTGTCTCCGAGCTTCCTAATTACCAAAATAATAGCAGAATATATGAATTACAAGATTCTTCCTAGCCATTTAATAGACCACTGAATTTCTTAAGAGAAGCAAAGAAGTTTTTGACCCTGAAGTCTAAGAAAAATGTAACGCGTGGATCTTTACAAAGGGGATACTGGATAGTGTGCTGGACATTGTTTTTGGTCACCTAGCTACCACAAAAACAGTAGTAAATATTATAAGATTCCTTTTTGTGTCCCTCAGAGAAGACAATGGCAGAACATCAACTGACCTGATTAGAAGCAACTCTGAAAATATCAAAGTAGGGAGTTTGGGGTAATATACTCTGGATGACCTGAGCATTACTTCTTATAGCTTAACTTTAAGGAATCTGTGGAGAGGTGAAAAATGTACTGAGGCAGGAGGTAGAAGACATAAACTGTCCTGGTTCTGTTGGAGTGTAAATGTAATTATGGGCACATCCACTCCTCACCCAGGTGGGTTCCTCAGAAGCAAACTCCTAGACATGTATTCAGGTGCCAGTGACCTATTACGGTTGTGATTATGGATAAGGTTAGAGAGAAACTGGGGGAGCGGGATAGGAAAAGGGCAGAAGCCAAATGGGGGTGCAGTTTCAGAAGTCTCTGCCTCAGCCTGATCCCTAGAAATTTAGGGATTAAAGCTCAACTAAGAGTTTTCTGGGAGGTAATGCTCCTGAATTTTATATCCTTGCCTTAGTCAATTCTTCGCTGTGATGGGCTGGGTAGGGGCTGAAGAGGAACCTAAGCAATCAAGATCCTCAAGCTCTCTATAAAAGGCCAGGGCTCTGGGGCTGAAGGGCAATTCTCCAAAGGACCAAGGGCAAAATGTTAGCCACTAAGGAAAATTAATCCTTTGAGTAGAATATTAATAAGTTCTGCTTCAGCCCCTTCTCTGGGTCTCATGATTTCATCTATAATGTAAAGTGATAGGATTTGATGACCTCTTAGGTATTGTTAGTATGTGATGACAAAGTCTATGGTTCTAAGGTTACATTTTTTAGCTCTTTTGAGAATACTGTTCAAATTACAACATAGCTATGTAGCTTTAAGAGTTGAAAATGAAGAATTATAACCTTGCAGAAAAGTAAAGGTGATATGTTGAACTGGCTAGATTGCTGTTTGTTAATGTACAATGGGATCCAAGAGGCTTTGTCTCTGTCGATAGATCTAGAGAGGCAATGAATGTTACACATGGGAAGGGACAGGCTGTGAAAGAGTCAACATGTGAGCAGTTGTTAGAAGATGGCACTTTTAAAACTAGGTTAAAAGCCAATTATGGAACACTCAATAAAAATGACTCAGCCTTCACAGCCTCTGTGACACCTGTTCAGATCAACTGATGGTAGTGTTTTTTTTCTTTTCTGCCTGGAACAGGGTAGACCCTGTTTCTTTAAGGACTAGCGGGCTGTTGGAATATATTGTTATTCTCTTTCAGAACTCCTGAATCTAGTTTTCAAAAATTACTAAAGACATAGAAGACTTGAATTACATCATGATTACACAATTACACACACTCACATGCAATCTCGATTTAATAGATATGTGTATATTGTTGTATCCAATGATTTGAGAATATTTCTATACATATCAGGGATTCTCAATTGTTTTAGTTTCCAGACCTCTCTACATTCTTAATTATGTCTCCAGATAGCTTTTGTGAATATGGGTTATAACAGATTGATTATATATGGAAATATATTAGAATATGTAGGTTATAATATGTCTATACTTATTATATTAGTAATTAAAACTGAGAATTTAAAATATTAATTTACTTAAAACGACAATAAACTTTTTACATGTTAAAATATATTTTATGAAAACTGTTTTCAAAAACTGGAAAACAGTAGAATGACAGCATTTTATGCTTTTGCAAATCATTTTTTGTAAATATGTTTAATGAATACATATGTTTATTGTATAAATATTGAATAAATATGTTTAATTGTACATATTTGAATTGTACAAAATTGAATAAATATGTTTAATTGTACATATTTATGGGGTATATGTAATATTTCGATATATGCATGAAGTGTGCAGTGATCAAAATCAGTAACCTCAAACATTTATCATTTCTTTGTGTTGGGAACATTACAAATACGCTCTTCTACTTACTTTAAAATATACAATAAATTATTGCTAACTATTGTCCTATCAAACATCAAACATTATAACTTACTCCTTCTATCAGACTGTCTTTTTGTAGCCAATAACCAAGCTTTCTTCATTCCTCCATCCCCTTCCCATTCAGCCCAGCCTCTAGCAACAATTATTCTACTCTTTACTTCTATGAGATCAACTTTTTAGCTCCCATATACGAGTGAGAATATGCCATATTTGTCTTTCTATGCATAACTTATTCACTTAACTTAACATAATGTACTCTAGTTTCACTTATGTTGTGGCAAATGACAGAATTTCATTCTTTTTTATGGCTAATATTCGATTGTGTATATATCCTTATTTTCTTTATCCATTTATTAATTAGTGGACACTTAGGTTGATTTCACATCTTGCCTATTATGAATAGTGCTGCAATTAACATGAGAGTGCATATATCTCTTTAATATACTTATTTCCTTTCTTTTGGATATATACCCAAATCATATAGTAATTTCTATTTTTAGTTTTTTTAGGAAACTTCATACTGTTTTCCGTAGTGGCTATACCAATTTACATTCCCATCAACAGTGTATTAGCATTTCCTTCTTTTCCACATTCTCATCAGCATTTGTTATTTTTTTTTGCCTTTTTGATAATAGCCATATTTACTGGGGTTAGATGATATCTCATGGTGTTTTCATCTTTGTAAATCTTTTTAATGTCTAGTAGAAGCAAAATATATTCTCACATTCTTCTCCTGCATTCGATCTGTGCTGTTTTGCTTTAGTTGAAGTATGTGAAGAAAATCCAGCCTCATGCCTACAGCTTCATATGTATCTGGAAAGGAAAAAAGTATTTTAAGAGTCTTTCTAGATAACTGGAAATATTATTCTTTAATACACCAAAATTTGACAAGTGGTGTGTTCTTAAATGCTAGCTGCAATGTGGAATCTAAAACTATATCAATGAACTTTTCATACTCAGTTACATTAAAATCAATTGATCTCTTATGCACTTTGAAAACTCATGTTTGATTTTGTAATATCATGCATTGATAATTTGTAAAATATTGGTTTATTGAGTTTGGGGTCTTCCAAATGTTGACAAATGGCATTTTACGTTATCAAAAAACTAGATTCACTAATATCAATAATTTGATGAGAAAAGCCTTCAAGTGTTTAGAAAAGGGTCCAATTGATGTTATCTTTTCAAATTTCTAATTTTGTTCAAGAGTTGGATTTTATCTTTGTCAAGAACTATTGTCAATTATTTTTCTTGAACTTACAGAGTGACTTTGTTCATTTATGAGAAATGATTTACCAAACACTCAAGTCTAAATAGCCATAGGTTGAGTTCCATTTTACCTATTTTACTTTCATACACACTAGAAGTACTTTTTCACATTTTGCATTTAATCACACAGAATGTTAAAAATATGTGTGCAAGGGTTGAGTCTTAATAAAATTAATTATTTTTGCTGTTTCAATCAGGACATCTTAGGGAAAACAGGCACTTTTTGTTTTACTGCAAGTGTGCGTCAGTAAAGAATATAATGACGGCTAAACAAATTTTCCCACCATTTCTTTCGCACAACAGCACAAATGTTAGCACAAGGAATAAGGCAGATTATGTTTTAGTACTATTATACAAAGGTTTTGTCCCGTGTTCCCTTAGAAATGCTTTTAGAAATCCCTAGGAGTTCAAATAACATACTTTGGAAACTTCTGGTTCTATATATTATGCACATCATACATAATATGTTATGCATATACATACACACATACATGTTTGCAAATACATATTATACGTACTATTCATATCAGGAACTTACCTTACTTCTTTTCATCCTATTGTTGTGCCACCTGGCAGGCACCGTTGTTGCCTGGTCTCAGCTGGCATGCCATAGTCTCCAGCTGGTATCCAGGGGAAATGGAAGCATTAAGGCTCAAACTTGGATATTTGTAATCTAACCTGGAATTAAAATTCTAGACAATACCAACCTTGTGGGAGAGGGAGAGAAAAGACCACAAAAATATAAGAGTATGTCAGCGTTCTTCTGTAATTGAAAGGAAGATATATAGAGAGTGATAAGTTTGAGAAACTAAGTATGAGTCCAGGGTGGAGGACAATCTCTGTAAAAATAAAAAGAGAACATAAAGTTTAAAGCATTGGAGAAAAAAATAACGACTTTTCTTTCCTCTTTATTAGAAGCTGATAAAGAGGAAAAAGAAAATATAAGTCTGGCCAAAAGAACATGTGAACTGATAGTAGTAATATAATAATAACCACAATGAATGTAATATATTTAGAGAGCTAAACTCAACATTTAAAGGACAGTCTTAGTTTAGAGAGAAAAATTAAAAAAAAATCATTCAACAATGCATTGTCCAAAAGATACAATGTAAGGGATATAGAAACTAGAAAAAAATACAAGAAATAACAGGAATGTTAGCCAAAAGAAGATGAGATATTAACCATCTTAATATGTGATAAAATATAATTCAGGCAAAAAATTACAAAAGATGAAAAAATTATATTTAAAAAGAATAATAAAGTAAGATAAACTAACAATTATGAATATTTACACCTAACACTATAACATCAGAATACATAATGCAACCATTGTAGGGAGAAATAGATGAATGAACTATGGTAGTTGTAGATTTTTGACACAATCCTCTGTAATAAGATAGGAAAAAAATTGCAGACACAAAAGCTCTGAACAAGGCAAATAAGTTTGAGCAATTAGTTTTATATATATATATATATAAACTCTCAGCAACACTCAGCACCCATTTTATGCATTCTCATAGAATATTTACAAAACTTGACCAGAGGGAGCTTTGATACAGCCCAAGGAGTAATAATGAAATACGCATAGTAACACATAGTTGAGTGCTTACAGTGTGTGATAATTTGAATCCTACGAAAACCTTTGAAATAGGTCTATTAGCATTTCCATTTTACAAGTGATGAAACTAAGGCACACATAAGCTAAATGACTTGTCTGTCCAATTCAATCAGCAGTGCAATTACTCTTAACCATTATGATGTACTAATAACATTGCACTGATGAATTTGAAAATCTGCACAGCACATGAAAAATAAACAACATTTAACTAGGCAAAGAATTCTTTCATATTGATATTTGAAAGACAAAAACCCAATAGAAAGAGGAGCAAGGCAATTCAGGGAAATGAAAATTTAAAGGACTGATAAAAATATGAAGATATGCGCAACCTTAGTAGTAGTAGGAACATCTTCCTTGTCAGATTAGCAGCACAAGGATGTATACTGCAGCACTTTTGGTGAAAGGGGGAAAAACAGAGCAAATGCTTGTCAATCTCAGAAGGGTTGATTATATTGTGGTATATCCAGACAATAAGTATTCTGTGGAACTTAAAAAGAATGAGCTAGAGTTTAAAATTGGTGGGATTTCTAAATGTACAGAGAAAAGCAAGATATAGAGGAATGTTTTTAATATGATCTCCTTTTTTATGAACAATGAGTCTCCAAAAACTGTATGTACTAAAATGTGGATATTTATATGTAAATTATATGAGCTCAAAACTATAGAACATCGATTACTTGGAGGAATGGGGATGCAGAAGTCTGGAAGGAAGCAGGGCATGTGTGCACACACAGTTCATAAGGGAAAAAGTGTTCATAATAAAAAAATCTCACTTATGTAAAATTTTATTTATATATCCAGAGGTGGCATTAAAAATATTTAACAACCGGTATGGCACAGGTACAGACCAATCAGAACAGATGCTGGGCAGTACATTGTACGAGTGTGTGCTCACTGAATATCAGCACTGTTATTTCCCTACATACTTGTGCCTTTATTTCTGTGGGATGGATTCCTTGGAGTCGGATTGCTGGGTCAAAGGGTATGTGTATTTCTAATTTTAAAAGGAATTGCGAGATTGCTGTCCAAAAAGACTGTAGCAATTCACATTTCTTCTAGCAGCGTAAGAGTACTCATTTTTCCCTATATCCCAACAGCCATGGAAAGCATATCAATCACTGAGCAGGGAAATATTCTAAGATAGGCAAATATTCTGTCTCTCAGCTGGAAGCCTCAGCTGTTGAAAAGAGTGAAAGGAGCTTGTGGTTTTAAGGAAGGTCTCTGACATGCTAATCTTAAACTCTGAATACTATGTGCTTGAGGTAGAATGCAACCAGCTGCTCCTGCCTGCCCCACTGGTAATCTCTGCCAGCTCCAATTTAGGCCTTGCCCCTTCTTCCTAGGCTGAGGTGATAATTTTATTGCAGCGGATGTTCCCATCTTTGAGGTATGTGGTGCCATTTAAAGCTTTTATCACTAAACCCAGGATTTCATGGTTCCCTTAGCAAATGGACACCATAATAACTTACTACTATTTTTAATAAACCAAAGTTCAAATCAGAAAACTGCAATGACAAAGGCATTGCTGTGGGTAATGCAGACTTACGGTAAACATGTGTGGAAAAGGTGAAGAAGTGAAGAGTTTTCTCTTACGGGATGTAAACATTATTCTTTGGTTAGAGTGTTTGGCCCACTGACCATGTCAAATGCTTAAGGGTGGACAGGGACAGAGAAGAGTCAAATATGATTCAGTTTTCAGATTGGTTGATATATTTATAAAGATAATGATATGTTTATATGATTATGTTTATTATGATAATGGTATATTCATAAAGAATGATAAGAATTTTACTAAAATAATTAAACTCAGTTTTGAACACTGAATTTTACTCAATAACATTTATTGAAAGTCCATTATCTTCTGGGTGCTGGGGATACAGAGATAAATCACACAGTCCTAGCCCTGAAAACACTGTTAGTGTAGAGCTATACATAGACAATTAAAGTATGCTGTATTTTAGTTAAAATGAAATTTTCAGGATATTATAAGCACCTTTTCTACAGAGGCCCAGGATCTATTTTGAATACAGATTTGGTCATCACTCACCTGCTTTATCAACGCTTCACTACCTCAACTGCAGGATAAAAAAATTCCTCAGCGTGGCTTAGAAGGCCTTTCATCATCCTACTTTTCGATGTGTCCTAACTAGGGAATATGGGGAGTATTGCTGGTACTTTGTCCAGCTAAGGAGGGGAAAAAAGATTTCTAGTCCTAACTAAGGAATCCTGGGAGTCTCATTGGCAATGTTGATACTGAGCTTATATTGGGAATTGTGCGAGTCCAGTGAGGTGTAAGAAAAGGGCATTCTGGATGGAATGAAACCATGTACAAAGGCAGGGCAAGTGAAACATGAGTGGGAAAAGACAAGTGGCTAGTTTAGGTGGGTAGCTTGGGTGGAAAGGGAACCTGGGACAGCAGCAAGAAACAGGTTGAAAAGTAGGCTAATGAAAGGCCTTCTAAGCCGTGCTGAGGAATTTTTTTTTAACTCCTGCAATCTAGGTGGTGAAGGTTGATAAAGCAGGTGAGTAATAACTAAAGAGTTATATTCAAAATAGATCATGGGCATCTGTAAAACAGATGGATTTGAGAAGGAGGAGTGATGGGACTGGAGAAAGGAGGCCCCATCAGTAGGGGCTGCCAGCACTTCAGCAGCATCTGATGGGATCCTAAGGCAGGGTGGAGGTTGCCACCAGCCACAGGGACACAGAGTGGAACTCCTCTTTCTAACAGGCATCTTCATGCCACCTCTCATTGTCCCAGACTGCCCACTTCAGTGCCCCCTCCATTGTGTCCTACCTTCCTGTCTCCTCATGTTTTTATCTAGCAAAGTCTATCTTTGTTAGATATTAGAGTAAGCAATCAATTTGACATAGAACCATGAAGTCACAGGCTCATTTTAAGAGGACCACCCTTAATTCTAAATTGGGAGCATTTCAGGTAGAGTTACCTAGTTAAAGAGCAGAATTTTTGGCTGTGTGTGTGTGTGTCATTTACATTTCATAGCTCGCCACCTGCTCTGCCTGCTTATAAAACCAGCCTTGTGCTGCATACAGCATGGTCTTAGGTGAACAAGTGAGGTTTTTTCTCCTCAACCTTTGACAAAGTCTCTGTATCAATTGATTTGGTTGCAAGAACTAAAAATAACTCTGGCTAATTAAGAAAAGTTATGATGAAGTTGAGAGTGGGGCAGGGTGAATTTCTTGGAAAGATACATGATGTCTCACAGAATCAAAGGAAAATTGAGTAATCAGGCTGAGGAAGTAAGTAGCTGCAGTGATTTTTGAAGTCAGGAATTGATAAACTGTCCGTCTGTGACACTACCTTACAGGTGACTCGGCTCCCAATTTAGATTCTTGAGGTAAAGCGCTTGGTTGACTTAACTTTCTTACTGTAGCCATCCCTTGGTGAGGGTAAGATGAGGGTGAGGAGCCCCATGGATCAAACCATATAGTTCCACTTAGAATGGGGGAGAGATAGTGGAATCTGTCACCAGGGGAACAGGAAATGGACACTGGGCAGGCAAATACAGCTATCCACTGTGGCATTACACTGCCAATTTGTAAAACTGAGGTGACTAGGAGATTTTAAGTCTTCTTCCTCTAAACTTTGGAGTTTAGAAGTCATATGTGGCTTAGTAGCCTTGTACGCTTTCACAAGTATACGGACACCCTTCCTCAGTTCTTCCCTTAGGCAGTGAGACAATTTTAGTTTTAGCGCTATGCTTGATGGGGTCTGAATAGAACTATGCTGGATATTCCAATTGGCTCATTACAATGGAAAGGCTCATGTTTACAGAATAAAGCTATGAAGGACATTTTTACAAAGGTGATGGAGCGATATAGGTTTCATGGCTTCCTTGCAGTAGAAGGCCATTCCAGAAATTAGTTTTGTTTAAAATATGTGGAATCTTCAGTTTAAGGGATTTCTACTTTTCAAGTCCAAGAATATACACTCATAAGATTGTTAAAAATGTAGTTTTTCCATTTCTGACCAGATAAATTGTTCACCAAAGAGTTAATTACAGTAAAAGCTGCGTAAGCAGTCCAGGTGTTAGTGGCATGGTACTGGCATAAAGACAATTCCAGAGACCCCTGAACAGTGTTCTTCATGAACTCCAGGCAGCCGGGGTCTCTGGTTTGCTGAGACCCTGGAAGCAGCCTTCACCTGCCTTTTTACAGCAATAACAGATGCTTGGCACCAGTTGATGTTTGCCACCATAAGTTTCTCTCTATTCAAGACCATAAGATGCTTTCTGGCTCTGTTCCATCTTCATTGTGGAACTTTTTTCCTCCTTCATTAAAGATGGGCAGAATCCTAGTGATTTGGGCTCTGGCTTTGACTTGGGAAATAAATTTCATGGAAAAATAGAGTGTGTGCCTTTGCTTTTTAACTTTAGTTTTTACTTGTATGTGACTCAAACTGAAATTATAGCCTTCTATTATTTTCTCCTTGAATGATTTTTGACCTGCTTTTAACAAATAGGGAAAATAAATCTGCATGAGAAAACCAGTGTCAGCATTAGAAAACCATGTGTAATAGCAAATGGAAATCCAACATCCACGACTTACAAAAATTAATGGCAGGGTGTGGCACACAGCTGCCCAACTGATGAGAAGAAAGCTATATTGTGAATTGCTGAGGAATTAACTATTGTAAGGGGAGAAGCATAGTAATAGTGGATTTAAGCTGGTAATATCAGTGTAGAGAATGGCAGAGAAGGAGAAACATATTTAAGCATTTGCATGAGAGTCAGTGTCTTTCTTTGATATATAGATATTTTTTCACTATGGAAATATTCAATGATGACTGCATTGGTTATGACAGTAGCTGCTGGTGAAACTGGAAAACATAAATTATTCTAAGCAAAGAAAGATTTAGATGTGAGACACCTTAACTAAGAGGATCTCAGTATAGACACGGGCAGGAAATCAGAATTTTATTCAGTTCTGAACACTGGACACACTTAAGTGGTATAAGTCAAAGGTGAAAAAGAAAATAAAACAAGGAAAGGTGAAATAAAGTTATTTCTCTGACATAGTATGTATCACTTCTGGTCATATACCGTCGGTCAGAGCAAGTCATGTAGTCAAGCATACCATCAATAAGAAGGAAAAGAGGCTCCCCCTACCAGGAGGGATTGGTAAAGAGATGCTGCAAGCATTTTGAACAAATAACTCAATCAGTATCAGTATATTACTGATATAATTGTTATTACTGATACAAGTTTTTAAAATTATCATAGATTCTTAGTTTACATCTTCTTGAGCCATTTTTGCCAACACTTATTTTTCTAGAAAAACTTTCACTTCGTCCAAGTTTTCGAATTTAATACAATAAAAATTTTCATGCTATTCTCTTATTTTGTCTTAAATCTCTGCTGTATCTCTACTATATCCTCTTTTGCCCACTAGTATTCTGCATTTCTGAATTGTGACTAGTATTTCTGATTTGTGACTTCTGGTTTTTTCCATGATCAACTTTACCAGTAGTTTGCCCACTTGTTTTTCAAAAGAAAGGGCTTTGTAGTTGTTATGTATGGTACTTTTGTTTCTATTGTATAAATGTCTGTCCTTACCTTTTCTACTTAGCCTACTTTCCCTGGACTTATTTATTATACCTTTTAAAGTCTCTTAAGTCAATATTTAGGTAATTAATTTTCACTTTCCTTCTATATAAGCATTTAGCATTATATTCTCATTAGCTGCCTCTCACAGATTTCCACATATAATGGTTTCATCTTTCAGTTCTAAATATTTTCTGATTTCCATTATGACTTATTTGATCTACTAATTTGGTATTTTAAATATGTACACTTACGCAACGTTGTTAGTTGTATTCTTCTCATAGTCTGTATTTCTAATTTTTTCTTGTCTGTTTGTACTATATTTCTGATAGAAATAAGTTTAAATCACCCACTATGAGTCTGGATTTGTGATTTTTCTCCTTGTAATTATCAGTTTTTAAAATATATTGTGAAATTATGCTATAACTTTCATATAACAATTTAAGATTGTTATAGTTCCTTGATAAATTTGTCACTTTGCTAGTGATTCTATTTCTTGACTTAAAATATGCTTTGCCTAATATGAATATAGCTACTTCAGGTTTATTTTACTTACCACTGTGTGGTATATATTTTTAACCCTTTGTTTCCAATATTTTAGTTTCCCTATCTTCTAGGCGTTTTTCTTGTAGCTGGATTTTATTTTTACATTAAAACAAAATTTATTTAGATTTATTTAGTAAATTGACATTTATTGTGATTGATACATTTGAATTTTTTAAAGCCATCTCATTTTGTATTATTTTCTTGGTTTGAAGTACAGTAAGTTAATAGAATCCAAACTTACCTGAGGGTAGTTGGTGGCTATCGGAGCTGCACCCCAGGATAAAACATACAATTGTACTTTTCATTTTCCTTTTCCAGGGGGTGGATTTTTTTTCTCTTTACAGAGGGAGTACCTCTTTAGGAACCCCAGACTGATGTGTGTTACTTTGTTCTCTCTTTTTAAAAATTTGGCCCAAGGCCTTATCTTACGTCCCTGTATGGTTGCTTTAATTCAAATCCCTATGAGCTTGACAACGGCTTCCAGGGTCACTAGGGCCAATCCTTATTTTCAGTTTTCTCTTTGTCTTTTTGGCTCCTGGACTTTTTTGTTTTAATTGTGAGTTCAGCTATAAACTTAAAAGAATATTTGGCATATTTTGCTCTGTCTTTGTGAGTGTTTTGAGGCATAAAGTATTGCTTCAGGATATCTTATCCACCATATCTCTGAAAATAAAACTGCTACCATGTTTTTTGTTTTGTTGTTGTTATTGTTTTTAATTGAAAGTTTATCACTATTCCCTCCTTTCCATGCTTGCTTTCTTTTGGATGTATACATCCTTTAAATCCCTTCACTCCAGCTGTAGCTACTGGATTCTTGAGAAAATAGATTTGGCACCTCCCATAAACTTTTCCCAAAGATTTCACCAAACAGGAGTATGTATGTGTACATGTTCAATTATGAAAAGATCTTTATATAGTTCTGGTGTTGGTATAAATTTGCATTAGCACCATACTTAAGTTATGATATAAACTTCATTTATTCCCAATGAATAATATTGGAATGTTACCAAAGCCTGAACTGCAAAATACAAAAAACAAAATTATTTTTACAAATTAAGTCATGTATGCACTTCTTGTCCAGTGTGCCAAAGCTGAAATTTGATTTAGAAACCTGGAAGGTCTATTGTTTCTGTTCTTGAAAGATGCCTGATCATGACTATTCTAGTTTGTATGCATTTTGTAGAGTGAGATAAGTTATTTTTGTTACAGTTTGCAAATCCTAGCAATGATCTCTCAATGTTCAACTTTACGTGAAATTTTAAGATGATATTTGAATGAAGTAAACTCCAAATACAGCAATCCATATTGACAGGAAAGTCTAGAATCAAATTAAAATGTTGAATTTGTCAATGAGGGGCTGAAGGACAGAACTTCAAGTTCTATAACACAGTGAAATTTTCTAGTCTCCTTTGTGACGTTCCAATATCAAACTTGATCTGTAACAGTTTCATTATAGTGCAAATTTCATTAATAATCAAGCATTACACCAACATTTGGGAGCCAAAACACAGATTTTGACCACCAAATGTAACAATTATGATTTTAATGGGCAATTACTAAATGGATGCTTTGTGCCAATAAATAAGCATCCCATGTTGCTTATCTTTTATTTGCAACCCTGCAAATAAGGAAAAGAGGCTCAAGAAGGTTAAATAATGTACGACCTTTCCTTCTGATCTTCTTTTTCTAAAATTAATTGGCCAAATTTTGAGAAATATATGCATTTGGCAGAGTTTCTCTAACAAAGATTTTTTAAAAAAATTCATTACTTTGAGAAATATTTATTGAACACATATCTCATGCCATAAACTCTATTAGGCTTTCAGATGTCACTGTATTAATTTTTTTCTTTCTATTTGTACAAATATATGGAGTGCATTTGCAATTTTGTTACATGCACATATTGTGTGTTGGTCAAGTTAGGGCTTTTAGGATATCCATCACCCAAACAATGTACATTGCACCCATTTTCCAATTTCTCCTCATTCTCCCCTCTCCCACCACCTCACCATTCTGAGTCTTCATTATCTATCACTCCACTGTCTTGTGTCCATGTGGATACTTCCTTTCTCGCATTCATTTATAAGACAGAACGTGATATTTATTTTTCTGTGCCTGGCTCGTTTCACTCAAGATAATGGCCTCCAATTCTGTCCACGTTGCTACAAAAGACGTGATTTCATTTTTTTATGGCTTTTAGTATTAGTAGTATTTTATACTAGTAATACTATATAATATATATTATATATAGTATTATATATTATATATTATATATGGTATATTATATTTAATATAATACATATATACATATGTATATATGTACTTATATATGTACGTATGTATATGTGTACTTATATATGTACTTATATATGTATGTATGTATATATGTACGTATGTATATATGTACATATGTATATATACATATGTATATATGTATGTAATATATACATACGTATATATGTACATAATATATAACACTATATATAAAATAATATAAATATACTAGTATTTAGTAGTATTTTAGCTATAAATACTTTGTGTATTGCATATATATTGTGTGTATATACATATATATATATACCACATTTTCTTTATCCATTCATTCGTTGATGGGCACTTAGGTTGATTCCCTATCTTTGTTATTGTGAATAGTGCTGCAATATACATACAAAAATAGGTAACTTTTTGATATATTGATTTCTTTTATTTTGGGTAAATACATAGCAGTGAGATTGCTGGATCAAATGGTAGCTCTATTTCTAGTTTTTTGAGACATCTCCATACTTTTTTCCATAGTTTCCATAATTTACATTCCCACCAACAGCATATAAGAGTTCCCTTCTCTCTGCTGGGTACCATGACTCACGCCTGTAATCCCAGTACTTTGGGAGGCTGAGGTGGGTGGATCACAGGGTCGGGAGTTCGAGATCAGCCTGGCAAATATGGTGAAACCCCGTCTGTACTAAAAATACTAAAATTAGCTGGGTGTGGTGGCGGGCGCCTGTAGTCCCAGCTACTTGGGAGGCTGAGGCAGGAGAATCGCTTGAACAGGGGAGGCAAAGGTTGCAGTGAGCCAAGATTGTGCCACTGTGCTCCAGCCTGGGTGACAAAGTGAGAGAGACTCTGTCTCAAAAAAAAAAAAAAAAAAGAAAAAGAAAAAGAGTTCCCCTCTCTCCACATCCTCACCAATATCTATTATTTGTTGTCTTTTTAGTAATAGCATCAGGTCTACACAATATCCCTGATCAGACATAGCCCGAGAAATGTTAATTTAACAAAAACAAATAGAGACCTCAAAATGCCTTTAGAATACATAATAAATCATACTTTAAATAAACCATTTTTTTTTTTTTTTTTGAGACAGTCTTACTCTGTTGCCCAGGCTTGAATGCAATGTCGCGATCTTGGCTCACTGCAACCTCTGCCTCCTGGGTTCGAGTGATTCTCTGTGCCTCCGTTTGGCACCACTACTCCCGGCTAATTTTTGTGTTTTTAGAAAAAACAGGGTTTCGCCATGTTGGCCAGCCTGGTCTTGAAGTCATGACCTCAGGTGATCCACCCACCTCTGCCTCCCAAAGTGCTGAGTTACAGGCGTTAGCCACCACTCCTGGCCTGAACCAACATTTCTTGAAGGGTCTTTGTTTCCATCTTTCTCTCCCTATCAGGTCACCAACATTTCTGAGTGCGTCTGTTTCTTTTACACTCTTTCATCCTTTCTATTTTATTTTTGGGTTTTTAAAAGCTTTATTGAGGTATAATTTATATACAAAATTAGCACATATTTAATGCCTCCATTTTGTGGGGTTTGGGTATGTGGATACAACTGTAATAGCATCACCACAATCAAGATATGAAACAAATTTACCACCTCCAAAAATTTCCCTATGTTCTTTGTGGGCTTTTTTGGTGCATGTGTTTTAAGAACACTTAACATGAAATTTATCCTCTCTTTCTCTCTCTCTCTCTCTCTATAAAATATATAAATATAAATTTATATAAAATATGTAAATATAAATATATAAAATATATAAATATATAATGTATATAAATATAAATATATATATGATATATAAATATAAATATATATATACTATATATAAATATAAATATATAATGTATATAAATATAAATATATATACTATATATAAATATAAATATATATACTTTATATAAATATAAATATATATACTATCTATAAATATAAATACATATACTATATATAAATATAAATATATATCTAATTTTACTTTAAGTTCTGGGCTACATGTGCTGAACATTCAGGTTTGTTACATAGGTATGCATGTGTCATGGTGGTTTGCTGCCCCTCTCAATCAATCATCTAAATGCACAATATTATATTGTTAACTATAAGTCCTACGTTGTACGACAGACATCTAATACTTATTTGTCTTGCATAACAGAAACTCTATAGCCATTGTCTCAGTTTGCTTGGGCTGATGTAACAATATAGCATATACTGGGTTGCTTATAAACAAGACTTTATTTCTCACAGTTCTGGAGGCTAGGAAGTCCAAGATCAGTGTGCCGGCAGATTTGGTGTCTGGCGAGGGTCCACTTTCTCACAGAAAACCATCTTCTCCCTCTAACTTCGCCTGGGAAAAGGGGAGAGGAGTCTCTCTTAGGCCTCTTCTACAAGGGCACTAACCTCATTCACCAGGTTTCCACTTCCAAGACCTCATCATCTCCCAAAGGTCCCACTTCCTAATACCATTGCCTTGAGGGTATTTCAATATAAGATGTTTTTGAGACATTAATATTCAGACCACAGCATCTTTTGAGCAAAAATTCTCCATTTCCTCCTTCCCCAACCCTTGCCAACCACCATTCTATTCTCTCTCCTAGGAATTTGACTACTTTACATACTTCATATAAATGGAATTATGCAATATGTGTCCTTTTGTGATTACTCATTTCACTCAGCATAGTGTCCTCTAGGTTCATTCATGTTGTCACAAATGGTAAGTTTTCCTCTTCTTAAAGGTAGAATAATATTCTATTATATGTATATACAACATAATTTTTATCCATTTATCTACTGATGGATGTTTGGATTATTTTCTTATCTGGACTATTGTGATAATGCTGCAGTGAACATGGAGATGCAGATACCTCTTTGAGATTCTGATTTACTTCTTTTGGATATATACCCAGAAGTGAGATGGCTGGATTATATAGTTCTTTCTTTAATTTTTTGAGGAATCTTCACACTATTTTTCATAGTGGTTGCACCATTCTACATTCCCACCAGCAGTATATAAGGGCTCCAATTTCTCCACATCCTTGAAGAAAGTATCTGTTTTTTTCCCCCATTATAGCCATTTTAATGGTATGAGATAGTATTTCACTGTGGTTTTTACCTGCATTTTCCTGATGATTAGCAATGTTGAGCATCCTTTCATACACACGGTAGCTATTTGTACATCTTCCATGGAGATGTGTCTGTCCAAGTCCTTTGCCTGTATTTTAATTGGTTTGTTTCTTTTTGCTATGAAGCTGTAAAAGACTCCTTTGGATGTTAAACCCTTATCAGATGTATGGTTTGCAAATATTTTTTCCCATTCCGTAGGTTCTATTCACTCTGTTGATAATTTTGTTTGCTCTGTTGAAGCTTTTTAGTTTGAGGTAATTTGATTTTTGTCTATTTTTGCTTTTTTTTGTTCATGCTTTGGGGTCATACACAAAAAATCATTATTCAGACCACTGTCATGGAGGTTTTCCTCTGTTTTTTTCTAGTAGTAGTTTTATAGTTTCAGGTCTTATTTTTAAGAATTTAATACATTTTGAGTTGATTTTTGTGTATGGTGTAATAGGGGTCCCATTTCATTTTTTTTTTTTGCATGTGTATATCCATTTTTCCCAACACCATTTGATGAAGAGACTATTTTTTCTTCATTGTGTGTTCTTGACACTGTTATCAAAGACAAGTTGACCATATATGTGTGATTTATGTCTAGGCTTTCTATTTTGTTCCATTGCTCTATGTATCTGTTTTTATGTTGGTACCATACTGTTTTGATTACTATAGTTTTGTAGTGGATTTTTAAATCAGGTAGTGAGATGCCTCTGGCTTTGTTCATTTTGTTCAAGACTGCTTTGGCTATTTGGGTCTTTCTGTGGTTCCATAAAAACTTCAGGATTTAAACAAATTTCTGTGAAAAATATCATGGGGGTTTTGGTAGGAATTGCATTAAATTTGTAGATTACTTTGGGTATTATGAACACTTTAATAATGTTAATATTTTAAACCATGAACACAGAATATCTTTCCATTTATTTGTGTCTTCTTCAAGTTATTTCATCAATGTTTAATATTTTTCAGTGTACAGTTTTCACTTCCTTGGTTAAACTTATTCCTAAGTATTTCAGTGCTTAGGAATAATCACTTAATTTGATGCTGTCATAAATAAAAATGTTTCCTTGATTCCTTTTTCAGATAGATTATTGTCAGTGTATAGAATAGCTACTAATTTTTGTATGTTGATTTTGTATCATGCAACTTTACTGAATTTATTTATTTATTTCAACTTTTTAAAATTTTTATTTTACTTTCAGTTCTGGGATACGGGTGCAGAATGTGCAGGTTTGTTACATAGGTATACATGTGCCATGGTGGTTTGATGAACCTATCAACCCATCATCTAGGTTTTAAGCCTTGTATGCATTAGGTATTTGTCCTAACGCTCTCCCTCCCCTTTCTCCACACACCCTGACAGGCCCCAGTGTGTGATGTTCTCCTCCCTGTGTCCATGTGTTTTCATTGTTCTCTTGCCACTTATAAGTGAGAACATGCAGTGTTTGGTTTTCCGTTCCTGTGTTAGTTTGCTGATGGTTTCCAGCTTCATCTATGTCCCTGCAAAGAATATGAACTCATTCTTTTTTATGGCTGCATAGTATTCCATGGTGTATGTGTGCCACATTTTCTTTATCCAGTCTATCATTGATGGACATTTGGGTTGGTTCCAAGTCTTTGCTATTGTAAACAATGCTGCAATAAACATGCATGTGCATGTGTCTTTATAGTAGAATGATTTTTGATCCTTTGGGCATGTATGCAGTAATGGGATTGCTGGGTCAAATGGTATTTCTGGTTCTATATCTTTGAGGAATTTCCATATTGTCTTCCACAATGGTTGAACTAATTTACACTCCCACCAACAGTGTAAAAGCATTCGCATTTCCCCACATCTTCACCAGCATCTGTTGTTTCCTGACTTTTTAATGATCACCATGCTAACTGGCATGAGATGGTATCTCCTTGTGGTTTTGATTTGCATTTCTCTAATGATCAGTGATGATGAGCTTCTTTTCAGAGGTCTTTTGGCCACATAAATGTCTTCTTTTGAGAAGTGTTTGTTCATATTCTTCACTCACTTTTTGATGGGATTCTCTGTTTTTTTCTTGTAATTTGTTTAAGTTCCTTGTAGATTCTGGATATTAGCCCATTGTCAGATGGATAGATTGCAAAAATTTTCTCCCATTCTGCAGGTTTCCTATTCACTCTGATGCTAGTTTCTTTTGCTGTGAAGAAGCTCCTTAGTTTAATTAGATCCCATTTGTCAAGTTTGGCTTTCGTAGCAATTGCTTTTGGTGTTTTAGTCATGAAGTCTTTGCCCATGCCTATGTCCTGAATGGTATTGCCTGGGTTTTCTTCTAGGGTTTTTATGGTTTTAGGTCTTATGTTTAAGTCTTTAATCCATCTTAAGTTAATTTTTGTATGAGGTGTAAGGAAGGGGTCCACTTTCAATTTTCTGCATATGGCTAGCCAGTTTTTCCAGCACCAGATATTAAACAGGGAATCCTTTCCCAATTGCTTGTTTTTGCTAGGTTTGTTGATGATCAGATGGTTGTAGATGTGCAGTGTTATTTCTGAGGCCTCTGTTCTGTTCCATTGGTCTATATATCTGTTTTGGAATCAGTACCATGCTGTTTTGGTTACTGTAGCTTTGTAGTATAGTTTGAAGTCAGGTAGCATGATGCCTCCAGCTTTGTTCTTTTTCCTTAGGGTTGTCTTGGCTACATGAGTTCTTTTTGGGTTCCATATGAAATTTAAAGTAGTTTCTCTCTAGTTCTGTGAAGAAAGTAAAGGGTAGCTTGATGGGAATAGCATTGAATCTGTAAATTACTTTGGGCAATATAGCCATTTTCATGATATTGATTCTTCCTATCCATGAGAATGGATGTTTTTTTCCATTTGTTTGTGTCCTCTCTTATTTCCTTGAGCAGTGGTTTGTAGTTCTCCTTGAAGAGGTCCTTCACATCCCTTGTAAGTTGTATCCCTAGGTGTTTTATTTTCTTTGTAGCAATTGTGAATGGGAGTTCACTCAGGATTTGGCTCTCTGCATGTCTATTATTGGTGTATAGGAATGCTTGTGATTTTTGCACATTGATTTTGTATGCTGAGACTTTGTATTCCAAAATCTGGCAGAGACACAACAAGAAAAAAAAATTTCAGGCCAATATCCCTGATAAACTTTGATGTGAAAATCCTCAATAAAATACTCGCAAACTGAATCCAGCAGCACATTAAAAAGCTTATCCACCATGATCAAGTTGGCTTCATCTCTGGGATGCAAGGCTAGTTCAACATATGCAAATCAATAAACGTAATCCATCACATAAACAGAACCAATGACAAAAAGCACACGATTATCTCAATAGATGCAGAAAAGGCCTTCGATAAAAATTCAACATCCCTTCATGCTAAAAACTATCAATTAACTAGATGTGGAATGAATATATCTCAAAATAGTAAGAGTTATTTATGACAAACCCATAGCCAATATCACACTGAATGGGCAAAAGCTGGAAGCATTCCCTTTGAAAAGTGGCACAAGACAAGGATTGCCCTCTCTCACCACTCCTATTCAACATAGTATTGGAAGTTCTGGCCAGGGCAATCAGGCAAGAGAAGGAAATAAAGCATATTCAAATAGAAAGCGAGAAAGTCAAATTGTCTCTGTTTGTAGATGACATAATTTTATATTTAGAAAACTCCATTGTCTCAGCCCCAAAACTTCTGAAGCTGAGTTCATTTATTAGTTCTAACAGGTTTTATTTTTGTTGGTGGAGTCTTTAGAGTTTTCTGCATCTAAGATCATGTTATATGCAAACAGAAACATTTTCACTTCTTTTTTTCCAGTTTATTTCTTTCTCTTGCCAAATTGTTCTGGTTGAAACTTCCAGTACTATGTTAACTAGAAGTGGAGAGGATGTGCATCCTTGTCTTATTTCTGATCTTAGAAGGAAGATGATATGGTTTGGCTGTGTTCCTATCCAAATCTCAACTTGAATTGTATCTCCCAGAATTCCCGCATGTTGTTGGAGGAACCCAGAGTGGAGGTTAATTTAATCATGGGGTCGGTTTTTCCAGTGCTATTCTCGTAATAGTGAATAAGTCTCACAAGATCTGATGGGTTTATCAGGGGTTTCTGCTTTTCTTCTCCCCCATTTTCTCTTGCCGCCATCATATAAGAAGTGCCTTTTACCTCCTGCCATGATTCTGAGGCCACCCCAGCTGTATGGAACTGTAAGTCCAATTAAATTACTTTTTCTTCCCAGTCTCGGGTATGTCTCCATCAGCAGTGTGAAAACAGACTAATACAAAAACCTTTCAACTTTTCACTGCTGAGTGTGATATTAACTGTAGGCTTGTCATATGTGGGTGGTATTATGTTGAGATGCTTTCTTTCTATACCTAATTTGTTGAGAATTTTTATCATGAAATGATATTGAATTTTGTCTAATGCTTTTTCTGCATCTATTGAGATGATGATATATGGTTTTTGCTCTACATTCTGTAAATATGATATATTACATTTCTTGCTTCATATATGTTAAACCATCCTCACTTCCCAGAGATAAATCCCACTTGATCATGGCATATGATCCTTTAATGTGCTGTTTAATTTGGTTTGCTAATATTTTGTTGATAATTATTGCATTTATGTTCATTAAGGATATTGGCTTTTATTTTTCTTTTCTTGTAGTATCCTTGTCTTGGCCTGTGGTTTTCTTTTTTTGCTGTGTCTTTGTCTGGTTTTGGTATCAAGGTAATGTTGACTTTATAAAATTAGTTTACATGTGTTCCCTCTCTTAAATTCTTTTTTTTTTTTTTTGAGACAGAGTCTTGCTCTGTCACCCAGGCTGGAGTGCAGTGGCACGATCTTGGCTCACTGCAAGCTCCGCCTCCTGGGTTCATGCCATTCTCCTGCCTCAGCTTCCCAAGTACCTGGGACTACAGGCGCCCACCACCAGACCCAGCTAATTTTTTTGTATTTTTAGTAGAGAAGGGGTTTTACCATGTTAACCAGGATGGTCTCGATCTTCTGACCTCATGATCTGTACACCTTGGCCTCCCAAAGTGCTGGGATTACCAGCGCGAGCCACCGTGCCTGGCCCTCTTCGATTCTTTTAAAAAGAAGCTTGAAAAAGATTAGCATAAACTCTTCAAATGATTGGCAAGATTCACCAGTGATGCCATATGGTCCTGAGCTTTGTTCCTTGAATTTTTCAAAAAATTCCCAGTTCAATCTCCTTATTCTTTATTTGTTTGTTTATATCTTTTAGTTCTCATAATTTAGTCTTTGTAGGATGTTCATTTTTAGGAATTTATCCAGTCTGTCTGGGTTACTCAATTTTTTGATTTATATATACATATTCATCATATTCTTTTGTGATTCTTTACATTGCTACAGCATTAGTTGTAATGTCTCATTTTCCATAGCTAATTTTATCTCATTGCTTCTTTTCTTTTTTTCCTTAGGCTAAATGTCTGTCATATTTGTTTATTTTTTAAAAAGGCAACTGAATTTTTATCTTTTCTATTGTTTTTCTAGTCCACTTTATTTATTTCTGATGCTATCTTTATTTCCTTTCTTTTGTTAACATTGGGCTTAGTTTGTTCTTCTTGTTTCTTGAGGTATAAAATTATGTTGTTTATTTTAGATCTATTTTCTTTCTTAATGTAGGCATTTATTGCTATAATTTTTCTTCTTAGTTCTTAGTATTGCTTTTGCTGCATGCCATTCATTAGCTTTGATATGTTGTTTTTTCTTCATTTATGTACAAATAATTTTTATTTCACTTTTGATTTATTCTTTGACCCATTAGTTGTTTCAGAGTGTGCAGTTTAATTTCCACATATTTTTTAGTTTTACATTTTCCTCCATTTATTGATTTCTAGTTTCATATCATTGCATTCTTTTATTATTATTATTATACTTTAAGTTTTAGGGTACATGTGCACAACATGCAGGTTACATATGTATACATGTGCCATGTTGGTGTGCTGCACTCATTAACTCATCATTTAGCATTAGGTATATCTCCTAATGCTATCCCTCCCCCCTTCCCCGACCCCATGACAATCCCTGGTGTGTGATGTTCCCCTTCCTGTGTCCATGTATTCTCATTCTTCAATTCCCATCTATAAGTGAGAACATGTGGTGTTTGGTTTTTTGTCCTTGCAATAGTTTGCTGAGAATGATGGTTTCCAGCTTCATCCATGTCCCTACAAAGGACATGATCTCCTCATTCTTTATGGCTGCATAGTATTCCATGGGTTATATGTGCCATATTTTCTTAACCCAGTCTATCATTGTTGTGCATTTGGGTTGGTTCCAAGTCTTTGCTATTGTGAATAGTGCCTCAATAAACATACGTGTGCATGTGTCTTTATAGCAGCATGATTTATAATCCTTTGGGTATATACCCAGTAATGGGATGGCTGGGTCAAATGGTATTTCTAGTTCTAGATCCCTGAGGAATTGCCACACCGACTTCCACAATGGTTGAACTAGTTTACAGTCCCACCAACAGTGTAAAAGTGTTCCTATTTCACCACATCCTCTCCAGCACCTGTTGTTTCCTGACTTTTTAATGATCGCCATTCTGACTGGTGTGAGATGGTATCTCATTGTGGTTTTGATTTGCATTTCTCTGATGGCCAGTGATGATGAGAATTTTTTCATGTGTTTTTTTGGCTGCATAAATGTCTTCTTTTGAGAAGTGTCTGTTCATGTCCTTCGCCCACTTTTTGATGGGGTTGTTTGTTTTTTTCTTGTAAATTTGTTTGAGTTCATTGTAGATTCTGGATATTAGCCCTTTGTCAGATGAGTAGGTTGAAAAAATTTTCTCCCATTCTGTAGGTTGCCTGTTCACTCTGATGGTGGTTTCTTTTGCTGTGCAGAAGCTCTTTAGTTTAATTAGATCTCATTTGTCAATTTTGGCTTTTGTTGCCATTGCTTTTGGGGTTTTAGACATGAAGTCCTTGCCCATGCCTATGTCCTGAATGGTATTGCCTAGGTTTTCTTCTAGGGTTTTTATGGTTTAAGTCTACCATGTAAGTCTTTAATCCATATTGAATTAGTTCATTCTTTCTTCTGCTTGATCAAGTCAGCTATTGAAACTCTCTAGTGAATTTTTCTGTTCCACTCTTGTATTCTTCACCTTTGGTATTTTTGTTTAGCTTTTTATTTTTTCTATCTCTTCATTCTCATTTTGTTCAGCATTGTTTTCTTTATTTTGTTTAGTTTTATATCAGTGGTCTCTTGTAACTCATTTATTTTCTTTAATACAGTTAATTTGAATTCTTTGTCAAGTAATTTGTGAATCTCTATTTATTTCCGGATGGTTACTGAAGATTTATTTTATTCCTTTATTGTGTCATATTTCCTTGATTCTTCACATTCCTTCAATTATTGTATTGGTATCTGTGCATTTGAAGAATTTGTGCCTTTTTCCAGTCTCTCAGAGCAGTGTTAGTTGTAGAAGGATGGCTGCCCCTTTTCCTTTTCCCCCTATCTGTTCCAGGTGTCCACACTCTTCTGGCAACAACTTCACTGCTTGGTACGAGGTGAGAGAGAGACTGACTCCGTGGAGGAATACACTGAAACACTGGGAACAAGGCACACTTTGTTTCTCTTCTTCCTTCCTGGAAAAAGAAAAACACTTTGGTTCTGTGCCTTTTTCTAGTCTAGCAGAACAGTGACAGATGTAGAGGAATGTTCCTTCTCCTTTGCTCCTTGTTGTCTGAGGCACCCAGGTTTCATTGATCTTTTAGTGCACAGTATGAGGCAAAACGGAAATAGGCCCCTTCAGGAGTGCACCAAAAAGCCAGGAGGCATCTCTCTTTCCCCTCTATGGGAGAAGTCATGGGTCATACCAAGCTTCTTGGATTTGAGCTTGCTAACTTGGAGGAGGGCATGATGTGCACAAAGAAAATTTGCTCTTCTTACCTGTATTGGCACATTTTTTTCTCAGCTTTTTGCTCATTTGGAATGCTTAAATTTATTAACTGGATTCTGTATTTCTCACATAGGTGCTCGCATGTGAATATCGTCGTTATATCAGTGTTTTGGTAGAGGAACAAGGGCTAGGACTTCTTACTCGATGATCTTTCTGATGTTACTCCTGATGAAGATATTGTTGGACAAGCACGGTGGCTAATGCCCTTAATCCCAGCACTTTGGGAGGCCAAGGCAGGCAGATCCCTTGAGGCCAGGAGTTCGAGACCAGCCTGGCCAACACGGTGAAGCCCTGTCTCTACAAAAAATACAAAAATTAGCCAGGTGTGGTGGTGCACTTCTGTAATCCCAGCTGCTTGGAAGGCTGAAGCACAAGAATTACTTTAAACTGGGAGGTGAACCAAGATAGAACCACTGCACCTCAGCCTGAATGACAGAGCAAGACCCTGTACACACACACACACACACACACACACAAATATTGTTAATGTGCTTTATATCTCTGCAAAGTTGATGGAAAGTTGCAAACTTTACAATGGGTTGAGGTTGATTGGCTAAAGGATGATGACATAACTTTGGAAGTTTATGTGAAGGCTAGTAGAAATTAATCAGATGGCTTTGTTACAATGACCATGGTTAGATGTTCACTCAAGCTTACCTATTATTTTCCTTTTAAACTAGTGGTGGGATTGGGAACATCTCACTGCATATATGTCAAACTATTTACTAAAAATATAGAATTTAGAAACTGTGATTGTTGCATACCATAGTGTCGGGATTATCTTGGAAGGTTAAAGCATGGAAAGGTATATTTCTTCCTAAGGGCATAGTCGATGTTTATTTGTTTATATATTTATTTGCACAAGCTTCACAAGTAATTTTGATGTAAGTGGTCAAATGACTCACATAGTTCATCTATCATTCATTATTTCATGCTTTCATGACAAAGTGAATAACAGAACAGGACTTCTTCATTGCCAACATTAGATGTAGGGAGAAAAGAAAACAAATTCCTTTTGAATGTAGTAGTTCTTGTTTTTTTTTCCTAATCTGAAGAAGCCAAGCCTATGAAAAAGAATGTTAATTCCCTATCAATGGATGGTTCTGATCTTCCCTGCCATTTTCATAAATACATTATGGAAACATAAGCAAGCTTCAAATTCTGTTAAAGAAGTGTGTGTGCATGTGTGTGTGTGTGTGTGTGTGTGTGTGGTTGAATATTTACATACATACATACAGGCTGAATACTCCTTATATGAAATTCTTGGAACAAGAATTATTTTGAATTTTAGTTGTTTTTCAAGTTTGGAGATGTTTGCCTTATACTTACAGTTAAGCATCCCAAATCCAAAAATGGAAAGTCTGAAATGTTCCACTGAGCATTTCCTTTGAGTTTCATGCTGGTACTTAAAAAGTTTTCGATTCTGGAGCATTTCAGTAAGGGGCACAGCAAGTGCAAAGGCACTGAGGCTCAATGGAAGAGGGCACATTGAAGGTACTGAAAGGTGGCTAGAGAGCAGAAAACACATCTTGATGTGTATTGGTGAGAAGCTTATCTGCTTGATACATATATATATATATAATTGTTTTGACCCTTTAAGAAGATTAATTGAAATATCTCCTTTGCTGCCCTCTCTACTTTAGCTTCCTCTTTTTTCTATCACAATCAAAAATGTTTCCTAGTTTTTTTGCAGAGGGTAGGGGGAGCTAATTGGGTCACATAGAATGGAACCTTAATACTTGCTTAAATTTAGACTTAAAATATGAATCTAAAACAATGTTTTATGAGCCCAGACAAAATATAAAGAAAAAATTTTATATTAAGAATTCAGAATTGTCAATCCTGTTGACCATCTTTTGAGTAGATATGATTGAGTTTAGGCTGGTATGGTTAACAAAAAAACAGTTAGTCCCTTAGTAGTATAAAAGACCTTTCAGAAAAAACATTAGGCGTGTTTTCCAGTATACTCAATGTTATTGGTTGAGGAAAGGAATGACAGCACAAATTATGAGGTGGCGAATCCTTCACTTCTGAATGCTAACCTACAGGATGATACTTTCTTCCGACTTTTCTTAATAAATTATAAAATTTAAAGTCATAGGCATTCTGGTGGTTTGCAGCCTCACAATAACCCTTCCAGAAGAACCTCAACTAGTATCAGGTAATTACTTGTCATTCGAATCTAATACTTTTTCTCCATCTTGCCAAGTCATTTGATGTGTGCCAGTTGGTGGAAGGAAAATTATAAATACCATTACCATCCGTCACTGCTGCAAATCACTGAAGTGGGATTCGTCTGCCTGTGTTTATCTAGCAACCAGTGTTGTGTTGCTAGTGTGAAGCTCACCCTACATGAACTCTTCAATCATTTAGCAGGACCTTTCAGCTTCACCTTTAGGAGCAATATCCAGTAAACATTTTAAACTGTCTCTGTATCTGTGAGAGTTCATGTAAAGAAAAGAGAGTAGACACATCCCAGATACAGAAACTATCCAAGCCCATTCCCTATTCTGCTCATCTAGCAAGGGCGATAGGCTTCTATGAATATTTACAAAAATTTTAAAATACAAAGTTTTTATCAGCATTATTTCCTGATTATATAATAATAAATTGCAGGTATTCTCTAGATATATTGCACTGTGTATAAACTTTTGTGCTGTTCTAGGATTAAATCATTCTAATCATCTCCTATTTCTTCTAAGAGAGGACTTGTGCTTATAACTTAACTATATTACATACCTGCTCACATGCTTTTTAAATCAAGTTACTCTCTTCCTTAAAGCCCTTCAGGGGTCCTCATTACTTACAGGATACAGTATAAAATCTGAATTTCTTAGCATGGCATCAAGTCTCTTTATCTACTTCTTTACAAGTATTGCTTCTATTTTCTCCTTTTTTAGGACAGTCTTCCTTCCACTGTTTGCCTTTTCCATCCTTGTGAAGCTTTGCACCCAACCCCTTTATCATGTGTTTAGAGAAGTATACATCAAATCTTTGTCACTTGTCATGAGCTGCCTTGAATTCTGGTAATTTTTAAAATGTGTGCGTGCCATGCCTGGAGAGAGAGCAACATGCCAATGTTTTTTTTGTTTGTTTGTTTTTTGTATTCTTTGTGGTACCTTGCAGGCTAGAGGTGTGTGGTAAGTAACTCTTGGTAATCACAACAAAAATTAGCATAATGGTTAGTAATTTTGTACACTTTACATGAATGCTGAGCAATAAATAGTAGGTCAACACCAGTCAACATTTCTTTTAATTCTTTGTTTTTTGAGTGGTATGCATCAGTTACATTAATATGCACATAATTATTTTTAAATGTCTTTTATTTCAAATATTAATAGACCTGTAATGTATATATTTAAAATAACAAAATATCCTTGGTGTGGTGCATATATTGGCCACATTGGTCACTAGATGGCACACCACAAGCTCCTGTGGGTCAGTTACACAAGCTGACCCATTATTTGAAGAAAGACTGCAAAGATTCAGAGCAATTTTCTTTGGGAAAAATGTCATCAGAGTGATATTCAGTAAGTGTATTTCAAAGTAAAAATTATATTTGTAATGCATACTTAAACTTCTATGACAGATGTGAAGGTGAGCTGTATAGAATTGTTCATTCAACAGCTAATTATTGTTTTAAAGAAACTGGGTATTAGGTACTATGTCAGGCCCTGAGGAAGATAGCAAGATAATAAGACCTGGGCCCAGCCGAAGTTTAGATAAGAGCATAAAATAAGAGCTTAAGTCTCTACTTTACCTTCCAAGTGGTGACTGTGACGCTGGAATGGGGATTCCTTCTGGAATGGAATCTCCGATTTACAGGAATCCCACCAAGGTCTCTTTTGCAATGCAACTTGTCTCTTTGAAGTCTAAATTACAGTTTAAACAACTGTATTAAATAACTATATTCCTGTGTTGCACAAATATAAGGAAAATTATCAATGATGGCTTAAGTTTCTGGCCTTTGTGTATCTATTTTACTTTTAATTTTTATGGATACATAATAGCTGCACATATTTATGGGGTACATGGGATATTTTGATATAAGCATACTATGTGTAACTGTCAAATCAGGGTAACTAGGATATCCATCACCTTAAACATTTATCATTTCTTTGTGTTAGGAATGTTCCAATTCCACTCTTCTAGTTATTTTGACATTAATAACTATAGTCACCCTATTGCGCTACCAAACACTAGAACTTATTCCTTCTATCTAACAGTATTTTTGTATTCATTAACCAACACTTCTTTATCCCCTCCTTCCCACTACCCTTCCCAGGCTCTAGTAACCATCTCTTATTCTCTATCTCCATGAGGTCAATCTTGTTAGCTCCAAGATATAAGTGAGAACATGCAATATTTGTCTTTCTGTGCTTGACTTATTTCACTTAACATAAGGGCCTCAAGTTACATGTTGCAAATGATATGATTTCATTTTTATATGGCTGAATAATATTTCATTGTGTAGATATACCATATTTTTTTTTTACTCATTCATCTATTAATGAATACTGAAGTTGATTCCATATTTTGGCTATAGTGAAGAGTGCTGCAGTAAACATGAGAGTGCAGATGTCTCTTTGGTATACGAATTTCCTTTTGGATATATAACTAGTAATGTGATTGCTGGATCATATGATATTTCTATTTTTATTTTTTTGAGAAACCTCCATACTGTTCTCCATAGTGGTTGTATTAATTTACATTCCCATTGACAGTGTAGAAGAATTCCCTTTTCTCTACATCCTTACTAGCATCCTTTATTACTAGTCTTTTTGATAAAAGCCATTTAAACTGGGATGAGACATCTTGTAGCTTTGATTTGCATTACTTTGATGATTAGTAATGTTGAACAATTTTTCATATACCTGTTGGCTGTTTGTATGTCTTCTTTTAAAAAATGTTTATTCACATCTTTTGCTAATTTTTAATCAGATTGAGGTTATTATTTTGTTTTTGCTGTTGAGTTGTTTAAGCTTCTTATATATTCTGGTTATTAATCCCTTGTCATATGGGTAGTTTGCAGATATGTTCTCTCATATTGCAGATATATTATCTCTCATTCTGTCTTCACTTAATTGATTGCTTCCTTTGCTGTGCAGAAGCTTTTCAGCTTGATGTAATCCCATTTGTTAATTTTTGCTTTAGTTGCCCAAGGTTTTGAGCTCCTATTGAAGCAATTTTTGCCCAGACCAATGTCATGGATCATTTCCCCCAATGTTTTGTTCTAGTAATTTTATTGTTTCAATTTTACATCTAAGTCTTGTAATCATGTTGATTTGATTTTTGTACAGGGCAAGAAGTAAGGGTCTCATTTCATTCTTCTGTATATGAATATCCAGTTTTTCCAGCATTATTTATTGAAAATATTGTCATTCCCTTAATGTACATTCCCAGTGCCTTTGTTGAAAATAAGTCTTTTGTAAATGTGTAGATTTATTTCTGAGTTTTCTATTCAGCTCCATGGATCTACGTGTCTGTTTTTATGCCAGTATCATTGTTTTGGTTACTATAACTTTGTAGTATAATTTGAAGTCAGGTAATATAATGCTTCCAGCTTTGTTTTTTTGCCCAGGATTGTTTGGGCTATTCTGAAATTTTTGTGATTCTATGTAAATTTTAAGATTTTTTTTATTTGTGAAGAAGGTCACTGGTATTTTGATAAGGATTGCCTTGAATACTATTAGAATTGATAAACGAATTCAGTAAAGTTGCAAGATATAAAATCAACATACAAAAATCAGTAACATTTCCATAGGCCAACAGTGAACAATCTGAAAAAATAAGCCAAAAAAGTAAGCACATTTACAATAGCTACAAATAAAATAAAATATGCATATATATAGGGGTTCAGTGAAGCAACACATATATATGCATATATATATATATATATATATATATATACACATATATACACATATGGGTTCAGTGAAGGAACCCATGCTCCATGGGCATGGCTCTTGCCATGCTCCAACTTCATGATAAGCTGGATATATATATGCATATATATATGAATATAAACAATATTAATGTTTCCAATCCATTAACATAGAATATATGTCTATTGTTTTGTGTCTTCAATTCCTTTTATTAATGTTTTATAGTTCTAATTACACAGATTTTTCACTTTTCTGGTTAAGTTTACTCCTAAGTATTTTATTTTATTTGTAGCTATTGTAAATGTGCTTACTTTTTTGGCTTATTTTTTCAGATTGTTCACTGTTGGCCTATGGAAATGTTACTGATTTTTGTATGTTGATTTTATATCTTGCAACTTTACTGAATTCGTTTATATATATATATGTATATATGCATATATATAGGGGTTCAGTGAAGCAACACATATATATGCATATATATGCATATATATATATGCTTTTATAAAGTCAAGGAAATTTATTTCCTGAGGTCATGACACAGGAAGTCGAATCCTAGCGACTTCTCATAATGAAGAGGAGCTCTCATAATGAAGGTCAGAGTGCTGATTGACCTGCCAGGTGGACCACAAAGCTGCAGTCTGTGTTATCTTATTACAAAACGCTCAATTACCTTTGTGTTAAAACCGTGGAGTGCCCAGAGCCAAGTATCAGCGAGCAGATCCTGAGCATGCTCTGGATGCCAACCAGGCCCCAGAGAAGCAGCCACATACAGAGCCAGGCAATGTTAGGTTTCACTGTGAAAACTTGAGAAGCAGGGAGAGCATCAATAATTTATAGAAAGTCCAGCTACTGGGTCAGATTGAGACAAACCATTGTGTGATGGGGTTTGCATCAGCAGGCCGAAGATGTTTCTGGTTTTTTATAGTTATCATTTGGGGCTCCAAGAGAGGGTCTTGGGGGCCACCTGAGCCCTGAAATTGGGAAATTTCTCACAGCTGCTCATGTCAGGAGCCTTCTTACTGCTGCTGGTGGTCTAGGGTGTGTCCCATACCACAAAGCCTCTGAATACACCTTGGACTCCTCATGCACTGGGGACTTCATGTATACCTGCAGCACCTTGCTATCTACCACATCAGCCAGGTATTCCTCCTCTAGGTTGAGGATGTGGTCAATGGCTTTCTCCATATTCTCTGGGAGCCTCATCATGGTGCCACAGTTGGGGTTGGCGCCTCCTCTCTGTGGGAAACAAATGTCAACTTTGAATTCACCCACGATTTTGGATCTATGATTTTTGCTGCAGGCACCAGTGATGTGGGATGTCCAGTGGAACGTCCTCAGAAACCATCTGCTCAAGTTCATCCATAATAATCAATATAGTATCTTGTGTAGCTTCTGTATTCTTTTTGTACCCTGTGATGGTAATTTGGTCTTGGGGCTGCTTCCCATCATCCTCAACAGGAAACTGGATGTTCATGTCATGCTCCAAGAAGATTTGCCCCATCTCTACCAATAATCTTGGGATGGCATTTGGAGTCTTCAATGACACTCCACTTAAAACTACTTAAAGCCCAGTCCTCCTGTCCAGCCTGCAGCTCCTCCATTTTTATATTATTAATTTTTCTGCTACAAGTAGACTTGGAGTAAAGGTAGGATAAGGAAGACTCATTACCCACATCTTCTGATCAAGAAAGGACTTATCAGGAAGTTGGAGCACGACAGGAGACATGTGTTGCTTCACCGAACCCCAGTTCCAGGGATATATTTTCTTTCTTCTGGATCTGCTCCCTACTGACCTTAACACATCCCTTTACCTCCTTAAACTTTAATATCAATGTCTGACTAGAGGTTTGCTCTAGGCCTGTATCACAGTACTAGTGACTTTATTATTATTATTATTAATATTATACTTTAGGTTTTAGGGTACATGTGCACAATGTGCAGGTTTGTTACATATGTATCCATGTGCCATGTTGATGTGCTGCACCCGTTAACTCGTCATTTAGCATTGAGTATATCTCCTAATGCTATCCCTCCCTCCTCCCCCCACCCCACAACAGTCCCCAGAGTGTGATGTTCCCCTTCCTGTGTCCATGTGTTCTCATTGTTCAATTCCCACCTATGGGTGAGAACATGCGGTGTTTGGTTTTTTGTCCTTGTGATAGTTTACTGAGAATGATGGTTTCCAGTTATTTTCACTTGTGTCTTCATTTCTTCGTCTTCATGATTTCTCCCTAGCTTAAAATTCTTCAGTAACTTTCCATGACTTTCAGGTTAAAAGTGTAGTACCCAGCTTGTCACACACAACCTTGCATAATCCTGTCACATCAACTTTTCTAGCCTCATGGCCTGCCACTTCTTCTTCTATATCTTGAATTACTATTTTCAGTTTCCCAAACAAATTATGCTTTTTTTACACCTCTGTGGTGTTAGTTCTCTGCTCTCAACACCTTCCTTCCACCCTACTCCTCGTGCATCTCACTAAATCCTTATTAGTCATTCATTCTCTGCTAGGGCATCATTTCCCAAGTGTCTTCCCTGGCCCCTATAGTTATCATTAGATTTTTTACTTCCAGGTTTCCAAAGCATCCTGTACCTTTACATTCACTTATTCTCTACTGAGAATGTGTTTTTGTTGTTGCTGATTTCTAAATTTTTTAGTTACTCTCTTATTTTATCCATCATCATCTTAATCTATACGCTCTTGAGGTGAGTAACTGGGTCTTTTTAGTCTTTGTGTCACTGGGTCTTGTAAATTGCTTAATATGCAGGTCTTCAGTAAATGTTGAATGAATGAATGAATGAGATTTCTCTAGGCAACATTTGAAAATTATTTTGGAGAGTGTTGGGGGGATGGTGGACATATTAAGTAGGAAGCTTTTCTAAACAGATTACATAGCAGAAAAAAGACGACTACATTGATATTGAAAGAATTAGCTGACCCAAATAGTATATTGTTTACCTCCTCAAGAAGAAAATAGGAGAATAGGTAAACATTTCACAGTGATCTGCAGTGTATTTAAATATCAGTGAATATAGATCCATGAGCCCAAAGCCATTGTGTAATATCATTGAAAACTCACATTTTTTCCAAACTGCAAATACATAAGATTCCACAGTTCCCTGGGCAGGGCTTTAATTATACATACTTTAGGTAATTAGCTTATAGGATAAAAATAACCCACAGAGTATTAAACCTGAAATCAAATATACAAATGTACATGTAGCTGTTTGCTGTAGTATAACTTTGACATCTTTTCAGAAAGAAACATTTCTTTCCTTTACCCAATACTACAGTCACAGAGGCAAATAATCCCAACATCTTCCTTCACACAATGGGTTATATACCTCTAGCCTCATGAATGGTGACCTCACACTGGGGCTACCTTGTGCAGGCTTTAGTACCTCTCAAGGTTACAGCCCCCTTAAATGAATGATTACTGACATTCACCTGGGGCTCCTAGGTGAAAATACCCACTGTCTATTGCTTTTTCTCCAAAAACTATTTAATCCTAATTTATTACTCATCTTGTTCCCTTTCCCCTCTTTGCAATCTCTTCGGAGTATCTGATTTATAGTTATTCCCAATAGTAATTGCTATAGTATTACATTACAGAAATTTTAAAATCATTTAATGTTTTCCATTATAAATAGCACATTTTAATAAAAAATGCAGAAGTTTAAAGAAATTTGAAAACATTGTTCTTTTATTCTACATGATCATTAGTGTTTTAGTGTATTTACTCCCATGTATTTTTATACACACAGTTTTTTCAACCACGAAATATTTTTGTATACGGAATTTTTAGTAAACATTATAAGAAAAACTTTTGTATTTTTATGAACTCTTGATAAAATGCACCTATTTCCTAATTTATTAACTCTATGTTACAGAGATAAAGCTGTGTGTTAAATATACTGTTTTCTCTTCCTGGCATACAATAAGATTACATTTTAGAGCCCCTCTTACAGTTAGGTTGGGACCTATGTGACTGAATTACAACCAAAGGAATGTGGAAAAAGTTATGCAAGCCTCTTTTAGGACTTATCCCTAACAGTACTCTGTATGATCCTTTAGCCTTTTGTTCTTTGTCCTTGAAAGCCACATATTCCAAATACTATAGCTATTAATTTATGACAGAAGGTGTGTGGATTCCTCAGTCCCTGCTTGGAGAAAAGCTGACAAGAAGAGCCCTTCAACCCACATTGGATTATGCCATTAGTTGTGTAAAACCACTGAAATTTTGGTGTTATTTTTTCACTAGGGCATAGCTTAGCCCATCCTGGCTAGTATACATATTGCTTCTTTTGGTAATTGCTTAAAATCTTTTTTTTGTTATTATAAATTACAATATGTTAATATTTGCATTGAGTTTTGTTCTTTTCTGTTTCAAATTATTTTTAGATGGATTTCTAAAGGTAAAAATTTTGATCAAAGGATATAATGTTTACTACATATTTGTAGTTTCTTTTTACCTATTTCTCTCACAGCATTATACATATTTATATAATAGTTATGAACATGTCTCTTACTCCTATGAGATTGCAAGTTGCTCACAGGAAGAGCAGTACTTTATTCACTTTTGTATCTCCATTACCTAGCACAGTGTTTATAACCTAGTAGGCACTGAAGAACATTTGCAGAAAACATGAAGAAGTGGGTATAGATTGTTAAATGACAGCTATATTGTAATCATTCTCATGATTTTGGCATTAGTAATGGCAAATTCTATCTCTAAAACTTAATATACTTACCCTTTTATTTTTACTTATTGTTTTGGCCCAAAGTAGGCATTAACTTAAGGCTAATGCTTGACTACCAAACATCTAGGGAAGTAATGAAAGTGTGTCTGAAATTACAGATGAGGCAGTTCCTTCTTCCCATTGTTATTGTGCCTCTGATCTTAATTTTGGCTGTATTAGTATGTCCTATAAAGTTAAGAGACTGTATCTATATAACATAATATAAAAAACAAAATGTTTTAGATGATTTGAATACTTTTCTAAACAACTGGGTTATATGGTTAATGCAGATCAATTATCTGGCATGTGGTCATAGATATCCTAAATAAACGATTTTTTTCAATGGTTATATTAATCAATGTCAAAATTTCATTTGAATGGAGGAGTAATGTATTTTATATCTAGCACACTGTAATTGCTCTATTGGTTTAGTAATAAAGCATATGCTTATTATATACATTTACCCATATTATAGGTCAATTTATACTCTTTATGTTCTTTAGACTATATATATATATATATATGTGTGTGTGTGTGTGACAAATATCAATCACATTTTTATTTACCTATAGACAGAGATTACACCTTGTCCCTGAGAAAAGACACATCTTCTACATAGATGGGAGGGAGGACGTAGACAGGGGTAGAGAAAAAGATACTTGTCTAAGTATATTTATGAGGAGGCCATAAGATAGATGGAATCTTAACTTAGTGTGCTCTATTTTCTCCATTTTCTTCTATGAAAGCAGGAGACCACATCTTTGCTGAGTCTTAAAGAAATGGTGCCCATCCAATTTGCTGCCCTATGATCCTTTCCTCCCTCCTCTGGGACCTTCCCTCTTTTTGCTCTGGCATTGCCAATGTTTGTCTTCCTAGCAGTTTCTTTCATTCCGCCTGTAGACAAGCTCAAGCTCTTTCATAACTCCTTCCAAATATTCCTTTGACTGTCATCCTCTTTCTCACTACCATGCAATCATTCTCGTCATTGAAGATTTTTTTTAATTTGTATTATACTTTAAGTTCTAGGGTACATGCGCACAACGTGCAAGTTTGTTACATATGTATACATGTGCCATGTTGGTGTGCTGCACCCATTAACTTGTCATTTACATTAGGTATATCTCCTAACGCTATCCCTCCCCCAACTTCCTCCCCACAACAGGCCCTGGTGTGTGATGTTCCCCTTTCTGTGTCCAAGTGTTCTCATTGTTCAATTCCCACCTATGAGTGAGAACATGCGGTGTTTGGTTTTTTGTCCTTGCGATACTTTGCCGAGAATGATGGTTTCCAGCTTCTTCCATGTCCCTACAAAGGACATGAACTCATCATTTTTTATGGCTGCATAATATTCCATGGTGTATATGTGGCACATTTTCTTAATCCTGTCCATCATTGATGGACATTTGCGTTGGTTCCAAGTCTTTGCTATTGTGAGTAGTGCCGCAATAAACTTATGTGTGCATGTGTCTTTATAGCACAATTTATAATCCTTTGGGTATATACCCAGTAACGGGATGGCTGGGTCAAATGGTATTTCTAGTTCTAGATCCCTGAGGAATCGCCACAGTGTCTTCCACAATGGTTGAACTAGTTTACAGTCATTAAAAAGTCAGGAAACAACAGGTGCTGGAGAGGATGTGGAGAAATACGAACACTTTTACACTGGTGGTGAGACTGTCATCGAAGTTTTTTAAAAGGAAATCTATAGTGATCACCTCTACTTCCTTGTGTCCCCTCTCTCCTCGAATCACACAGTGACTCCATCTTTTGCTGATAGTGTTTGGTCTAACTTCACCATTGACCTTAGTTGAAAATTCAGTGGGTGTTTGTAAATTGTCATCTTATTCAATCACTCTGCAGCTTCAGACACTAACAAACATTCCTTCTTTCTCAAAAATCTCTCCTACATGGCTTCTGGGATACCATATTCTCCTAATTCACCTCACCCCTAAGTTCCCCCTCTATTATTGAATTCTTCTCAGACATTGTTTACCAGATTCTACCCTCTTTCTCTGAATCAGTGCTATAGTTATCCACACTGAATGTAGGTCTCTCAATTTTAGCTGTTGTTTTAAACAAGGTTTGATAATGCAAGAACAGAAAACCAAATACTGCATATTCTCAGTTAGTGGGAGCTAAACATTAAGTACATGTGGATACAAATATAGGAACGACAAACACTGGAAATTCCAAAAGTGGGAGGAAGGGAGGAGGGCAAGGGCTGAAAAACTACATATCTGGTAACACGTTCACTACTAGATTCTAGTGATGAAACCACTAGAAGCCCAAACCTCAACATCATGCAAATATACCCATGTAACAAACCTGCCCATATACCCCCTGAATCTAAAATAATAAAAATTAAAGCTAACCAAAAAGATGAAATTCTAAGAACTATAAAACAAATAGAAATCTGTACTTAAGTAAATAAATAAGGTTCAAGTATAATGTCACGTATTGAGTATAATTAAAATATTCTGATCTTCACAGAAGTTCATGTTTAGAAATCCCTTCCATCCTTCCTTTGTTTGTGCTGTACTCAACCTTATAAAATAAAGTGATAGAAAGTGAAGGGATGGAAAAGATATTCTACACAAATGGAAACCAAAAAAGAGCAGGAGTAGCTACACTTAGACCAAGTAGAGTTCTAGTCAAAAACTGTAAAAAGAGACAAAGAAGGTCATTATATAGTAATAAAGGATTCAATCCAGCAAGAGGATACAATAATCACAAATATATATATGCACACAACACCAGAACACTGAAATATATAAAGCAACTATTAATAGATTTAAAGGAAGAGAGAAACTACAATACAATAACAGTAGGAGGACTTTAATACCTCACTTTCAGCAATGGATAGATAATCCATATAAAAAATTAACAAAGAAACATTAGAGTTAAACTACATTCTAGATTAAAAGGACTAACTGACATTTACAGAATGTTTCATTCAATTGTTGCAGAATACACATTCTTCTTATCAGCAAATGTAACATTCCCCAGGTTAGACCATATGTTAGGCTGTAAGACAAATCTTAACAAATTCAAGAAAAGTCAAATTATATCAAGTATCTTCTTCTGACCACAATGAAGTAAAACTAGATATTAGTAACAAGAGGAACCTGGGAAATGGTACAAATGCACGGAAATTAAACACCATGCTCCTGAATGACCAATGGGTCAATGAAAGGATTAAGAAGGACATTTTAAAAATTCTTGAAATAAATGAAAACGGAAATACACATACCAAAACCAATGGGATATAGCAAAAGCAGTACTAAGAGCAAAGTATATAGCAATAAATGCCTGCACCAAAAAAGTAGAAAGACTTCAAATTAACAACCTAACAATGTACCTCAATGAACTAGAAAAGCCAGAACAAACCAAATCCAAAATTAGAAAAGAAGAAATAATGAAGATCAGAGCATACATAAATAAAATTGAGACTAAAAATGCAAGAGATCGCAAAATAAAAATTATGTTTTTTGAAAAGATAAACCAAGTTGACAAATCACTAGTGAGACTAAAAAAAAGAGAGCAAAATAAATAAATCAGAGACAAAAAAGAAAACACTACACCAAAAGTACAGAAACCAAAACCAAGGAAAGGATCAGTAGAGACTATTATGAACTTCTAAGCACCAACAAATTGGAAAACCTATAGGAAATGGATGAATTTCTGGACATGGACAACATACCAAGATAGAACCATGAAGAAATAGAAAACCTGAACAGATTATTAGTGAATAACAAGATCAAAGCAGTAATAAAAAGTCCCCCATCAAAATAAAAAGCTCAGACCTGATGGTTTCCCTGTTGAATTCTATCAAGCATTTAAAGAAGATCTAATATCACTTCTTCTTAAATTATTAGAAGAAAAAAGAGGAGAGATTACTTCCAAACTCATTCTAGGAAGGCAAGCATTACCCTGACACCAAAACTAGACAAGCACACAACAATAAAAGAAAACTCCAGATTAATATCCCTGATAGGCCAGGCATGGTGGCTCACGCCTGTAATCCCAGCACTTTGGGAGGCCGAGGTGGGCGAATCACGAGGTCAGGAGTTCAAGAGCAGCCTGAGAAACATGGTAAAACCCTGTCTCTACTAAAAATATGAAAAATTAGCCGGATATGGTGGCAGGCACGTGTAATCCCAGCTACTTGGGAGGCTGAGGCAGAAGAATCGCTTGAACTCGGGAGGTGGAGGTTGCAGTGAGTCGAGATCATGCCACTGCACTCCAGCCTGGGTGACAGAGTGAGACTCTGTCTCAAAAAAAAAAAAAAAAAAAAAAAACCAATAAAAATAGATGCAAAAATCTTCAACGAAATACTAGCAAACTGAATTCAACAACACATTAAAAAGATAATTCACCATGGTCAAGTGGGATTCATCCCAGAGATGCAAGGATGGTTCAACATACGCAAATAAAAAACCATAATACTCACATTAGTAGAATCAAGAACAAAAACAATATCACAGCATCAATAGATGCTGAAAAGTGTTTGTTAAGATTCAACATCTCTTCATAATAAAAACTCTCAACAAACTTGGTATGAAGAAACGTACCTCAAAACAATAAAGGCCACATGTAATAAAACCATAGTTAACATTATACTAAACAGGGAAAAATTGAAAGCATTTTCTCTAAGATCAGAAACAAGACAAGGACACCAACTTTCACCAATTTTATTCAACATAGTACTGGAAGTCCTAGCCAGAACAATTGGGCAAAAGAAAGAAATACAAGGCATCGAAATTGGAAAGCAAGAAGTCAAACTGTCTTTGTTTGCAGACAACACAATCTTATATTTAGAAAAATCTAAAGAGTCCACAAGAAAACTGTTAGAACTGATAAACAAACAGTAAATTTAAGCATACAAAAATCAGCATATGAAAAACAGTAGCATTTCTATATGCCAACAGTGAACAATTTGAAAAAGAGATCAAGAAAGAAATCCCATGTACAACAGCTACAAAAAAAACCTGATGAAAGAAATTGAAGAGGGCACAAAAAAATTAGAAAGGTATCTCATATTCATTAACTGGAAGAACTAATATTGTTGAAATATCCATACTACCCAAAGTAATCTATAGATTCAGTGCAATCCCTATCAAAATTTTAATGATATTCTTTATAGAAATAGATAAAACAATCCTAAAATTTGTATGGAGCCACAGAAGACTCTGAAAAGCCAAAGCAATCCTGAACAAAAAGAACAAAGCTGGAGGCATCACACTACCTGATTTCAAAATATACTACAAATCAAAACAGCATGGTACTGGCATACAAACAGAGGCATAGACCAATGGGATGGAACAGAGAAACCAGAAGTAAACCCACACATTTACAGCCAACTCATTTTAAACAAAGATACCAAAAACATATATTGTGTAAAAGACAGTCTCCTTAATAGATAAAAAGAAATAAATATTATATAGTTTTCCTGAGAAAACTATATATCCATATGCAGAAGAATAAAACTAGACTCATATCTCTCACCATATAAAAATCAAATCAAAATAGATAAAATACTTAAGTGTGAGTTGAAACTATAAAACTACTAGAAGAAAACACTAGGAAAATGATCCAGGACATTGGTCTGAGCAAATATTCTTTTGGTCAGATCTGAAAAGCACAGACAACGAAAGCAAAAATATGCAAATCGGAGCATATCATGCAAAAATGCTTCTCCATAGCAAAAACAAAGCAAACAAACAACAAACAAAAACCAAACAAATGAACAAACAAAAAAAATCACAGTGAAGGGACAACCTACAAAATGGGAGAAAAAAGCTGTAAACTACCCATCTGACAAGGTATTAATAACCAAAATATATATCTAACCCTTGAACAACATGCAGATTAGGAGCACTGACTCAACCCTCCACAGTAAAAAATCAGTGTAAAACTTTTGAAAACTTAACTACCAATAGCCTATTGTTGATTTGACGAGTAACATAAGCCATAAATTAATACATATTTTGTATATGTTTTATATACTGTGTTCTTGTAATAAACAAAAGAAACGGAAACATTAGGAAAATTATAAGGAAGAGAAAGTATATTTACTATTCATTTAGTAGAAGCAGATCATCATACAGGTTTTCACCCTCTTCATCTTCATGTTGAATAGGCTGAGGAAGAAGAGGAGTAGGAGGGGTCGGTCTTGCTGTCTCAGCAGTGGAGGAGGTGGAAGAGGTTGAAAAGGTGGAAGGCAATGCAGGAGAGGCAGTCACACTCAGTGTAACATTAGGGAAACACATCACAATTTCTGCCTGACATTTTTGCCTTTTCATTTCTCCATCGATGTTTCTATAGCTTCCCAATTCTTTTTCCACTATTTGCTTTGGTTTCAATGCTCATGTCATGGAAGGGTCCATGTTGTTAAAAAAAAAAAAAAAAAGACAGTCTTGAGTAATCAAAACCTTTTTGCCTGATTTTCTAATATCAATTTGGTCTTTGCTACCGTTTCTTTTACATCTTTCCCCTCATCTTCCAGCACTTGTTTGGAAGTATTCATTTCCAGCAAGTTGTCTCCTGTGTAGTGTCTATTAGCTCTTGAATTTCTCCAAGATCCATATACTGAAACCCTTCACTCTCCACCTTTTTTGCCATATTGACAATCACTTTCATGATTTCGCTTATTGACTCTGTTATAAATCCTGTGAAGTCATGCAGAACATCTGGACACAGCTTTCTCCAGCAGGGATTTTTTGTTTTGGGCTTGATGGGTTTCACGGCTTTTTCTATAACAACGATGGCATCTTCAATGCTGTAATCCTTCCAGACTTTCATGATGTTGCCTCTATTGGGTTTCCCTTCCAAAGCATTGACATTCATTTCCATAGAGTGCCATGTGTAATGAGTCTTAAAAGCCTTTATGACCCCCTGATCTAGATGCTGAATTAGACATACTGTGTTTGAGGGCAGCAAGACAACTATGAGACTTTTTGTGTTGAACTCGTGGGGTTCTGGGTGGCTAGGGGCATTGTCTATCAGAAGAATTTTAAAAAGCAATCCCCTACTGGCAAGGTACTTTACTTCCTGACTTCAGGGAAAAAGCACTGATGAAACCAATTAGAATAACAGTTCTCACTGTCCAGGCCTTCTTGTTGTACAACCGAAAGACTGGCAGCTGGTGTTTGTCTTTTCCCTTCAAGTCTAGAGGTTTAGCACTTTTATAGATAAGGGCAGTCCTGATCATAAACCCTACTTCATTTGCACAAACAGTAGAGTTAGCCTATCCCTTCCTACCTTAAATCCTGGTGCTCACTTTTTTTCCTTACAATTAATGTTCCTTGTGGCATTTTTTTTTCAGAATAGGACACTTTTGTCTTCACTTTTCAGACATATATCCTTTCTCCTCAATGATCTTCTTAATCATGTCTAGGAATCATCTGCCTCTTGGTTGGCAGAAGTGGCTTCTCCTATTATCTTGATATTTTAAAAGTCAAACCACTTTCTAAAACGGTCAGATCACCCTTTGCTGGCATTAAATTCTCCAGCTTCTGATCTTTTGCCTTCCTCTTGCTTCAAGTTGTCATGTCATAAGTTTGCTTTTTCACAAATCATATTAGAGTTGTTAGGTATGGCTTTCTTATAGCAATCTTGCTCCCACATACAAATGGCATTTTCAATACACAATACAAAGGGCATTTCAAAAAAAGCACACAGATTTTGTGCCTGCTGGTATAGCTGCAGAGATTGCTTCACAAGTTTCCTTTTCTTTTCTTTCCTTTCTTTCTTTTGTTTACAACAGTCCTTATGTGAGATTCATTTATCTTGAAATGGTGCCCAACTACAGCTGCAGACCTTAATCTATGGTACTTATCAAGCAAATCAACTTTTCCTTGTAATGTCATTATTTCAGTTCTTGAAAGCACTTCCAGTATCACTAGTAGTACTTTGTATGGGCCCCATGGTGTTATTCAACGTTTAAGGTATTGCATTAAATATGATAAAAAATGCAAGAATTTAGAGAGATCATTTTTACTGTGATATGCAATTTACTAGAGAGTCAGACTGCTTATGTGGAGGTGATTAGTGTCACAAGATATTTTAAGAGGATACTCGCAATACTTGAGCTACCTGCAATAGCCACAGGAGGTAGGTACACAATTGTTACAGTAGTAGAGCATGTACTATAGGTAACTTTATGCAGTTATGATTTCATACCACATTTTTATGTTTCTTGACATTTCTCTAGAATGTGAATGGTGCCATGTACAGTCTATAAGTGTAAAATTTGATGCATTTTAACATTTTATGGTAGATTTGTGTATTTTTATGGTAGTTAATGATAAGATAGACTAGTATCTGCATATATTTTATGACATGCCTAACTTAAATTTTTTATTATTATTATACTTTAAGTTCTAGGGTACATGTGCACAATGTGCAGGTTTGTTACATATGTATCCATGTGCCATGTTGGTGTGCTGCACCCATTAACTCGTCATTTACATTAGGTATATCAACTAATGCTATCCCTCCCCCCTTCCCCCACCCCACGACACTCGCTGGTGTGTGATGTTCCCCTTCCTGTGTCCATGTGTTCTCATTGTTCAATTCCCACCTATGAGTGAGAACATGCGGTGTTTGGTTTTTTGTCCTTGCGATACTTTGCTGAGAATGATGGTTTCCAGCTTCATCCATGTCCCTACAAAGGACATGAACTCATCATTTTTTATGGCTGCATAGTATTCCATGGTGTATATAGGCCACATTTTCTTAATCCAGTCTATCATTGATGGACATTTGAGTTGGTTCCAAGTCTTTGCTATTGTGAATAGTGCCGCAATAAACATACGTGTACATGTGTCTTTACAGCTGCATGATTTATAATCCTTTGGGTATATACCCACTAATGGGATGGCTGGGTCAAATGGCATTTCTAGTTCTAGATCCCTGAGGAATCAACACACTGTCTTCCACAATGACTGAACTAGTTTACAGTCCCAGCAACAGTGTAAAAGTGTTCCTATTTCTCCACATCCTCTGCAGCACCTGTTGTTTCCTTTTTAATGATCACCATTCTAACTGGTGTGAGATGGTATCTCATTGTGGTTTCAGTTTGCATTTCTCTGATGGCCAGTGATGATGAGCATTTTTTCATGTGTTTTTTGGCTGCATAAATGACTTCTTTTGAGAAGTGTCTGTTCATGTCCTTTGCCCACTTTTTGGTGGGGTTGTTTGTTTTTTTCTTGTAAATTTGTTTGAGTTCATTGTAGATTCCAGATATTAGCCCTTTGTCAGATGAGTGGATTGCAAAAATTTTCTTCCATTCTGTAGGTTGCCTGTTCACTCTGATGGTAGTTTCTTTTGCTGTGAGGAAGCTCTTTAGTTTAATCAGATCCCATTTCTCAATTTTGGCTTTTGTTGCCTTTGCTTTTGGTGTTTTAGAAATGAAGTCCATGCCCATGCCTACGTCCTGAATGGTATTGCCTAGGTTTTCTTCTAGGGTTTTTATGGTTTTAGGTCTGACATTTAAATCTTTAATCCATCTTGAATTAATTTTTGTATAAGGTGTAAGGAAGGGATCCAGTTTCAGCTTTCTACATATAGCTAGCCAGTTTTCCCAGCACCATTTATTAAATAAGGAATCCTTTCCCCATTTTTTATTTTTGTCAGATTTGTCAAAGATCAGATGGTTGTAGATGTGTGGTGTTATTTCTGAGGGCTCTGTTCTGTTCCATTGGTCTATATCTCTGTTTTGGTACCAGTACCATGCTGTTTTGGTTACTGTAGCCTTGTAGTATAGTTTGAAGTCAGGCAGCATGATGCTTCCAGCTTTGTTCTTTTGGCTTAGGATTGACTTGGCAATGTGGGCTCTTTTTGGTTCCCTATGAACTTTAAAGTAGTTTTTTCCAATTCTGTGAAAAAAGTCACTGGTAGCTTGATGGGGATGGCATTGAATCTATAAATTACCATGGGTAGTATGGCCATTTTCACAATACTGATTTTTCCTATTGATGAGCATGGAATGTTCTTCCATTTGTTTGTGTCCTCTTTTATTTCATTGAGCAGTAGTTTGTAGTTCTCCTTGAAGGGGTCCTTCACATCCCTTGTAAGTTGAATTCCTAGGTATTTTATTCTCTTTGAAGCAATTGTGAATGGGAGTTCACTCATGATTTAGTTCTCTGTTTGTCTGTTATTGGTGTATAAGAATGCTTGTGATTTTTGCCCATTGATTTTGTATCCTGAGACTTTGCTGAAGTTGCTTATCAAGTTAAGGAGATTTTGGGCTGAGACGATGGGGTTTTCTAAATATACAATCATGTCATCTGCAAAGAGGGACAATTTGACTTCCTCTTTTCCTAATTGAATACCCTTTATTTCTTTCTCCTGCCTGATTGCCCACACCAGAACTTCCAACACTATGTTGAATAGGAGTGGTGAGAGAGGGCATCCCTGTCTTGTGCCAGTTTTCAAAGAGAACGCTTCCAGTTTTTGCCCATTCAGTATGACATTGGCTGTGGGTTTGTCATAAATAGCTCTTATTATTTTGAGATACGTCCCATCAATACTTAATTTATTGAAAGTTTTTAGCATGAAGGGCTGTTGAATTTTGTCAAAGGCCTTTTCTGCATCTATTGAGATAATCGTGTGGTTTTTGTCTTTGGTTCTGTTTATATGGTGGATTACATTTATTGATTTGCATATGTTGGACCAGCCTCACATCCCAGGGATGAAGCCCGCTTGATCATGGTGGATAAGCTTTTTGATGTGCTGCTGGATTCGGTTTGCCAGTATTTTATTGAGGATTTTTGCATCGATGTTCATCAGGGATATTGGTCTAAAATTCTTTTGTTGTTGTTGTGTCTCTGCCAGGCTTTGGTATCAGGATGATGCTGGCCTCATAAAATGCCTCATAAAATGAGTTAGGGAGGATTCTCTTTTTTCCTATTGATTGAAATAGTTTCAGAAGGAATGGTACCAGCTCCTCCTTGTCCCTCTGGTAGAATTCAGCTGCGAATCCCTCTTGTCCTGGATCTTTTTTGGTTGCAGGCTCTTAATCATTGCCTCAATTTCAGAGCCTGTTACTGGCCTATTCAGGGATTCAAATTCTTTCTGGTTTAGTCTTGGGAGGTTGTATGTGTCCAGGAATTTATCCATTTCTTCTGGATTTTCTAGTTTACTCGCGTAGAAGTGTGTACAGTATTCTCTGATGGTAGTTTTTATTTCTGTGGGATCGGTGGTGATATCCCCTTTATCATTTTTTATTGCATTTATTTGATTCTTATTTCTTTTCTTCTTTATTAGTCTTGCTAGTGGTCTATCAATTTTGTTGATCTTTCCAAAAAACCAGCTCCTGGATTCATTGATTTTTTGAAGGTTTTTTTGTGTCTCTATCTCCTTCAGTTCTGCTCTGATCTTAGTTATTTCTTGTCTTCTGCTAGCTTTTGAATGTGTTTGCTCTTGCTTCTCTAGTTCTTCTAAATGTGATGTTAGGGTGTCAATTTTAGAACTTAAATTTTTTTAATATTTCTAGGCTACTTGGTTCCCCTGAAAATTTCTTCAAATTGTTGCAAATCTTCAAAAAAATTTCCAATATATTCACTTAAAAAATCCAAATATAAGTGGACCTGTGCAGTTGAAACCCATGTTGTCCAAGGGCCAACTATATAAGAAACTCAACATCAACAAATAAATAATCTGACTAAAAAATGGGCAAATGATATGAACAGACATTTCTGAAAAGAAGACATAAAAATGGCCAGCAAGTATATGAAAAATACTCCACATCTCTAATCATAAAGGGAATGCCAGTGAAAACCACAGTGAGATATCCTCTCAATACCAGTTAAAATGGCTATTATCAGAGATACAAAAAAATAAAAGTACTGATAAAGAGTAAAGTAAATTCTTCTATAACATTTATAAGAATGTAACTTAATACAGCTATTATGGAAAACGGTATGGAGGTTCCTCAAAAACATAAATACCTTATGATCTAGCAATCTCAGTCCTGAGTGTGTGTGTGTGTGTGTGTGTGTATACATATATGAAAGGAAATAAGTATATCAAAGAGATATCTGCACTTCCATGTTAACTGCAGCACTGTTCATAATAGCCAAGATAGAGAATCAATCTAAGTGCCCATGAACAGATGAATGGATAAAGAAAATGTACTTACACACAATGGAATATTATTCAGCCATAAAAGAATGAAATCGTATTATTTGCAGCAACATGGATGTAACTGGAGGCCATTATGTTAAGTGAAAGAAGCCAAGAACAGAAAGAGAAATATCACATGTTCTCACTCATATGTGGGAGCTAAAATAAATGGTGGATCTCACAAAGATAGAGGTTAAATTGGTGATTATCAAAGGCCAGGAAAGAGTAGGGGAAGGAATAACTAAGGAGAAAAGAGAAAAGAAATGTGTTTATTACCACTGAGCTATATACTTGAAAATGCTAAAGATGGTAAATTATATGTGCATATTTTATCTCAATAAGTTTTTTTTTTACAAATCTGCTGGACATAGAATGAAAAAAAGATATCTGCATTACCACGTTTATTGCAGCCACTATTCACAATAGCCAAGGTATGGAATCAACCTAAGTGTTCATCAGTGAATTGATGGATAAAGAAAACATGGTAGAGATATGCAATAAAATATTATTCAGCCGTAAAAGAGAATGAAATCCTGTCATTTGCAGCACCATAGGTGGAACTAGAGGTAATTATATTAAGTGAAATAAGCCAGGCACAGAAAGACAAATATCTCATGTTCTCATTTACATATGGGAACTAAAAAAGTTGATCTCATGGAGGTAGAGAAGGATGGTTACCAGGGATTGGGAAAAATAGGGGTGAGGAAGAGATAAGAGAGATTGGATAATGGGGACACAAATACAGTTAGACAGAATGAGTAAGTTAAAGTGTTTGATACCATCATAGGGTGAGTATAGTTAACGATAATTTATTGTATATTTCCAAACAGAAGATTTGGAACTTTCCCAACACAAGAAATGATAAATAGTTGAGGCGATGAATATCCTAAATGTCATATTTTGATCATTACACATTGTATAAATGTATCAAAATATTGCATACACCCCATAAATATGTACAATTATAATGTACTAATAAAAAATGAAGTGATATATTTTTGTCCTACCAAATATAAATGTCATTCAAAACAAATCTTATAATATAGTATAATATATCACAGTACAACTTGGACAAGAAAGATGAAAATACTTATCACATTATCTTTTACTGCACTTGGCACATGGTTGAATGGGATCAGAATACTTCACACTCAGGAGGAAGCCACAAAAAACAAACACCAGGTAATCAGCTCCAACTTTTGTGAGGAAATTTCTTTCCCTAAGAGATGTAATTCAGGCTTAAAATAGTATGAAACCTGAATAAAAATGTAAAAGTAAGAAAGGAGGTAAGATTGTTAGTTCGCAGTGTAGTGTGAAATGCGGTGACGTTTGGAAGTTTACTCACAGGACAGATGAAGTTGCCTTGCCTTGGGTAAGTGAATCCACTTCAGACTTAACCAGAATCCTGGGATGGAATAGAAAAAAGAACGTGACAATTCTTCAAATGTATGCCTGAGAGAACACTGAGAACCTTCCAGATTTTTTAATTTAGAAAGGAGAAAGTGTTGACATCCTGGACAAACTGTTTACTTGATAATGTTTGAACTGCGAAAGGCATAATTAATTTCCTGACCTCACACAGTGCTGATGACATCATCCTTCTGCTTTCACTTTCACTCTTCGGTGATGATAATATAATTGGATTATAATCACCTTGACTTAAAAAAATGACTTCTTCTTTAATTTCTCAAATTGCCATGATTACCCAAAAGCTCTGCAGAAAATTTACTTTTTCAACATCTAAATACGAGAAAACTTGCTAGTCACAGGGACTCTATTAATATTAGGAAGACTACACAATTCAATGCATTAATATTTGAGAGAGTTTCCTGAAGAAATCAGGAACAAAATTGTAGTGCTGATAGGTAAAATTAAACTCAGTAATTACTCCTTAAACATTATAATTTATATTAAGATACCACCAGAGTGAGATTTCTCTAAATGAGACACCTTAAAAATTCAAGTAGAAATAGTGAATGTCAGTGTTTCTTAGTCACAGATATGCTTGAGTCCTCAGTGAAGTGTATGTGCCTGTGTGTGTCTCTATGTGTGCATATATGTGTGTGTGTGTTCACTTTGGCACCCCTCTGGACATTTTAATTTAACAGATCTGGGATAAGACCTGGAGCTCTACATTTTTAAAAAAGTTACACGGGGTATTCTGATGGGCACCTGCATTTGGGAACCACTGGTCTATGCTGGATATACTATACATTGGGCCCTAACTGAAGATGACAGGTGAACTAATGTGAAAGGAATCAGAGAACATAATTTTCAGGTCATGGACAACTTTTTTACTGTAGAATATAAAGGGGTGTATACAAAATATCATGACTATGATAGCAATAAGTGTATAAATTAATCTAACTCACTGGCTCCTCAACTTCCACTCCACAATGCAAGTGTCATTTTCTAAACTGATTGTAGCACAACTTGATGTGAAAAAAGGCCAAGGTTTCTGGCAGATAAAACTGGGCCTGTACTACATAGCTGTTAATGAAGCACATCATACGTCTGTCATTGAGGTTCATAATTGTAAGCAGATAAATGTAGTCAACATTATGCTAAGTGATATTATGCAAATGTCATCTCCTTAAAATTTACTCTCAAGTGTCTTCTCTGAATATTCACAGCACTTCATTTGTAACAATATCAGAAATTCTACCCTCTTCCTTTGAATAAAGGGATTATCAACCTGAAGGACATTATGCAGAATGAAAAATATGGCATGATTTCACTTATGTGCAGAATCTTTAAAAATCAAATTTACTGAAACAGAGAGTAGAATGGTGGTTGCCAGGGGTGGGCGGGAGGCAGAGGTAGGGATATGTTGGTCAAAATGTGCCAAGTTTCAGTTATGTAGGATGAGTAAGTTCTAGAGATCTAATGTACAGCATGGTGACTATAGTTAATAATACTCTATTATATTGAAAATTTGCTGAGAGTAGATCTTAAGAGTTCTCATCACACACAAGCACAAAAATGAATATATTAACTTGATTGTAGTAATCCTATCACAATTGCACATGTATATGAAAACATCATGTTGCATATATATACAATTTTTATTAAAAAGTAAAAATTAAAAAAAGAAATGCATACTTCTAGACCAATTAATTCAAGATCTCTAGGGATGAGGCACAACCATGTGAGTAACATCATCTTAAACTGAAAAAATAATTCCCCAACTCTATATACCACTGCTCTGCACATGTTATTTCTTATTTTAAGCTCTTCATTAGTCTTTTCATGACAAAGTATGAGCTTGACAATCTAGGCCTAGTATTGTGATTGGCCACAATCTGGTTTCACATTTCATTTCAGTCTCATATTCTAAACTTTCTTTTAGGCATTCTAAATTCCACCCAAACCGTGCAGCTCATCATTCTATGAATACGGTTTGCTTTTGTGCATGCTGTACCCTCCACCTGAAATGTCCTTAGCCTCTATCAACCCACTCTTAGATATTATTCAGATGTAATCTCTTTCTTAAAAGTCACTCTCAAATATCTTCTCTGAAGAGTCACAGTGCTTCATTCATAAAGATATCTGAAATTCTACCCCCTTCCTTTGAATGAGGGGATTATTAACTGTTCAAAGGCAGATATGCTTAGAAAGGAAGATGTCATCTCTCATCTACAAGACTATAACTGCCTCCTAATAGGTCAACCTGCCACAGTAGGTAGCTAATCGGGCATAAGCAAGTCAGAGGAGGACTCCCTGCCACCACCAGGAATGTCAGGTGACCATCAGGTGATAGTCAGGTGATTGTTACATTGTATCTCTAAAATAATAATTGGTGGCAGCCAGTGGCAGGAAAAGGCAGTCTTCCAATAGATAGAATAAACCTGAAACTGGTGATCAGCAGCTTTCCAATAGGATCCCAGGAGTTGGGGAGTGGGCTCAAGCATGCAAAATGACAGAGTTTAACTGGCATATGACTTTCTAGGAACATTCAGCTGGTAAAGGAAGAATGCCTCAAGTAAGCATGCATACAAATACAGTAAACACATTGCGCATGTTCCCCTCCGAAGCACTGGCAGGCCACTGCGCATGTGGATAGCTCACCCCAAGGCAAGAATAGGAGAGAAGGTACACGAGACCCTGGAAGCATGGCAAGGTATAAAACCCCAAGTCAAAGGTCAAACCGTGCCCTGATCTCTCAAATTGCCTGCTTGGCCCTCTTCTAAGTATACTTTACTTCCTCTCATTACAGCTCTGAAGCTTTTTAATAAATTTTCACTCCTGCTCTAAAACTTGCCTTGGTCTCTCACTCTGCCTAGTGCCCCTCAGTCTAATTCTTTCTTCTGAAAAGGCAAGAATTGAGGTTGCTGCAGACCTGTACAAACCCACATTCATTTTTGCCTCTTTCTGACCTGTTTTTCACCAGAATGATTTATTAAAATGTAAATATGATGTCACCACCCATCCCAATCAAAACATTTCATCTTCTCCCCAATGCTCTGAAGATAAAGACCACAATGTAAATACCATGAAAGACGTGGAAATGAGGAGAGGTAAAGAAATGGAGTAGGAAAATGCCAATTCACCTACTTCATGATTGTGCTGACTCTAGGCTCTTCAGTTCAATAATTTTCTCTGCATTTGCCCTTTTGAATCATATCAGCACGGCAAGGTTCCAAATGCAAGGATTCATACGTGAATATTGTTTAAAAGAAGTCTTCAATGTATTCTACAATGTCTGTAAGATTCTGACAGAGAAAAATTAGATAGCAGAAAGACAGCTGTGAGATCCTGGGGTGCAAGGTCTAATTACCAGCACATTATATGGTCAAACAAAAATTCTCTCTGCAATAACAAAGTCTAATCATTTCCCTTGCCGGTCTGCTGTTTTTCTATTGCATCATCTGTGTGGGAACATGGTGACCCACAGGAAAGTTCCCAACACTTTCTGACTTCACCCAGGTGATGAAGCTAAAATGTAGTTAAAAAAATAAATAACAGGCTTTAGAAATATTCTTCTTAACATTTGTTTTTTTGGTTTCTAGTAGAAGCTGAGCTGAATTAGAGTATTAAAAAATTATACAGACAATTAATGCTTTATTTTTACCCTTACCATTCCCTAAGCATCTGTTTTGCCTCTAAATAGGTATTTTTATTGTAAAAAAATTAAACTTATTTCGTAATTAATAGTTCTTATCTTTTTTTAATTTATTTTAACTTTTTAGAGACAGAATCCAGTTCTGTCACCCAGGCTGGAGTGCAGTGGTACAATCATAGTTCACTGTAGCCTCAACCTCCTGAGCTCAAGCCATCCTCCTGCCTCAGCCTCTTAAGTAGCTAATTTTAGTCCCCACCACGCCTGGCTAATTTGTGTACTTTTTTTTTTTATATAGAGACGGGGGTCTTGCTGTGTAACCCAGGCTGGTCTTGAACTCCTGGCCTCAAGCAATCCTCCCACCTCAGCTTTCCAGTGTTAAGATTATAGGCGTGAGCCACAGAGCTTGGCCATTTTTATCTTTCAAGAGGAATTTGCCAGGCGTGCTGGCTCACGCCTGTAATCCCAGCACTTTGGGAGGCTGAGGTGGGGGGGTGGATCACCTGAGGTCAGGAGTTCAAGACCAGCCTGGTCAAAATGGTGAAATCCTGTCTCTACTAAAAATACAAAAATTAGCTCGGCATGGTGGCGGGCGCCTGTAATCCCAGCTACTCTGTAATCCCAGCTACTCTGCAGGTCGAGGCAGGAGAACGTCTTGAGCCTGGGAGGCAGAGGTTGCAGTGAGCCGAGATCACACCACTGCACTCTAGCCTGGGCTACTGCGTGAGACACTGTCTCAAAAAAAAAAGGAATTTTAGGTTTACAGAAAAGTTTAGCAGAAAGTAGGGAGAGTTCCTATACATCCTCTCGCCTCATTGCACACAGTTTCTTCTATTATTAATATCTTGTGTTAGTGTGGTATATTTGTTACAATTGATGAACCAATATTGATACATTATTACTGATTAAAGTCCATAGATGACATTAGAGCACAAAGTTTATGTTGTACAGTTCTATGGGTTTTGACAAATGTATAACTTTTTGTATCCACAATTACAGCATCATACAGAATAGCTTCATAGCCCTAAAAATCACCTGTGTTCTACCTATTCATCTCTTCTTCCCTCCTCTTCAACAAGGCTGGAAACAACTAATTTTTTTTACCATATTTTTATTTTTACCTTTTTCAGAATGTCACATAGTCCATTTCCTTTGAAGAACTTCTTTTAACATTATTTTCAGTGCATCTCTACTAGTGACAAGTTTCCACAATTTTTGTTCGTCTGAGAAAGTCTTTATTTCTCCTTCATGTTTGAAAAACAATTTTATTGGATATCAAACTATAGGTTGGTGGGCTTTCTTTTACTTTCAATACTTTAAAAATTTCACTCCACTCTCGTCTTGCTTGCATGTTTTTTGAAGAGATGTCTGATGTATTTCTTATTCTTCTGTAGGTAATGTGTTTTCTTTCTGGCTTCTTTCAATTCTTTTTTAAAATTTTATTTTTATTTATTTATTTATTTTTTGGTCTTTACTTTTTGGAACTTTCAATATGATGTGTCTAGGTATAAGCTTTTTGGTATTTGTCCTTCTTGGTATCCTCAGAGCTTCCCGTATCTGAGGTTTGGTTTCCATCATAAATTTTGGAAAAATTTAAGCCATTGCTTTCTCAAATATTTCATCTATCCCCTTCTTTTTTTTCTCCTTCCGGTATTATGATCCCTGGATATTTTAAGGTGAAATTGTTTGAGGATAAGAATTAATAGTAATTTTGATAAAATTTCTTTTGTTTACCTTCTCTTCTTCCTACCTTCTCTCTCATATTTGTTATCCTTTTCTATATAAAAATATAATATTTTAATTTATTTTAATTTTCCTTTAATATAAAATTCTACAATACTATTTTGCAGGAGAAGTTGGTTAAATGGAGGAAATGTTAGGCTTGTGGTTGACAGACTCAGAATGGGTCAATGGTATGCAGCTAGGAGAAAAGAATGAAATGAGATTTCAATTACATGTGAAATTAGAGTTTTAGATTAGATTGGAATGAATCCTTAACAACTGAACGTGACTGGAAAGTTAAGGGTTCTGCCAAATATGTCAGATATTGTCTAAAAGATATATGTCTAAAGGTAGATAATGAGGGAATTCCATATTTACTCTCCACCAAGTTGAAGCTGATCAATATTGGCTATATTAAAACCAGAAGAAAATGATTTTGAGATGAAGGCATTAATAGGGATAAAGTGAAATATTATGTAACAATAAAATTAAACATCTGCAAACTAAAAGTAATTATCTTGAACCCACATGCATCCAAAAAAGCCTCAACACACATAAAGTGAGAATTGATTGAATTACAAAAATTATTAATAAAATTAATAGAGGGAAATTATTTTACACTTCTCCAATAAACCACAGATAAATTTTCAGCAACACAATTTACAAGCTAGATATAAATTCCTTACCCAAGGAGTAGAGATGACACATACTTTAAGAATTAGATTGATAGTTTATAAAACTTAATCACATACTAATCTACAAAGAAAGTTTTTATTAATTCCATACATTCTTTGACCAGTATGCAAAAAAATTAGAAATCAATAACAAAAAGCCAAAAAATGGTGTTAAACTCAGTCACAAGAAAAAAATTTTTAAAAAATCACACTTCTAAATAATGTATACATTAAGAATCGGCAATCACAGTGGATTAAATAACATTTGGAAGCCAAATGTCAGTGAGAACATTTCTTATCAGAACTTGTGAGATATCCTTAAGATAGCCTTTGAAGAGGAAATTAATAGTCCTAAAAACATATATTAGCAAACACTGAAAATTTATAAACAGTTTAACTCATAAAAGTAGGAAAAATAGCTATAGAATTAAAACAGTGGAAAGGAGGAAATGATAAGGATAAAAGAAAAACAATTCAACCGACAACAAATAAACAATAGAGATGATCAAGAAAACGGCTGATACTTTGAACAAACAGAACAAACAAACCTCAAAAGGCAAAAATCTAAGAATGAGGAGGGTAACATGACCACACATATTAATGATTTTAAAAATACAATATTACAAATATTTTATGCAATTAATTTTGAAAATATGGATAAAGCCAATTTATAGAAAATATAATTTAATACATTTGACTAAAGAAGAACCACAAAACCTTAAGGGCAGAGCAATCATCAAAGACATATTTAATCCATTTGACTTAAAAAGGAACTCCAAAAATGAAACATCTTGACATAAACCTCCCCCTGAAATGAGGTTCAGAGGCTTTATAAGCATGTTTTACCAAGTCTTTATAACTTAAAAAACTTAGAATTTTTATTTATACAACCTCTTTCAGCAAACAAAAATGAAAAGCCTTGACAAAATAAATTAAATCAAGGATACTTGAAGGAAAAAAATTATAATGCATTCTAACTTATAATGTGGATATTCAAAAGTTCTAAATAAAATATCAGCAAAATAAATAACTATTTGTATACAAATAATACATTGATACCCAGTAGTATTTAATTTATGGAATACAAAGATGGCTCAACATTGGAAAACTTATATTTATATCATCATATTAACAGATTAAAAGAGTTGAAACCATATGATCATGTTAGTATATGCAAGAAACAAAAAGATTAAAAAGTTCAATTTATTTATGACAATAACTAGAATTAGCAGGGAATACCCTTAACTCATAAAAATATTTCCTCCAAGTGAACAAATATTTTACTTAAAAAAAAGAAATTTTAGAAGCTTTTCCATTAAAGTCAGTGTGCTAGCTATTTTCTTTTTGCACATATGAGGATCCCCTCTCTACCCTCCTCAACTTGGCTCTGTCCCCAGAAATCTGGCCTGTAGAGTTTACACCTATGGGCTCTCTTGCCCACTGGTTTCCAACTACCATCAGACATTGAAGAACTCCATATCTCAGAGAGGAAAGACAATCAAGATAGAGTATTTATTCCTGTTTCCTGCCATGTGAAGTCACCCAAGCTGATTCTGTCCCTTAATGTAGGTCATTACTTTTCTCAAGGTGACCTGCTTTACATGACAATTTTTTTTACCTTTATCAAGTTATCCATCCATGAACATATATATGTGTGTGTGTGTACATATATATTTATGTGTGTATATATATGTGTATATATAGAGAGAGTACCTCAGTACTTTTCTCATTTATATTAATTCCAGAGGTCATATATTTTGCGAAAAATTTGAAACACAGAAGTATATGAAAGAAAATTACATATAGACACAATTTTTAAAAATATGAATATTCCATGTACATATATTTTTAAAATTTGTTTTATAGCTTATTTGTCACAAGTCATAGACACCATCTGGTGTCAATAAACAGGGACTGATGTTATTATGTTTTAACAGCTGAATGGGTATTCTAAAGTATGAACTACCATAATTTATATAATCATTTTTTAAATTGAGGGGCATTTAGGTGGTGTCTAATTTATCACTGTCCTAAGTAATGTCAAAATAGATATTCTCGTGTATACATATCCTTGGTGCATTTTAAAAGAGTTGGAATTGTGGAGTCAAAGTATATGCATATTTATAAATTTGCTAGAGATTGCAAAGTTGCCTTGCTGAAATATACTATAATGAGAGAAGAAGAGTACCTATTTCTCCACATTTTTATAAGCATTGGCTATCAAAGATTATTTAAATATTTGTCAGTTGATTAAGTTGTAAGGAGTATTTCAATGTGTTTTATAAACATTTACTTGATTACTAATGAGTATGATCATGTTTTCTTAAACTTATGAGTTATTTTTATTTGATTGTGAAGTGCCTAATTACATTATTGGCTAATTTACTCAATCTGGCTGTCTTTTTTTAAATTTATCAGGTATGAATCTTTTTTATAATATATTTCAGGTATAATTTTTTTAATTTGACTTCTTTTTTTTACTTTTTTTTAATAAACTTAAACAATGTTTACTTCATTCTTTTTTCTTTTGTTAATACATAATATTTTACATATTATGGGGTACAAGTGAATGTTTGTTACATGCATGAAATGTGTAATGATTAAGTCAGGGTTTTTGGGAGTATCCGTCACCTTGAGTATTTATTATTTCCATGCATTGGGAACATTTCAAGTCCTTTCTTCCAGTTTCTTTGAAATCTACAAAATATTGTTGCTAAGTATAGTTATCCTAGTCCGCTGTAAAACCTTAGAACTTTCTTCTTCTATCTAATGGTATGTTCCTACCATTAACCGACCTCTGTTTATTCACCCACCACTCTCTCTCTCTCGCATCTCTGGTATCCATGGTTGTATTCTCTATGTCCATGAGATCAAGTTTTTAGCTCCCACATACGAGCGAGAGCATGTGGTATTTGTCTTTCTGTACCTCGTTTATTTCACATAACATAATGTTGCTACAAATGATATGATTTTATTCTTTTTTGTGGCTTAATAGTATGTCATTGTGTGTTATGTATTGCTTAGGAAAGCCAGCCTCACCCTCAGTTTATAAAAATACACTCTTTTCTCATTAATACTTTCATAGTTTTGTTTCTTACATGTATTACTTATTCAATCTTGATTTACTTTTGTATACTGCATGAAGTATCCAGTCATATTATTTTTCTATAAATGAACATGTGACAAACTTTCCCCCAAAATACTAAATACCATCTTTATCACATACTAAGTTTTTACATGTATTTCATCTGTTTCTAGCCTTTTTGGTTGATATCATTGATTTATTTTCTAATTCCATTACTGTGTCATCTTGTTTAAAGTTTTGTAGTCTAAATCTATATTTTGATACCCGATATCACAAGTACTCCCTTCTGTATTGAACTCTGAAATATTTTTCTAGATATTTTTATATACTTATTTGTCCACATACTCTTCCATTTATCTAGTTTACCAAATTTATCAATTTTTGCCTTCACATCTTCTCAAGTAAAATTCTATTGAGATCTTAATTATAATGCCACTGAATTAACAGATTTATTTGGGGGAGAAGTGACACCTTTAGAATACTGAGATTTCTCTTTCAGAAATATAGTACATCTCCATTTATTCCAACCTTCTTCATGACTGTCATTAAGTTTTATATTTTTTGTAAGAACTAAGGGAGGATGTATCTGACTATATAAAGCTAGAAGATTAAGTGTTGCTCAAATGCCTCTCTGCTGATCCCCTTTTCTCCCTAAAATGTTGTAAGGAAACTACATCATCAAGAATTACAGCAAATGGAAATCAAGATACCTATTAGGTATTAGCTGGGTTAATACTGAGCATTTCTTTGCAAAACTATGATAAAACTGGGCCAGATGTGTGGTTTTAACCCCAGCCTTAAGTAGGAGTCCTACCTTAGTTGAGACTGAAAGCAAACTTATTCAGCTTCTAACTTATATTTATGGGGCATTGTTCTACTAGGCATTAGGGATATAGCAGATAAAAAGGAAGGGGGAGAGGGATGAAAAAAATCTTTATCCTCATGGAGCTTATATTTGAGGATTGAAACTTGCACCCTTATTTCCCTGTGTCTATCAGTGAGGTACAGGAAGCCAAGGCAGTGACAGCATACTCAACTTCACACATGGAATGAAAACTAGAAACAAAAAAGGCCTTAACCCACTGTGGCCATGCCCACTAGCAGTAACAAACAAATCAAAGAACTCCCTTGAGAGCAGGGAGCTACCTGCTTCTGCTCCTACACACACACACACACACACACACAAACATGCACACATACGTATAATTTAAATTGTACATATATATGGTAAAAAAGGTAGGCATATCTCATTTACTGAATGTTTGTTATATTCTAGGGACCCTACTGAGTACATTGCACACATTACCTAATTTAATCTTCAGAGAAAATTTACTTTTCTTTTATAGACGAAGAAACTGAGACTCAGAGCAATTAAACAACTTGGCAAAGCTTATATTGTTAACAGAATAGGAAGTCACACTCACTCACTCTTCAAATGTTACATCCTTTCCTCCCTGGCATTCTGCCTCTGATATTTCATCCATTATTTTGCAATCTTTTATTGAATATCATTACTGTTATATAATGTGTCAGGTACTGGAGATAGTCTCTGCTCTTGGGGAGCTGTCACATTGATGAGAAGTGATACACGAACAAAAATTATAATGTGGTCTGTTAAGTACAATGATAGGAACATGCACAAAAAGTCCCATGGAGGCTTCTGGAATTAGGGAAAAAGCTTCCTTCTTGCTCACCTCCTTTCCTTTATTCTGATCCTGAGCTTGTGAAAATACACAAACTGTAGGGGAGGGGGAGATTGATACTTCTGTCAGGTGGTAAACATGAAAATGACAGTATTTTAGTTACTTTAGTCAGTCGGAAGAGAACAGTTTTTCTTCTCAATTAAACTATGATAAATCTATAATCAATGCCAGGTCTTGCAATTGACTCATTTAATATTTATTGAGTGCTTAAAATGTGCCAAGAACTGTTCTTAATGCTTGAGACACACCAGTGAACTTATGATCTGGTGGACAGAGAGAAACAGAAAATAAACAATAAAAACAAACAAATAATATAGCATGCTATTAGGTGATAAGGACTATAAGAAAAAGAGAAAAAGTAAAAGCAGAACAGGTAAGGGGGAGCACAAGTGCTGGAAGAGAAGTGCTAGGTGGTTGCAATTTTTAATAGGAGAGTTATTGAAAAGATGACATTGTAACAAATCCTTAAAGGAGGTAAGGGAGTTTGCTAAGCAGTTGGAGGGAATAGCATTCCAGGCAAAGGAACAGTCAGGGTAAAAGTCCTTAACTAGGAACATGACTGGATGTGTTAGAGGAACAGCAATGAGGACAATGTCATCAGGGTGGAGCAAGTGAGAGTAACCCAGAATGGCAACAAGGAGCCACATAGTCTAAAGACTTTTAGACTATTTTAAGGACTTTGGTTTGTATTCTGAGTGAAATCAGGAGATAACGTAGTGTGACCTTAAGGAAAACTAACTAGAAGGCTATTGGCAATAATTCAGGCAACAGATTACGGTAGATTGGACCCAGATAATAGTATGGTGGTGATGGGAAGTGGTCAGATCATGGATATATTTTGGAAGGGAAGTCAAAAGGATTTCCTGATTGATTGAAAGTGGGATGTCAGCATAAGGAGATTTTGGACTGAGACAATGGGGCTTTCTAAATATACAATCATGTCATCTGCAAACAGGAACAATTTGACTTCCTCTTTTCCTAATTGAATACCCTTTATTTCCTTCTCCTGCCTGATTGCCCTGGCCAGAACTTCCAACACTATGTTGAATAGGAGTGGTGAGAGAGGGCATCCCTGTCTTGTGCCAGTTTTCAAAGGGAATGCTTCCAGTTTTTGCCCATTCAGTATGATATTGGCTGTGGGTTTGTCATAAATAGGTCTTATTATTTTGAGATATGTCCCATCAATACCTAATTTATTGAGTTTTTAGCATGAAGCACTGTTGAATTTTGTCGAAGGCCTTTCTGCATCTGTTGAGATAATCATGTGGTTTTTGTCATTGGTTCTGTTTATATGATGGATTATATTTATTGATTTGTGTATGTTGAACCAGGCTTGCATCCTTCAGCAAAGTCTCAGGATGTAAAATCAACGTGCAGAAATCACAAGCATTCCTATACACCAATAACAGACACACAGAGAGCCAAATCATGAGTGAACTCCCATTCGCAATTGCTTCGAAGAGAATAAAACCTAGGAATCCAACGTACAAGGGATGTGAAGGACCTCTTCAAAGAGAATTACAAACCACTGCTCAACGAAATAAAAGAGGACACAAACAAATGGAAGAGCATTCCATGCTCATGGATAGGAAGAATGAATATTGTGAAAATGGCCGTACTGCCCAAGGTAATTTATAGATTCAATGCCATCCCCATCAAGCTACCAATAACTTTCTTCACAGAATTGGAAAAAACTACTTTAAAGTTCATACGGAACCAAAAACAAGCCCACATTGCCAAGACAATCCTAAGCCAAAAGAACAAAGCTGGAGGCATCACGCTACCTGACTTCAAACTATACTACAAGGCTACGGTAACCAAAACAGCATGGTACTGGTACCAAAACAGACATATAGACCAATGGAACAGAACACAGCCTCAGAAATAATACCACACATCTACAGCCATCTGATCTTTGACAAACCTGACAAAAACAAGAAATGGGGAAAGGATTCCCTATTTAATAAATGGTGTTGGGAAAACTGGCTAGCGATATGTAGAAAGCTGAAACTGGATCCCTTCCTTACACCTTATACAAAAATTAATTCAAGATGGATTAAAGACTTAAGTGTCAGACTTAAAACCATAAAAACCCTAGAAGAAAACCTAGGCAATACCATACCATTCAGGACATAGGCATGAGCAAGGACTTCGTGTCTCAAACACCAAAAGCAACAGCAACCAAAGCCAAAATTTAGAAATGGAATTTAATTAAACTAAAGAGCTTCTGCACAGCAAAAGAAACTACTATCAGAATGAAGAGGCAACCTATAGAATGGGAGAAAACTTTTGCATTCTACTGATCTGACAAAGCACTAATATCCAGAATCTACAATGAACTCAAACAAATTTACAAGAAAAAAACAAACAATCCCATCAAAAAGTGGGTGACGGAGATGAATAGACACTTCTCAAAAGAAGACATTTATGCAGCCAACAGACCCATGAAAAAATGCGTATCATCACTGGCCATCAGAGAAATGCAAATCAAAACCACAATGAGATACCATCTCACACCAGTTAGAATGGCCATCATTAAAAAGTCAGGAAACAACAGGTGCTGGAGAGGATGTGGAGAAATAGGAACACTTTTACACTGTTGGTGGGACTGTAAACTAGTTCAACCATTGTGGAAGACAGTGTGGCGATTCCTCAGGGATCTAGAACTAGAAATACCATTTGACCCAGCCATCCCATTACTGGGTATATACCCAAAGGATTATAAATCATGCTGTTATAAAGACACATGCACATGTATGTTTATTGTGGCACTATTCACAATAGCAAAGACTTGGAACCAACCCAAATGTCCAACAATGATAGACTGGATTAAGAAAATGTGGCACATATACCCCATGGAATACTATGCAGCCATAAAAAATGGTGAGTTCATGTCCTTTGTAGGGACATGGATGAAGCTGGAAACCATCATTCTCAGCAAACTATAGCAAGGACAGAAAACCAAACACCGCATGTTCTCACTCATAGGTGGGAATTGAACAATGAGAACACTTGGACACAGGGTGGGGAACATCATACACTGGGGCCTGTCATGGGGTCGGGGAAGGGGGGAGGGATAGCATTAGGAGATATACCTAATGTAAATGACGACTTAATGGGTGCAGCACACCAACATGGCACATGTATACATACGTAACAAACCTGCACATTGTGCACATGTACCCTAGAATTTAAAGTATAATTTTAAAAAAAGGAAAGTGGGATGTAAAAGAGAAAGAATAAACAAGGATGACTCCTTTGTTTTTGGCTTCAGCCACTAGAGGAATAGTGATATTTCAACAAATCTGGGGATGGCTGAAGGTAGAACAAGTTTGAGGAGAAGATACATTCGTTTTGAAATGTCTATTAGCCACCTAAAAAGAGATGATGAGTAGGTGCTCGAATATATGAGTCTGCAGTTCAGGAGAGAGGTCAGGGTGTGAGATGTGTTTGGGAGTGGACAGCATATGGATAGTATTTAAAGGAATGAGACTAGATTGGATCACTGAGAAATAACCATGTTTAAGTTATGGCCAAATCCATTTAAGTAAATTGGACAGGATGAGACCAAAACATTTGAGCCATTTCCTTTACCATAACCCTGTAGGCATAGAATAGAATTTAGGAAAAAAAATTCTCTCATAATGGACAAAGTGCTCTTATGAATTTTCATAAAGAGGTCCAGTCCTTAGATATATATTTAAAAGACCATTTTTCTTACTAGGTTAAAATATGGTGTTAATGAATCTAACATCTGGTCCTCATATAGTCCAGTTTGTTTCCTTTCATAGGGATGATTTTCCAGATGTGGGGTAAAATGTTCTGATACCATATGCTGTGTTCCTCTTTCTAGTCAGCTTTATAAATGTGTGCTGTTAGTTACAAGGAGTACAAGGAGGAGGGATAGAGTTGTTTCACTGGCAACTCATGAGCAACCTTGCCTAAGCAGAAGCTCATTTATCAGTAGTACCATTTTTACAAGGCCAACTGGAAAACTGAAATAATTATAATCATGATTACTAAATTATGCAAATACTTCTTAAATAAAAAGTAGCTTGGAACCTGAATTATTTAGATAATTTTGTGTGTGTGCATACACCCTACTTTTTTTTTAAGCCAAGCATCATCTATCTTTTACTCTGTATGTTTTAAAGTAGTATATCCACATCTTAAACAGATAAAGTATATGTAAATTATTTTTCTTGAGTTTCTCATTTTCTAAAATAAACATTTCAAGAATATATTTTCTGATGATTTGTGAAAACATGTGAGTGCAACAGAGTCTCTTAAAAGTTTTTCACGTTACAAATCTGGTCGAGTTCTTCCCATGTTTCATATATTTTTTTTAAGGTCATTGTAAATAGTTTAGGATCCATTAGGTATTTTTCAACTCCTTGCTTAGACATAACTCAACATTCCCAGACAAGTATTTTGTTTTGCCAGTTACCATTTCTTCTCTCAAATAAAATCATGATTTACTGAAGCTGAACACTGATGAGAGAGAAGGGATATGTTTTCTTCCCATCTTTGCCCATTTCCTCTGTGTTTAATAAGGAGTCCTCTATTCCTCAAGTTTCAAGGGGGAGGTATAGAATGAAGACTGCTGCTTCTTCCTCTCCATCTCCCCCACTGATCCCTCCCACTAGAAGAGGAATAGCTAATTTGATTTTTCAGGCATCGGCATTCTTTGGGCCACATCATAAGGAAGTGAGGTTACTGTTACATAAAGGTTAGAAACAGGTTCCACTCTGTCTTTTCAAGTGCTTGTCTCATGGAGCAGTAAGATAGGAGCTGGCACTTGCTAGGTGATCCAGTCTTTATGTACGTCTGTCAGCTAGAAGCTTGGAAGTAGACAGGATCTGCAGGATGCAGGTACCAAATTCTAACATAAAGGCAGAGCCTCTTCCAGAATGTAAATTTCAAGAAATAATGCAAATGAATTGATTTTTTCATTATTTTTTCTCCTTAATTAAAAGGGACAGCCCATGAACCACAATATTTATTGGAACATTAAGGCAGTTTGTGAAGTGGCTGGCTTCGTTACCTAATGAAGACTTTGACCAAAAGACAAAAGCAAAAGTTGACATGTCATGAATAGCAGAATTCTGATATAACAGAATGGTCTTATACTCTCTCTAATGTTGATAAGATCATCTAATAGATGTCTGATAGATGATACTACATTCCACCTGAATAAGTAAAAAATCCGGCTGAGTACTTAGAGAATGGGCATTTTTTTATTGATTATTGGGTTACCTTTGGTTTGCAACTAAATGAATAACAAAATAACTTTTAGTGTACTTATGTTTTCAGAAATGAAAGTTTTATATTTGTCTATTTCACTTCTAATTATTAACATTCTATGCATCTGATAATTCCACTTCACAGATTAAAATTCTGCATTCGCATGTATTTTTCTCACATCCAGTGACACAGTTTGGATATTTGTCCTTGCCCAAATTTCCTGTTGGAGGTGGGACCTGGGGGGAGATGTTTGGATCAAGGGAGCAGATCTCTCGTGAATGGCTTGGGCCATCCCATTAGTGATAATTAAACTCTCTCTCTGAGCTCATACGAGATCTGGTAATTTAAAAATGTGTGGCACCTTCTCCCTATTCTCTCTCTCTCTTGTTCCTGCTTTCACCATGTGACTTGCCAGCTCCCCCTTTGCCTTCCACCATGACTGCAAGCTTCCTGAGGCCATACCAGAAGCCAAACAGATGCCTGGCTGTACAACCTGCAGAAACATGAGCCAATTAAACTTCCTTTCTTATAAATTACCCAGTCCTAGGTATTTATAGCAATTCAAGAAGGTATTCATACGTTCACCTACAAAATATACTGAAAAGCCAGCTTCGGAAATCATCTGAGTCAGAAGTAACATTTTTCCGTGTCTTTCATCATAGTTGCTCAACCCATTTCCCACCCCCTGCCGGCCTTACTTATCCTGGTCTCCATGTTTTTGGCTCTCTGACAGAGCATAGTCTCTATTCTTGGCCCTCCTATTATTTTTTAGAGACTGGTTTAAACACCCACTTCTGGCTTATGAGCTTTGCTTCTCTGCTTGATGTTGTGTATGTGACTTGTGGCTTTCTCATATTTCTGGCATGTCTAATAATCTTCTCCATGCTGAAACCCCCCAGTGCCTTTCTCACACCCACTCCTGCCTCCTTGCAAAAGGAATGGAACCAGGTGTTTGCTGAGCATTAAATTTTAAAAAGTGAGTTCTCTGAAGATCTTAATGACTGGTGCCTTCACCATATGTGCTATACAGGAAGACCAACCCAAAGGAATGGATGTTTGGGTCCTTTGTTCAAGCTATCTCTTTTCTGGACAGAGCTGGAGATATGTGGAAAAAAATTCTACTCATTAGCCCCTTTTACTAACTTCCCTGCTGATCACCTCTCTGATGTTAACACCTTTAGTTTTTATCACACAAGACACAATACAATTGATGCTACAATTTAGACATAATACAGATCCCATCCTAAGGTTACTTTAATTGGAATATAGCATAGAGATTTCCCAAAAGTCTTCAATCATCCACTTATGGATTATTTCTGCAGATAACTTTTTTGTTGTTGTTATTTCATTCATAAGAAACAACCCTTAGGGATTCTTATCTTAGGTTCCTACTACTCAGACATGCTAAAATGTTTCTTAGCATCAATATTTATCATTCTTGTGATGTGTGGTTTTGCAGCTATACAGTGTGAGAATGAGCATACTATATTTAATACAAAAGGCAAAAATAAAAGAGTACTTTGGCTTGAAGGATATACTCAATAGTTGAACTAGCTGCTGCTGCTTTAGATAGTTTTGTGATTTTAAGTAGATCTGCCAACATTTGTTCTTAGGTTGCTCCCTCTAACTGTTCCTACCTTGGCTCCATCCTGTGATTGTTCAAAAGGAGCTTCATAAATAAATGTGTAATGTTGCTGGTATGTGTTGTGAGACTCTAGGATATAATTTCTCACCTTCTCATCATATTTCATGGTGGACTTTGAGTTTTAGCAAAGCAGTGACCCCAGTGAAGTAGTTCCCCAAAACAGCTCTGATTATTCCAGACTTGGCAAAGCTCCTGGCAAGATCTCATTGTGAGAAACCAGAGGGGAGCTCACAGAATTGGCTGGCAGGTGGCTCTGGACTGATGTGGGAAAATAATGGAGATGAGGGCTAAATCCCATGCATGGAGTAGTTTGGTCAACATGAGGAGCAATAGCCAGTGAGTGGAAGCTGTAAATAAGGGCATGTCTTTTCCAGCAGCACTGACTTTCTGGAGCTTGTGAAATCATGACAAATAAAAACCAAAATAAGTCTATAAAAGTACTCAAAATGTGAAAGAACCAAACTGATTTTCCAGTCACAAACAGAAGAATTTGAGCCAGTTGGCTTAGACCTCAAGCAGTTCTCTATAACTCTAATTAATGGCTTCTGTTTCTCAACTGTCAAAAGAGATCTAGTAGTTTTTCTAAAAAATGCAGACAAGCAGGAAAAGAAAATTTTAAAATATTATTCACTAGGTAATTGTTTATGAATTTTGTCCCCAAACCTCAATCTAAGGAGAAGACTGAGATGTTGATTTAATTTCCACATCTCTACTTCTCCCAGGTTAATGTATCATATTTTTGTAGAATGAGGAAGGGATTTGGAGAACGAAGTTTATATTGTTAATTGATTCCCCCCTCCCAGCTATAACATCCCTAAGAAGGATTAACATGAAAAATCAACAAAAGTTTATTTAATCTTAGAACTATGTTTAGGCTTAGTATGGTGTTACCTGATTGTGCCAGCAAGACTAAATGAAGCCCAAATGCTCCCCACCTCATTACTAAACAGAGCAACACATTACTAGGCGCTCTTTTCCTGGCTATGACTAAAGCATTTTCACCCAGCCCCTAACACGTTGTCTTTGGCGCATAGGTGAGGAGACTGAAATCTGAGCATAATTGACTCTCAGTCTGCAAGTCTCATTTTCTTGGCTCTGTCCCATAGGCACCCCACTATCACCTACTGCCCCTCCACCACTCTCTACCAAACTTCCCACCATCTCTATACATATTAGAGTTTCTGTAAATTCACACTTTCCATCTTAACAGCCAGGATATACAAATACTTTCCAATTGACACCAATCTTAGAAAGACTTTTTTTTTTTTTTAACTGAATGGAAGGAGTAAAAGTTGCAAAGACTGAAGCTTAAGACTTTTAAGACTCAATTGGGATAAAGATAAATTTCCTTCCCAACTATATAACTATCACTACACTGGAAGTGACTGGCTTTTTGATATGCCCTCTTTGCATATAACTGGGATTCATATAATACCTGAAATTACCGGAAGCTTGTTTTTGGTTTGGAAAAATGTCTGAACCTGGAGTGAAATACTTGGATATGTGACGTGGTATCAGAGTTTTCTTTGAGAGCTCCATAGTGAAAGCCAACATTAAACATTATTATTATTATTATTATTATTTTTTCCATAGGCTTTCCATGTCCAGTTCTGTGTAGATCAAAATGCTAATGGAATATTCATCAAAGATAGCCATGGAATCTAGGACCTGCATTTAGGGTTGGCCCAAATATATTTTGAACCCTTATATTTTGGCTAAGCTACCACTCAGAAGCCTGAAATATGTACTGTTCTGATGTACTGTGCTAGGGAATGTTATTGAATGGTGGTGTAGAAAGTGACCAATTTGAAGGAAAACAAAAATCAACAAATACCAAGAGATATACAGTAGGCAGAACTCACACCATCTCACAGAGACTGTAAATTTCCTAATTCTGGGTGATCTATAGTAAGTTTTCTCTCTCCTTTCAACTACAGTTTCTAGTAGGGAAATTCTTCCATTCTGGGATTAATAAGATCACTGGGTTATCCTTATTCTCATATTTCACCCATTTTGATAGAATCTCTCTGTTGTGAGGTTTCCTAATGGAATTTCTGATTATGCCAGCTCTATTATTTGCCTTTTTCAGAGCTCCACTAATTGGTGAATATCGTGCTTTCCTCCAAGTCACATACAGTCTCTGTCATCAGGGCACAACTACTCCTCCTGGACACTTAAACTCACTAGGGAAATGTACCCTTTCCCTCTAGTTTTAGCAGTTCCCATTCTCTGTCTTTTTTTTTCATGTTGCCTACCTTCAAAGTGGACTTCATATCCTCTTTAGATCTTGTTCCTTAAAGGACACTAGCCCATCCTCTAAGGGTCATTGCCTTGGTCTCCAGGCCACTTAAGTAGCTGGCTCATATCTTCTTTCTCTTTTCTTATTTAATATTTCTCCAGCCAAGTAAATTTGTGGTTTTGGAAGTACATATAACTTTGGCTAGCCCTATCCTAATGATTTCCAAATCTATTTCTCTAATGTAAACCTTTCCCTGAATTCCAGATCCATATACTTGGTGTAGCACATCCTATTAGTGCCTTACTTATATCCTGTTGACATTAATCTTCAACATGCTGAAGACTACTTAAAGAAAACACCTGCTACTCTCCACCTGTGAGCTTTTTTGTCTGGCTGTAGGAGAATGTTTGTCTTATACACAGGGCAAGCTAGCAGAGCTGAAGGAGTTAATGGCTCCAGAAACAATTCTCAGTGATGATACAGATTTGTTGGATAACAACACCAGTATCTAAACCCATGGTTATGGTAATGCTAAGGTATATCCTATATTGTCCTCCAGCGTTAGCAGTGGTGCAAAACTTTAATTTCCTTGACTGCAGTGATGACTAGCTTGACCAAGAACATTTTATAGGCTTTCTTCCCTTCCCCATCTTACTTTCTCACTAACCTGCTGGTGTTTTCCAGGACCGCCTCCAAAATAAACTACTTGTATTGGAATTATTGTCTCAAGAGTCTATTTATGAGATAACTCAAAGCAACGTGTCTAGAAAACTACATGACTTTTCTGACTGTTTCACTTACAACTACCTCAATAATAATTCATCAAAAACAACTTATCTTCTACATTCAATATGTTTTACTTCCTCAATGCTTAACTCTCTATCCGTCAAGTCACCCAAGCCCAAATTCTCATACTTCAAAGAAAATTTGTCACAAGTTCCATTAATTCTATCCTAAGAATATTTCTCAAATGTGTATCTTTCCTCTTCATCCTCACTATTGCCATTTCATTTGAGGTCTTACCTTCTCTTTCCTGTGCTCTTACATAATCAGTTAGTTGTTCTCTTTGCCTCCAGTTTCAATTTTGGAAATGAAGAAGAGGAAATTTTACAATGACTTTCAGGAATAGGTAGAAGGCTTAGAAGGAAAGATGTTAAGATTATTTTCATATACGTTGAATTTGAAGAGTTTACAAGCCATTAAAATAGAAATGTCCAGAAGTTCAGTTGAATGGGCCATGAGATCATGGGAGTGGTCTTCTTTAGGAAATATATGTATATATTTGAAGCCATGGAAATGTAGTAAAGCATACAGAATGGAAAACGAAAAGAACTAAAGGCAGAAATTGAGGAATGCTAAATTTTAAGGATAAACAGAAGAATAAGATCTAGCGAAGGAAACCTAGAAGGGATAATATGAAAGTCATGAAGAAAACCATGATAGAGGAGGAAAATGAAGACGTTATAAAAGGCTGGAAGGCAGAACATCTGTGAGACCTTCCCTAACCATTCTATTTAAAATAATATTCCCTCCCCACTACTCAGAAGTTCTGATGCCCCTTCTCAGTTTTATTTTTTTCCAAAGTACATGTTACCATCAAATTTATATATATTTTTTAAATTTTAATTATTTTTATCTTATCTCGCCAGAATATGGACATAGTTTTTGTATTTTTTTCTGTTTTGTTATTCTCAGTATCCGAAATATTTCCCGACAAATAGTGAATATTCAGTAAATATCTGTGGAAAGAATGAAAATGAGGGAGTTGTTATTCCTGTTTAATGGCGTACAGGGGTTAAGATAAATTCAGAAAAGCAGTGGTGCTTTTGTGATTAACAGGACACTAGTGACATTTATCAGAATGGTTGTAAGTGGAAGCATTAATGTAGTGAATTGAAAAGTAAAGTTTGGAAAGCATTGAGATTGGCTCCAGACCAGTGCTTCTCTAACTATCCATGGTAAAGAATCAATTTGTTGCAATTTGGTACTTTTGTAAATTACAATCAAAATAAATTACTAAGAAAATTAAACAAAATACAAAGATGTATAAAATATAAGCTCCTATAGCATTTTTTCCTAGATCACCAAGCCTCTGTTCATGTTTTTAGCCTTCTTTTCTCTCAGTGTTCACATTCTTCCATATGGATATACAGTTTTCGGCACATTATTTTATTTATTTTTATTTTTTGAGACAGAATCTCACTCTGTCACCCAGGCTGGAGTGCAGTAGTGCACAACTCGGCTCACTACAACCTGCATCTACTGGGTTCAAGCAATTGTCCTGCCTCAGCCTCCTGAGTAGCTGGAAATACAAGGTGCCTGCCACCACACCAGCTATTTTTTTTTTTTTTTTTTAGTGCAGACGGGGTTTCACTATGTTGGTCAGGCTGGTCTTGAACTCCTGACCTCAGGTGATCCACCCGCCTTGGCCTCCCAAACATTTTGGATTACAGGCGTGAGCCACCATGCCTGGCCTGAACATTATTTATTGAATATAATTTGCTTTCCTCATTGGATTGCATAGCCTCCTTTGACAAAAATCAAATGACCACATAAGTATGGGCCTGTTTCAGGGATTTTTATTCTTTTCAATTCATTTATTGGTCAGTCTTTATACTAATAAAATACTGTCTTGCTTATTCTAGCATTATATGTCTTGAAGTTAAGTAGTGCTTTATCCTGCAAGCTTGTTGTTTTTTTGCAAGGGTGCTTTGCATAGGTTGTTTGCTTTCTCACATAAATTTTAAAATCAGCTTATCAAATTCTACAAAAAGAGTATGGAGATTTTATTTGGGATTGCATTGAATCCACATTTCAATTAGGGGATAATTAGCCCTCCATTTACTTAGCTTTTAAAAAATTTCTCAGAGAAATGTGTTTTAATTTCCTATGTATAGGCCTTGAATATCTTTCGTTAAACTTTTTTTTTTTTAGTGTTTTATGGTCTTTGGCACTATTAAAAGAGATCTTTATTAAATTATAATTTCAATTATTTATTGCTGGTATGTAAAAATACAATTGGTTTTGTAAATAACCTGTATCCTGTTACTTTAAGTGCTTTCTCTGCAGCCTTTGAAATGATCTATCTTTTTTGTTTTTTATTCTATTAATATGATGAGTTACGTTGATTTTCAAATGTTGCATTTCTGGGATAAACCTCACTTGGTAATTAATAAAATATTCTCATTTTTACATCTTGCTATATTCACTTTGCTATGACTTTAGTATGTTTATACCTATATTCATAAGAGCCATTTCTATTTTTTGTAGAATCATTGTAACTTTTTTTGAAACAGGGTCTTGCTGTGTCATCCAGGTTGGAGAGTAGTGGCACCATCATTGCTCACTGCAGCCTTGAACTCCTGGGCTCAAGCAATCTTCTCACCTTGGCCTCCTGAGTATCTGGGAGTACAGGCATGTGCCACCATGCCAGGCTAATTTTTTTTTATTTTTAGTAGAGATAGAGGTATTGTCATGTTGCCCAGGCTGGTGTTGAACTCAAGCAATCCTATTGCCTCAGCCTCCCAAAGTGCTGAGATTACAGGCATAAGCCACCATATGCAGCCATTGTCAACTTTTTTTTTTTTTTTTTGAGGGAGTCTCGCTCTGTCATCCAGGCTGGAGTGCAGTGGCACCATCTCGGCTCACTGCAAGCTCCGCCTCCCGGGTTCATGCCATTCTCCTGCCTCAGCCTCCCAAGTAGCTGTGACTACAGGTGCCCATCACCACACCCAGCTAATTTTCTGTATTTTTAGTGGAGACAGGGTTTCACCGTGTTAGCCAGGATGGTCTCAATCTCCTGACCTAGTGATCCGCCCTCCTCGGCCTCCCAAAGTTCTGGGATTCCTGACGGTCTCGATCTCCTGCCCTCGTGAGCCACCGCCCCCAGCCTGTCAACTTTTAATATTAGGGTTATGCTGGCTTTATAAAGCAAGTCGAAATGTTTATTCTTAATTCTGAAAGGGTTTTTGTAAGATTGGTGCCATCCGCTCCTTAAATATAGAATTTATTAATAAAATAATTGGACCTAGAGTTTTCTCTGTGGGAAGGTTTTTTGGTAATAAATTCTTCTTTAATAGATATAGAGCTATTCTGACTCTCTAAGTCTTGTGTCTGTTTTGGTAAGTTAAATTCTTTTCAAGAAATTTTTTCATTTTATTTTAAATATATTTATTGACATAAGTTTTTCATAATGTTCTCTATTGACATAAGTTTTTCATAATGTTCTCTATTATACTCTTTGTGTGTAGAATTTGTAGTGATAATCTGTCTTTTATTCCTAATAGTGGTAATTTGTGCTTTTTCCCATTCTTTTTTTCTTTTTTCCCATTTTTTCCCCTAGTCTACCTAGGGATTTTCACTCTTGTTGATCACCTTAAAGAGCCAACTTCTGACTGTCAAATTTCATGTACTTGTTTTCCATTTGGTTGAAAATAGAATCAAAATTTTATTTTATTCATTATCAAATAGTTCATTATTGTATTTCATTTTTTATTTTGGTTACTTTTGCTCTTTTTTTACAGATGATTGAGTGGGAGCTAGGATCGTTTATTTTATGCTTTTCCTTTTAAATATAATATTTAAAGACATACATTTCCCATTAGGAACTGTTTTAGCTACACCCTACAAATTTTAGTATGTTGTATTTTCCATTATTTAGTTTCAATTATTTGCTACATTTTTATGATTTCTTTTATGACCCCTAAGTCATTTAGAAGTGTGTTATTTCCAATTTTTAAAAGATAATTTCAACTTTTTATATTAGATTCACAGGGTACATGTGCAGATGTGTTACATGGGAATACTGCATGATGCTGAAGTTTGGGGTATGGATCCTGTCACCCAGATAGTGGGCATAGTACCCAATAGGTAGTTTTTAAAACCCACCCCCTCCTCATCCTTTTAATAGTCCCCAGTGTCTGTTGTTCCCATGTTTACATCCAGGGGTACTCAATGTTTGGCTCCCACTTATAAGTGAGAACATGTGGTATTTGGTTATCTGTTTCTGTATCAATTTGCTTAGGATTATGGCTTCCAGCTCTATCCATGTTGCTGCAAAGCATGGGATTTTATGCTTTGTTATGGCTGCATAATATTCCATGGTGTATATGTACCACATTTTCTTCATTCGACCCACTGTTGATGGGCACCTAGGTTGATTCCATGTCTTTGATATGGTGAATAGTGCTACAATTAACACACAAACACACATGTCTTTTTGGTAGAATGGTTTATTTTCTTTTGTATATATACTCAGTAATGGGATTGCTGTGTCAAATGGTAGTTCTGCTTTAAGTTCTTTGAAAAAGCTCCAAACTGCTTTCTACAGTGGCTGAACTAATTTATGTTCCCACCTGCAGAATATAAATGTTCCCTTTTCTCTGCAGCCTCACCAGCATCAGTTTTTTGACTTTTTAACACGCCATTCTGACTGGTGTGAGACAGTATCTCATTATGGTCTTAATTTGCATTTCTCTGAATATTAGTAATGTTGAGCATTTTTTCATATGTTCATTGGCCACTTGTACGTCTTCTTTTGACCAGTATCTTTACATATTTTGCCCATTTTTCAGTAGTGTGATTTATTTTTGCTAGTTGAGTTCTTTAAGTTCTTATAGTTTCTGGATATTAGGCCTTTGTTGGATGCATAGTTTGCAAACATTTTCTCCCATTCTGTAGTTTGTCTGTTTACTCTGTTGACAGTTTCTTTAGCTGTACAGAAGCTCTTTAGTTTATTTAGGTCCCACTTGTCAATTTTTGTTTTTATTGCAGGTGCTTCTGAGGACTCACAAATCCCTTCCAAAGGCTGATGTCCAGAATGGTATTTCCCACGTTTTCTTCTAGTGTTCTTACAGTTAGAGGACTTACTAAAGTTTTTAATCTAGCTCAAGTTAATTTTTGTATATGGTAAAAGACAGAAGTCCAGTTTCAATTTTCTGCATATGGCTAGCCAGTTGTCCCAGCACCGTTTATTGAATAGGGGTTCCTTTCCCTATTGCTTATTTTTGTCGACTTTGTCGAAGATCAGATGGCTGCAGGTATGTAGCTTTATTTCTGGGTTCTCTGTTCCATTCCATGGGTCTATGTGTATGGTTTTGTACCCGTAACATGCTGGTTTGGTTACTGTAGTTTTTTGGTATCGTTTGAAGTTGGGTAATGTGATACATCTAGCTTTGTTCCTTTTGCTTAGTTAGTATTGCTTTGGCTATTCGGGCTCTCTTTTGGTTCTATATGAATTTTTAGAATAGTATTTTCCTAATTCTGTGAAACATAACCTTGGTAGTTTGATAGGAATAGTGTTGAAGCTACAGATTGCTTTGGAAATTACAGCCATTTTAATAATATTGATTCTTCCAATCCATGAGCATGAAATGTTTTTCAATTTGTTTGTGTCAACTATGATTTCTTTCAGCAGTGTTTTATAGTTTTCCTTGTAGAGATCTTTTGCTTCCTTGGTTAGATGTATTTCTAGGTATTTTATTTTTTGTGGCTATTGTAAATAGGATTGCATTCTTGATTTGGCTCTCAGTTTGAACACTATCCCTGTATAGAAATGCTACTAGTTTTTGTACACTGATTTTGAAACGTTGCGGAGGTTGTTTATTAGTTCCAGGAGCCTTCTGGAGGAGTCTTTAGGGCTTTCTAGGTATAGAATCGTATCTTCAGTGAAGAGAGATGTTTGACTTCATTTTCAATTTGGATGCCTTTCATTTCTTTCTCTTGCCTGATTGCTGTGGCTAGGACTTCCAGTACTAACTTGAAAAGGAGGTGAGAGCTGGCATCCTTGTTTTATTCTAGTTCTCAAGGGGAATGCTTCCAGCTTTTGCCTATTCAGTATGATGTAGGCTGTGGGTTTGTCATAGATGGCTCTTATTATTTTGACATATGTTTCTTAGATGCCTAGTTTGTTAATGGTTTTTATCATGAAGGGATTTTGGATTTTATCAAAGACTTTTTTCATGTCTATTGACATGATCATATCATTTTTGTTTTTAATTCTGTTTATGTGGTAAATCACATTTATTGATTTGTGTATGCTCAACCAACCTTGCATCCCAAGAATGAAGCCTACTTGATCATTGTGAATTAACTTTTTGATGTCCTGCTGAAAATGGTTTGCTAGTATTTTGTTGAGGATTTTTGTGTCTATGTTCATCAGGAATATTGGCCTGTAGTTTTCTTTTTCCATTGTGTCTTTGCCACGTTTTGGTATCAGGGTGATGCTGGCTTCATAAAGTAAGTTAGGGAGGAGTCCCTCTTTGAATTCTTTGAACAATTTCAATAGGATTGATACCAGTTCTCAAATATTTTGTATTTTACTAGAGATCTTATTGTTAATTGCTTTCTAATTCAGTTCCATTGCGGTCAGAGAACATATTCTGTATTATTTTAATCCTTTTAAACTTATTGAGACTTATTTTAGGTCACAATATATAATTTATCTTGATATATATGCTACATGCAATTCAACATTTATATTCCATAGTTGTTGAGAGTAGTCTTTTATAAGTATCAATTAGGTTAAGATAATTAGTAGTGTCACTGGGATCATCAATATGTTTATTATTTGTCTCTTAATCTATACATTGTTGGGAGAGAAGTGTTAATAGTATTAACTATGCTTATGAAATTGAGTATTTCTCCTTTCTATTCTGTCAAATTTTTCATGTATTCTGAAACCCTGTTATTAGCTGTGTACACATTTATGACTGCTATGTGCTTGAATTCACCCTTTGATCATTATGAAATATTTATTTTTATCTCTGGTACTACTGTTTGTCTTGATGGCTATTTTTATCTGATATTAATATACTGACTCAGCCTTCTTATGCTTACTATGTGCATTTGCATGGTCTATCTCTTCCCATCCATTTACTTTCTTGGAGTTTTCATCTCTTTGCTAACATCACCTATCTGTTATTGCATATTGACTACTTTTTCCAGCAAAGCTCTTATTATTTCATTTATATTAACTCCCTGATAATTCCAACATTGGTGTCATAGCTGTGTCTGGTTCTGATGATTGCTTTTTCTCTTCACACTGTGTTTGTTTTTGCATTCTGGCATGACTTGTAAATTTTTAGTTGAACGTTGGACATGTATTGGCTAATAAGAACTAGATTAAATAAGCCTTCAGTGTGAGGATTTATGGTAATCTGACTCGAGTTGGGCTGTAGTTAACGTTTGCTATAGCTATAGGTGCCAGAACCTTCTAATTCCTCTAGTGTCCTTATACTATATTTGTTTCCCCTCTTGACTTTGAGCTTCCCTAAGTATTTCTCCTTAGATTCTGTCTTGTAGCTCCTTCACCTGTAATTCACTGTTAAATACTGTTGGTGTGGTGGTAAGGTGTGGAGGAGGAGGACTGTTTTATAATCCTCTCATTAAATCTCAGGGTTTCTTTTCTTTTCTTTTCTTTTTTTGAGACAGCATCTTGCTATGTTGCCTAGGCTCACCTTGAACTCCTAGGCACAAGCCATCCTTCCACCTAAGCATGCCGAGTAGCTGGGGGACCACAGGCACGCACAACTGTGTCTGGCTAAATCTCAGTTTTAATGGGCCTCTCTCGGAGCTGTAAACTTTGCATGTGTTTATCTAATGGTATATCTTTTTTTGCCCACCCCTTCGCTCACCTTATATTCCGTTCCCTGTCTAAAGTGTTCTAAGTTATTTCCTTGAAGCCCTGACCTCTGTTGACTATGTTGTTTTTGTTAGGTCAGACAAGAAGTCTAGAAGTGGTTGCAGTGGGAGGGATGTCCTTCTCCTAACTGGAATATGACTCTGGCAAAATCTTTCCCCGGAAAGGAGAGTAGAACTTTGTTATGAAGTATGCACTGGATATATTTCACAATGATTATTTTTCCCCTTCACCTGCTAGAACCAGGAGCTAAGCTTTCTTGCATCTTCATTGTGAGAATGGCATGGGGTTCCTCAAGATAAAGCTTGCCAAATGTGTAGTTCCCATGGGATCGGCACTCTCAGGCTAGCCCACTTTTGGCCTTCATCAAATTGTCATAATTATTATTTGTTTTTCCGGTTTTGTCTTCAGTAGCTTCTGCTCTAGGTAACTAGATCTTGGCTGTGTCCCTATGGATTTGCCTGTCTCTCCAGATATTGAGGTGATAGTTTGCCTTGCAAGCTTATTTCTTTGATGGGCCCAAGAGGAGCTGTTGATTCTTAATTTTTCAAGTTGTCTTGTTCTAAGGATGGGATTGATGACTTTCAAGCTCTTTCCATGCCAGAGCTAAAATGGAAGTCCTAGATTCATCTGTTTATTTTCATCTTATCGTAAAAATTTTTTATATTTATAGTGCATCTTTTGTAGATAGCATGTAATTGGGTCTTAATTCTTTATCTATTCTGGCATCTCTGCCTTTTAATTGTTGTTATGGTTCTATTTAGCTCTACTATTTTATTATTTGATTATTCTTTAGCTTCTCCTTTTTTGGTTCTTTTAAAATATTTTTTCTACTTATTTTCGACTTATTTGGATAGTTTTCAGAATTTCATTTTACTTTGTCTATTGCCTTTTTAGCTATACTGTTTATATTAATTTTTTATTGCTCATGCTAAGAATTTCAGTGTACACTCTTAACTTTTAATTATTTATTTGCATTAATGTTGGACTGCTTTACATTAAATGTGAAAACCTTGCAACACTATGACTCCATGTACTCCTCTCTACATCCCTTATGCCAGAGTTATGTTTTACATCTAAATAGGTTATAAATTCCACAGGAAATGGTGTAATTTTTGTTTTAAACTACATATTTTAAAGATAATTAAACCATATGTATACATATGCCACCCTAAAACTTAAAGTATAATAAAAAAATAAAAAAAGATAATTAAACCAAAAACATTTACATTTATCTAGGTATTTCCCATATCTGACCCTTTATTTCTCTTCTGAAGATACAAATTTTTATCTATGTTGTTTTCTTTCAGCCTGAAAAACTTCTCTAGGATTTCTCATATTGCAATTCTACTGGCAATGAATATTCTCAATTGTCTTTTATCTAAAAGTGTCTTTATTTTGTTTTTTTCTTGTAAATTTGTTTGAGTTCATTGTAGATTCTGGATATTAGCCCTTTGTCAGATGAGTAGGTTGCAAAAATGTTCTCCCATTCTGTAGGTTGCCTATTCACTCTGATGGTAGTTTCTTTTGTTGTGCAGAAGCTCTTGAGTTTAATTAGATCCCATTTGTCAATTTTGGCTTTTGTTGCCATTGCTTTTGGTGTTTTAGACATGAAGTCCTTGCCCACGCCTATGTCCTGAATGGTATTGCCTAGGTTTTCTTGTAGGATTTTAATGGTTTTAGGTCTAACATTTAAGTTTTTTTTTTTTTTTTTTTATTATACTTTAGGGTTTTAGGGTACATGTGCACAATGTGCAGGTTTGTTACATATGTATCCATGTGCCATGTTGATTTCCTGCACCCGTTAAACCCCATCAAAAAGTGGGCAAAGGACATGAACAGACACTTCTCAAAAGAAGACATTTATGCAGCCAAAAAACACATGAAGAAATGCTCCTCATCACTGGCCATCAGAGAAATGCAAATCAAAACCACAGTGAGATACCATCTCACACCAGTTACAATGGCCATCATTAAAAAATCAGGAAACAACAGGTGCTGGAGAGGATGTGGAGAAATAGGAACACTTTTACACTGTTGGTGGGACTGTAAACTAGTTCAACCGTTGTGGAAGTCAGCGTGGTGATTCCTCAAGGATCTAGAACTAGAAATACCATTTGACCCAGCCATCCCATTACTGGGTATATACCCAAAGGACTATAAATCATGCTGCTATAAAGACACATGCACACGTATCTTTATTGCGGCACTATTCACAATAGCAAAGAGTTGGAACCAACCCAAATGTCCAACAACGATAGACTGGATTAAGAAAATGTGGCACATATACACCATAGAATACTATGCAGCCATAAAAAATGATGAGTTCATGTCCTTTGTAGGGACATGGATGAAACTGGAAAACATCATTCTCAGTAAACTATCGCAAGGACAAAAAAACCAAACACCGCATGTTCTCACTCATAGGTGGGAATTGAACAATGAGAACTCATGGACACAGGAAGGGGAACATCACACTCTGGGGACTGTTGTGGGGTTGGGGGAGGGGGGAGGGACAGCATTAGGAGATATACCTAACTCTAAATGACGAGTTAATGGGTGCAGGAAATCAACATGGCACATGGATACATATGTAACAAACCTGCACATTGTGCACATGTACCCTAAAACCTAAAGTATAATAAAAAAAAAAAAAAAAGAAAAAAAAAAAAAAAGTGTCTTTATTTTACCATTTTTCAGTATTTTTAGTGGTTTTAGAATTTTTGGCTGAGGATTTACCCCCAGCATTTTAAAGATGTTATTATGTTATCTTGCATAGTTTTTGATGAAGCATTAGCTGTCATTTGTGTCATTTCCCTGTTTATGTAGTGGGTCATTTTTCTCTGTCTTTAATTTCATCAGCTTGACATTCTTAGAACTAGTTTTCTTTGCACTTAGCCTGCTTGTGGTTTCTGAGATTCTTGAATTTGTAAATTTATATCTTCCATCAAACTGAGAACATTTTCAGCATTATTTTAATTTTTTTTCTATGCTATTCACTTTTTCCTTTTATTCCTGGACTCTAGTTACATGTATATTGCCCCATATGTTGCTGAAGTACTATTCATATTCTTTCAATTCTTTTTGCTCTCTTTAAAATTTATAATTCTTCTAGTCTATCTTTAATTCACTGGCTCCCTAGCTTCATTTTGCTTTTAAGCCCATCTGTTGAATTTTAAACATTTTAAAATAATGTTTTTCAATTTTAAAGTTTCCACTTGAATATCTGGAGAGGCATGCTCCTCTCAAAAATTCTGCTTTGCACATTTCATCTGCATCAGCAGCACTGAATTCTTATCTCTGTTTCCTAACTTCAAAAAGATCTATTTGCTCAACTTGGGAGCTCTTTTCCAGGGACATCATGTGACAAATGATTATGGGCACAAAGTTGGTGTCATTTGGTACTCTTGCCACAATTATTTCCTTTCTTTCAGGAATCACAATCTTGCACTGTATGTTTTCCAATACTTAAACATTGTTTCATGTGTTTTGCCCATTTTTTATAGCTATTTATAGTGGAGAAATAGTCCGATACTATTAATAATTATTCTGCCATAGCTGGAAGTGAAATTCCATGTTTGCACAAAATGCAAATTACCAGGTCTTAAAGACTCTGATGAAATATGTTTCTGCAGGGACCTAAGAGTCTTCAGTAGCTCTTCTTCTTTCATAGTTAAGAGTGTCATATTGGAATAAAGAGGGTAGGGGAAACAACACCATCTGAAATTTATATTTATTATGATTAGAGTCAGATTAGAGGAGAAATGTCAGCATGGCCATAACTCATGTAATTCAGATAAAGTCGAGAAAACATGCCAGCAACAGGAGACAGCCTTTTAGAGATTGGCAGGAGTCTGATTAGAATCTGGAACCACAGAAATAAAAATGCTCTTTGAAATTTTAACAAGGAGTAACTGAAAACAGAAGAGGACAACCTTCTTGCCAGATGGGAAATATGTTAGTAGATGCACAGATTAAGGAAGCTTTGCTTTGGCTTTGGCCTCTGGTCACTCTCAGCATAGCACTTGAATGCAAACTAACAGCCAGAGGGAAGTGTATTCCCTCTGATCTTTGGTGCCATATTTCTCACCACAAAATTTTGCAGCCAAGTATTTTCCAGGCACCCTAGGTTTCTCTAAGCAGGGCTGCCATGATTCTTGGCAAATATTACTGTTTATGTCAATCTGATTTTGAGAGCTATCTGAAGAGTGAAGGGATTTACTGTTCAAAGAAGATGAAAGATTGAAAGAGGCCAGTGATCTTACCCAAGAAGAACCCATTAGAGATAATTTTGCCTCATCAGAGATTGCCTATATGCCAAATATGTAAAAAGGAACATCTAAAGACAGAAGTTTATAAAAAGATAGAATGACAGGTAAGCAGACATTAGCAAAATTTGTTTCCCTGAAGGTACAGACAGAATTCAAACAGCTAAGTTGACTGCCATGCAATAATTGGTTTTCTTTCCAGATCCATTCTTACCATTTCTTATTGAGATAATTTTCTCTCAGTAACTGATGTCCTGAATTCTTGATTTTGTTGAGATTTTCACCTTCCCTTAGAGTCACCATGCTAAACTTTAACTTATGCTTGAAAGACATAGGTAAATAGACAGACCCTAAATAATTTTTCTATACTCTAAAACAGAAAACAAGGTCCGCTCTTGCTTATCTATAGCACCGGAGGTTAATCGCAGGCCTTAGGTCTCACGTCCCTCTGGTCCATTTCTGTTTTTTTATTTTTTTTTAAGTCCCCATAATAATATTTCCTTATGTATCGTTGTCCCAAAGTGCTGATATCAGATTCCAGAAAAGCTGGCATTACAGTTCCCTTGTAGCACTTCACCATCAACCCTGCCCTAAAATATAGATCTAGCTGCCAAGCCTCACTGCAGGGTACAAAACAGAAAAAGTGGAGGCTGCAGAGTGCTGCCATGAGGAATCGCAAATGAAAATATCAGCCAGTTTTAAAGGCTTCAGATTATCTCCCTAGTTTAAATTGCCAGCCTCTGTCAAGGAGTGACATGGTGTTTCCTGATGTGTTGAAAGCAGCCCCGCGATGAAAGGAAGATAATGCCCTTATCCAGCTGAAATTCTGAACTGGATACCCTGGGGGAGTTACGTATACAGTTTTTGACTCATCACGATAGAGACTGGCTGCTGACAGCTCATCAACTTTGACTCCTGGCCAAGGCTGCAAAAGTGAGCTTTTCCCCCCTTTCCCCTAGACACTTTCATCTTTCCTTTTAAAACTTCTTCTATCCACCATTTAAAAATTGATGGTTTCCCTGGGTCTGAAGGCAGCCCCAATCCTAAAGCAGCATTAGCCTATTGGCTCACTTGCCAGAGTTTGTTGAGTGTTTTTGGTCCTAATGTTTCCAGTGCAACTAATGTTCGTTGAGCACTCTGCTAGATGCTGGGGATGCAGAAATAAACACAGTTGCTGTCTTCATGGAGGACATCTCAAAGTGTGTTCCTATGGTCATCTATATTAGGATTACTTGGGGAATCTAGCTAAAATTGCATATTTCTCAATTCCCAATTAGATTTACTCAGGAGAAATATCTGAAGTTAGGTGCAAAAATCTACCTTTTAATGAGCTTCCCAAGTGGTTTTTAAGCATAGTGAAGTTTGAAAACCACTTGTAAACACACACATATATGGAATGAAAATTTCTAATAAAAATCCTCAAATATAATAGGACGACATGGGGAAGGTGTATTTAAATTGGGACACATTGGTTATAAAGGGCTTAAGGAAGCAAATTTGAGACTTGAGCAATAAGTGATATTGTTCAGATGGAGAGTGGAGAATAAACACTTTTCAAGCAGAGGGAAAACTTCATGCAAAGGTCCTGAGGTAAGAATGTTGACGTTTTCCCAACACATATACATGTGTGGTGTCTTGCCTAAAGGAACTATCACCATTTAAAACCATGTATCCTTTAGTCTGGGTTTAATCCCATTTCTCTGCCTTTTCCCTAGCTTAAAAATTTCTTTACTAGAATCTGACTCAAATTAGAAAATTTTATCAGATTTAAGCCTTACCTAAACAAAACTAGGGAAATTGAATTTATAAAGTTTTACATAGGCCTAAATTCAACAGGATAATTTTTTATTTTCAAAGAATGTCCCTCACTTCATTCCTTTATCACCTTTCTCAGTAATCAACCTGGTATATGTGCATGTAGAGTATAAGAAATGATCAATGTGCTGTGTGGTTTACAGGGACCAATGTGTATTCACATGTCAGTATTGCCAATAGCAACTTTGTGGTTACATGTGAGAGGAATATTTTATATAAAAATCTCTGCTAATGAATTTCTAGATAAATCCATTTGAGGTTGAAATGTACATGGTATGAACCCTGTCTTATCTATGTATCTATCTTAAAAATAGAAAACTATCTTTTAAGAATAGATTTTGGAAATTCTTAGCAAAATTCAATGAGCTATTGAACCAAATACTTGTGAAGAAAAATCAGCAATCTGAAAAATAAATAGTGATCATTCTTACTAATCTTGTGATTCATGAAAGAGATCAGGCTATTTGAACCCATAGAGCAAACTTGTCCAACCTGTGGCCTGTGGACCACATGTGGCCCAGGATGGCTTTGAATGTGGCCAGCACAAATTCATAAACTTTCTTAAAACATTATGAAATTTTTTTTTGTAGTTTTTTTTTTTTAGCTCATCAGCTATCGTTAGTGTTAGTGTATTTTATGCATGGCCCAAGACAATTTCTCTTCTTCCAATATTAGTCAGGGAAGCCAAAAGATTGGATACCTTGGCATAGAGAAAGTATTATTCACACCCTACTCTGCAGAGGAAGAAGAGATTCTAGCAATTTGCTGATGGCACATGGGCTTCTGTATGCACCCACATTTTAAAAGAATAAATCATACTGTTATTTGTAGATGATATGCTTCCGTACTTAGAAAACCCAGAGGAATCTATATGTAAATTATTAGAATAAATGAGTTTGATAATGTTGCTGGATCCAAGGGCAATATTTAAAACTCAATTTATATGTCCATGTATAATACTAGCAAAAAGTAGTTGGAAAATGATGGTAATATCAAAAATTTAAACAAGGACTATATTTAATAAAACATATGAAAGAATATTGAAAACTATAAAATATTTTTTAGGGGAATCAAAGAAAACTTAATGGACGGATATACTCTATTTGTGGATTGGAATCTTTATTTTTTCAGGATTAATGGCAGTTATGGTTCTTTAGTTGGAAAAAGCACAACGTATTACAAAAAGGATTTATCAGAACATCAATTCCTAGATATATCACAGTGATGCAGCAGAGCACAAGACAACCAGATGATCTTAAAGCACCCGACAGGGATACAGGTTTCTTAAAAGGAAATGATAACTAGGCCTAAGACTGACTTCCCAAGACGAACAGTGGAATTTAAGGGACTATGGAACAATATCCAGAAAGGTGAAATAACTACTAGCCTGGAAAAATATTCCCAGAAAACTATCTTTTAGGAAGAGCAAACAATAAAGACAGTTTTCAAATAACAAGTGAGAGCACTTACCAGTAAAGGAACTTTTAAAGGTTGTTATTCATGAAGAAGGAAGATGATCACAAGTGTAATGTCTGAGATATAACAAGAAACTGATGAAAAAATTGCTAAACATGCATAAATACAAGTAAATAACAAACACATAAAAAACTAAAAAATGAAAATGATAATATGAAGGCTAAAACACAAGATAGGACTAAAATACTGTTTTCCAGTGATTAAATTGTACTACGGCATTTATGTTGCTTGGGGAGGAGGTAAGTATACCGATGAATTTTTTACTTTGATAAGTTTAGTCCGTATGTTCAAATTTCAAGAATAACCTCTAATATAATAGAAAAAGTAAACAATTTCCAAACAAAAACAGGGGGACAATAGAATTAAAAAACAAAGTTTAAGCTAAAAAAAAACCCATGAACACAGGAGTAAAGCATAAAACATTAAAAAAGAAATAAAGAGCACAGAATGAGTTGATAAAATAAAGTTACATATGTCAAAATAAATGGTAATAGCTAAAATCTTTAGTCAAAACAAAAATAACAAAATTCATCTATATGCTTTTTTAAAGCAGACTCGCTAAAGTATATAGAGAAAAAAATGTTGAGAGTAAAAATATGTTTAAAAAACTATAGATTAAATACCAATTTAAATAGTCTGGCATAGCTATATTATTATAATATCAAACAAAACAGATTTTAAGGCAAAAATATTATTACACATAAAGAGAGTGCCTTCAAAATGCTAAAAGATTTATGTTTAAAAAGTTCAAAAAATTAATAGAAGTTACAAACATTTCAAATTGGCTGTCTTAGTCCATTTTCATGCTGCTGATAATACATACCCAAGACTGGGCAATTTACAAAAAAAAGATTTAATGGACTTACAGTTACACATGGCTGGGGAGGCCTCACAATCATGGCGGAAGGCAAGGAGGAGCAAGTCATGTCTTACATGGATGGCAGCAGGCTGAAAGAGAGCTTCTGCAGGGGAATTCCTCTTTTGAAAACCATCAGATCTCATGAGACTTATTCACTATCAAGAGAATAGCACAGGAAAGACCTGCCCCCATGATTCAATAACCTCCCACCAGGTTCCTCCCACAACATGTGGAAATTCAGGATGAGATTTGGGTGGGGACATAGCCAAACTATATCACTGGGTAAATATAATAATATAACCAAAAAATAGATCAAGCTGTAAGAGAAATAAATAAAAGGAGAAACATCCACTGCCTCTCAGCAACAACAACAAAACATTGAGAAAACAAATAAGTTAGACAAGGAACAACAGAGCAAATACAAAGAAAGATTAAAACGTAAATAATGATGAAAACAAATAAGACATATGGAGACATATGAAGACATATTAATTAATGAAAACATATTAATTAATAATGGTAAATGTTTCTTTGAGAAAACCAATAAAGAAGATGCATCTCTGGCAAGACTGAAGAAGAAAAATCAAGATAAAGCTCTTATGGCTAATTTTAACATGGGTAAAGCTCACAAATATAATGTTGAATAGAAAAAAGAAATCACAAAAGAATACAAAGAAGTACAAACATGGGAAAAACTTAGTACAGTTGATCCTTGAACAACATGGGAGTTAGTGGTGTCAACCTCCTTTGTAGTAGAAAATCCATGTATAACTTTTAACTGGCCCAAAACTTTACTAGTAGGCTTACAGATAACATAAACAGTTGATTAATACATACATTGTATATACATCGTATGCCATATTTTCAACAAAGCAAGCTAAAGAAAATGTTTTTAAGAAAATAATAAGAGAGAAAATATACTGAGTACTGTACTGTATTTATGGATACTATAAGTTTATGTCATCTGTTTATAAGATATGTAAAAAAAGATAGGTATAAAACTATTAATAGAAATGGTAGTCAAAAATCACAGGCATTCTTGTACACCAATCACAGACAAACAAAGAGCCAAATCATGAGTGAACTCCCATTCACAATTGCTTCAAAGAGAATAAAATACCTAGGAATCCAACTTACAAGGCATGTGAAGGACCTCTTCAAGGAGAACTACAAACCACTGCTCAATGAAATAAAAGAGGATACAAACAAATGGAAGAACATTCCATGCTCATGGGTTGGAAGAATCAATATCGTGAAAATGGCCATACTGCCCAAGGTAATTTATAGATTCAATGCCATCCCCATCAAGCTACCAATGACTTTCTTCACAGAATTGGAATTTGGTTCATATGGAACCAAAAAAGAGACCACATCGCCAAGTCAGTCCTAAGCCAAAAGAACAAAGCTGGGGGCATCACGCTCCCTGACTTCAAACTATACTACAAGGCTACAGTAACCAAAACAGCATGGTACTGGTACCACAACAGAGACATAGATCAATGGATCAGAACAGAGCCCTCAGAAATAATGCCGCATATCTACAACTATCTGATCTTTGACAAACCTGACAAAAATAAGAAATGGGGAAAGGATTCCCTATTTAATAAATGGTGCTGGGAAAACTGGCTAGCCGTATGTAGAAAGCTGAAACTGGATCCCTTCCTTACACCTTATACGAAAATTAATTCAAGATGGATTAAAGATGTATATGTTAGACCTAAAACCATAAAAACCCTAGAAGAAAACCTAGGCAATACCATTCAGGACATAGGCATGGGCAAGGACTTCATGTCTAAAACACCAAAAGCAATGGCAACAAAAGCCAAAATTGAACAAATGGGATCTAATTAAACTAAAGAGCTTCTGCACAGCAAAAGAAACTACCATCAGAGTGAACAGGCAACCTACAGAATGGGAGAAAATTTTTGCAACCTACTCATCTGACAAAGGGCTAATATCCAGAATCTACAATGAACTCAAACAAATTTACAAGAAAAAACAAACAACACCATCAAAAAGTGGGCGAAGGACATGAACAGACACTTCTCAAAAGAAGACATTTATGCAGCCAAAAAACACATGAAAAAATGCTCATCACCACTGGCCATCAGAAGAATGCAAATCAAAACCACAATGAGATACCATCTCACACTAGTTAGAATGGCGATCATTAAAAAGTCAGGAAACAACAGGTGCTGGAGAGGATGTGGAGAAATAGGAACACTTTTACACTGTTGGTGGGACTGTAAACTAGTTCAACCATTGTGGAAGTCAGTGTGGCGATTCCTCAGGGATCTAGAACTAGAAATACCATTTGACCCAGCCATCCCATTACTGGGTATATACCCAAAGGACTATAAATCATGGTGCTATAAAGGCACATGCACATGTATGTTTATTGAGGCACTATTCACAATAGCAAAGAGTTGGAACCAACCCAAATGTCCAACAACGATAGACTGGATTAAGAAAATGTGGCACATATACCCCATGGAATACTATGCAGCCATAAAAAATGATGAGTTCATGTCCTTTGTAGGGACATGGATGAAACTGGAAAACATCATTCTCAGTAAACTATCGCAAGGACAAAAAACCAAACACCGCATGTTCTCACTCATAGGTGGGAATTGAACAATGAGAACTCATGGACACAGGAAGGGGAACATCACACTCTGGGGACTGTTGTGGGGTTGGGGGAGCGGGGAGGGACAGCATTAGGAGATATACCTAATGCTAAATGACGAGTTAATGGGTGCAGCACACCAACATGGCACATGGAAACATATGTAACAAACCTGCACATTGTGCACATGTACCCTAAAACTTCAAGTATAAAAAAAAAAGAAATGGGAGTCATTCAAGAGTCCTTATTTTCCCTTTCTTTCCACATGAAATCAAATAAATATGGTATATGTCTCAGAATCATCCTTTAATTTTCTATTTATTTTTGCTTTTATGCTTTAGCTCATTGTTAGCCTGGACCACTGCAGTAGTCATCTAATTCATTTCCCTGTCTCTTCCAATCCCCCCTCCTTACTAATGCTTGATTATTCTTTTTTTAAAAAAAACAAATCTTATCAAGTGTCTTCCTTTTCTTCCTTGTGTAAAACTCTTCCCAACTTCCAGTTGCCTAACCAAGAAATGTTAAAGTCCAAAGTATGCATATCAGGTCCTGCATGATCTAGTTTCTATTTTTTCAGACTTATTTTTCACTCCTTTTCCCTTCCCTTCACCCCTTCACCAACTCTAGCACATTATTTGTCATTATTTTAAGTATGCTAATATTTATTGAGCATTTATAGTATATTCCAGTCATGGTATATATCATTTTACATGTGCTATCTCCTGTGAATCCTAAATTAACTCCATGGGGAAGGAACTCCTATTTTACTCATTTTATGGATGAGGAAACTGAGCCATAATAGGCTAGTAAATGATAAAGTCAGAATTTGAACTCAGATGATTCTACTGTATTAGTTACTGCTTCCCCAATTATCAGACTGTTTTCACTTCAGGACCTCTTTCTCCCTTTACAGAAATTCTTTCCTTCTGAACCCTCAAAAACTTCAGGACTCAGTTTGCATGCCATCTTCTACATAAAGTTTCACATTACCTTTCTAGAAGGTAGCACTGACTTTGGCTCTCCATCTGCGTTCCTTAAATTATAGCTTCCATAATATTTAATCACATTTACTTTTTTGTTTTTCTGCCTCTTGAAGATTGTGAAGGTTAGTATTGAAATCATTTGTGTTTGTTTGATGAGGACTGAATACAAGCACCTAGTACTTGACTGAAAATTAACAAATATATATTGAATCGAATTGATGGATTTCTGCAACTGTATTTTCTCCCTTTAGTTAACATCACGTAACTCCTGCTATACTGTAATCTTACAATTATAACTTTAAAAATTTGTGCATACTATTTTCTACTATCCCATTGCTTATTACGGTGCCTCAACTATAATAAATAGTCAGTAAACATTTGCTAATTTAAATATTGCATTTCTCCAGCACATGGCTATTTTATCAATCTACTCCTAGGCTTTAGTTTACCTTTAGCACAAAAAAATGAATAGAATCAACATTACTTTTTACTAAGGACCTATAATAAATTTTTAGCCCTAGTTTGTGGATGTGAGGACATCTGCACAGCTGTTTTACCTTCACCTACTATTGTCTATTCCTGAACCCAAATAGTTAGAGTTCTTGTTGTGAATTTTCCATTTTAGCTAACGTTATATACTACTTAATTTCTTTAGGGAGAGATTCAGCCTGGAGAGACCACTCTTGTGAGATCAATTTAAGAAAAAGAAAATGTAAGCCAAATGTTAGGACTTCCAAGCAATCATATATATTGGCGTGAGATACAAAATCTCAAAGAAGAAAGCTGATTACTTGAGACATTTTAAATGAAAAGGAGCAAAGCTTTAAGCCCACTGGGCTAAAAGAAAATGTCCCAATTTGTTTCATATAGATGTTTTGTCTTTATAGAAGTCAAATGTATATAAATCCAAGCACAAAATGCATGCCACAAACACATTAAGGATAATTATTTGCGTATTAAAAGTCATATGACCCAATTTTCAATAAGATTTTGTATGTTTTCTTAGGGACTTTATCAATGTACTTGAATATTAGTTTAAAGTCTTTCTTTATTGGGTAGAGAACAAGTAGAAGCACTGTTTATCATAGCATTGTTTGTGGTGGCAGAAAGATGATAACAGTCTGGGATCTATCCCAGGAGTATTAACACAAGGTGGATACATACAATGGAGTACTTGGCAGAAATCAGAAGCCACAAACTAGATATATGCATAGTTACAAGATTGTACCTTCAAAGCATATTTCTGGTGAAAAAAAGTTAGAAAGCTGAGATCTATAGCACAATATCAGTAGTGCAAATTAAATGGCATGTACACAATCATTCCCATTCTTCAAGGATATATAGAAATAAAAGGTTTAAAATCAAGCATATGAGGGTAAAAGTGAGAATGGGACTGCAGAATAGGAATGAAAATGGAATAAGTTAATAAATAAACAAGAGGGGTTCCTTGTGCAGACCAATGATGATGATGAGCATGGTTAACTTTCTGTAATTGAGATCTTTGTAAAACTAAAACTAAATTTAAATTAAAAAGAGAAATTACCATCATTTGATAAGATATTCTTGAAATTGCACTGTAAGGGGAACTGTGTTGTACAAAATTTAATTTATACATTGTTTCTGAATATGCCCACGATTAACATGAGGCACACTGCCTCGCATATTAAAGTATTGTCCTCTATTCTTTTGTGAAGCAGAGAATATATGTTCATTAGTCACAGAAGACACACATTGTTTTTCCACTTTATTATGTTGTCTAGACTTGTACTCTAGTGTTAATCTCAACAATGTATAAAATTTTCTATTTAATAGCTAACTCACCATCAGTCAGCTCTATGGAAATTCTTTAGGTTAGGATGCAAAGATGGAACGGAACCAGAGAGGTCCTTCTTGCCCTTGCTTAGCATAGAAGAAGAGTTAAATAACCTCCTGGTACAAATACATATAAACTGTCTTTGTGTGTAAAGGTTCTCTTCCTCAGATCTTTGAACAAGAATACATTAGCTGACAATAGTATCAGTGGTAACTATGTTTATAGTACAGCAATAAAAACAATCATAACCCCAACGACAGATTGGGGAGTCGACTAACCTCAGACCCCCAAGGTCTGACAATCCTACAATAAATCCTCAGGTAGATCTGTCAGCATAATGATGACAGGGGCTTATATAAGACTGAGCTAAGGTTTCTTCTGGGCTTGCTTCCAATAGCCAGGAATTGCGGAGAAACTTTGCCCTTGGTAATTAACTCCTAATTTAATAATTATTTGAGTAAAAAAAGGTTAAAATCTTTGTATATTGCAATTTTCTATTTTCAGAATCTATCAACTTGGGTGAAAAAAAAAGAAGTAACAACACACAATTCTAATGCCCTTAGCAGATGGATCTGTGTTATTGCAGAACGGGGACCTGGAAAGTCTCCATATACCAAGCTATAAATATTCCTCTGACATTTATTATCCTCACTTGAATTCAGGTGCTTAAATACTTGGACTGAAGTCATGTTTGTAGCAGGAAAAAAAGTTGATCTTTAAGCATACCTTGTCGCTGGCTAAATTATTAGCAACAGACAAAGATGGAGGGAAAGTACACCGGAGCAAGGGAGTCTCCCACTTAAGAGAGGTCACAGAACCTTTAAGTCAAATTAGTTAAGGTTTAGATTCACTTGTAGTACAAATTCCCAAACACCTCACTTCAGACAATTTGATGGATCACATCCCAGGAACTCCCCACCAAACTCGAAGTATGTATCTACTAGTGCGGTGTTCTGTGGTCTTGAATTTGAGTCCCAGCTCCACCAGCTGCATAGGATTGTAAATTCAAACTTCTCTGAATCTCACTGCATATTGCATCAAGGAACTGTAGCATTACGTAAACCAGAAGATAATAATCCATATAACATCTTTCCAATAAAATAAAATCAAGCTGAAAGTGTCAGCATAGATTAACAGCCTTTCTTCATTGAGGGCTGTAGATTCCTCAAGTATGGTGTTTTGTGGTTCAGGCTAGGATTTACTAGTGTTGTTCTTAATTAGGGACTATTTAATTCCCTTGGGGATGATTACTTGGAGCCTGGGATAGGTTTCATTCTGACAGGAAAAGAATCCATGCATGACTTTGCCTGGGATATTGCATAACAAAAGTCTTGCAGATATATCCATCCCAAAAGCTGTTTCTAACCCTTGCCCAGAGGATCCAGAACCGTGTGAAGCTGAAGAAGACCCATAGGCCTCTTCCTTCATCCTGTCCTTTTCCCCCAGCATGAATAACCCCTTTGTGGCTATCAAAAACGTCTGATACAGTGTGATGCTATACCAGTACATTTATGGTGTCTGGAATTGGCAACACATTTTAAAGGAACATTGTCGAACTACATTGTCTAGAGAAGAATGAAGAGCCTGGAGGTTATGAAATATAAATACAGTCAAAGAAGTTAAACTTCTCTCTTCCAAGTTAAATATCAATTAAGTATAGTGCTAAGTGCATAGGCTCAGGGGCCAGATTGTCTATTTTCAAACCTTGGTTCTTCCATTTAGTAGCTATGTGAATTGGATAAGTTATTGAACCCTTTTGTACTTCAGTTTCCTCATTTGGGAAAGGGAAAAAATAGTATCTATCTTACAGCATTGCTATGAGGATTAAATGAGTTAATAATAAACTGCCAAACATGCCATTTGAACATACCAAGGGCTTTATCACTGTTTGAAAAAGAAAAATTATGAAAGCTGTTTTTAAATATTTGAAGGGCTATAAAGTAAAGTATAAGTAGGCCTTTATTAGAGTTGCTATAAGCCAAGGGTTCTTAACTTGGGGATCTACAGAAAGACTCCAGGGAGTCTTCCAAGCCTGTGAAATTACATGTGAGTTTAAACGATACCATGACCTTCAAAAAGACTAACCACTGAGAATAAAGATAAAACCAATGAATGAAAGTTTCAGGGAGACTCACTTTGACTTAAGATAGGACACTATTCTTAGACTTTAATTATCAAAACTCAGAGCATCAACAGCCTTATCTCAAACACTGTTCCATATGATACTAGATGAACACATCTTGGGGTTGGAGGGGACTAAATGGGCTGTCATTATTAGAGGTCTAAGAGGGAAGACAGTTCTCAGCTTCCCTGCCTCACACTCCTCTTTTCCTCTTCCTATAGCACCCTTTTCCTATAGTTAAAGAGTATGTGAGTCTCCTGGATCTTGACATTCTCAAGCTGCAAGTTTATAGTCCAGCCACCACAAAACTTACTCAATGGCAAAACCAGTTATATGACCCCCCTTGCTGAAAATTTTCTGGTAACACTCCAATGCCAAGATAACTCGTTAACAAATAACATAAGTCCAATTATAATGTGATGTCATCCTACCTTTCCAGGCACATTGTGTCTGGGATTGGTTCCTTCTGGTGGGTTCTTGGTCTCGCTGACTACAAGAATGAGCTGCAAACCTTGAGGTGAGTGTTAAGCTCTTAAAGCTGGAGTGTCCGGATTTTGTTCCTTCTGGTGGGTTCGTGGTCTCACTGACTTCAAGAATGAAGCGGCAGACCTTCGCAGTGAGTGTTACAGCTCTTAAAGGTGGTGCAGACTCAAAGAGTGATCAGCAGCTAGATTTATTGTGAAGAGCAAAAGAACAAAGCTCCCACAGTGTGGAAGGGGAGCCTAGCAGGTTGCCGCTGCTGGCTCAGATGGCCAGCTCTTATTCCCTTATTTGGCCCTGCCCACGTCCTGCTGATTGGTCCATTTTACAGAGTGCTGATTGGCCCATTTTACAGAGTGCTCTTTGGTCCATTTACAATCCTTTAGCTAGACACAGAGTGCTGATAGGTGCATTTTTACACAGTGCTGATTGGTGCATTTACAATCCTTTAGCTAGACACAGAGCACTGATTGGTGCATTTACGATACTCTAGCTAGACAGAAAAGTTCTCCAAGCTCCCACTCGACCTAGGAAGTCCAGTTGGCTTCACCTCGCAACATTTCTTACCTAACACACTCCAAATCTTTCATTAATATCCAACTGAAATGTTATATTCTCTGTGATGCCCCCTTTAAATTCTTTAGAAAGAGTGAGCTGCTCTGTGTTGTGAAATCCTAAAGTATTTTAATGAAATCTCTGCTATAACACTCACAATGTAGCATTTCTGTCACACTGTAATATAAGCACATAGAAGGCTGAAACTATACATTGTTCAGCACTATATCCCTGAGGTAAATATTGCTAGTTAGCTACCAAATTATCTTTTTGCCCTAACTAGAAGAGTACTTTCTGGATTCCCTTCAGCTCAGAGTAATAATGTGACCAATTAGATGTGAAAGACCATGTGACTGGGTTCTGACTAAAGGTATATGGGTGCAAGTGTTGTACAATGCTTCTACTCTTGGTCCTAAAACCTCCATATGTGATTTCCCACATGGTCTTTTCCTCTTCTATGATGATCTTGGCTGTATATTAAGGATAAGATGTAAGGAACCTTGTTTCCTGCTTGACTACACCATCCCTACTGACCACGTTTTTTGTGTGTTAAGATTCTAAGATGTTGGAATTTACTTGTACATCAGCGTAGCCTAGCATATGCTAATATACTAAGGTTGGAAAAGTGTAAAGCTGAGGAATGCTGGACCCTTGATAGGAATCTGGAACTCAAACAACTATACATGGCTATCTCTGGACTTCTTTTTGTAAAATAAACTCCTATTTATAATAGTTTTTAGGTCACTACAGTTGGTAAGACATCTTAAATATTCACAGAATGGTAAGCACTCAGAAATGCTCATTGAAGAAATGAGATTCTAAGAAGCTGATAGAAATGTTTATAGTAATTTCATTTCTAAATGTTAAAAAGTATAGAGTTAATTGAGAAAGAGTAATATTTTAAGTTCTTTCAAATAGATTCTACCAAAGAAATTGAACCTGAAGCTATATCTGTGTTATCCTGTTAGCTAGCTAGCTATTTATCTATTATCTATCTACAAAATTGGCAAAAAGAAGAATAAACATGTAGTAGAAAAACTGAAATATAAGTTTGGTACAAAATGGATTGGAGAAAAAGGAGTAATCAAAGGGAAAGAAAGCAGGGTGGGTATCACCACGTTAAGTTTCAAAAGTTGGACTAAGTTCCAAGATGAATTTTCATTGAATGGAGAAAAGAAAAGCTGTTCAGAGAGATGATTCTCTTCTGAATATTTCAAATCTTCACACTTAAAGCAGGCCATTTCCAATGTAGCATCACTGCAAGTGATAATTGCAAGATCTAATGTCTAAAATGGGTATACTAGGGCTTTCAGTTTTCTTCTACAGAAGTTCAGGGATTTTTGCACAGAACATCAAAGGTCACTGGTAAAAGTCCTTGCAAGACTTTAAGCATCAACTCAACCATAAATCTGCTATAAATAAAGTTAAATATGATTTCTTTAGACAATGAAACCCTGAGTCCTGAAATACAAACTGTGAGGCTTTTTCTCTGAAGGCAGATGAGTATATAACACTCATTTAAGTTTGGGAGTCTTCAGAAGACACTGAAGCAGAGAAGAGGCTCTATTTTGGGCTTAAAGCTTACTGTTCCCAAATTTGCTAAATTACATCTTATTTCCTGTGAATTTATTATAAAGTATAAGTAGATAAAACATGCACTTATGTTACAAAGTTTATCTGATAATTTTGGTTTACTTTAAAGCTCCAACACATTTATGAAGTCTGACCTCTTTGCATCATAAATAGCAACATCTGTTGAGAGAGATGGTTGCTTCCTCAATTGGAGAAGTCAGACCTTATGGACAATCCAAGTCTAATTTAAAGAAGGATGTTCCTGTTTTCTACATGTTGTCAATGGTGAAAAATCCCACAAGTGATATTAGTTACTTATGGTGCCAATTAATAACTCAGGTTTCCACAAGCAACTACTTAAATTCGTGTTCTCCAGGTAAACCGGTCTCAACCTTGCTAAACTAAAAAGCACCTGGAGGAGCACAACTCTTCATTGACTCATCTTCTCCCTCCCCACTGAGGAATGATGGGCAGCATGCATGCGAATTGCAAGGTGCAGCTATACATCCCATCAAAAACCTGACAGCAGTAAAATGAGAGTCATGTGATGCTAGTATGTAGTGTCATCTAGTATTCTGAAATTAACAAAAGCATGGCAAAGTGCTGTTTACTTGGAATATGTGATTTATTATATTTATTTTACTTGAGGAAATTTAAACATCTTTATATGTCTACCAAAGAGTTGTCTGATTATGACTAGTGCAGAAAGATTGAACACATCACAAAAACTGAAAAAAAGTAAAAACCAAGATTTTTTAAAAAGTCAGAATGTGTAGCTGGTTTGACAAGTAGAAGTGAATTAGTGAATATATTTCTATTTCTCCTATTTTATTAGAAATTTTTTTGAATTTGAAGTGAAAAATTAAAAAAAATCCAATCTTTGCTATGTCATAAAATTGCTTTAGATTTTGTTACTGAAAGTTGATTAATTGAAATAATTCTTTTTGTAGAACTAAACTATGGTATCTACCAGCAAAATAATATTTGACTAATTGCTGACATTACTGTAATCTTGCTAGGTGGCCTGTTCCACTTAATTTGGCAATATGAAACCAAATTAAATTGCAAGGGATCTATATATAAAATGAACAGTGAGTTTATCCTGAAGATTCTAATTATAACTGATTATTTGTTTCAAATGTTATAGGAAAAGTGCTAAGTAATTTTATTTGTAAATCTGGTTTGTAGTTAAAGGACCGTTTTGCATAGCTCATTAAGATGAATTTACCTGCAATCTTGTACAGATTCTAGATGGATAGAACAAGCATTGCCATTTAAATAAATTTCCATAGCAATTTTGTTTTACCTTAAAACTCTATTACATATGTGAAGAAAGATTCTAACTACTGGATCCAGAAACATCTATGCCAAATAACATGTGATTTATTTGGCACTATCTATTTAAAATGTTATTCAAAAAGTGGTCACAAAATATTCTGCGGACATATAAATCAGAGAAATAATCCTTTAAGCGATTTTTAAAAGTCTAAACATATCCATGGACATGAAACTTTATCTTGAATAGCTCATTTATTTATGAGCAATGGAGTAACTAGAAGAAAGACAATTCCAAAAATATCAAAATTTTACATTGTATTAGGGATATACTATTTTTATGATAATGATGTAAGTATACAATGCTTATTATATCAATCTCCCCCAACATATCTAATTAAATGTTAAATCACTAATTAAAAAATATCAGTTTGAAGGTGGCTCTGAATATTAGCTTTACCAGTGTTGATTAGATTGGGAGAAGTCAATTTTCAGAGAAAGCTAAATCCAGTTTCAGATACGGTAAGAGGTACCCCAGGGACACTGAAATGAAGAATTAAGCAAAATGGTTGAGAGCATGGACTATGGAGCCTGACTGTCTCAATTCAAATGCTGGCTCTACCAGTTATAAGTTCTGCCTCCTGGGGCAAGTTATACAACCTATAAAATCGTTTTTTTAAAATCTATGTCAATTTATTTATTTAGAGTTGATTACCATCACCAGAGAGTGTTTCTTGAGACCAAGAACCTATTGCCTATCATCATAGCTGATTTCTGTGCTCAGAAAAATCTTTTTTTTCCTTTTAATTACATTTATTTTAATGCTGAATTTACTCCCGTGCCGTAAGTTTTTGTTTCTTCAGTTTCTTCTGGGATATCTTTTTCTTCTGGGCAACCTCCTTTTCTGGTTTAGGAACAATCTGCTCCTTTTCCGTAAGGATCATCTCAATGTGGCAGGGAGAGCTCATGTGTGGGTTAATCCGACCATGAGCTCTGTAGGTCTGGCGGCACATCTTAGGTGCTTTGTTCACTTGGATATGCTCAATGACCAGAGAATCTACGTCTAAACCCTTAAGTTCAGCATTACTCTCTGTGTTTTTAAGCATGTGCAGCAAAAATTCGGCACTCTTTTTGGGCCACCGACCTTGTGTCTAGCCCCACTGTTTGGCCTGCGCACAGGTGCCAACTCCACCATTGTAATATCAGAATGGTACTCACTATTTCTGTAAAGTGACATCTTTCAGATACTTCGTGGCTTTTCGTATATGCATACCCTTGATGGCCTGAGCAGTTTCACGAGTGTTCTTAAAGTGAACATGAAGATTGGAACCTCTTGATTTGCATGATTTCGTGGGGTTCTCCGGGTCAAGTGAATAGCGAACCATGTTCACAGATTACCTCAGGCTGCTCAGGGAAAGAGCCAGAAAAATCTTTTTAATAAGAAGTTATTAAATGTATGAATGGCTACTGGGACTTTAACTCTTCTTCTATATAGAATATTCACTAAACTTAGTGGTAGAAACCTTTTTTTTATTATACTTTAAGTTTTAGGGTACATGTGCACAATGTGCAGGTTTGTTACATACGTATACATGTGCCATGTTGGTGTGCTGAACCCACTAACTTGTCATTTAGCATTAGGTATATCTCCTAATGCTATCTCTCCGCCTTCCTGCCACCACACAACAGGCCCCAGTGTGTGATGTTCCCCTTCCTGTGTCCATGTGTTCTCATTCTTCAATTCCCACCTATGAGTGAGAACATGCGGTGTTTGGTTTTTTGTCCTTGTGATAGTTTGCTGTGAATGATGGTTTCCAGCTTCATCCATGTCCCTACAAAGGACATGAACTCATCATTTTTTATGGCTGCATAGTATTCCATGGTGTATATGTGCCACATCTTCTCAATCCAGTCTGTCATTGTTGGACATTTGGGTTGGTTCCAAGTCTTTGCTATTGTGAATAGTGCCGCAATAAACATACGTGTGCATGTGTCTTTATAGCAGCATGATTTATAATCCTTTGGGTATATACCCAGTAATGGGATGGCTGGGTCAAAAGGTATTTCCAGTTCTAGATCCCTGAGGAATCACCACACCGACTTCCACAATGGTTGAACTAGTTTACAAGCCCACCAACAGTGTAAAAGTGTTCCTATTTCTCCACATCCTTTCCAGCACCTGTTGTTTCCTGACTTTTTAATGATGGCCATTCTAACTGGTGTGAGATGGTATCTCATTGTGGTTTTGATTTGCATTTCTCTGATGGCCAGTGATGATGAGCATTTTTTCACGTGTTTTTTGGCTGCATAAATGTCTTCTGAGAAGTGTCTGTTCATATCCTTCCCCCACTTTTTGATGGGGTTGTTTGTTTTTTTCTTGCAAATTTGTTGGAGTTCATTGTGGTCTCCAACTGGCCCTTTGTCAGATGAGTAGGTTGTATATATATATATATATATATATATATATATATATATGAATGCTACTTGGCTGTAAGAAGGAGTGAAATAATGGCATTTGCAGCAACTCGATGGAGACCATTATTCTAAGTGAAGTAACTCAGGAATGGAAAACCAAGCATCGTATGTTCTCACTTATAAGTGGGAGCTAAGCTATGAAGATGCAAAAGCCTACAGATGATCCAATGGACTCTGAGGACTCCGGGGAAAGGGTGGGATTGGGCAAGGGATAAAAGACTACACATTAGGTACAGTGTATACTGCTTAGGTGATGGGTGCACCCAAATCTCAGAAATCACCACTAAAGAACTTTTCCATGTAACCAAACACCACCTGTTCCCCAAAAACCTATTGAAATTAAAAAAAAAAAAAAACTGAAGGAAGAAGGGAGAATGGATGCAGCTAAAATTAGGGATAGAAAACTGAGAGATTTCCTAGCTCATTGATAACAATTTCCTCTGTGCTAGAAAAAACAATTGGTATTTTACCATGGGTTGCTGAACTAGAACACAGATAAATGCTGTTGTTGTTGAGAAAGTAAACACTTTGAGGCTAGACTGTCTGATGGGTCATCCACATACACAGTGATGTAGCCAAGGATGATGGCAGGGGTTGTAGTGGAAAGTGAGACAGGTCAATGACAACGCTGAAGACTGGTAGAGGGTGGCATGGTCAGATAACATGAGCTTGAAAAGAAGGAGGAAGAAACATCTGATCTTCAGGAATGTGCAGGTTATTGTTTGCTCCTTTCCCTGCAAAACCTGTCTTCACTCCCATCGACCCAGTCTGAGGTCCTAGAAGGCTATTGCTTAAGGCCTACATCACGCAGCCACTCTTTCAATTTGCTTATAGGTGGATTTAGCCAAAGCAAGTCATGAGCAGAAGATTGCAAGGCAAGAGAAAAGACAGGTTGCTGTGTTCCTCTCAGGCTCTCTCCTTTATGCCAGCACCTCTTCCAGTAGCACCTGAATTCTTCCAAGACTAGAGCTCCTGGGGAGTAGCCCTTCCCCAACATCTCACACTCTCACAGGATTCTGTAACCATATTTCTTCTCCACGTCTTTTTAGCCCTAGAGGTGGTAATGCCTCCCCATTTTTACTAATGTCTGCATGTCTTAATATCCCTTATTTTACCCCATAACCCACCTACTTCTCTGTAAGCAGTCAGTTATTAAAAGGCTTTCATTTAGCTAATACAAGTTCTTTCTCTTGCTTGCGGTGCCCCTCAGTGATACAAGAGGCAGTAGGGAATTGTGAGAAAGCTTACATTACCTAGAAGCTACAAGTAGGTGAACTATGGGAGAACCAGCATTTTCTACTCCTGGGGTCTGCGGGGGTAGTGAAGTCAATAAACTGCTTCAGGAATAGTCAGGGGAAAATGTTGCACTAAGCTGGCCATAATTTGCTAAGGAGTAACAAGACCGAAGTTTTAGATTTGTTTCTAAATTTTGGATGAGAGAAGCAGAGATAAGTTAGAAGTAACGACTCTAAAAGTAGAAAGCCAAGGAAAAGTGAATCGTGCTGCATGGGTTAAAATTAAAAGAATAACGACATAACTGAGAAACATAAAGGAACAAGGAACTATCAAATATTTGGACATAATTAAAAACAGGTGGTCTTAATCTGCAATGGGGTGGGAACTAGAAATTGTCTATTTTGTTTATCATAGGCAAATTATTTTGGCCAGCGACCAGAGTTAATTTTCTCCTTTTTTTGTTTGCTCAAGTTTCCCAGCCAGCCGCTTATTGTGAAAAGCTGTCCTGATGTTTGCAGCCCTCTCACACTCAATAATGACAACAGTCAGGCTTTTGGATACTGGATGACAAGATACAGCACAACAATGGAATGGCCTCCTTTACTGTGAAAAACTGGTTACAGATCAGTAGAAGTTAGTGAACTCAGTAGAAGTTAGGAAGACACAAGATATTTGATAGTTGCTAGCTTGTCTTTTTTTTTTTTTTTTTTTGATGTTTTCTTAAGCTGCAGGCAAAGTTTTATTTTAATTTCTGGATGTTTTTTGAAAAGTTAAATAAATATGGAAGTGCTATCAAATATCTGTGTTTCCAATATCCACAATTAATTAATGTTAATATTTTGGCATCATTGCTTCAGATATACTTTATATATGAAAGAAATAAAATATTACTTAGTTGAAGTCTTTCTCATTCTTATTCCCTCTTTACTTCTCCCCAAATAAACTTTCATTAGCTTAGTTTATATCATTCCAGTTTGTTTTTATATTTTTACTACATACTTTAAAAACATCTAAGAAAAACATATAACGTTATATTATGTTTTTCAATTTTATATGAATGCTTTCATATTTTATGTATGTTATTGCATCTTGGTTTTAATCTTTATTCTTATTTGGGGGGATCTTTTCATATTGATACATGCTATTCAAGATCATTTAATTTAATTGCTATATGGCAGCCTGTCTCACAGAGTTCTTCAGCTTAACCACTGAACCTAAGACAATGATTTGAATGACCTCTTTCTTAATTCTTCCAATGATGATACATAACTAGGACCATTCTAGATATGTTGCAATTAGTTGATTCATTACATTTAATGTATGCCTTAGGCCACTGAAATTTCCTCCCTAAACTGCACTTGAGAAAGTCGGCTCTGTTGTATCACTACACTACATTTTATTTCTTTATTCCCCATGCTGACAACATTTAAATGCTTCCAAAATATTACTTGAACAAATTCATTTCCCTCTAAAGATATTCTGCTTTACAAGTACAAGAGTCTTTCTGGGCCATGAATCTAGACACTAAATTTCTCAATTGTAGGATGGGAACATTTTAAATTTTACTAGAGATTGCAAAATTATTCTCCAAAGTAGTTGTACTCCTTTAACAGTGTGGAGAACTCACACTCCCACATTCCTATCAACATTTGATATTGTCAGACTTCAATTTTTGCCAATTTTGTGTGAGTGAAATAGCATGTTATATTAGTTTTCTTTGATTATGCATAAATATATGCATTTTGTATGTTTGTTAACTATCCAGGTTTCCTCTTCTATGAATTTTCTGCTCAAATCCTTTGCCCTTTTTCCCATTTGGTTTTTATCTTTTAGTTTTTCTTTTGGCTGGGGTGCAGTTTGGTAGAACTTTCATAAACACATTTTTAAATTAATACTAATTCTTTATACAAGTTTCAAATATCTTCTCTCAGTTTGTGTCTCATGTTTTCTCCACGTTTATTATATTCTTTTATATAACAGAAGGTTTACATATTTATATAAACAAATTTATTAATCTTTATAAGACGAGCCTTTTGTGTTGTCTAAAACATTTTTTTCTACAATAGGGCCATAAAGATATTCTCATATAATTGTTGCTAAAAGCTTTTCTTAGGCTACTTAGATCAGTAAACCACATAGAATTTATTGTGTACATAATTTTCCTAAAAGGAAGGCAATTGTCTGAGCGGTATTTGTTAACTAATTCCATCCTTTTATAACTGATTTGTAATGGTATTTCTATAATATGTTAACCAAATTTTGTATACAATAAGAGCTACTTCTGGCTTCCCTGTTTTGTTCCACTGATCTTTTTGTGTATCCATGCAATAATACACAAATGGCCTTAATTGCTATTGCCTTCTACCATCTTGATATATGCTAAACCAAATTCCCAGTCTTCTTTTTCAGAATTGTCTTTGGCATGCAGTTTTTGTTTAATTAATAATTATTTAGTGTATATGTGTTAGACAGTAGAGATATAACAGTGAACTTATGTATCTTATATATAAGATACATAACCTGCTCTTCTGTATCTTACATTCTAGTTGGGGTTAAAGACAGAAAAAAATGATTAAAGACAATACGTCAAGGGGTAATAAGAACTATGAATGAGAGTAAATAGTGTAAGATGATAAAGCATGACAGGGTAATGGGAATTCTGTTCTAGTCTTAGCCACTAGGTCTTACATATAGATTTAAGAATCAGAGTTTCTAGTTTCATAAAAAATTTGTAAATTTCATTGAAATTTCGTTAACTTATAGATTGATTTGGGGAGACTTGATATCTTGATACTGTTAAATCTTACGATTAATAAACAGTGTATGATCAATGCTACTATTGGAAAATACAGAGCAATAGTAACTATATATCTTTCTACCTAAAACAATTTTAAAATTGAAAATGTATGAAAGAATTAAAGACAGTAGACATCAGATAATGAAGCAAATGTACTTAAGAGACAGGAAATAAGTGAAGTAGCTTATATGGGGGGCAATAAGCCCAAGCTTATTGCTTTGAAACAATTTCTGGGCCACAGTGCAGAAAGGGCAAGACCGATGTACTGTTATGTTGCAATGACAGAGTTAAGCCAATGTGCCAGAGCTAAGTGTTCTGGGAAACAAAGGCAGCTCAAGTTTGTAAGGAAGAGTACTGGAGAGTAGAGAGCTACACAGAAAAAGAACTCCAGAGATGTGCAGAGGGTTCCACTTGGGTATTTTGCAGAATACTGATCAATGGATGTGTGAGGAAACTACCTGAAGCTGGAGAAACAACCACTTAACAACAGGATCAGAGAGATAGTACCAGCATTTACAAAGGACCAAGAATAGAGTCTGCTTCAACTAGCAAAAATGGAAGATTTCTTCATTCACAGAACACTGGGAAGAGTACCCAGAAAGATATTGTTTCAGTAATGAAGAACTACTGGCCTCAAGCAAAAATTCTATTCTTTTCTTACCTAAAAGATCTTTAACACAAGATCTGAAAGTACGAAATTTTCCCAAGTAACTACACTGTGCCCTCCATAAAAAGCTCCTCTTTTATATCTTATGGAAATACAAACATATTGAGCATCCAACAAGGTAAAACTCACCACATCTACATTCAGTAGGAAAATTACTCATCATGGGGGGTGGAGCCAAGATGGCCAAATAGGAACAGCTCCATTCTACAGCTCCCAACATGAGCGATGCAGAAGATGGGTGATTTCTGCATTTCCAACTGAGATACTCGGTTAATCTCACTGGGGAGTGCCAGAAAGTGGGTGCAGGACAGTGGGTGCAGCACACTGTGCATGAGCCAATTTCCTAGTCAAAGAAAGGGGTGACAGATGGCACCTGGAAAATCGGGTGACTCCCACCCTAATACTGCGCTATTACAATGGGCTTATCAAAAGGCACACCAGGAGACTATATCCTGCACCTGGCTCAGAGGGTCCTACACCTATGGAGCCTCACTCATTGCTGGCACAGCAGTCTGAGATCAAACTGCAAGGCAGCAGCGAGGCTGGGGGAGGGGTGCTGGCCATTGCTCAGCCTTGAGTAAGTAAACAAAGCAGCTGGGAAGCTCGAACTGGGTGAAGCCCACAACAGCTCAAGGAGGCCTGCCTGCCTCTATAAGCTCCACCTCTGGGGACAGGGCACAGACAAACAAAAGGTAGCAGTAACCTCTGCAGACTTAAATGACCCTGTCTGACAGCTTTGAAGAGAGTAGTGGTTCTCCCAGCACGCAGCTTGAGATCTGAGAATGGGCAGACTGCCTCCTCAAGTGGGTCCCTGATCCCCGAGTAGCCTAACTGGGAGGCACCCCCCAGTAGGGGCGGACTGACACCTCACATGGCCGGGTACTCACTCCTCTGAGACAAAACTTCCAGAGGAACGATCAGGCAGCAGCATTTGCGGTTCACCAATATCCGCTGTTCTGCAGCCACCACTGCTGATACCCAGGCAAACAGGGTCTGGATTGGACCTCCAGTAAACTCCAACAGACCTGCAGCTGAGGGTCATGACTGTTAGAAGGAAAACTAACAAACAGGACATCCACACCAAAAGCCCATCTGTACGTCACCATCATCAAAGACCAAAGGTAGATAAAACCATAAAGATAGGGAAAAAACAGAGCAGAAAAACTGGAAACTCTAAAAATCAGAGTGCCTCTCCTCCACCAAAGTAATGCAGCTCCTCACCAGCAACAGAACAAAGCTCGACAGAGAATGACTTTGATGAGTTGAGAGAGGAAGGCTTCAGAAGATCAAACCACTCCAAGCTAATGGAGGAAGTTCGAACCAATGGCAAAGAAGTTAAAAACTTTGAAAAGAAATTAGACAAATGGATAACTAGAATAACCAATGCAGAGAAGTCTTTAAAGGACCTGATGGAGCTGAAAACCATGGCACAAGAACTACTTAATGAATACACAAGCCTTAGTAACCAATGCGATCAACTGGAAGAAAGGGTATCAACGATGGAAGATGAAATGAATGGAATGAAGCGTGAAGAGAAGTTTAGAGAAAAAAGAATAAAAAGAAACAAACAAAACCTCCAAGAAATATGAGACTACCTGAAAAGACCAAATCTACATCTGATTGGTGTACATGAAAGTGACGGGGAGAATGGAACCAAGTTGGAAAACACTCTGTAGGATATTATCCAGGAGAACTTCTCCAATCTAGCAAGGCAGGCCAACATTCAAATTCAAGAAATACAGAGAACACCACAAAGATACTCCTCGAGAAGAGCAACTCCGAGACACATAATTGTCAGATTCACCAAAGTTGAAATGAAGGAAAAAATGTTAAGAGCAGCCAGAGAGAAAGGTTGGGTTACCCACAAAGGGAAGCCCATCAGACTAACAGCGGATCTCTCGGCAGAAGCTCTACAAGCCAGAAGACAGTGGGGGCCAATATTCAACATTCTTAAAGAAAAGAATTTTCAACCCAGAATTTCATGTCCAGCCAAACTAAGCTTCATAAGTGAAGGAGAAATAAAATACTTTACAGACAAGCAAATGCTGAGAGAGTTTGTCACCACCAGGCCTGCCCTAAAAGAGCTCCTGAAGGAAGCACTAAACATGGAAAGCAACAACCAGTACCAGCCACTGGAAAAACATGCCAAATTGTAAAGACCCTCAAGGCTAGGAAGAAACTGCATCAACTAATGAGCAAAATAACCAGATAACATCATAATGACAGGATCAAATTCACACATAACAATACTAACCTTAAATGTAAGTGGGCTAAATGCTCCAATTAAAAGACACAGACTAGCAAATTGGATAAAGAGTCAAGACCCATCACTGTGCTGTATTCAGGAAACTTATGTCATGTGCAGAGACACACATAGGCACAAAATAAAGGGATAGAAAAAGATCTACCAAGCAAATGGAAAACAAAAAAAGGCAGGGGTTGCAATCCTAGTCTCTGATAAAAGACTTTAAACCAACAAAGATCAAAAGAGACAAAGAAGGCCATTACATAATGGTAAAGGGATCAATTCAACAAGAAGAACTAACTATCCTAAATATAAATGCACCCAATACACGAGAACCCAGATTGATAAAGTAAGTCCTTGGTGACCTACAAAAAGACTTAGACTCCCACACAATACTAATGGGAGACTTTAACACCCCACTGTCAACATTAGACAAATCAATGGACAGAAAGTTAACAATAATATCCAGGAATTGAACTCAGCTCTGCATGAAGCAGACCTAATAGACATCTACAGAACTCTCCACCCCAAATCAACAGAATATACATTCTTTTCAGCACCACACCACACCTATTCCAAAATTGACCACATAGTTGGAGGTAAAGCACTCCTCAGCAAATGTAAAAGAACAGAAGTTATAACAAACGGTCTCTCAGACCACAGTGCAATCAAACTAGAACTCAGGATTAAGAAACTCACTCAAAACCACTCAACTACATGGAAACTGAACAACCTGCTCCTGAATGACTACTGGGTACATAATGAAATGAAGGCACAAAAAAAGATGCTCTTTGAAACCAACGAGAACAAAGACACAACATACCACAATCTCTGGGACACATTCAAAGCAGTGTGTAGAGGGAAATTTATAGCACTAAATGCCCACAATAGAAAGTAGGAAAGATCTAAAGTTGACACCCTAACATCACGATTAAAAGAACTAAAGAAGCAAGAGCAAACACATTCAAAAGCTAGCAGAAGGCAAGAAATAACTAAAATCAGAGCAGAACTGAAGGACACAGAGACACAAAAATCCCTTCAAAAAAATCAATGAATCCAAGAGCTGGTTTTTTGAAAAAATCAACAAAATTGATAGACTGCTAGCAAGACTACTAAAGAAGAAAAGAGAGAAGAATCAAATAGATGTAATAAAAAATGATAAGGGGGATATCACTACTGATCCCACAGAAATACAAACTATCATCAGAGAATACTATAAGCACCTCTATGCAAACAAACTAGAATACCTAGAAGATATGGATAAATTCCTCAACACATAAACTCTCCCAAGACTAAACCAGGAAGAAGTTGAATCTCTGAATACACCAGTAACTAACAGGCTATGAAATTGAGGCAATAATTAATAGTTTACCAATCAAAAAAAGTCCAGGACCAGATGGATTCACAGCCGAATTCTACCAGAGGTACAAGGAGGAGCTGGTACCATTCCTTCTGAAACTATTCCAATCAATAGAAAAAGAGGGAATCCTCTCTAACTCATTTTGTGAGGCCAGCATCATTCTGACACCAAAGCCTGGCAGAGACACCCCCAAAAAAGAGAATTTTATACCAATATCCCTGATGAACATTGATGCAAAAATCCTCAATAAAATACTGGCAAACCAAATCCAGCAACACATCAAAAATCTTCTCCACCTTGATCAAGTGGGCTTCATCCCTGGGATGCAAGGCTGGTTCAACATATGCAAATCAATAAATGTAATCCAGCATATAAACAGAACCAAAGACAAAAACCACATGATTATCTCAATAGATGCAGAAAAGGCCTTTGACAAAATTCAACAGCCCTTCATGCTAAAAATTCTCAATAAATTAGTTATTGATGGGACGTATCTCAAAATAATAAGAGCTATCTCTGACAAACCCACAGCCAATATCATACTGAATGGACAAAAACTGGAAGCATTCCCTTTGAAAACTGGCACAAGACAGGGATGCCCTCTCTCACCACTCTTATTCAACATAGTGCTGGAAGTTCTGGCCAGGACAATCAGGCAGGAGAAGGAAATAAAGGGTATTCAATTAGGAAAAGAGGAAGTCAAATTGTCCCTGTTCGCAGATGACATGATTGTATATCTAGAAAACCCCATTGTCTCAGCCCAAAATCTCCTTAAGCTGATAAGCAACTTCAGCAAAGTCTCAGGATACAAAATCAATGTACAAAAATCACAAGCATTCTTGTACACCAATCACAGACAAACAGAGAGCCAAATCATGAGTGAACTCCCATTCACAATTGCTTCAAAGAGAATAAAATACCTAGGAATCCAACGTACAAGGGATGTGAAGGACCTCTTCAAGGAGAACTACAAACCACTGCTCAGTGAAATAAAAGAGGATACAAACAAATGGAAGAACATTCCACGCTCATGGGTTGGAAGAATCAATATCATGAAAATGGCCATACTGCCCAAGGTAATTTATAGATTCAATGCCATCCCCATCAAGCTACCAATGACTTTCTTCACAGAATTGGAAAAAACTACTTTAAAGTTCATATGGAACCAAAAAAGAGCCCGCATTGCCAAGTCAATCCTAAGCCAAAAGAACAAAGCTGGAGGCATCAAGCTACCTGACTTCAAACTACACTACAAGGCTACAGTAACCAAAACAGCATGGTACTGGTACCACAACAGAGACATAGATCAATGGAACAGAACAGAGCCCTCAGAAATAATGCCGCATATCTACAACTATCTGATCTTTGACAAACCTGACAAAAACAAGCAATGGGGAAAGGATTCCCTATTTAATAAATGGTGCTGGGAAAACTGGCTAGCCATATGTGGAAAGCTGCAACTGGATCCCTTCCTTACACCTTATACAAAAATTAATTCAAGATGGATTAAAGACTTAAATGTTAGACCTAAAACCATAAAAACCCTAGAAGAAAGCCTAGGCAATACCATTCAGGACATAGGCATGGGCAAGGACTTCATGTCTAAAACACCAAAAGCAATGGCAACAAAAGCCAAAATTGACAAATGGGATCTAATTAAACTCAAGAGCTTCTGCACAGCAAAAGAAACTACCATCAGAGTGAACAGGCAACCTACAGAATGGGAGAAAATTTTTGCAACCTACTCACCTGACAAAGGGCTAATATCCGGAATCTGCAATGAACTCAAACAAATTTACAAGAAAAAAACAAACAACCCCATCAAAAAGTGAGCAAAGGATATGAACAGACACTTCTCAAAAGAAGACATTTATGCAGCCAAAAAACACATGAAAAAATGCTCATCATCACTGGCCATCAGAGAAATGCAAATCAAAACCACAGTGAGATACCATCTCACACCAGTTAGAATGCCCATCATTAAAGTGTCAGGAAAGAACAGGTGCTGGAGAGGATGTGGAGAAATAGGAACCCTTTTACCCTGTTGGTGGGACTGTAAACTAGTTCAACCATTGTGAAAGTCAGTGTGGTGATTCCTCAGGGATCTAGAACTAGAAATACCATTTGACCGAGCCATCCCATTACTGGGTATATACCCAAAGGACTATAAATGATGCTGCTATAAAGACACATGCACACGTATGTTTGTTGCGGCACTATTCACAATAGCAAAGACTTGGAACCAACCCAAATGTACAACAATGATAGACTGGATTAAGAAAATGTGGCACATATACAACATGGAATACTACGCAACCATAAAAAATGATGAGTTCATGTCCTTTGTAGGGACATGGATGAAACTGGAAAACATCATTCTCAGTAAACTACCACAAGGACAAAAAACCAAACCCCGCATGTTCTCACTCATAGGTGGGAATTGAACAATGAGAACTCATGGACACGGGAAGGGAACATCACACTCCGGGGGCTATTGTGGGTTGGGGGGAGGGGGGAGGGACAGCATTAGGAGATATACCTAATGCTAAATGACGAATTAATGGGTGCAGCAAACCAACACGGCACATGGATACATACGTAACAAACCTGCACATCGTGCACATGTACCCTAAAACCTAAAGTATAATAATAATAAAAAAAAAATAAAGAGAAAATTTTAAAAGTAACCAGACATGTTACCTACAGAGAAAAAAAAAAAAAAGGATGGCAGCAGAAAGATGAGGATATTAATTGTCAACTATGTTTTCTGGCCAGTATAAAATTAAAGTAGAAATTAGTAACAGAAAGAACTGCAAAAAATCCCTATATTTAAAAACCAAATTTATTTTAGTATAATCTATTGGGTAAAGAAGAAATCTATAGGAAAATTAAAATATTTTGAACTGAATGCAAATGGGAACAAAAAATACAGATACTTGTAAGTCATGGCTAAAGTAGCAATTAAAGAAAATTAATAGAAATAATGCTTGTATTAAGAAATGCGGGAAATCCCAAATCAAAGACTTTATCTTCCATCATAAGAGACTAGAAAAAGTAAGGCAATTATAACACAAAACAAGCAGAAGAAAGAAAATAATAAAGATGAGAGTGGAAATTTATAAAATCAGAACAAAAGCTATTTCATTGAGAAAAACAAAAATATTGATAAATATGTAGCCAGGCTAATTAGAAAAAAATGGGAAAGTATCTTATGTTACCAATATGGTGATGTGACTTTATATTCTATAAGTATTGCAAAGATAATAAAGATAATAATACTAAAAATATTTTGCCAATAAATCCAACAAATTAGAGGAAATGGATTAATTTATTGAAAGACAGAAACTATAAAAGCTTACTCATGGAGAAATAGATAACTTGAATAACTTTATAACTACTAAAGATATTGAATTTGTAGTTAAAATTTTCCATAAAGAAAACTATAGGCTTGGATGGCATCACTGAGCAATTTCATCAACATTAAAAATAATACCAATATTATACAAATTCTTCCAAAATATTGAAGCAGAGAAAATGCTTCCCAGTCATTATGTTAGGCCAGCATTACTCTGATTCTAAAATAAGACAATGAGATCACAAGAAAAGAAAGCTACTTTTCAATATTCCACATGGATACAGAGGTAAAAATTCTTAACACAATTTTATCAATTTGAATCGAACAAATATAAGCAGAAATATTATCACCAAGTGTAGTTTTCCCAGGAATGCAAGGTTGTTTTAACCTTAAAAAATCAATCAACATAATTCCTGATATTAACAAACTGAAGAAGGAAAAGCCTATGATGCTGTTAATAGATTCAGGAAAAACATTTGGTAAAAATCTAACCTATTTTCCTGATTAAAACTCTCACCAACCTAGGGATAAAAGGAAACTTTTAGAATTTTATTTATAGTTAATTTCATCCTTAATAATGCAAAGATTTAATATTTTTCCCCTAAGATAAGAAACAAGGCAATAACATTTGCTCACAATATTTATTTTTAACATTGTAATAGAGGTTCTATCCAGTATAATTGGGAAAAGAAAAAACTATACAGATTAGAAATGAATAAGTAAAAGTTGTCTTTATTAGCAGCCTGTATGATTGTTTATGAGAAAATCTGATAGAGTCCATAAAAAGGCTACTGGAATTAATAAGCAAATTTAGCAATGTTATAGGACACAAGATCATTACACAAAAATAAATTTCATTTCTCTACACTAATAATAATCAGATATTGAAGATAAAAAAACACAACTATTAATATTTATAATAACATCAGAAATAATAAGTACTTAAGTATAAATCCTACTAAAGATATACAGGAACTGTACACTGAAAACTACAAAATATTTCTAGGAAATTAATGAAAACTTAAGTCAATGAAGAGATATACCACATTAATAGATGGGAAGTCTCAATATTGTTAAGATGTCAGTTCTCTCCAAATTGATCTACATATTTAAAGCATTCCTAATCAAATTCCATTAAGCTTTTTAAAGTGAAAATTGGCAAGCAGATTCTAAAAGTCACATGGAAATGCGAAGGACCTAGAATAGCCAAAATGACTTCAAACAAAGAACAAAATCAAAGCATTAACAGTACCTGATCTCAAGAAGTACTATAAAACTACAATAATCAAGATAGTGTGGCATTGGCAAAAAGATAAACAACTAGATCAATAAAACAGAATAGACAATCCAGAAAAAGACCTCACATATAGCAGCAAATGATTTTCAACAAAGATGCAAAGAAAATTCAGCAGAGATGTGCTGGTGCTGAAACACTTGAATAGCCATAAGCAACAAATATAAATTTTGATCTATACCTAATGCCTTATAAAAAATTAATTCAAAATATATTATAAACCTAAATACAAAACCTAAAACTATAAGATTTTCAGCAGAAATATGGAAAAATATATTAGTGACACAGAGTTTGATAAAGATTTCTTAGATACATTACCAAAAGCATGATCCTTAAAAAAACTGATAAATCTAACTTTATTAAAATTAAAACAAGTATTTTTTGAAAGACACTTTAAAATTAAAAAGCAATAAGTCATAGAGCAAAAAAATTTTGAAAAGCGTATATCTAATGAAGGACTTATACAAAATACAAAAAGAATTCTCAAAACTCAAGAATATCCCAATAATCCCATGACTGGGTATAGCTCCAAATAAAAAAAAGGAAAGAAATCAATATATCAAAGAGACATCTGCACTCCTATGTTAATTGCAGCACTATTCACAATGGCCAAGATACACAATCAGCCTACATGTCCATTAACATGAGTGGATAAAGAAAATGTGGTATGTATATATAATACAAAGTTATTCAGCCATAAAAAATAATAATATCTTGTCATTTGCAACAACATGGAAATAACTGGAGGGCATTATGTTAAATGATGTCCTCATTCATATATGGAGTTAAAAAAAAGATCTCATGGAGATAGAGGTTAGACTAATAGTTGCCAGAGGCTAGGAAGGGTAGTGGGAATGGGGGATAAAGAAGAGTAGGTAAATGTGTACAATTATACAGTTAATAGAAGGAATAAAATCTAGTGTTTGGTAGCACAATAGGGTGACTATAGTTAACAGTAATTTGTTGTATATCTCAAAACAACTAGAAGAATAGAATTGAAATGTTCCTAACACATAAAAATCATAAATGTTTAAGGTGATAGAGACCCAATCACCATGATGTAATAATTACACATTATATGCTTGTATCAAAATATCACATGTACCCCATAAATATATACAACTATTACACATCCATCAAAACTAAAAATAATACAACTGTTTCAAAACAACTATAAAAAGAAAACAAACAACTCAATTAAAAATGGGCAAAATATGGCTGGGCACGGGGGCTCAAGCCTGTAATCCCAGCACCTTGGGAGACCGAGGTGGGTGGATCACGAGGTCAGGAGTTCGAGACCAGCCTGACCAACATGGTGAAACCCCGTCTTTACTATAAATACAAAAACTAACTGGGCATGGTGGCCACACCTGTAATCCCAGCTACCTAGGAAGCTAAGGCAGGAGAATCATTTGAACCTGGGAGGCGGAGGTTGAAGTGAGCCAAGATCACGCCATTGCATTCCAGCCTGGGTGACCAGAGTAAAACTCCATCTAAAAAAAAAAAAAAGGCAAAATATTTGATCAGACATTTCACCAAAGAAAATAAAATAAACACTTGGTAAATAAGCATTTGAAAAGATGCTCAACAATATTGTTCATTAGGGAAATGCAAATTAAAACACCATAATCTGCTACTGTACATCTAACACAATGGCTAGAATTAAAACGACTGCTCATTCCAAGTATTAGTTAGAATGTAGAGCTACTCAACTAATACTCTCATACACAGCTGGTGAGAACACAAAATGTTACAACTACTATGGAAAACAATTTGACAGTTTCTTAAAAGCTAAATATTGTATCTACCATATGATCCAACCAAGATCTCTTACTCAAGAGAAATGAAAACATGTCTTCACAAAAAATGTACAGAAATTTTTGCACAGATATTATTTATTTAGTTTTGAGATGGAGTCTCGCCCTGTCACCCAGGCTGGAGTGCAATAGGTCGATCTTGGCTCACTGCAACCTCCACCTCCCAGGTTCAAATGATTCTCCTGCCTCAGTCCCCAGAGTAGCTGGGACTACAGTCCCACACCACCACACCTGGACGATTTTTATATTTTTAGTAGAGACGAGGCTTTGCCATGTTGGCCAGGCTGGTCTTGAACTCCCTGAACTCAGGTGATCCTCTTGCCTCGGCCTCCCAAAGTGCTGGGATTACAGGTGTAAACCACTGTGCCTGGCAGGGAGATTTATTTTTGAAAGTACATTAAGGAAAAGAGCTAATGTATGCTGGGCTTAATACCGACATGATAGTTGATAGGTACAGCAAACCACCATGGCACACGTTTACCTATGTAACAAACCTGCACATGTACTCTGAAAGTTAAAAAATAAAATAAAATATTAAAAAAACAAAAACAACAAAATGTCCATTAACAGACGTAAAAATAAATTATCATATAGTCATACAATAGAATACTATTTAGCAATAAAATGGCATGACCACATTGCTAAATTTGCTTGTTAGTTCTAGCAGCTTTTTAAAATAGATTCTAACAGATTTTCTCATACGCCATTACGGAGACTGTGAATAAAGACCACTTTACTCCTTCACTTCTAATCTGGATGTCTTTTATTTATTTTTTTCCTTCCTAATTAGCAAAATAATTATGCTAATGAAATAAACTAGGCAAAAATGACCATATATTATGTGATTCCATTTATAAAATTTATAGAAAATTCAAATAAATCCAAAGTGAAAGAAAGTAGATCAGTTGTTGTCTGAAAAATAGGATATGGCAGAAGCAAGAGGAAGTGGGAAGTAGGGATTAAAAAGGAAAATGAAGGCAGGATGCAGTATCTCACACCTGTAATCTCAGCACTTTGGGAAGCCAAAGCAGAAAAATTGCTTGAGCCCAGGAATTTGAGACCAGCCTGGGCAACATGGCAAGACCCCATCTCTACAAAAAGTACAAAAATTAGCCAGGCATGGTGGCACATGCCTGTAGTCCAAGCTACTTTGGAGGCTGAGGTGGAAGGATCGATTGAGCTTGGGAGGTTGAAGCTGCAGTGAGCCATTTTCACACCACTTCACTCCAGCCTGGGTGCAGAGTTAGATCCTATCTCAAAAAAAGACAAACATACATAGATTAAGAGTAAATATATACCAAAAAAATGTTCCATGCAGGCTTGGTGGGAAGCAAGAAGGTGGAATAGAAGGCTCCACCAATTATCCCCTCTGAAAGGACACCAATCTGATAACTAACTACACAAAAAAAGAATCTTCAAAAGAACCAAAAAATGAGGTAAGCATTAATAGTACCTGGTTTTAACTTCATATCACTGGAAGAGGCACTGAAGAAGTAGGAAAAGCAGTCTTTAATTATCAACACCACCCCCGCCCCCTGTCCCCTGGCAGTGGCAGCATGGGGTGGAGAATGATTCCGTGTGCTGGAGAATGGCAGAGCACAATTGTGAGGCATTAAATTCAGTGCTGGTTTCTTAAAGCAGAAAGCAAAAACAGACCAAACTCATCTGATGCCCAACAATGAAGGTAGAATTTAAATCAGTCCTAGCCAGAGGGAAATCACTGATCCCAGTGGTAGGACCTTGAGTTCCCACCAACCTCACCCCTGCAGGCTAAAGTGCTCTGAGTCTCTAAGTAAAGAAAGGCAGACTAGGTCACAAGAACTGCAACTGTTGAATGAGTCCTAGTGCTGAACTGGGCCCAAAGCCAGTGGACTTGGAAGGCATGTGATCTACTGAGACACCAGCTGGAGCACTGGCATTTCTCCTCCCCTAAACCCAGGCTGCACAGCTCACAGCTCCAAAAGAGACCCTTTCCTCTCATTTCAGGAGAGGAGAGGGAAGAGTGGGAGGACTTTGTCTTGTACCTTAGATACCGGATCAGCCACAGCAGGATCTGGCACTAGTCAGAATTGTGATGCCCCCTTTTCCAGTCCCTAGCTTCTGGATGGCATTTCTAGACACAACCTGGGCCAGAAGGGAACTCATCGCTTTGACAGGAATAACCCAGCCTTGGCAGGATTCATCACCCGCTAACTGAAGAGCCCTTGGGCACTGAATAACCCACAGTGATACCCAGGTACTATATCATAGGTCTTTGATGTGACTCTGAGACTTGCTGGCTTCAGTTGAGACTCAGTGCCTTCCCAGCTGTAGTGATTACAGGGCAAGAATCCTTCTGTTTGAGTAAAGTACAGGGAAAAGTAAAGAGAACTTTGTCTTATGCCTTAGGTAAAAGCTTGACCACAGGGGGATATACGATCAAAGGGGCTCATGTGGTGCCTGATTCCAGGACTTGACTCTTGAACATCATTTCTAGACCTTCCCTGGGCTGGAGGGGATCCCACTGCCCTTAAGGGTAAATCCTAGGCCAGGCAGAATTCACTATAAGCTGACTAAGTAGCCCTTGGGCCTTAAGGGAACATTAGCGGTAGTCTGGCAGTACTCCCTGTGACCTGTGGTGGTGGCGGTCATGAGGTGACCTCTGCCTTGGAAAAGGGGAAGGAAGAGTGGGAAGGGCTGTATAATCTGGTTTGAGTACAGTATTTTGTACTCAGCCACAGGATAATAGAACACCAGGTAGACTTCTGAGGTTTAATTCTAGTTCCTGGCTCCTGTAATGGCAACTCTGGACCCACCTGGGGCCTGGAGGAACTTACTGACTTGAAGGGAAAGACATAAGCCTGACTAGTTTCATCACTTGCTGATTGTAGAGCTGATTATAGAGCCCCATAGCCTTGAGCAAACATAGGCAGTAGCCAAGGAATGGTTACAGTAGGCCTTGGATGGGACCCAGTGTTGTGCTGGCTTCAGGTCCGACACAGCATAGTCCTAGTGGTGGTGGCCACAGGGGTGCTTTTGTCACTCCACATCCAGCTTCAGTTTGCTCAGAACAGAAAGAGAGACTACATTTGTTTGGGAGAAAGTAAGGGAAGGTAATAAGAGTCTCTGCCTGATAATCTGGAGAATTCTTCTAGATTTTGTTCCAGACAATCAAGGTGGTACTTCTACAAGTCTGAAAGAACCACAACACTACTGAGCTTGGGGCGCTCCCTAAAGCAGAAACTTAGATGACAACACCCAAGTCCTTTATAACATCTTGAAAGCCTTCCAAAGAAGAATGGGTACAAATAAGCTCAGACTACAAAGGCTGCAGTAAATAACTAACTCTTTAATGCCCAAACACAGATGAACACCTACGAGTATCAATACCATGCAGGAAAACATAACCTCACCAAATGAACTAAATAAAGCACCAAGGACCAATTCTGAAGAAACAGAGATATGTGACCTTTGAAAGAATTCAGAATAGCTATGTTGAGGAAACTCAAACAGATTCAAGATAACACAGAGAAGGAATTCAGAATTCTATCAGATGTAACAAAGAAGTTAAAATAATTAAAAAGAATCAAGCAGAAATTCTGGAGTGAAAAGTAAAATTGATATACTGAAGAGTGCATCAGAGTCTCTTAATAGCAGAATTATCAAGAATAACTAGTCTTAATTATCAAGAATAACTAATACTTGATACCAAAAGCAGAAGGAAGAATTAGTGAGCTTGAAGACAGCCTATCTGAAAATACACAGTCAGAAGAGACTAAAGAAAAAAGAATATAAAAAACAATGAAGCATGCCTACAGGCTCTAGAAAATAGCCTCATAAGGATAAATCTGAGTTACTGGCCTTAAGGAGGAGGTAGAGAAAGAGATAGGGGTATAAAGTTTATTCAAAAGGATTATAAGAAAGGACTTCCCAAATGCAGAGAAAGATATCAATATCCAAGTACAAGAAGGTTATAAAATACCCAGCAGATTTAACCCAAAGAAGACTACCTCAAGGCATTTAATAATCAAACTCCCAAAGGTCAAGGATAAAGAAAGAATCAAAAAAAAAAAAAAGAAAAGAAAAGAAACAACTAACATACAATGAAGCTCCAATATGTCTTGCATCTTGCAGCAGACATTTTAGTGGAAACCTTACAGGCCAGGAGAGACTGGCATAACATACTTAAAGTGCTGAAGGAAAAAAAACACTTTTACCTTAGAATAATATGCCTGGTAAAAAATGTCCTTAAAACATGAAGAAGAAAGAAAGACTTTCCCAGACAAACAAAAGCTGAGGGATTTCAACACCAGACCTGCCCTACATGAAATGCTAAAGAGAATACTTTAATCAGAAAGAAAAGAACCATTAATGAGCCATAAGAAATCATCTGAGGGTAACAAAACTCACTGGTAATAGCACACAGAAAAGCACAGAATATTATAACACCTAACTGTGCTGTGTAAGCTACTCTTAAGTAGAAAGAATAAATGATGAACTAATCAAAAATAATAACTATAACTGTTTAAGACATAGACAGTACAATAAGATATATATAGAAACAACAAAAAGTTTGAAAGCTGGGGGATGAAGT